>NC_089506.1:117479180-118079180 GCF_036850995.1 Saccopteryx leptura
TTTTATCCTTCCTTTTGTTTATGTGATGAACCACATTGATTAATTTGTGAATATTGTACCAGCCTTGCCTCCTCAGAATAAATCCCACTTGATCATCATGTATTGCTGGATCCAGTTTGCTAATATTTTGTTGATAATTTTAGCATCTAAGTTCATCAGGGATATTAGCTATAGGTTTTTTTTTGTTTGTTTTTTGTTTTTTGTTTTTTTTTTGTAGTGTCTTTACATGATTTTAGAATGAAGATAATGCTTGCCTCATAAAAGGAGCTGGAAGTCTTCTCTCCTCTTGAATTTTTTGAAATAGCTTGAGAAGGATAGGTGTTAGTTCTTTTTGAATGTTTGGGAAAATTCACCTGTGAAAGCATCTAGTCCAGGACTTTTGTTTGCTGGAAGTTTTTTTGAAACTGTTTCAATTTTATTTGTTGTAATTGGTCTGTTTAGGTTTTCTGATTCTTCAATGTTGAGTTTTGGAAGATTGAATGTTTCTAGGAATTTATCCCTTTCGCCTAGATTGTCCAACTTTCAGGCATATAGATCTTCATAGTATTTTCTTACAATCCTTTGTATTTCTGCAGTGTCAGCTGTTACCTATCCACTTTCATTTCTAGTTTTATTTATTTGAGTCCTCTCTCTTTTTTTCTTGATGAAATCTGGTTAAAGCTTTGCCAATCCTTTTCAAAGAAACAGCTCTTGGTTTCATTGATCTTTTGTATTTTTTTTAAGCCTCGATGTCATTTATTTCTGCTCTGATCTTTATTATTGCCTTCCTTCTACTTCCTCTGGGTTTTATTTGTTGTTGTTTTTTTTCTAGTTTTTTTTTAGATGCAAGGTTAAGTTGTTTATTCGAGCTTTTTCTTACTTCTTAATAGTATGACTGTAATGCTATGAACTTCTTTCTCAGGACTGCTTTTGAAGTGTCCTGTAAGTTTTGAGTTGTTGTATATTTATTTTCATTTGTTTCAAGAAAATTTTTTATTTCTTCCTTGCTCTCATTGTTAACCCATTCATTATTTAATTGCATGCTATTTAACCATCGAGTATTTATTTATTTATTTATTTATATATTTTTTTTTGTATTTTTCTGAAGCTGGAAATGGGGAGAGACAGTCAGACAGACTCCCGCATGCGTCCCCGACCGGGATCCACCTGGCACGCCCAGCAGGGGCAACGCTCTGCCCCACCAGGGGCGATGCTCTGCCCCTTCGGGGCCACTCTTAGCGCCTGGGGCAGAGGCCAAGGAGCCATCCCCAGCACCCGGGCCATCGTTGCTCCAATGGAGCCTCGGCTGCGGGAGGGGAAGAGAGAGACAGAGAGGAAGGAGAGGGGGAGGGGTGGAGAAGCAGAAGGGCACTTTTCCTGTGTGCCCTGATCAGGAATCGAACCTGGAACTTCTGCACGCCAGGCCGACGCTCTACACTGAGCCATCCGGCCAGGTCCTAACCATCGAGTATTTTAAATGTTTTTCCGTTTTTTTCTTGTAGCTGATTATTAGTTTCATGCCACTGTGATCAGAGAGGTGCTTAATATGATTTCAGCCTTTTTAAAATCTATTGAGACTTGTTTTATGTCCTAACATGTGGTCTATTTTATAGAATTTACAATGAGTACTTGAAATGAATGTATATTCTGCTGCTTTGAGGTGAAAGGTTCTGAAGATATTGATTAAATCCAGTTGTTCTAGTATGTCATTTAAGGCCTCTGTTTCTTTGTTAATTTTCTGTCTGGAGGACTAATCCATTTATGTTAATGGGGGTATTAAAATCCTCTACTATTATAGCGTTTCTGTAAACCCTTTATGTACATCAAAAACTGCTTTGTATATTTAGGTGCTCCTATATTACGTGCATAAGTATTTGCAATGGTTATATCCTCCTCTTGGATTGCTCCCTTTCTCATTATCTATTGACCGTCTTTGTCCCTTACTATAGCCTTTGTTTTAAAGTCTATTTTGTCAGATATAGTATGTATTACTACCCCAGCTTTTCTTTTCTTTTCCATTTGCATGAAATACTTTAACCATCCCTTCACTTTCAGTCTGCGTGTATTTTTTGTTCTGAGGTGTGTCTCTTGTAGATAGCAGTTGTATGAGTCCTGTTTTCTTATCCATGCAGCTACCGTGTGTCTTTTTTTAAATATTTTTTTAATTAATTGTGTTTACATAGATTCTCAGGGTCACTGCGAATGCCTCCCCCTTCCCCCTATTTCCCTCAACATCTCCCTTTCCTCCCTCCCTAGAGAGCCCTCCCCCCTTCCCTTCAGATTTATCCCATCCTATAATCCCATTTCCTTCTGTCCTTTTTTACTCTGTTCTCTTTGATCTTTCCCTCTGTCTCAATTCTGTTCCTTAGTTTCTCATTATTTCCCTTGGACTCCTCAAATGAGTGAGGTCATATGATATTTTTCATTCTCTGCCTGGCTTATTTCACTCAACATAATAGTTTCCAGGTCCCTCCATATTGTTGCAAAAGGTAATCTTTCCTTCTTTTTCATGGCCCCATAGTATTCCATTATGTATATGTACCTCTGCTTTTTAATCCACTTGTCCACTGACGGACACTTGGGGCTGTTTCCAGACTTCGCTATTGTGAACAATGCTGCCATAAACATGGGGGTGCGTTTTTTTTTGTTTCAGTCAGTGACATGGTGTACTTGGGATATATTCCCATAAGTGGGATGGCTGGTCAAAGGGCAGTTCATTTCTAATTTTTTGAGGAATCTCCATACTGTTTACCACAGTGGCTGCACCAGTCTGCATTCTCCACCAGCAGTGTAGAAAGGTTCCCTTTTCTCCACATCCACCACCAGCACCTATCGTGTGTTCTTTTGTCAATGAGTGCCATTCTGACTGGTGTGAGGTGATATCTCATTGAGATTTTAATTTGCATTTCATTGATGATTAGTGACATTGAACATTTTTTCATATGCCTACTGGCCATCTGTATGTCCTCTTTGGACAAGTGGTCTATTTATTACTTGTGCCCATTTTTTTATTGGATTGTTTCTCTTCCTGGTGTTGAGTTTTACAAGTTCTTTATAAATTTTGGTTATTAAACCCCTTATCAGATGTATTGTCGAATATGTTCTCCCATTGTGTGGTTTGTCTTTTTATTCTGTTTATATTGTCTTTAGCTGTGCAAAAGCTTTTAGTTTAATATAGTCCCATTTGTTTATCCTGACTTTTATTTCATTTGGCCTGTGGAGATAATTCAGCAAAGATATTGCTGTGATAGATGCCAGTGAGCTTACTGACTAAGTCTTCCTCTAGGATATTTATGGTTTCAACGATTTACATTTAAGTCCTTTATCCATTTTGAATTTTTATTTTTGTGCATGGTGTAAGTTTGGTGGTCTAGTTTCATTTTTTTGCAGGTAGCTGTCCAGTTTTTCTAACACCATTTGTTAAAGAGACTGTCTTTACTCCACTGTATTGCTCTTACCTCTTTTGTCAAATATCAGTTTGTCCATAGAACTGTGGGTTTATTTCTGGGTTCTCTGTTCTGTTCCATTGATCTATATGTCTGTTCTTATGCCAGTACCAAGCTTTATTAAGTACAATGGCCTTGTAGTATAACTTGATATCAGGAAGTGTGATACCTCCCACTTTTATTCTTCATTTTCAAGATTGCTGAGGCTATACATGCTCTTTTTGGTTCCATATAAATTTTTGAAATATGTGTTCTATATCTTTGAAGTATGTCATTGGTATTTTAATTGGTATTACATTCAATTTATAAATTTGTTTGGTTAATATAGACATTTTAATTATGTTTTATTCTTCCTAACCATGAGCACGGTATATGCCTACACTTGTTTGAGTCTTTCCTTGATTTCTTTTATCAATGTTTTATAATTTTCTGAGTACAAATCTTTAGTCTCCTTAGTTAAATTTACTCCAACGTACTTCACTTTTTTTATTGCAATAGTGAAGGGCATTGTTTCCTTAATTTCTACTTTCTGACAGTTATTGTTCATGTATAAAAATGCCTCTGATTTTTTGTGCTATTAATGTTTAATCCTGCACCCTTGCTGAATTCGTTTATTAGGTCCAGTAGTTTTTTGACTAAGACTTTAGGGTTTTCTATATACAGTACTATATCATCTGCAATAATGATAGTTTTACTTCTTCTTTTTCAATTTGGATACTTTTATTTCTTCTTCTTCTCTGATTGCTGTAGCTAGGACTTCCAGTACTAAGTTAAATAAGAGTGGTGAAAGGGGGCACCCCTACCTAGTTTCTGATTTTAGAGGAATTGCTTTTAATTTTTTTCCATTAATTATACTGTTGACTATGGGTTTGTCATAGATTGGCCTTTATCATGTTGATGTATGTTTCCACTATTCCGACTTTGCTAAGAGTTTTGATCATGAATGGGTGCTGGATTTTATCAAATGCTTTTTCTGCATCTAGTTAAAAATATCAGGTTGTTTTTTCTTCTTCCTTTTGTCTATGTGGTGAATCACATTAATTGATTTACAAATGCTGTACCATCCTTGCCTCCCCAGAATAAATCCCACTTGATCATGATGTATGATTTTATTCTTGTATTGCTGGATCCAGTTTGCTAATATTTTGTTGAGGATTTTAGCATCTAAATTCATCAGGATATTGGCCTATAATTTTCTTTCTTTATGTTGTCTTTGCCTGTTTTGAAATCAGAATTATGCTTGTCTCATAAAAGGAACTTGGAAGTGTTCCTTCCTCCTGAATTTTTTGAAATAGCTTGAGAAGGATAGAGTTAGATCTTCTTTAAATGTTTGGTAGAATTCACCAGTTGAAGCCATTGGGCCCAGGAATTTTGTTTTTGGGAGTTTTTTGATAACTGTTTTGATCTTATTTGTTGTAATCGGTCTGCTTAGGTTTTCTGATTCTTCCAGATTGATTTTTGGAAGATGATATGTTTCAAGGAATTTGTCCATTTTACCTAGGTTGCTTAATTTTTTGGCATACACTTTTTCATAATTTTTTCTTACACTATTTTTGTATTTCTATTGTGTCAGTTTTTATTTCTTCACTCTCATTTCTAATTTTATTTATTTGAATCCTCTCTCTTTTTTTCTTAGTGAGTCTTGTTAAAGGTTCATTGATCTTGTTTACCCTTTCAAAGAATCAGCTCTTGGTTTCATTAATCCTCTATATTGTTTCTTTAGCTTCTATGTAATTTATTTCCACTCTGATTCTTATTATTTCCTTCCTTCTACTACCTCGGGCCTTACTTGCTGTTCTTTTTCTATTTCTTTTAGATGAAAGGTTAGGTTGCTTATTTGAGCTTTTTCAAGCTTCTTAAGGAATGCCTGTAGTGCTATGAACTTCCCTCTCAGGACTGCTTTTGCTGTGTCCATAAAATTTTGAGTTGTTGTTTGCTCATTATCATTTGTTTCTAGGAATTAGTTTATTTTTTCTTTGATTTCATTGTTAGCCCGATTCGTTATTTAATAACATGCTATTTATTTTTCATGTGTTTTGAGTATTTTTGAGCTTTCTGTTGTGGTTGATTTCTAGTTTCATGTCATTGTGATCAGAGAAAATGCTTGATATTATTTCTATTTTTTAAATTTGTTGAGACGGCTTTTGTGTCCTAACATGTGGTCTATCTTAGAGAATGTACCATGAGCACTTGAAAAGAATGTATATTCTGCTGCCTTAAGGTGAAAGGTTCTAAAGATATCTATTAAATCAATTTGATCTAGTGTGTCTTTAAGTCTGCTGTTTCTTTGTTAATTTTCTTTCCTGACGATCTATCTAGTGATGTTAGTGGGGTATTGAAATCTCCTACTATTAGAGTATTTCTGTTGATCTCACCCTTTATATCCATCAAAGTCTGCTTTATATATATAGGTGCTCCTATATTAGGTGGGTAGATATTTATGATGGTTATATCTTCCTGTTGGATTGCTCCCTTTATCATTATGTAGTGGCGTTCTTTATCTCTTACTATAGTCTTTGCTTTAAAGTCCATTTTGTCTGATATAAGTATTGCTACCCCCAGATTTTATTCCATTTCCATTTGAATGAAATATTTTTTTTCCATCCTTTTACCTTCAGTTTATGTGCATCTTTTGTTTTAAGGTGTGTCTCTTTTAGACAGCATATGTGTGGGTCCTGTTGTCTTGACCACACAGCTACCCTATTTTCTCTTGATTGGATCATTTAATCCATTTACATTTAAGGTTATTATTGATATGTAGTTGTTTATTGCCATTTTATTCTTTAAAGCTGTATTCCTTTTTTGGTATATTTCTTTTCCCCACTTTGATCTGTTTACAATAGGCTGCTTAACATTTCCTGCAGCATTGGTTTCATTGTAATGAATTTTTTTGAGTTTGTTTGTTTTTTTTGTCTGGAAAGCTTTTAATTTCTCCTTCAATTTTAAATGATAGCCTTGCTGGATGAAGTAGTCTTGGTTATAGGCTCTTGTTCTGCATTGCTTTGAATATTTCTTGCCATTCCTTTCTGGCCTCAAGTGTTTTTGTTGAGAAGTTGGATGTCGTCTTTATGGGGGCTCCTTTGTGGGTGATAGCCTTCTTTTCTCTAGCAGCTTTTAATATTTTCTCTATCACTTAGCTTTGGTATTTTAATTTTGATGTGTCTTGGTGTACGTCTTTTTGGGTTTCTCTTTAATAGAGTTCTCTGTGCTTTTTGAACTTGTGAGACCCTTCCTTGCATCAATTTCAGAAAGTTTTCAGCTATGATTTGATTGAATAAAGTTTCTATCCCTGTTCTTTCTCTTCTTCTTCAGGAACCCCTATGATGTGGATGTTATTTCTCTCATGTTGTCACAGAGCTTTCTCAGAGTTTTCTCAGAGTTTTTTAGTCTTCTTTTTTCTGTTCTGCTTTCATGCCTTTGTTTATCTTGTCCTCCAACTCACTGATTTGATCCTCAGCTTTATCCATCCTGCTTTTAATTCCTTCCATTGTGGTCTTCATTTATGATATCTATTTGTCACCTCTGACAGATACTTTTTTAATATTTCAATGTCCTTTTTTATACTTGCTATCTCTGTTTTAAGGTGTTTGTAATGACCATACATTGTTGTTCTAAGATCCCTAAGCATCTTAACAATCATTATTCTAAACTCTGCATCCAGCAGTTTGGTTATTTCCATATCGCTCAGTTCCTTTTCTGGAGATTTCTCTTGTGGTTTCATTTAGATTGCACTTCTCTGACTTCTCATTATGTCTGTGTGTTTGGGTGTGTTGTTTGTAGGGCTGGTTGAGTCTTAGTTTGGTGTTGTCTGCCTCCAATTTCCAGTTGTGTTACTCTTAGGTCTTCTTGGGTTGGCATCAGCTGTTATTTGTAATCCACTTTTAGATTTAGGCTGCTTTGAAGTCTTGATTTGTTTGTTTTCCTTAACAGATGATAGTCTTGTTTACTGATCTCAGCAGGGGGGTTATTTGAAACTATCCAGGAATGCAGTGGGTGTAACCTGAAACTCTGAAGGCCTTATCTGCCAGTTACTCTCTCTGAGGGCAGGGTTTTTTCTCTGCTTCAGTAGGGGGAGGTGTATCTCAGATCTTCATGGAGACCTGAGTTACTGCCCTTCCTCCCCACTTCTTGTTTTTAACTGTGTCTTGTTGTGCTGATTGGAGCTGGAGAGATATCTGGAGATGTATGATCTGGGAAGCACTTAAGCCTTGTGTTATATTGAAGGATCAACCCCTCCCCCAGCTATGGCTGCCTCCAGCACTGGATGAGCCAGCTTCTAAGGTCCTCCCATGCATTCTTCTGCCAGTCACTGTCTGTCTCTCTTTCTCCCCTTTCCTTTTGGAAGATAAGCCAGCCGTTTCAACACACCTCATTCCCAGATCACCAGGCAAGTGGCTGTGAGTAATATTTTCTGCTCTTTTTCTTGGAATGAGAGCCCTTCTGGGCTCTCAGCCTCACACCCCCTTTGTTCCTGTAAGCAGGGGAGACTCACCGCTCCTTGGTGCTTCCTACCAGGCTCAGTGTGGCTTCTTCTTTGCTCCTTTGTTTTTGCAAACTAATCTTGTAGTCCAGAGTTGGTTTTTCATGCTGATTGTTACTAAATTAATTTGTAATCCAGTTTGGTGGTGTGATCTAGGAGTCTGTGCATCTGCCTACTCTCTACCATCTTCAGGTCTTTCTTGGCAAGGTTATTTTCTTGAGTTCTCTCCAGAAAAAACAATGATTTTCCAATTTTTTCTTCTCTTTCTTCTCATCACCCCTCACCAGACATTATAAAATTAATAACTGCCTTTCTTTTATATGTAACCACAGAGTTAAAAAAAATGATAGATACCTGAATTCCAAACTGCCCTCTGGATGTTCCACTTGTCTATCAGTACCCTATGTCTTTTAATTGGAGCTTTAATCTATTTACATTTAAGGTTATTATTGATAAATATTATGATGAGGATTTCTTTTCCCTTCATGTCATCACAGAATTCTCTTAGAGTTTACTCAGTCTTTTCATGCCTATTTTTGTTTCGCTGCTCTGCTTTTGTGCTTTCATTTTTCTTGTCCTCTAATTCACTGAGTTGATCCTCTGCATCATCCTGCCCTGCTGTTGATTTCTTCTAATACAGTCTTTTTTTTTTCAAAAAAATTTTATTTATTTATTTATTTATTTATTTATTTATTTATTTATTTATTTATTTTAGAGAGGAGAGAGAGAGGGAGAGAGAGAGACAGAGAGAGAGAAGGGGGAGGAACTGGAAGCATCAACTCCCATATGTACCTTGACCAGGCAAGCCCAGGATTTCGAACCGCGACCTCAGCATTTCCAAGTCGACGCTTTATCCACTGCGCCACCACAGGTCTAATACAGTCTTTATTTCTGATATTGTATTTGTCATTTCTGACTGGTTCTTGTTTATGATTTCAATGTCCTTTTTTGATACTTACTATCTCTTTATTTAAGTACTCATTATGTCCATCTATTGTTGCTCTAAAATTCTTGAGCATCCTAAAAATCATTCTTTTAAACTCTGCATCTGGTAATTTGGTTACTTCCATGTCATTCTGTTCTTTTTTCTGGGGATTTCTCTTGTTGATTCATTTGGGTCGCATATCTCTGTCTTTCTATTTTGTCTGTGCATTAGGTAATGCTGTCTGACTTTGAACAAAGCTGCTATTTTCTCTTTCATGTATGGGGTCAATCCTCCAATTAGCTGTGAGAATCAACCCTGACCCACAGTGTATAAGCCTGCTGCATGGGTGCTAACCACAAAAAGCAAAATTTGAAAAAGTGACATTAGAGAAATGATGCCTTGAGGAGTGCTCTTGATACCTCTTCTTGAAACTTCAACAAATTCAACAACTAGAGACCAAAAACAATCTCAGGAGCATCTGAAATACATATACAAAAGTACGATTGGGTGAAAAGGTGGCTGAATATATAACCTACTCTGAAGAAAATAAGATGGAGAAAGGAGTATTCCACTTTCCTCACTGACCTGAGCAAGGGCTGCTTTTCACTTGGAATTGAGAGAAAGCAAGGGCTGGAGGTATGGAAAAAGCTGGGCTAGGGCAGAGACGTTCAAGCCGAGGAGAGAGTGTGCCCATGGCTCAGCCCACACAGAGGTAACACCAGCAGCAGACCCCCGACAGAGGTGGGCAAGCAGTTGCCCTTGTTTACTCCCCTATCCCGGTCAGCAAGCACGGGCAGTCTGCAAGTGGATCCACCTGGCACTTCAGACGTGGGTGCCCGCATTCCTGGTTGGAGGGGCTGGGTCAGAGACTGTCAGTTGTGGCCTCTGTGGGGGCTGAGACCAGTGTTTCTGAATAATCCTGGCTTCCAAACAACAGCACTTGGGAAGTGCATGAAAGCCAGCTTTCCTACACACGGACCTGTCTGGGTGCGGCACCTCCACCAGCCATACAGGCTGACAAAGCACAGTTTTGGGGAAGAGAACTGCAGGAGTGGTGGAGGGAAATGTGCACAGGTAGCTTGCAGATAGCCTCTGGAGAGCAGACCTGCAGAGTGCTGAGGCATACTAGACATGCCCGGAGGCTCATAGAAAGACACCTGAAAGGCAATCTGCTCCCAGCCCTGCATGATTACACTGGCGGCTCTGGCTGGCAAAGTCTTACCCAGAACTCTGCATTGAGTGGGGATAGAGGTGAGATTTGGCAGCTCTAAGAGCCTCTTGCTCTCCAAGCAGTGGCTGGGGCAACTTCACAGCTGGGTCCCAGGCTGCTGGTTCAGGCAGGAGAGATTTGGGGAGAGGCTCCAGGAAAATGGACTCTCCCATTGTTGGAGCCTGCAAACACTAACAAGCCCCGCCTACCAATGGGACCGAGGCCTAGTTTATATCATCACCATAGCGACACAACAGCAAATCTATGCCTAAGAGTGCCAAAAGGGCAGAACCTGGGTTACAGCACCACTGGCCAAAAATAGAAAAAAGAAAAAGGAAAAAGATAGCTTCTCAAAGCAGAAAAAAATCCAGTCTTTATAACTTTTTCCATTTATTTTCTTTTATTTAAAAATTTTTTTTCCTTCCACCTTGGTCATTTTATCCTCTTTCTGTTTTATTCTTTTCTTTTCATTTTGAATGTTATTACCCATAGGTGTTACATTTTTATTCTTTTTTTTTCTATGAGGGTTACATTCCAAAACACTTAACTCAACTTTTTTTCTCTCTCTCTCTTTTTGTTTCTTCTTTTCTCTCTACTTTTTCTCTCATTTGAATCTTACCCACAAACAAATTGCTTTATTTTTGGATTAAAATTTTTTCTTTGGGGCATTTTGTGTGCTTTTTACTTTGCTTTTTATCTCAAACATTTCCCCAATTCCAGTTCTCATTCTATAGTTTTTGTGCCACTTAATACAATAAAATTTTTATTTTTTATTGTATTTTTTTCTCTTTTTTTTTCTTTTCTCTTACACTATTTCTTTCATTCAACCATAATTTACAAATTATTTTATTCTTGATCCAAATTTTTTTCCTTGTTGCATTTTGTAAGTTCTTGCCTCATTTTTGCCTCTTTGTCACTTCCTCCAACCCAGGCCTTCCATTCTATGTATTTTTGTTCCTACTTAGCACAATCGAATTTTCAGTTTTTCACTGCATTTTCTCAAAAAATTTTTTATAAAACTCTTATTAGTGTTATTAACAATACTACTCTCAAATGCTATTAAAGAAAAAGGAATCGAATATCATGGATACAAAAGACAGTGATGTAGCTCAGATAGATGAGGGAAAATCTATAGAAAAAAATTTCAATAGCTTAGAAACCTTGGTGTTGAATGACAGAGATTTTAAAATTGAAGTCCTAAAAATATTCAGGGATATACAAGGAAGCACAGAAGGCACTTTAGGACGCTCAAAAAACAATTCAACAATTCAATGAACAGAAAGAATACTTCACCAAGGAAATTGAAATTATGAAAATAAATCAAACAGAGATGAAAGACTCAATTCATGAACTGAAAAATGATAGGTAACAAGTTAACCAATAGAACAGGCCAGATAAAGGAGATAATTAGTGATATAGAAGACAGGCAACTAGAGGAACTAAAGAGAGAAGAGAGAGATTCATGAATTAAAAACATAAAATAGCCCTACAGGAATTGTCTGACTACATCAGAAAGAGCAACATAAAATAATGGGTATATCAGAATGAGAAGAGAGAGAAAATGGAATGGAGAACATATTCAAGCAAATACCTAGATGAGAACTTCCCAAGCTCAGGAAAGAACTAAAGCCTCGAATTCAAGAAGCAAACAGAACACTGAGTTCTTAACCCTAAACAAACCTACTCCAAAGCACATCATAATGAAATTGGCACAAAACAACGACAAAGAAAAATTTTCAAGGCAGCCTGGGAAAAGAATAATACACATATAAAGGAAGGCTCATTAGATTATAACAGATTTCTCAGCAGAAACTCTACAAGCTAGAAGAAAGTGGACCCCAATATTTAAAGTTCTGAAAGAGAGAAACTTTCAGCCAAGAATACTATACCCATCAAAGCTATCTATCAAATATAAAGGAGAAATAAAACATTCACATATACAAAAAAGATTGAGGGAATTTATCACGAGAAAACCCCCACTTCAGGAAATATAATACTAAAGGGGGTTTTCCAACCAGACACAAAGAACAAAACAAAACAAAAACTACAAGTAAAAGCTCATCAAGATCGCAATAAAAACAAGATTAATATGTGACAAAGAAAAAAAAAGAGAGGACAAAGAATAACAGTAGCAAAGGACAATGGAGTGCAGAAGCACTCATGAGATAATGTACTACAGTGAACACGGTATGTACTCTTTTCATTACTTAATGGTAACCATCCCTGAAAAAACCAACACTGAAGTACATGGCTTGAAAAAAAAGTAACAGAGAAAGGAAGTATGAATTATAACCAAACAAAAACCAAATGATAGAAAAAAAAGAGAAGAACCAAACAAGATACAAAACTATAAGGAAAAGCAATATATAAAATGGTAATAGGAAACCCTCAAATGTCAATAATTACACTAAACATAAAGGGATTGAACTCACCAATAAAAAGACACAAAGTAGCAGAATGGATTAAGAAAAAAAATTCAACTATATGCTACCTACAAGAAACACATCTAAGCTACAAGGATAAAAAACAAATTTAAAGTGACAGGTTGGAAACAATACTCCAAGCAAATAACATCCAAAAAAAAGCAGGTGTAGCAATACTCATATTTAACAATGCTGACTACAAGACAGCAAAAGTAGTCAGGGACAAAAATGGTCATTTCATAATGATAAAGAAGACATTGAATCAAGAAGACATAACACTTCTTAAAATATATGTACCAAACCAAGGAGCATCAAAATATATAAGACAACTACTGACTGACCTAAAAAAAAAAAAACTGACAGAAATACAATCATACTTGGAGACCTCAATACACCCCTGACAGCTCTAGATTGTTCATCCAAACAGAAAATCAAAAAGAAATATTGGCCTTAAATGAAACACTAGAACAATTGGATATGATGGACATCTGCAGGATATTTCATCCCAAAGTGCCAGAGTATACATTTTTCTCTACTGTACATGGAACATTCTCAAGAATCGACCATATGTTAAGCCACAAAAATAACATCAACAAATTCAGAAAGATTGAAATTATACCAAGCATATTTTCTGATCATAAAGCCTTGAAACTAGAATTCAACAGCAAAAAACGTAAACAAACCCACAAAAATGTGTGAACTAAACAACATACTTTTAAAAAATGAGTGAGTCAAAGAAGAAATAAGTGCAGAGATCAAAAGATACATACAGGCAAATGAAAATAACAATACAACATATCAGAATCTCTGGGATGCAACAACAACAATAATAAGAGGGAAGTTCATATCACTACAGGCCTATACGAATAAACAAGAGAGAGCCCAAGTAAATTACTTAACTTTACACCTTAAGGAACTAGAAAAAGAAGAACAAAGACAACCCAAAAACCAGCCAAAGAAAGGAGATAATAAAAATCAGAGCAGAAATAAATGAAATAGAAAACAGAAAAACTATAGAAAAAATTAATAGAACAAGGAGCTGGTTCTTTGAAAAGATCAACAAATTGACAAACCCTTGGCAAGACTTTACCAAGGAAAAAAGAGAAAGGACTCATATAAACAAAATCCAAAATGAAAGAGGAGAAATCACCACAGATATCATAGATGTACAAAGAATTATTGTAGAATACTACGAAAAACTATATGCCACTAAATTCAACAATCTAAAAGAAATGGATAAATTTTTAGAATACAACCTTCCTAGACTGAGTCATGAAGAAGCAAAAAGCCTAAACAGACCCATAAGCAGGAAGGAAATAGAAACAACTATTAAAAACCTCCCCACAAATAAAGTCCAGGGCCAGACGGTTATACTAGTGAATTCTATCAAACATTCAAAGAAGACTTGGTTCCTATACTACTCAAAGTCTTCCAAAAAACTGAAGAAGAAGCAATACTTCCAAACATATTTTATGAGGCCAACATAACCCTCATACCAAAACCTGTCAAGGGACAACACAAAAAAAGAAAACTACAGACCAATATCTCTAATAAATACAGATGCTAAAATACTATACAAAATACTAGCTAATTAAATACAACAACACATTAAAAAAATAATTCATCATGATCAAGTCGAATTCATCCCAGAATCACAAGGATGGTTCAACATATGTAAAACGGTTAACGTAATACACCATATCGACAAAACAAAGAACAAAAACCATATGATCCTATCAATAGATGCAGAAAAAGTCATTCAATAAAATACAACATCATTTTATGTTTAAAACACTTAACAAAATGAGTATAGAAGAAAAATATCTCAACATAATAAAGGCCATCTATGGTAATTTATCAGCTAACATCATATTAAATGGCATATAACTGAGGACTTTTCTCCTAAAATCAGGAACAAGACAAGGTTGTCCACTCTCTCCACTCTTATTCAACGTAGTGCTAGAAGTTCTAGCCAGAGCAATCAGACAATAGAAAGAAATAAAATGCATTCATACTGGGAAAAGAAGTAAAGGTTTCACTTTTTGCAGACGATGTGATCGTGTATCGAAAACCGCAAAGACTACTAGAAACAATAAACCAATACAGTAAGGTCGCAGGATACAAAATTAATATACAAAAGTCCATAGCCTTCCTATATGCCAACAATGAAACATCAGAAAACAAGCTCAAAAGAACAATCCCCTTTATGGTTTGCAACAAAAAAATAAAATACTTAGGAATAAATATAACAAAGAATGTAAAGGACTTATATAATGAAAACTACAAAGCATTGTTAAGGGAAATCATAAAAGATATAATGAAATGGAAAAATATTCCTTGTTCTTGAATAGGAAGAATAAATATAGTCAAAATGACTATATTGCCCAAAGCAATATACAAATTTAATGCAATTCCCATCAAATTTCCAATGTTATTTTTTAAAGAAATGGAACAAAAATCATCAGGTTTATATGGAACTATAAAAAACCCCAAATAGCCAAAGCAATCCTAAGGAAAAAGAACGAAGCTAGGGGATTACAATACCTGACTTCAAACTATATTATAGAGCCACGACAATCAAAACAGCATGGTATTGGCAGAAAAAATAGACACTCAGACCAGTGGAACAGAATAGAAAGTCCAGAAATAAAACCACATGTATTTGGTCAAATAATTTTTGATAAAGGGGCCAATAACACACAGTGGAGAAAAGAAAGCCTCTTCAACAAATGGTGCTGGGAAAACTGAAAAACCACATGCAAAAGAATGAAACTCAACCACAGTTTGTCCCCTTGTACTAAAATGAATTCAAAATGGATTAAAGACCTAAATATAAGACCTGAAACAATAAATTACATAGAAGAAAACATAGGTACTAAACTCATGGGCCTTGGTTACAAAGAGCACTTTATGAATTTGACTCCAAAAGCAAGGGAAGTGAAGGCAAAGATAAATGAATGAGACTACATCAGACTAAGAAGCTTTTGCACAGCAGAACAAAAAAAAACTGACAACAAAACAGACAGCCAACCAAATGGGAGATGATATTTTCAAACAACAGCACAGATAAGGCCCTAATATCCAAAATGTACAAAGAACTCATAAAACTCCACAACAAACAAACAAACAATCCAATAAAAAAATGGGAAGAGAATATGAACAGACACTTCTCCCAGGAAGAAATACAAATGGCCAACAGATATATGAAAAGATGCTCATCTTCTTTAGTTATTAGAGAAATGCAAATCAAAACTACGATGAGATACCACCTCATACCTATTAGATTAGCTATTATCCACAAGACAGGTAATAGCAAATGTTGGAGAGGCTGTGGAGAAAAAGGAACCCTCATCCACTGTTGGTGGGAATGTAAAGTAGTACAACCATTATAAAAGAAAGTGTGGTGGTTCCTCAAAAAATTAAAAATAGAACTATCTTATGACCCAGCAATCCCTCTACTGGGAATATACCCCCATAACTCAAAAACACTGGTACGTAAAGACACATGCAGCCCATGTTCATTGCAGCAGTGTTCACAGTGGCCAAGACATGGAAACAACCAAAAAGCCCTTCAATAGATGACTGGATAAAGAAGATGTGGTACATATACACTATGGAATACTACTCAGCCATAAGAAATGATGACATTGGATCATTTACAACTATGTGGATGGACCTTGATAACGTTATACTGAGTGAAATAAGTAAATCAGAAAAAACTAAGAACTATATGATTCCATACATAGATGGGACATAAAAATGAGACTCAGGGACTGGACAAGAGTGTGGTGGTTACCGGGGGTGGGGGAGAGGAGGGGCACAAAGGAAACCAGATAGAAGGTGAAGGAGGACTATATGACCTTGGGTAATGGGCATGAAACATAATCAAATGTCTAAATAACCTGCAGATGTTTCCTCTGAACCTATGAACCCTGACTGATTAATGTCACCCCATTAAAATTAATTTAAAAAATAAAATAAAAATACCCCCCTCCAAAAAGCAAATTTGTCTAAGCAGAGTCTAGTGCCTATCAATGTCTCCCTTTGGTTGTGCCACTTGTAGAACTAATTGGATCTTGCTCTAATTTTATCTGAATCTGATTACTGACTGTTTTAGTTCTGGGACATCTTAGGATGGACTCTGGTGCAGGTCCATGTCAGACGCTCCCTGTGACTGGCCCTGGGCAACCTGCTTGGAGCTACAAAGTGATCCACAATTTGTAGCTGCCTCTGCTCAGCCTGGGTATGTGTAGGAAGAGCCTAACTGCACACCGTGACTGGCCTATACCAACACTGAGCCCAAGTGCAGGTCATCAAAAGGTCTAAGGCACCCAAAAATCTGTCTCTTTCTGCTTCTGCCTATGGGCTATGTGTTATGCTTAGTCAATGAAAAAGCCTCCGACAGTAGTCAAGTTGCATGAAGTAGGTTCTCAGTGAGTCACCTAGTAATATCAAATGATGTTCATCAGATTGATATAGGTTCAAACTCAGATCTAAGGCCACTCAACATGTCTCTTCACACACCAAGGCTAGCTGCCAAATGCTGAATGCCAGAAGACCTTTGTGGTGGGTGGAGTTTCATGGGGTTCATCAGGGTGAGCTCAGCAGAATTTATCAAGATCAAACAGACCAAAACTTGCTGTGTGTAGTGAGGTCTCAGCATGCAAGGAAAAAATGTCTCCATCTTAAAGCTTCATGGCTCAGTTTGTCCTAGATTCTGCCCTGATCTTGTGGAAAGCCCAAACTCTTCAGGACAGAGCCACCAGGAGTTGGGAGTATGGAGTTAGTGGATCTTCCATGGGGGCAGAAGGCAGGCAACTCTCACAGGAAGGTGGGGTTAATGGCCCCCACCCAAGAGCCACAGAACTCAGTCACTGACACTCCTGGGTCTCTGCACCCTTGGCCCAGGCAGCTGACTGCTCCATAGGGTGTGAACTTCACAGGGCAAGTGACAAGGAGTTCAGAGGTCAGAGTTATTTCATTCTCCCACAATAATGTCCTATAAAGGAGTGTGCTCCACCCAAGAAAGATGGCATCCTTGCTGTGGGCGCAGGGCTCTGCACATGGACCCTGGTTGTTATCTCTTCAGTTCTTTCACCAGAGCCACAAAACCCGATCTCTCCTCAAAGGACTCTTGCCTGTTCTGACCTTCCTCCACCAGAGCCCAGGGTGAGTGACTTGAAATGAGATTTTGTTCACTGACCCTTTAAGAGTGTGCCTGGGTATCTAGGAAATTCCGATTTCTCCCTGGCAGTCAGAATCTTTGCTGATTTCCACAGCCAGGTGTTATGTGGACACCTATCCCCAGTTCTGGTGCTCTGGGAGGGGGAGCCCAGCATGGGATTGAGACACTACTTCTTAAGGGGAACCGTTGAAGTGAGAGATCCCTCCAGAGTCTCGGCCACCACACATGGCTGCAGGGTCAACCTTATTTATATCTCCACCCTTCCTGTCAGTCTTGATGTGGCATCTTCTGTAAATCATTGGTTATAGACTTCTGTTTAGCTAGTCTTTGGTTGTTTTTTCAGGTTGACTATTCTATATTTTGTTGTAATTCCAGTTTGGTCTTGTGAAAAGTGAGCGTAACTTTCATCTACTCTGTCATCTTAAATAATGTATTAAGACAGTCAAATAAAAAATGGTTGACATTAAAATCTCACTCACTTAAATCTTATTATTACTTGAGTATATATGGGGTATAATTTGTACAGTATTTTCTATTAGGATATCTGAACATTTGGTTATTTATTATCTACAGTAATGGTATTCTTTCTATGCCACTAAACAATTGCAATTTGAAATAAAAATAATGCAGTAATACTTCTGTTTTGCTCCCAAAAGTTAAAATTAGAGACTCAACATCTATAACATCTAAGTACCAGGTATGCATTCCACTATTCTTACATAGAAAATGTGGATGAAAATACAAACAATTGTGATGATTACATAAAAGAATACATATAAACTTCTTTTGCATAATGCTAAACAATAAAGTTATCTATTATTGTAATCATTACTATGATAACAAGTACCTGCAGGAACAGTCCACCCTAAAAAAGAGTGGTGTTAGGAAGTAAGGCTAGACTGGGTGTGGAATCTGGAATCTCTGCACCTTGTTAACAATAAAGCAGAGTTGGAAAATGCTAGCTTTCCTCAGCAAGCTGTGGATACTTGTGAAGAAACCCACACCAATGTGTTTATCGCCTGGAGCCAGAATGGTCAAAGTTTTCTGGTTTGGGATGAACAAAGATTTGTAAAAAAAGTTCTTCCCAAATACTTTAAGCACAATAACATGGCAAGCTTTGTGAGGCAACTGAATATGTATGGTCTCCAAAAGTGGTACATACTGACTCTGAAATTGTAAAGCAAGAACAAGATGGTCCTGTTGAATTTCAGCATCCTTACTTCAAACAAGGCTAGGATGACTTGTTGAAGAATATTGAAAGGAAGATCTCATCTTCAAAACCAGAAGAAAATAAAATTTGCCAGGAAGATTTAACAAAAATTATAAGTCATACTCAGAAGGTTCAAATAAAACAAGAAACTAATGAGTACAAGCTTTCTGAATTACAAAGTAAAATATGAGTCCTTTTGGAAGGAGGTGTCAGAATGACAAGCAAAACATGCACAACAGCGAGTTATTCAGAAGATTGTCCAGTTCATTGTTACATTGGTTCAGAATAACCAATTTGTGAGTTTAATATGTAAAAGCCTCTAATGGAGCCCAAAAGAAGAATCTGTTTCAGCATATAGTAAAAAAAAACAGTTGAGCCCTGGCCGGTTTGCTCAGTGGTAGAATGTCGGCCTGGTGTGCGGGAGTCCCAGGTTCGATTCCCGGCCAGGGCACACAGGAGAAGCACCCATTTACTTCTCCACCCCTCCCCCTCTCCTTCCTTTCTGTCTCTCTCTTCCCCTCCCACAGCCAAAGCTCCATTGGAGCAAAGTTTCCCTGGGTGCTGGGGATGGCTCTGTGGCCTCTGCCTCAGGCACTAGAATGGCTCTGGTTGTGGCAGAGCGACGCCCCAAGATGGGCACCCCCTGGTGGGCATGCCGGGTGAATCCCGGTCGGGCACATGCGGGAGTCTGTCTGACTGCCTCCCTGTTTCTAGCTTCAGAAAAATACAAAACAAACAAACAAACAAACAAACAAACAAAAAACCAGTTGATAATCACCATCACAAAGTTCCACACAGTAGGACTGAGGGTTTAAAACCAAAGGAGCAGATTTCAGATGACATTATTATTTATGACATTACCCGATGATAATGCAGATGAAAATATTCTAGTTATTTCCAGAAACTAATGAGAATATTTTATCTGATTCCTCCAACTATAGCCAGTACCCTGATAGTGTCATTGTTGAAGATGACAATGAAGATGAGTGCACCTGTCATTCAAGGTGGAGATCGGAATGAACCAGCCAGAGAATCCCTAAATTCAGACAGTGATGGCACCAACCCTGTCATGTCTAGTGCCTTCTTGCTAAATGGCTCATCCAGTATGAACACAGAAGATCCTGTAACCATGATGGATTTCATTTTAAATGACAACATCAATCTTTTGGAAAAGAATGAGCTGTCAGGTTCTCTTGACAGTAATGATGGGAGTTTAGAGGGATTCTGAGCCATGTTGTCAGGAAGACAGTTTCGCATAGACCCAGATCTCCTGGTTGATTCCAAGAATAAAGGATTAGGAACCACCAAGAACAATGTAATTGTTCCTTTTTTTCCAGTTTCAGAAGAGAGAAGAACATCTAAACCCAAAACAGATAAACAGCTTCTCTGGTACACTGCCTGTCCACTGCTTGCATTTTTTATTGGAACACTGTTTCTACTGCTGAACAGGGGATCCCAGCATCATCTGGAGTTATGTCCACTGTAGATAAGTCCATAGAAGTTAATGAGTTTCTGGATAGCAGGCTGCACCCAGAACCAAGTAGGCCTGTTCACCTGGAGCCATTGATCAAGGCTGACACTAATGAAACTGCACTGTCCTATTTGTGTGAACTTGCTCCTGCACCTCTGGATGGTGATATGTCACTTTCAGACAGCTAAGTTCCCAAGAAGTGGACCCTACATGTATATATTCATCAGAATGATGAACTATTTATTTTAAAGTATTATTTGGTACCTGTGGTTTTTGTTTTGTTTTTTGGTTAATTGCTTTGTTTTGTTTAATTGGATACTGTGGAATCAAAAGCACCTTTGCTTTTCTCACCAACCACATACCCTTGCAAAACTCTCAGATGTTACTCAGCTATGTAGGTACACACAATTTAATGCACATGATGTCATATTGTTAATTTGGAATCAGATGGTCATTCTTCTCCAATTGTAGTAAATTTGAATTATTTATATATGCCCATTAACCCCAGTTAAATTTTTGTTTTAGTTGTTTGATGCTGTCCATTTGCCTTGAGTGTAAATCACTGGAAAGAATGGTAAAGCTTTCTCTGTTCCGGCTACTTTTATTAAGTATTTTTCACTTGGCTTATTTCTAAAACTGGTAACATAAAGTGCCTGTATCTTGTAAAACAGGGGTCCCCAAACTTTTTACACAGGGGGCCAGTTCACTGTCCCTCAGACCGTTGGAGGGCCAGATTATAAAAAACTATGAACAAATCCCTATGCACACTGCACAGATCTTATTTTAAAGTAAAAAAACAAAACAGGAATAAATACAATATTTAAAATAAAGAACAAGTAAATTTAAATCAACAAACTGACCAGTATTTCAATGGGAACTATGCTCCTTTCACTGACCACCAATGAAAGAGGTGCCCCTTCCGGAAGTGCGGCGGAGGCTGGATAAATGGCCTCAGGGGGCCGCATGCGTCTTGTGGGCTGTAGTTTGGGGACCCTGTTGTAAAATTTCATTTGTACCTTGGTCCAGAGAAGTTCACTGATGTTCAACGGGAAAGGCAAAGTACACATGAGAGTTTGCTGTCTGATATGGTTCCAATTCTGTATACATAAAAGGGGATGGATGGGATCAGCCCATTTCACCTAGTTGGACTAGTTTTATATTTTTCTGAAGCTGGAAATGGGGAGAGACAGTCAGACAGACTCCCACATGAGCCCCACCGGGATCCACCCGGCACGCCCACCAGGGGCGACGCTCTGCCCACCAGGGGGCGATGCTCTGCCCCTCTGGGGCGTCGCTCTGCCGCGACCAGAGCCACTCTAGCGCCTGGGGCAGAGGCCAAGGAGCCATCCCCAGCGCCCGGGCCATCTTTGCTCCAATGGAGCCTTGGCTGCAGGAGGGGAAGAGAGAGACAGAGAGGAAGGAGGGGGGGTGAAGAAGCAAATGGGCGCCTCTCCTATGTGCCCTGGCCGGGAATCGAACCCGGGTCCCCCACACGCCAGGCCGATGCTCTACCACTGAGCCAACCGGCCAGGGCCAAGTTGGACTAGTTTTAAGTAGACGTTTTTGGGGGGTGGGTTTTTTTTTTTGTTTTTTTTTTTGGTTAGGAGGGGTTTAACCATAATATTTAGTAAAATAAATATAATTTTAAAAAGAAATGAGGCTATATGATATAATGAGACAAATTAGTATTTCACTGTACAGGCACTTAAATAATTCTCCTGTCAAGATACATACCATTTCTTTCATACCAGGGTCCCTTTTATTTCTTTGTAGTCTTCCACTAAACCTGTCCACTGTAAATGATTGATCTATTTTCTGCCTCTATCAATACGACTTTTTTTAAAAAAAATAAGTGAGTTCATATGATCTTTTATATCTGACTTCTGTAACAAAGCATATTGCCTTAGAAGTTCACCCTGTTAATTATTCTATTCCTGAGTAGCAATATTTTAGTTACACTAGAATTTTTTGCATTAAAAACTAGATATTATTAGTGGTATACATACAGTCCATATATGTTTAGGTTTTCCCAAGCATTTATCAATTTTATTGTGAGGCATTCTTTTTTGCATATTAGATATTCCACCTGAAATAACTTTCCTACTAACTCACACTTTGCATAATTCCCTCTAGGGTGGTGTAGGAAAAATTAAGATTTTGTTTGCCTGAAAAGATTTTTATTTTACCTGCATTTATTAATGTTAATTTAGCTAGGTATATCACTAGAGATTGGCAATTAGGACAGAGACACTAAGCCATCTGTAAAAGATTCCTGCCTCACATCTAAGGGACAGAATTGTTGCACAGAAGTTTCTGCCCTTGCAGGGATTATATTTATTGGTTTCCTTTTCACTTAGCCATGCCCATATTTTTAGTTTTTCCCAATTCATGGTAAAAAGCAAAAAGACTTTCACTTATAGCTCAAAGTGTTTAAGAAAGGCTTTGTTTTGTACAGTCATTTTTTCCCCCTGTCTCCTGCCTGAAAGTCTGAGGCCTGGAGTGATGCAGGAGCTCAAGGTAAAAGGAGCCTGACTGAATCACTGAATACAAAGCCAGGAGTCAATGACCCATTTGAAGACTTCCAGACCAATCAAGATGGTGAAGGAGGTAAACGTTGTGCTCGCTTCCTTCTCCCACAACTAAGTCAAAATTACAATTAAATTAAAGAACAATAACTCTTGAGAACCACCTGAAAACTAACTGAACAGAATTCCAATAACTAAAGATTTGTAGAAGAAGCCACTTGAGGAGGAGGCAGAGACACAAAACAGGCTGGCTGTACACCCACATGGGGCAGTTCAGAAATGGAAGAAAAATCTTGACTATGGAAGTCCCCTTGAGGAGTGAGGAGTCCCAGCCTCTAACAAAACCTCCCAGCCCAGAACACCAGCACCAGAAAGAGGAGTTCCCACAACATCGAGATGATAAAATTGGTGGGGTTTTCATGCCGGTGAGGCACAGAACTGCTGTAAACCTAAGAGTCCTCTTCGAGGGCATGAGCACAGATACCCTCACTCACTCACTAACATTCACCATAAGCTCCAGTGAAGGGACAGAAACTCAAAAAGTGCCAGAGACATACAGGGAGAAACTGAACTATCTGGTTTCAGGACAAGGGCTCCAGGACGGAAGTGCTTTCAGGCTTCATTGTTCTTCTGTTGAGTTCTTACCACACCCAGGCATCAGGCTCAGGTGGGCACCAAAATAAAGAGACTAAAGACATACGTGGCTGACTGGATAGTAGAACAATATCCAAACATATACTGCCTATAAGAGATTCACTTCAGATCAAAGACAAAAGCAGACTGAATTTAAAGGAATGAAAAACATCTTTATGCAAATAGAAACAAAAGAAAAAAAGGGAAACAAAACAAAAAAGCTGGCATAGTAATATTTATATCAGATAAAACAGACTTTAATACAATGACTGTAACCACAAAGAGGGGCCTTTTATAAAAGCGATGGTATCAATTAAACAAGAAAATACAAACATTTACACACCCAGTTTAGGCACACCTCAATATATTAAGCAAATGTTAGCACACATAAATGGAGAGAGTAACAGTAGGCAACCTTAACACCCATTGATATTAATAGATAAATAATCCAGGCAAAATATCAACAAGAAACAGTGACTTTAAATGACACATTAGAACACATAGCTTAACAAATATTCTTTAGAACGTTTCACCCAAAAGCAATAGAAGATACATTCTTTTCAAGTGCACATAGAACATTTCCTAGGATAGACCACCTGTTAAGCCAAAAAAATTCTCAATGAATTTAAGAAGATTGAAATCATATCAAGCATCTTTAAATACAATGGTATGAAACTAGAAATCATCTATAAGAAAACTTGAAAAACAGAAAAACACATGGAGGTTAAACAACATGCTACTAAATGATAAATGGGTTAGCAATGAGATCAAGGGAAAGATCAAAAGATACCATGAGGCCCTGGCCGGTTGGCTCAGTGGTAGAGCGTCGGCCTGGCATGTGGGAGTCCCGGGTTCGATTCCCGGCCAGGGCACACAGGAGAAGCGCCCATCTGCTTCTCCACCCCTCCCCCTCTCCTTCCTCTCTGTCTCTCTCTTCCCCTCCTGCGGTGAGGCTCCATTGGAGCAAAGATGGCCCGGGCGCTGGGGATGGCTCCTTGGCCTCTGCCCCAGGCGCTAGAGTGGCTCTGGTCTCAACAGAGTGACGCCCCAGGGGGGCAAAGCATCGCCCCCCTGGTGGGCGTGCCAGGTGGATCCCGGTCAGGAGCATGCGGGAGTCTGTCTGACTGTCTCTCCCCATTTCCAGCTTCAGAAAAATACAAAAAAAATAAAATAAAATAAAATAAAATAAAATAAAAAGATACCATGAAACAAATAAAAATGAAAAGACAATGAACCCAAATTTATGGACACAGAAAAAGCAGTTTTAAAAGGGAAATTCATAGATGAATCTTATTTCAAGAAACAAAAAAAAATTTTTTCAAATAAAAATCTTACCTTACACCGAAAAGACTAGGAAATGGTGGCCTTGTAGTATAGATTGATTTCAGGAAGTGTGATACCTCCCACTTTGTTCTTCATTTTCAAAATTGCTGAGGCTATTCGGGTTCTTCTTTAAAAATCTTCTATTGTTGACTCAGAGATTCTCTTAAGACTGTACAGGTCCCTGGCTAGTTTGCTTGGTGGTAGAGCGTTGACCTAGCATGTGGAAGTCCTGAGTTAAATTCTGAGTCAGGGCACACAGGAGAAGCAACCATCTGCTTGTCCTCTTCTCCCTCTCGCTCTTTTCTCCCCCACCCAGTCATGGTTTGATTGATTCAGAGCGCATTGGCCCCAGGCACTGAGGATGGTTCCTTGGAGCCTCCACCTGAGGTGCTAAAAATAGCTCGGTTGCAAGCATGGCCCCTTGTGGACCCCAGTCGGGGGGCCCATGTCAGGGGGCACATGCAGGAGTCTGTCTCTCTATCTCCTCTCCTGTCACTTAAATAAAAATTTAAAAACCTTTTTTAAAGACTGTACAGAAGGTATAAATATAAACATAATCTATTTATTCTCCCTTAATTTTTCCCATGGCAAATCAAAACATCATTCATCCCTGACATTCATCTATATGCAGGCTTACTACCCCCTTAGTTCCTACCACTTGAAATTATTTTTTTCTTATATTTTATATAGTTGAGTTAATATGAACACTAAAATAATTTCTACATGTAGTTGCAACCACTAAAATCAGACATACTGGTTTTATCTTAAATAGTGTTTTTTTCTCTCAGTCTCTCTTTTAGAGTTCTTCTTTAAGTTGCTATCTCAAAAAACTCATGATATATTTATATTATAGCTTTAAATTTTTCTCATTTACATTCCAGTCCCATTTTTCTGAAGATGTGATTTATTTCTAAAATAGATGCATGGTAACTATTTCAGTCTCATCATCTAAATATGTACAAATCAATATTTAGCTTCAGTTACTCTGCTGCTGAGGGCTAAACTCTTACAAGTCATGTGAATAGCATGAGATTTAGATTTCCGTAGATTTGGTTGAATTCCAACCCCATCACTAACTAGAGTTGTATCTCTAGGTAAGTCAATTAACTCCTTGAGAGCAATTTCATTTGTAAAATGGGAACAGAAAAAAGAATTATGAAATTATATGAATAATATAATTGGATGTTCAATAATTTTGAGTTACCATTCCTTCATTCCTGGTTTCATTTACAGTAGGTGTTATTTTGAGATGCTGTCTCTCCATTCCAAGTGTACAATCTATTCTTCCATTTCTTACAACTTTCAATACAATAAATAGAAATTGTGTGAGTACAACAGCTACTAACACTGGTGACATAAATATAATTCAGCAGTAATGTATCTGGACTATTCCTGAAAGCCTAAGATATGATTGCTCACTTTTAACTGGTTTTTTATGGGTAACATTTGAACAAGAA
Source organism: Saccopteryx leptura (assembly GCF_036850995.1). Taxonomy (NCBI): domain Eukaryota; kingdom Metazoa; phylum Chordata; class Mammalia; order Chiroptera; family Emballonuridae; genus Saccopteryx; species Saccopteryx leptura. The sequence goes on from NC_089506.1 coordinate 117,505,448, forward strand.
CAGTTTCTGTAAGGTTCCACTTATATAACATTAGAATGACAGGTGGTATGATCACAAGGGTTTCTCATCAGTACAGCACCTGCTGCCTTTTGATTATTAGCTAGAAGAAATAGTTCCTGTTATGGTAAATATTTAGGTCCACTCAAGTTTAGAGATTATTAATTCAGATATATCTGAATGCTGCTTTAAATTAGTGAATAATAAAGATTAAACTAAAAAGCTTCTGCACAGCAAAAGAGACCAACAACAAAACAAATAGGCAGCCAACCAAATGGGAGATGATATTCACAAACAACAGCTTTGATAAAAGGTTAATATCCAAAATATATAAAGAACTCACAAAGCTCAGCAATCCAATTTAAAAAGAGAATCTGAAAACACACTTCTCCCCAGAAGACACACAAATGTCCAACAGATATAGGAAAAGATACTTATCTTCACTAGCTATTAGAGAAATGAAAATCAAAACTACAATGAGATACCACCTCACACCTATTAGATTAGCTATTATCAGCAAGACAGATAATAACAAGTGTTGGAGAGGCTGTGGAGAAAAACCTTCATTCACTGCTGGTGGCAATGTAAATTGGTACAACCATTATGAAAGAAAGTATGGTGGTTCCTCAAAAAATTAAGAATAGAGCTACCACATGACCCATTAATCCTTCTACTTGGAATCTATCCAAAAAACTTGAAAAATTAGTTCAGAAAGATGCATGTACCCCCATGTTCATCACAGCATTATTCAGGACAAGACATGGAAATAACCAAAGTGTCCCTCAATAGAGGATTGGGTAAAGAAGATGTGGTACATATCGTATATACAATGGAATACTACTCAGCCATAAGAAATAATGACATATTGCCATTTACAACAACATGAACCTTGAGAATGTTATACTAAGTGAAAGAAGTAAATTAGAAAAAGCTAAGAACTATATGATTTCACACATAGGTGGATATAAAAATGAGACTCATGGACATAGATAAAAGTAAAGTGGTTACCAGGGGAAAGGGAGTGGTGGGGGAGATGGAGAGAGGAGTAAAGAGGGACAAGTATATGGTAACAGAAAATTAATTGACTTCGGGTGATGAGCACACAATACTATTCACAGTTCAAATGCTAATGGAGATTTTACCTGAAACCTATGTACCCTTATTGATCAGTGTCATCCCATTAAATTTAATTTTCTAATTAAAATTTTTTAAAAAGATTAAGCAGTTGATTGAGACAGAGACTGATCAAGGGGGAGATTTTTAAAGCTTGTAGGCCTTGCTGGTCTGTGCTTTAGCATGGCTCCTGGTTCTTGATGTGGTCTTTCATCCTATCATACCAGCTTCTTGGATTTTTTTTGCTAAAGTCTTCTGAAGGAAATCTTTTTTTTTCTTTCTTTTTTTTTTTTTAATAATTTTATTTTTTTTAATGGGGCAACATCAATAAATCAGGATACATATATTCAAAGATAACAAGTCCAGGTTATCTTGTCGTTCAATTATGTTGCATACCCCTCACCCAAAGTCAGATTGTCCTCTGTCACCTTCTATCTAGTTTTCTTTGTGCCCCTCCCCCTCCCCCTTTCCCTCCCCTTTCCCCCCTCCCCCCCCCCCCCCCCCCCCCCCCCCCCGTAACCACCACACTCTTATCAATGTCTCTTAGTTTCACTTTTATGTCCCACCTACATATGGAATAATGCAGTTCCTGGTTTTTTCTGATTTACTTATTTCGCTTCGTATCATGTTATCAAGATCCCACCATTTTGCTGTAAATGATCCGATGTCATCATTTCTTATGGCTGAGTAGTATTCCATAGTGTATATGTGCCACATCTTCTTTATCCAGTCATCTATTGACAGGCTTTTTGGTTGTTTCCATGTCCTGGCCACTGTGAACAATGAAATCTTTTCGTGTCACTGCTTATTTAGAAGTTTTACTGATTTTCTCTACATTTCAAGGGTTTTCTACAATAATTACTATATTTATTAAAGTTCTTTTGGTTGTAAACTACAGAAATCAATTCAGGGAATCTTATAAAGGAGGAGGAGCAAAGGGAGGAGAGAATAAATGAATGTGAATACTAAAATATCTCAAAGAAACAAAGACTTGAAAAGGGAGAGGATCAGGACTGCGCTAGGGACCTCAGCTCAGAAAGAGCAGGTATTTCTGTTTATAGGATACAGTCATTCACTAGACTTGGCTTCAACGGCTATTTGTCTACACTCTCGTTCCATGTTTTAGTCTGGGAAAGAAGCATCTTTCGATCCAGTTTGGATCCAGAGACTGTCACCAGATCCAAAGATTGTTCTTTTAGATTAACCACAAAGCACAATTATAGGAGAATAATAAATTGAATAGCCCACCTGAGAGATATCTCTCCTACCTATGTTTTGAACTCTACATTCTTTCTCCTTTTGTTGATACTCTGTTTTTGTCTCTTTTCTTCCTTCTTCCTTCCCTACAATGACCCAGGCATTGTCTTCTGGGCAAAACATCTTTATTCTGAGAAAAAAACAGTTTGCAGTTTCTTTTTCTTGTGGATAGAAAGGATTAGTTATTTTCTCATGTGTTCAGTGTTCCAGTGGAATATAGCTGAAGGTGATATATTTTTTTAGTTTTATTTTAAAAATCAACTTTAACAAGGTGACATTGATCAATAAGAGTATATAGGTTTCAGGTAAACATTTCTATAGCATTTGAACTGTTGATGATGTTGTGTACCCCTCACCCCAAGTCAGATCATTTTCCGTCACTGTATATTTGTCCCTTTTTACTCCCTTTTCCCCAACCCCCCCCCTCTGATGATCACTTTTATCTATGTCTATGAGTCTCATTTTTATATCCCACCTATGTGTGAAATCATACAGTTCTTAGCTTTTTCTGATTTACTCATTTCACTCAGTATAATGTTGTCAAGGTCCATCCATGTTGTTGTAAATGGCAGTATGTCATCACTTCTTATGCCTGAGTAGTAGTCCATTGTATATATGTACCACATCTTCTTTATCCAATCCTCTATCAAGGGACACTTGGTTGTTTCCATGTCTTGGCCACTGAATAATTCTGTGATAAACATGGGGATGATGATATTTAGAAGATTGTTTATTGCCAGAATCTGTTTTCTACTTTAAGCATCTTTAATTGTGATGTGGAGTGAAATACACTCTGGCAAAAAGTGTTGCACCCAAAGCTTATTTTGTGTAAGAAGTCTTTTTCCTAATTTCCACTCTTGCTGGGCTTATACTCACATATTCATTTAACTCTAAGTAAAATTAGCTCTAAAATTGATAATGATGGTCATTCAAATACATATGTTAATTTTTACGGTTGAAAATAAGGGATATGTGATTTTTATAATTATTGCATAACCTTAAACCCCTAAGGATTTTTGTGAGGTTCTTGGGCCTTGAGGTTGGAGATGACTGGGGTAGAAATGATTAATGTTTTTAAACATTAATCAGAGAATTTAAAAAATGTCATTATTAATATGCATATAAAATCTCAGTTTATGGGAACTAAGACTCTAGCCTTAATAATTCAGATATATCACTGCCCTTTAAAATTCTCATGAGTTCTGGTTTTGCACACTGGTTAATACAAATATCTCACATTACAGCAATCACTCCATACTTAATTAGAAGATGGCCAGGCTTTTCTGGATTTGTATACGTAATCTGAGCTATAGCTAGCAACTGCCCAATTCCTGCTATTTCTCCTGAGGAGGAAGAGATGGACAAATATAATATTTTATTGCACCTGCAGGCATTTCTCCTGCCATATCTATTCCTGTTTTCAGCCTGACCTACCTTTCTTCACTCACAGTGCTTTTTTACCCAGAGTTCCATTGTTTTCTCTGTGTCTTATTCTTATAAAAATGTCTCTATGCCAATACAGGCAAGAAACTAATATTTTCTCATGAGATCATTGAGCTCCAAGTCAAGAGTGTCCCAGGTTTTTCCTCTCCATCTCCCAAACTACCTGTGGCCAACAGAGGCAAAATTTCCTGGAATAAATGGAGGACTTCCAAAAATGGCATTCTCTAGCCTCCTCTCTAACTTCACCTGGCCAAAAATGTTCTAACTCACATGCATCTATATCATCTAGAAAGTCTAAGTGTAACATGGGATAATACATGGTTGTTGTGGGGGTTGTTTTGTGATAAATGCACATAACAAAACGTATTACTATTTTAAACCATTTTAAAGTATAATATTCGGTGACATTAAGTACATTCATATTGTGTGTGATCATCACTACCTGTCTTAAGAGCTTTTTTATCATCCGAAACTGAAACTCTGGACCCATTAAATAATAACTTCTTAGTTCTCCCTTCTCCTTAACCCCTGGTAACCATTATTCTACCTTCTGTCTCTGTGAATTGTCCCATTCCAGATATAAATGTAATCATATAGTATTTGTCCTTTTGTGTCTGTTTTATTTTACTTACATAATGTTTCAAGGTTTATCTATGTTGTAAAATGTGTAAGAATTTTATTTAAAGACTGATGAGTGCCCTGGCCGGTTGGCTCAGCGGTAGAGCGTCGGCCTAGCGTGCGGAGGACCCGGGTTCGATTCCCGGCCAGGGCACACAGGAGAAGCGCCCATTTGCTTCTCCACCCCTCCGCCGCGCTTTCCTCTCTGTCTCTCTCCTCCCCTCCCGCAGCCAAGGCTCCATTGGAGCAAAGATGGCCCGGGCGCTGGGGATGGCTCTGTGGCCTATACCTCAGGTGCTAGAGTGGCTCTGGTCGCAACATGGCGACGCCCAGGATGGGCAGAGCATCGCCCCCTGGTGGGCAGAGCGTCGCCCCTGGTGGGCGTGCCGGGTGGATCCCGGTCGGGCGCATGCGGGAGTCTGTCTGACTGTCTCTCCCTGTTTCCAAGCTTCAGAAAAATGAAAAAAGAAAAAAAAAAAAAAAAAAAAAAAAAAAAGACTGATGAGTATTCCTTTGTGTGTATATACCACACTTAGTTTATCCACTCATTTGTCAATGGAGATTCAGGCTATTTCTATCTCTTGGCTATTGTGAATAACACTGTTATGATAATGGAGGTACAATATCTGCACCTATCCTACTTTCAACTGAAAAAACAAAGAACCAGCTGTATCAATATACACCTTTAAGCCCATTAAAATTAGGCAGACATTATTCATCTATTTAACTTAAAAATAGATGTTATCTGGGTCACTTAGATTCACTAATTAAATCATTCACTCAAAATATTGAGAGGGCCGGAATCCAAATATGAATGAGATATGTTCTGGTGCTTAAGTTTCTTACAGCCCACCTGGAGAGGCAGACAAGGAGGCCAGGATAGCGGTATCCCTCATCTACAGCTTGGCTTTTGTGATTTTTAATGACTCTCGGTCCATGGTGGTCCAAAAATATTAAATAAAAATTCCAAAAGTGAACAATTCACAATGTTAAATTATGCAGCATTCTGAGTAGTACAATGAAATCTGCCAGCTTGCTGCACCCCACCCTGGATGTGCGTCATCCCTTCGTCCAGTGAACATATTCGGGATACTCTCCCACCCAGTAGTCACTTATTAATTACCTCCACGACCAGATTCACCTGACCTTCATTATAAGATGTTGTTATAATTGTCCTATTTTATCATTACTTGTTGTTCAGCTTTTGTTGTGCTCAATTTATAAGTTGAACTTTATCATCAGTATGTATGGGAAAGAAAAACATAGATAGAAAGTTCAGTCCTATCTGTGGGTTCAGGCATCCATCGAGGGGGCGGGTCTTGAAACATATTCTCACCTGGCCTGTGATGGCACAGTGGATAAAGTGTCAGCCTGGAATGCTGAGGTCGCCGATTCAAATACCCTGGGCTTGCCTGGTCAAGGCACATATGGGAATTGATGCTTTCTGCTCCTCCCCTTGTTCTCTTTCTCTTTCCTCACTAAAATAAATATTTTTTTTAAAAAAGAAACATATCCTCAAAGGATAAGAAAGTACTCATTGTACTAAAATATTATTAAAATTCCAATCTACACAGTGCACTATGGGAAAAGGGAGAAGGGCACTTAAGTGATTCAGGAAGGCTTCCTAGGAGAGGTGACATTGGAACTGAGCCTGGGAACAGAAGTAGGATAGTCTCTTGAGAGACATAAAATGGGAGAGAGTGTTCTGTCTGGCTAAGAAGAAAAGTGCCCAAAATCATGAAGTCTGGGATAGTAAAGCCAGGGAACAGTGAGAGGCAGTCATAACTGAGATTGGAGTAGACAAATGAGAGATCACAAAAGGCTTTATTCTCCCTTTTGCTAAAGAATTAGATTTCTTTTTTTCCCCAAAAAAGTTAGTCTGGCAATGTAGCTAATTTCTCTAAATGTTAAAGTGCATTTTTATAAAGAAAAATGTTTCCTGTGTTGGTTTGGATCTAGCCTGTTTCCTGACGCATCAGGCACAGCACTGCTACCCACCCGGGAACAAGCTGTGCCAACACTTATCCCAACCCACCTACATGGACTTTTAAATCAGTATAATTATGAGAGATTAGAGCCCTTTCATTTTAACAATCAATTTTTTCACTGTATTTATCATTGGTAACTAAAGAACTAATACCACATTACTGAGAAGCGCCCCATGACTAAATAGAAAATTTTAATTAAAATGGTTTGAAAATCCTGTTGCTCTGAGTCAGACCGGAGCTGTTTTGTACAAGAGCAGTGAGCGCTGCACATCTGCAGCATGTTTTCCATTTGACATACTTTGCCTCCTAATTAAAGCACATTCTTAAGTCCAGTGTGATCATAAGATAAGACATTGATGGACCTACAAAATTCATGATTTATATGGTAAAAGTTATCCCACTGTGCATCTATTTTGCTGGTCCCACTCTAAATCCAGGAACACTGTCTTCCAGTGAGATTCCAAATGTCCCAAATATCAGCTGGGTATATGACTTGGAAATGAAGTAACAAATCTCTCCAGAAAGTAATGTACTTGCCACTATAGAAGGGAACAGGGGAAGAGAGTCTTTGGGTTACTAATAAAAATTTTCCCCTAATCTTGGTTAAGAAACACTTTTCTGAAATTGTAGATACCATTACAAAGCATTCATCCCTAGACAAAATGTTATGCCTATATAGCAATATCATCATGCTACTGAAAAGTAACTATACAGCAAAAGCAGACTGCTTGTCTAGCGTGAAACATTCAGAAGGGGGCGTCCAACTAAATCTTGTTCTTTTCCTAAGGCAGTAGTTCTAAAATGTATCTTCTACAATTTGAAGGGGCCTACAATAAAAATTGTAATATCTGACAATAGTAAACATAAAAAAAAGTCAACCCATATCAAAAGGGCTGCAGGCTTTGAATATTTAAGATGACTGAATCACAAATATTTTTACTCCTATGTGATAAAAATCTTAATGAGTGTATAAAAAATCTCTTTCTGAACAGCAATAGCAATGATACAGCACTACAGGTAAAAATAAGCACATTGCCATATACGAACACACATATATATGAGAACTTTAATGTACATCTGGCTTATAACTTCTCTTTGCAAATGTGTGCATGCTATAGGATAATTTATTTTCAATGTGTACATTTCCTTGTTTAAAACACCTAGGAACAGAGCTACAGAGAAAAAATTTATCACACACAAATATCCTGAAGAAACAACTTGTTGCATCAAATTATTTTCCTCTATACTCTGAGGAAATATTTCATCTCTTTAAAACAAGACTGTCAAACCCAACATAATGTAAAGACCATAAGAACTGGACTTTTGTCATATTCCCTGGAGATACTCTCACCACCTAGAATTAAGCTTGACACAATAAATGCTCAAAAAATTACACTGAATGTATAAATAACCTGTAACATTCAAACAACAGGTTTTATGATCTATTTGAAGTTCTCTAATATATGTTAATGCTCCCAAAGGCCACCAGAAAAACACCTGTAGTTGAATGAGTTGGGTCAACTGCTAATTGCAATGACAGATAATACAGACCATGGCAAAATGTGAGATATCTCAGTAAGAGGATATTAGGAAGAACTTTGTGTAGGATCTGGACTTTGGTTAGGTAGTCTCATGAGGACTTAAGGAAGCAGGACTTTACGCTGGGTTAAGCATTGTCAAGAAGCAGGGATAATGTTATAATTGGGTATCTCAGTAAATATAAACTAGAATAAAAGTGAACTAGAATAAAGCTAAAGCTGTATTTAGTAAATACATGTTAGCCACTGTGGGTGAATTTTAGTGGTTTGGAAATTTTTTCCTATGTGTTCAAATACAATCAGAGTGATCTTATTTTTGTCTTGATCCATCATGGCCCTAGAGTGACCTTCTCCCATATTGTTGTCCTGGAAATTTTTATGTGTAACAGAACCCCAGATATCAGCTAGCTCCTTACAACACCAGAGCATGGGTGACACTGCCTGGTAAATTCCTAGTTACCAAGGTCCTCTTCAGTATTTCTCAAAATTATCTAGTATTTAGATTAATCTTGCTTTTATCCTTAAAGTCCTTTCAATAGCTACTTAAGTGCAATAATTTTAAGGTTTTGGCCTATCTCAAGGTACATTATCAAAATAACATTTTAACATTTAAAGTGGTCCATTTGCCTGCATGTTTCAAAGCCCAATAAAACACAAAAAGGAGTTTGCAGCAAAAAAAGTAAGGGCTTATTTCAGGAAGTGGCCTATGCCCAGAGACAAGTGAGCTAGTGCTTAAAGACCTGGTTCCCTGATGGCTTCCAAAGGATGGGTCATATGGGGAAAACCAATTATGGTGACTAAGAAAGCTAAGGGCATGGTCAGAGACGTGGTTTCTACTGATTGGTTAGTGCTAGGGTGAGGCGGGGAGTTATCAGTCAGTGCATCTGGTCCTGATGTTAGCCATGAAGTTGCTTCATCTGGTTTTGCTGCTTTTCTGGGCCTGGAGCTGAAACACAACTGAGGCCTAGATGCTATCTCTAGTTGGACCATAACTGTCTCAATGGTGAACAGACCTAAGGTTGTATTCCTAAAGTTTTGAAATGGAAAAAAGTCTGAACCTCACCAGATGGGGATGCAGTGGATAAAAAACATCAACCTGGGATGCTGAGAACTCAGGTTCAAAACCCCAAGGTCACTCACTGGCTTTAAACATGCGCTCATCCAGCTTGATCACAGGCTCACCAGCTTGAGTGTGGGATCATAGACACGACTTCACGGTCACTGGCTTAAGTCCGAAGGTCGCGGGCTTGAGCCCAAGGTTTCTGGCTTGAGTCCAAAGTTGCTGGCTTGAGCAAGGAGATCACTGGCTTGGCTAGAGCCCCTGGTCAAGGCACAGATGAGAATGCAGTCAATGAACAACTAAGGAGACTAAGGAGCTGCAACAAAGAATTGATGCTACTCACCTCTCTCCCTTACTACCTGTGTGTCTGTCTCTGTCTCAGAAAAACTAAAAAAAAAAAAAAAAAAAAAAAAGTCTGAAAAGATGAGCACCATAATTTCAAAAGTGTTTAATTTTAGATAATATAGTGGGGTTATAAGATTTTTACCTTTTTTTCCTGGGGATTTTTTTCTATTTTCTAATAAAAATATTTTTTAAGTGTGTGAAATGTTTTAAGTATGGTTTTAATGTTTAAAGTACTCAGAAATTTTTCTATGAATAATTCCCTGACAGTGATTAATAAATAGAATGAGATTTTTATCAGTGTCTGAATAATTAATTTTGGGTGAAAACAGCTAAAATGAATGTAAAGTCAATTTTTTTAATCCCATTACCTGTGAGACTATAGGAGAATGGAGATGCCTACAGATCGTTGATTATAAGTAGTGATAACTGGAAACCATTAAGCTGGAGAAAAGAAAAGGAAAATGTAGAGATTTATAACTCCAAATTAGAGCCCATGTGGCTTTCTGTTCAGGCTTTCTGCAGGTTTCCACAGGCTTTTGTTTCAGACTATAATTTTAGGGCTTACGTTCTAGGACCCGCACTCATTCTTACAGCCTTTTAAAATAGCACCAGCAGTGATTTTAAGTAGCAGAATTTTGTCCTCAAATATAAGAATAAGAAAAGAATGCAGAGGGAAAGTGAACGTCTCATGAATATTTATAACAACCTACTATAATATCTGATTAAATACGAAGCCTCCAAATTAGCATCTCTATTATGGCTGGCAATGGGAGCACTGCTACTTCTAAATTCTGAGGCTATAAAGATTAGGTAGTAGGAACAAATAAACTTGGGCTGAAAAACTAGAGGTAACTCTAGAATAGTCTGTCATTCATTTACTGATTCAACAAATATCTACCCAAGTGCCTACTCTGTGCTAGGCATCATGCTAGTTGCAAAAGACACAATGCAGGAGGTAATTGTTGGTCAGAAGGAACTGTGCATTCAGGGTGGAATAAAGAAGGTAGAAATGGGGAATCTATAAACAGGCAATTTCACATGCTATCTGTATCAATTTCCTATTGCTGGTAGACTCTAGGTAGATCATAATCCTGGATATGTAAATCTATACCTCTGCAGCCTGTCCAATGCTCACTGACTCTATGCCATGACCTTGGTTGCTGCCAGGCCATGTCTCACTTAGATAACTGTCACAGCCCTCATGTTTTACCTCTGTTCCTCTAGAAGTTGTCTTCAGTGGAGCAGCCAGAGCTATCTTTTTTTCATATGAAAGACAGATAATGTGATCCTGCAGTGGGCTTCCCATTTTCTTCATAATAAATCCCTACAAGATCCCACAAGGACCCACCTGACTTGGTTCTGTTACTGCTCTGACCGCTCTTTGAAATAGTCTAAGAGCTCCTAGAAGTCACAGCTACTTTATATTGCCAGCATTTGCACAACAGCACGTACACAGTATTCACCAATTTTTCTTTAAATGTTGGATGCTGATCCAGATTCCCAGTGAAAAGCTAAAGCCATAATTATTGGTCTTCTTCCATCTTTTCCTCTCTCTCTGAATCTGACAGCATACATTCTGAACTAAAAAGGTTTGTGCTCAATGACAATCTCACATCTCACAACCCAAGCAATAGCCACTCAGGTCCAGATATCAAACCCCAAATTGGCAGTGACCAAGTAATTAACTGCCAAATCATTTGATCTCATAGTGTACTTATTTCTATTTTAACATTTCAATTTCAGCTAAAATTATCTTTCAAATATGAAATCTTTACAGTTAAGAGTCAAATTATTCTTTTTGACTCTACATCAGTGACTGACACATTTCTAGCTAAAAATATCATTATCTTTTTCACTTGGTACTCAGTTAAAAACATTAATGTGCCTGTCCTGTGGTGGCACAGTGGATAAAGTGTCAACCTGGAAACACTGAGGTTCCCAGTTCAAAACCCTGGGCTTGCCTGGTCAAGGCACATATGGAAGTTGATGCTTTCTGCTCCTCCCCCCTTCTCTCTCTCTCTCTCTCTCTCCCCTCTCTATAATGAAGAAAAAAAATCTTTAAAAAAAAACAAAAACAAAAACATTAATGTAATATAATGTCACATGTATTATTGTAAATGGAATAGTCTCTCAAAGCAAGTGAGTATATTTAGTCATGGAAACACCATAAGTTCAATGAAATAATAAATTCACATTTTACTTAAAATTGTCATAGCAGAATCACTTCTCAGAGATTGTTTTCTGAAGCAGTCACTTGAGACTTTTATTGTGAAAGATTTATGTGATAGCAATTCTCTAAAGCAGCGGTTCTCAACCTGTGCATCGGGACCCCAGCGGGGGGTCGAACGACCAAAACACAGGGGTCGCTTAAAGTCATCGGAAAATACATATTTATTTTGACCCTTGTGTTTTGGTCGTTCCATCCCCCACTGGGGTCGCGACCCACAGGTTGAGAACCGCTGCAAAGGGTTTAAAGTGTTTTCCACATATCAATACAACTCTTTTATTTAGAAATGTATTGTATAATAAATATGTATTTTCCAATGGCTTTAGGCGACCCCTGTGTTTTGGTCGTTTGACCCCCGCCAGGGTCACGACCCACAGGTTGATAACCGCTGCTCTATAAAGGGTTTAAAGTGTTTTCCACATATCAATACAACTCTTTTGCATTTTAAAGAGTGTGAAAATATTTGAAGATTAAATTATTCAAGGTAGAGGCATCGTCACAGTGAATATACTGATCACATTTTACTGTGGCAACAGATTTTAAATCTGACAGTTTAAAGTTTTAAATCAGATTATTTTCTCCTTTGTCTTAAAAAAAATCCTTTTTAAAAAAATTTTATATAATACAGCTAGTGCTCAACTTACAACCACGATTGGTTCTGACAGACCAGTCGAAACACGATTTGGTCGTAAGTTGAGTAGGCTATATGTACAGTACTGTGAAATGATGTTATAAAAGTCTTTGTCATATTTTATCATAATTTTCTTTCATTATTGTTATATATCATAATTTTCTTTGTTCATTTTATGCCATTTGTATCATCTCTACACCATTTTGTTTCTTATTTTTACATTCATCAGGTTTATGTAAAACACTGCATTACCAGTACAACTGGTTTAATATTTGCAAAGACGATTTCCTCTTGGTAGACATCTTGGGAGGGGTTTGATGAAAAATATCCAAGACACAAAACACAAATTGCTGTACTGAGTCTGGGATAACAGTTGAAATGGTGCACGTGGAGATGGTAGTGCTGCCAGAAGCTGGTCCGCACTGTCGTACGCCCAGCTGGGCAATGCTTGCGCTGCCAGATGCAGAGCAGTCGTGGCTAGCGATTGTGGTTGTAAAGTCGAATGGTCATAAGTTGCATAGGTCATAAATTGATCAATATTTGTACAAGATAAAAAACATAAGCTCCCAAAACATTGTAATAATTTTATTGTGATATAATTTACATACCATACAATTTATCTATTTAAGGTGTATGACTTAATGGTTTTTAGCATCTTCACAGAGATATAAAGCTATCAGCATCACCAACTTTTAGATATTTTTATCACCTCCACCATAAAAATATTCTGGAACACAGTAGCAGTTATTTTCTCAATGTCCCAGCCACAGACAGCTCTTAAATCTGCTATTTCTCTCTATGAATGTGCATATTCTGGACAGCTCATATAAATGGGACCATGTAATGTGTAGTCTTTTGTGACTGGCTTCTTTCACTTAGCATAATATTTTTGAAAGTTCATCAACATACCTACACATATCAATACTTCACTTATTTTTTTATTAAATTTAATGCAATGACATTGATAAATCATGGTACATATGTTGAGAGAAAACATCTCCAGATTCTTTTGATATTTGATTGTGCTGTATACCCCTCCTCCAAAGTCAAATTGTCTTCTGTCACCTTCTATCTGGTTTTCTTTGTGCCCCTACCCTCCCCCACCCCCTCTCTCCTTCCTTGCCCCATCCCCCCTGCCCCCACCTCCCCACCCCCGTTGCAATCACATTCTTGTTCATGTCTCTGAGTCTCATTTTTATGTGCCATCTATGTATGGATTCATATAGTTCTTAGTTTTTTCTGATTTACTTATTTCACTCCATATAATATTATCAAGGTCCATCCATGTTATTGTAAATGATCTAATGTCATCATTTCTTATGGCTGAGTAGTATTCCATAGTATATATGTACCAAAGCTTTTTAATCCACTCGTCCTCTGACAGACACTTGGGCTGTTTCCAGATCTTTGCTATTATGAACAATGCTGCCACAAAATGGGGGTGCATTTCTCCTTTTGGAGCCATTCTATGGTATTCTTGGGGTATATTCCTAAAAGTGGGATAGCTGGGTCAAAAGGCAGTTCGATTTTCAGTTTTTTGAGGAATCTCCATACAGTTTTCCACAGTGGCTGCACCAGTCTGCATTCCCACCAGCAGTGCAGGAGGGTTCCCTTTTCTCCACATCCTCGCCAGCACTTATTCTGTGTTCTTTTGTTGATGAGCACCATTCTGGCTGGTGTGAGGTGATATCTCATTGTGGTTTTAATTTGCATTTCTCTAATGATTAGTGATGTTGAGCATTTTTTCATATGCCTATTGGCCATCTGTATGTCCTCTTTGGAGAAGTGTCTATTCATTTCTTTTGCCCATTTTTTGATTGGATTGTTTGTCTTCCTGGTGTTGAGATTTAAAAGTTCTTTATAAATTTTGGTTATTAATCCCCTTACCAGACGTATGGTCAAATATGTTCTCCCATTGTGTAGTTTGTCTTTTTATTCTGTTCTTATTGCATTTAGCTGTGCAAAAGCTTTTTAGTTTGATATAGTCCCATTGTTTATCCTGTCTTTTATTTCACTTCCCCGTGGAGATAAATCAGCAAATATATTGCTCCGAGAGATGTCGGAGAGCTTACTGCCTATGTTTTCTTCTAAGATGCTTATGGTTTCATGGCCTATATTTAAGTCTTTTATCCATTTTGAGTTTATTTTTGTGAGTGGTGTAAGCTGGTGATCTATTAATAGTTTCATTTTTTTGCAGGTAGCTGTCAAATTTTCCCAACACCATTTGTTAAAGAGGCTGCCTTTATTTACTCCATTGTATTTCCTTATCTCCTTTGTCAAATATCAGTTGTCCATAGAGCTGTGGGTTTATTTCTGGGTTCTCTGTTCTGTTCCATTGATCTATATGCCTGTTCTTATGCCAGTACCAGGCTGTTCTGAGTACAATGGCCTTGTAGTATAACTTGATATCAGGAAGTGTGATACCTCCCACTTTATTCTTCTTTTTTAGGATGGCTGAGGCTATTTGTGTTCTTTTTTGGTTCCATATAAATTTTTGGATTATGTGATCTATATCTTTGAAGTATGTCATTGGTATTTTAATTGGTATTGCATTGGATTTATAGATTGCTTTGGGTAATATAGATATTTTAATGATGTTTATTCTTTCTAACCATGAGCACGGTATATGCTTCCACTTGTTTGTATCTTCCTTGATTTCTTTTTTCAATGTCTTGTAATTTTCTGAGTACAAGTCTTTAGTCTCCTTGGTTAAGTTTACTCCTAGGTACTTTATTTTTTTGGTTGTAATAGTGAAGGGTATTTTTTCCTTAATTTCTCTTTCTAACTGTTTATTGTTGGCATATAAAAATGCCTCTGATTTCTGAGTATTGATTTTATATCTTGCTACTTTGCTGAATTCACTTATCTGGTCCAGTAGTTTTTTGACTGAGACTTTAGGGTTTTCTATATACAATATCATATCATCTACAAATAATGATAGTTTTACTTCTTCTTTTCCAACTTGAATGCCTTTTATTTCTTCTTCTTGTCTGATTGCTGTGGCTAGGACTTCCAGGACTATGTTAAATAAGAATGCTGAAAGGGGGCACCCCTGCCTTGTTCCTGATCTTAAGGGGATTGCTTTTAATTTTTGCCCATTGAGTATGATGTTGGCTGTGGGTTTCTCATAGATGGCTTTTATCATGTTGAGGTATGTTCCCTGTATTCCCACTTTGCTGAGAGTTTTGATCATGAATGGGTGCTGGATTTTATCAAATGTTTTTTCTGCCTCTGTTGAAATTATCATATGGTTTTTCTCTTTCTTTTTGTATATGTGATGAATCACATTGATTGATTTACGAATATTGTACCAGCCTTGCCTCCCCAGAATAAATCCCACTTGATCATGGTGTATGATTTTTTCCATATATTGTTGGATCCGGTTTGCTAACACTTTGTTGAGGATTTTAGCATCTATATTCATCAGAGATATTGGCCTATAATTTTCTTTCTTTGTGTTGTCTTTGCCTGGTTTTGGAATCAGAATTATGCTCGCCTCATAAAAAAAGCTTGGAAGTCTTCCGTCAACTTGAATTTTTTGAAATAGTTTGAGAAGAATAGGAGTTAGTTCTTCTTCGCATATTTGGCAGAATTTACTTGTGAAGCCATCAGGCCCCGGACTTTTCTTTGTTGGGAGTTTTTTGATAACTGTTTCAATCTCATTTGGTGTAATCGGTCTGTTTAGGTTTTCTGATTCTTCCAGATTGAGTTTTGGAAGATTGTGTTTCAAGGAATTTGTCCATTTCATCTACGTTGTCTAGTTTTTTGGCATACAGTTCTTCATAGTATTTTCTTACAATATTTTATATTTCTGTTGTATCAGTTCTTATTTCTCCACTGTCATTTCTAATTTTATTTATTTGAGTCCTCTCTCTCTTTTTCTTGGTGATTCTAGTTAAAGGTTCATCAATCTTGTTTACCTTTTCAAAGAACCAGCTCCTAGTTTCATTGATCCTCTGTATTGTTTCTTTAGCCTCTATGTCATTTATTTCTGCTCTGATCTTTATTATTTCCTTCCTTCTACTACATTTGGGCTTTACTTGCTGTTCTTTTTCTAGTTCTTTCGATGCAGGGTTAAGTTGTTTATTTGAGCTTTTTTTAGCTTCTGAAAGTGTGCCTGTAGTGCTATGAACTTCCCTCTCAGTACTGCTTTTGCTGTGTCCCATAAATTTTGAGTTATTGTATGCTCATTGTCATTCGTTTCTAGGAATTTTTTAATTTCTTCTTTGATCTCATTCTTAATCCATTCATTATTTAACAACCTGCAATTTAGTTTCCATGTGTTTGAGAATTTTTGAGCTTTTCTATTGTGGTTCATTTCTAGTTTCATGCCGTTGTGATCAGAAAAAGTGCTTGATATGATTTCAATCTTCTTATTTTTGTTGAGAGCACTTTTGTGCCCTAACATGTGGTCTATCCTAGAGATTGTACCATGAGCACATGAAAAGAATGTATATTCTGCTGCTTTAGGGTGAAAGGTTCTGAAGATATCTATTAAATCGAGTTGATCTAGTGTGTCCAATAAGTCTGCTGTTTCTTTGTTAATTTTATTTTTTGAGGATCTATCTAGTGATGCCCCTCCTTCCCACTTCTTATTTTCACCTGTGTCTTGTTGCACTGATTGGAGCTGGAGAGATGTCTGGAGATCTCTGATCTGGAAGCAATTCAGTACTGTTTTGTGGAAGGATCAGTCCCTCTCCCAGCTATGGCTGCCTCCAGCATGGATGAGTCAGCTTTTTTAGGTCATCTTCTGCATTCCTTAGCCCCTCACAGTCTGTCCCTCTCTCTCTCCTTTCCACTTGGGAGATAATCTGGTCTTTTTAACACACCTTGCTCCCTAGTGGCCAGGCAAGTGGCTGTGAGCAGTATTTTTTGCTCTTTTCCCTGGAATGAGAGCCCCTCTGGGCTCTCAGCCTCACCCTCCCCTCTGTTCCTATAAGTAGGGGAGATTCAGGCACTCCCTACCAGGTTTGTTGTGGCTTCTTCTTTGCTCCTTGGTTTTTGAGAGCTGTTCTTGTAGTCCAGAGTTGGTTTTTCACACTGATTTTTCCTAAATTGATTTGTATTCCAGTTTGGTGGTGAGAGCTGCATTCGCCTACTCCGCTGCCATCTTTAGGTCTGTAATACTTCACTTATTTTTAATGTCACTTAATATTCAATGTATGGATACATCACATTTTGTTGAGCTATGCATCAGTTAAGGGACATTTAGGTTTCCATATTTTGGCATTGTGCAAAAAAAATGCTGTGAAAATTCCTGTAAAATTTTTTATGGTATGTTTCCATTCTGTTAGGTGTATTATCAAGGAGGGGACTTACTGGGCCATATTCTACATTTATGGTTAACTTTTTAAGAAACTGCCATGCTGTTTTCCAAAGTGGCTGCTCTATTTTGCATTCCAACCAGTAGTGTCAGAATTTTAATTTATCCCTACCTTTGTCAACACTTGTATTGACTGTCCTTTTCATTTATAACCACCTTGATCAGTGTGAAGTGGTATGTCATGATTTTAATTTGTATCTTCTTATAATAACGTTTTCATATAGTTATTGTTTAGTTGTCAATCTTGTTTGAAGAAATGTCTCTGCAGATCCTTTACTCACATTTTAGTTATGTGATTTGTTTTATTATGCAGTTGTAAGAGTTGTTTATATAGTCTAGGTAAAAGTCCAGATAGAGATCAATGTAGGTAAAAGTCTAGATAGTTTCAGGTCTTACTTTTTGGTAAATAATTCATGTTGAGTTGATTTATTTTGCATGTGTAGGATGTGAGAGAGGAGATGCACTCCATTCTTTTGCACGTGGAAATCCAGTCTCATTAATGTTTGGTGAAAAGACTATTCTTTTTTTCATTGAGTTGTTTTGACACCTTTGTCAAAAATTAATTGACCATCAATGTAATAAAGGACTATTTATGGGATCTTCATTATATTTCACAATCCATGTATGTTTATGCCACCTTGTGCCACACTGTCTTGATCACTGTAGCTTCTCAGTAAGTTTTGAAATTGGGACACATGAGTTCTCCAACTTTATTCTCTTTTTCAAGATTGTTTTGGCTATTCTAGGTTTTTTACCTTTCCCTTTGGCTTTATCCAGGCAATTTAAATTATTTCATACACAACAAATACTATATTTGAATAGCTATCATTCAGCAGAAGGCTGTTGGTAGTTAAGTTTTATTTGAAGAGCAAAGCCAGTTTAATGCCTGCTTTCAGTGGAAAGCACAAACCTGCTGGGGTTTGCATTTGAGTTTCCAAGGAGTCAAGATTGATTCTTAGATAACTGGTTGTTTATATTTAATATCTTTGATACCTTCTTGTTTCCCACTAAGCTATTACTTTTTCAAACAGAAAACTGTCACATGTGCTGTGCTTTTTAAGAGTACAAATTCTCTTCAAAGAAACTCTAGATTGGCTCTTTAATTCTACTTTATTGTTTTTCTGTAACTTATATTTAACTAGTAAGTGATTTGCTAAAACTAGTTACATGTCCTATAAAGATTAGAATCTACACGATTCTTCTGTATATTTCTCATCTTGGCTAACTCTGAAAAAAAGGGTCAAATTTTAATACTGCCTGGGTGTCTCAGTAGGTAGAGATTCCTCTCAGCTCACAAAGGTCACAGAGTGAGATCCAAGAAGCAATCAATGAGTGTACAACTAAATAACACAGCTAAATGACACAAGTAAAGGACAACTAAGTGAAACAACTAGTTAATGCATCTCTCTCTCTCTTCCCATTCCTTTCTCTTTCTTAAGTCAATAGAAATTTTCTTATGTGTCAAGTTTAAAAATATATGTGTTGGCTTTTAAATTATGTCCAGAGAAAATGGAAATGTAGCTTCTTACTGAGTAAATCTAAGATATCTTACTTGTATAATAAAAATGACTTTACTCTTTTTGATTAGCATGATAATTATCCATTTCTAAATAATTACAAAGATTGCTGATGTAGCTGAAAATATTAACATCTATGCAAATAAGTGGTTAAAATTCATGATTCTGGATATTTCAAAAGAATGAAAATTAGAATGTGTTGTGTATTTATTTTGTGTTGATTCAATTAACTGCAAGCAAAATATTATTTATGTAAGAGATAAATGAATAAAGCAATTATTCAAAATGGGCTGTTATTTTTCAGAGTATCAGCATAAAAGATGGTGTTGTTGTCTACAAGCAAGAAAATATAACAGTAGGTTAAGATGCATAACCAAAGAAATTTGGTTCTTCCCATTTTCTGATTTTCTTTTTTTTAACATTCTTTGCTGATGACTGGATTTTCTTTGAATTGTATGAACTCCTCCAAAGTTTGTTTTCTCTACAGCTCTTTCAAGAAATTTCTTTGAAACTCTCAACCAAAAAATATGAACTGATTACTTATAGCAATACTTCACAAGTTTAAAGTTCCTATCAGTAACTAGGTAATTTTATTAAAATAGAGATTCTGATTCAATATGTCTGAGGTGAGCCCTAAGAAATTTCCACATTTCTAAGAAGCTCACAGGTGATGCCAACATGGCCAGTATCAAGGACTCTGAAAACCAATGATTACAAGAACTTACCTTTCATGATGAAGCATATTGGGAAGATATTACAATTTCTATATTATCTCTATTAAACAGTTTCTATATATTCTTCCAAAGATAAATTATGCATGTAAAATAATATTTATAAAAATTTTACCACAAAGAGTAGCATTAGCTAGTGTTCTGCAACTTGTTTCTTTGTCATTTAATATATTTTAGAGAGTGTTCAATAAAATTTTTTTTCTTTCAATCTTCTTCTAAATCACTGGTGCTTATATAGAAAAACTTAAGTTTATTTATGAATGAAGTATCCAGAGTTGGCTAAATATTAATAAGGAAAGAAAGCAGAGAGAGTCAGAAATTATGGTTTACTTCACTGCAAAGTTACAGTGCTGACCACCCTAGGGGATGACCCAGTGAAGGGGATCAAACCTCTTCCTTCCCTGTGTAAGGAGAAAGATCAGTTTTCTCAGTCTCCTCAAGGGTCTCCCATCCACCACCAGACTATGGGTCTGGCAGGTGTTTCTGTGTTTCCTCTTTGAGGTATGCACAGTAGAGGCCAGGATGGCCATAGAGGCCTGTCAGTTTAGCTTAGAAGGACCTGATTGGTTAATGGAAGGAACCAACCCAAGCTAGCAAAGACTAAAAAACTGATTGGTTGGTTTAAAGAAAGGCTAGTTATTTTCAGCCCGAAAATAGAAACACAGACTCAGCAAAGAAGTGAGCCTATTTTCCCTTCCTGTTTGGAAAAGTCAGCTTGCCCTGTTTGTTTGTGAGTCTTTCCAAACAACCATGAGGTCCTAAAAAGCCACCTACCAGATGACGGAAGCCCTGTGAATTCCAAGCCGACATAGCGCCAACCAAGGTACAGCCAGGAGCAGAGGGTGTGCTACCTGGATGAGGACTTACTGGACTGAACCATGGCACAGACTGTCTAGGCTATGATCTTTATTCTGGACTTCATGAAGACAAGTTTGGACTTTTTCCTTGGAGGGGATAGACAGAGATGAGACACTGGGTAACTGTGGACAACCTTCCATTTCAACACTGAATAAATCTTACTGTGAAAGCCTCATTTCCTCCTTATGTGAGTTCTGTAAAATACTTTTCCTGTGACTCTGTAAAAGAACACCATTTCTACCAGCAACATAAATTTACCCGTTAGCATTATCATCTTGAGACTCTGAGGGCTCTCAATGTCAATATATTCAACACTGAACACGTCATCTTCTCCAGCAAACCTGTTTGCCTTTTTCTGTACTGTTCATCTTAGAGCATGTCTCAAAGACAAATCTCAAAATTATACAAGATTTCCCTGTTTTATTCTGTCTTTCTAGTTGTTCAGTAAATACTATCTTTTCTATATCCTGAATATCCCCACCATACAGATCCTCTTTGAGCACAGATATATAAAAGAAGTGAATGAAGGACAATAAATAACTATACAGATGTTTCCTATATATGAGCAGCCATGATAGTAGCCATGGTTGGCAAAATTCCCTATTACCTGGCAACACCAACACTATGTCTATAGTAAGTCAGTCAGTGAGCAACAAGGAGCCCAATCTCCTCCTTGGAAGCTAGGTCTATTTTTTTTGGAAAAGGGAAATGATCTTCTAGGAAGGCTAGATGGATACCTATTGTGAAATCAGATTCAGTAAACAAAAGCATAATTCAAAATAGATGGAGTACATAAGGACACACCTTGTGCTTCTGGGTGAGCCAATTAGAATGCTTAGATTCCAAAAGAAGAAACTCCCCTTCAAAAAAAGCCCTATTCACACATCCTAGCCAATACTGTGTACCATGCCAGGAAATGCATACACTGGCCAGAGAAAGAGAAAAACCCTCAGGAGTTTCTAGTCATTCCTAAGAAAAGTGCACAGAGAATGAGAATGGTGAATATCTACTGTTTATTTCTTTCTCATTTTTTCTTCACTAGTTTGAGGGTTTTTAGAAAGCACTGTATTGGAGATTAGTTGATATAATCTATATAAACAAATTATTTGCCCTTTACACATACAATACACTTAATAAAATTATATACAATTTTTTTAGGAACTCTCATATGTCTTCATTAAGGAACAGGCAATAAGAAAATAACTTTGTTAGTTATTATTTTTCTCTCACTATTTTGTATGTGTATGCCTTGTCCCACATTACCTCTGTTGATCATTGCTTTGTTATTTCATAGTCTTTCTTCTCAAGTTCTGCTTATAAACTTACTTAAAGTTTATTTTAAGCAATGGCTGAAGAAAAGTGTGTTCTTTAATTTCATCCAGAGTTAGCCACCTGCTTTAATCACCTCATGCCTACAGCTTTACCCACTGGCTGCTAGAAGCTGTACCTCTTCTGCCACCCTGAGCATTTAGGCTGTTCTCCTTTGGCTTATGCAATCCATTAAAATTCTAAATCTTATAATCATGAAGTAAAAACAGCTATATGTTACTGTTGCTGAGAAGAACAATTTTAAAATTACAAGTATATCACCATTATACATTATTAAATAGTAACAAAATTTGACTTTGATTAAATACAAGTTAAAAAAAATAGATAACTGCCTGACCAGGTGGTGACACAGTGGATAGAGCATCGGACTGGGACGTGTAGGACTCAGGTTTGAAACCTTTAGGTCGCCAGCTTGAGCACGGACTCATCGAGTTTGAGCAAGGCTCACCAGCTTGACCCCAAGGTCTCTGGCTTGAGCAAGGGGTCATTCAGTCTGCTGTAGTCCCCTGGTCAAGGCACATATGAGAAAGCGGTCAATGAACAGCTAAGGTGCTGCAACAAAGAAGTGATGCTTCTCATTTCTCTCCCTTCCTATATGTCTGTCTTTATCTGTCCTGGAGAACAAGGTCTAGTGTTACATAGATGAAAACAATAGCTCTAATCATACACAGAGCTGATCTGATTAGGAAACTTTCTACACTGACCCCTAAGCACCACAATTTGCACTGCATGCCCTAGAACTCCAACAACTATCACTGTCATACGACTTCATGACATTGTTTCTCTGGGCGTATAGGGCTCTCATTTCCACCATTTCCAACTCTGGGTCAGGTGCTTGTGATTGGCATAGCTTCTGTGTCCAGATACAAAGAAGGATGAAAAAGTTGAACTCTGATACTCTCAGTTCATAATCACATAAGGTTGATTCTGCTCCCTCAATGACTCATACATTATCCCAGATTTAGGCAGAAAATCCAGACATTGGGCAGCCAGAAAGAATGACAAAAGTCTGCTACAGCATGTGAGTAAAAAACAGTTATATTAGGGAGATCATAAATGCTGAAATGCTGCCCAGCTACCAAGTCCCCTAAGCAATGTTGATGACCAATTTCCCCATAAAACACACACACACACACACACACACACACACACACACACAATACAATTGCTAAAATATGTTCTCCTAAACCACAACTAAAGATTTACTTTGTCTCAATGCTGAACAATTCAGTGAAAAATTAAAATAAAGTGTATAGAAATGAACCATTTGTGGTATTTGGAATATCATTTTTGTTCATCTTGCCTTTTTGTTTGCTGATGACAGTTTTATGTGTCATTTAAGCAAGTACTAGATTGAGTGTTTTCAATACATTCTTCAATCATATCGTTGAGGATGTTTTTGTTGTTAAAATAAAATAAAAAGAAATAGAAGCCTATCAGTCAGTGGGGACTGGATGTGTCTCATTTAGGTTGACCCAAGATAGCAGAGTAGGTGGAAGTTGTGTTCAACTCCTTCCATGACCACGTCAAAATTACAACTACATTATGGAACAGTCAACCTTAATAACCATCTGAAGACTAGCTGAACAGAAGTTATACAGCTAAGAATAAACAGAAGAAACATTCAGACTGTTAGGAGGAGCAAAGATA
Source organism: Saccopteryx leptura (assembly GCF_036850995.1). Lineage (NCBI taxonomy): Eukaryota > Metazoa > Chordata > Mammalia > Chiroptera > Emballonuridae > Saccopteryx > Saccopteryx leptura. Next base: position 117,529,073 of record NC_089506.1, read on the forward strand.
TGTAAATGAACTGGTCCTGCTTGACCAGGCAGTGGCGCAGTGAATAGAGCATCAGACTGTGACACAGAGGACCCGGGTTTGAAACTACAAGGTCGCCAGCTTGAGCGCAGGCTCACCAGCTTTAGCGTGGCATCACTAGCTTGAGCATGGGATCATAGACACAACCCCATGGTTGCTGGCTTGAGCCCAAAGTCACTGACTTGAAACCCAAAGTCACTTGCTTAAGGGGTCACTTGCTCTACTATAGCCCTATAGTAAAGGAACATATGCAAAAACAATCAATGAAAAACTAAGGTGCCGCAATAAAGAATTGATGCTTCTCATCTCTCTCCCACTCTGTCTGTCCCTATCTGTCTCTCTGACCCTCTGTCTCTGTAAAAAAGAAAGAAAGAAAGAAAGAAAGAAAGAAAGAAAGAAAGAAAGAAAGAAAGAAAGAAAGAAAGAAAGAAAGAAAGAAAGAAAGAGAAAGAAAGAAAGAAAGAAAGAAAGAAAGAAAGAAAGAAAGAAAGAAAGAAAGAAAGAAAGAAAGAAAGAAAGAAAGAAAACGGACTGATCCTGATCCTATACACACATGTGGTGGTTAAGAATCTGGAGGGCTAGTTTAGCAGCAGACATTCTCCACCCCAAGCAGTGAGGGGCCTCAGTACCACACCAGACTCTCCAGCACAGAGGACCAAAATCAGGAAGAGGAGCCCACATAACACCTTGTTGTGAAAACCAACAGGGCTTCCATACAAATGGGTAAGACAGAGGTTGCTGGAAACCCAGGTGTCCTCTTAAAGAGACAGAAAGCAAATGTTCACTTGCACTCACACAGAGATTTGGCAAAGAGATGGCAAGTTGGAGTGCCAGAGTCATACATGGGGAAACCAAGTTGTGTGGCTTCTGGACCAGGCCTGGAGGGACAACTTCTAATGTTCCTGTGTTGTGTTCTCCTCCTGCATGGTACGAGTGCCATCTTTACTGAACTGAACACTCACCCAACATAGCATCAGTCTGTTAAGTTACACTAGTTCTACTCCAATGACTCCCTGAGGCCTCACTCTACCCAGCTAACACATGGTCAGAGGTTCTGTCAGCAGAAACCAGACAAGGTCTTCAAAAGAGTCTTTCTTAAAATATTTATGAAGACTTCTATTCAAGTTGGGGAGGGAGGTACCAGAGATATTCAGGGAGAAACTTAGTGAAGCCTGCCACTATTCCTGTGCTGAGTCTTTCTTCCACAAAGCCAAATGTTACCCTGCTATAGCCTAGTGGACTTTACTAGGTCCTTTCTAATGACGTTCTGAGACTCTGCATCACTGAAAAGATCCCCAAGCCCCAAGAGTGTTGTGGCTGGCCCTGGTATACCCTGATCATTTTGAAAAGTTGGTTTATACCCAGAACAGGTGCCAAGTTTGAATCTGATATTAACCTGGTAAATAACATTCATCCTTTTCTGGTGACTAGCTGAGAACCTAACTCATAAAATTCATGTAACACCTGAATTTCAGTGGCTGAGCCTAATGGCAACCAGCATGTGATGGTGGGTCTTGGAAGTCTTGGACCTTTTGCTTTCCTGCCCCAGACCTGGAATTGGTAGCATCAGGACTCTATTAGCAGCTTGGTCCCTCACAGGCACATCCAGGCCCAGCAAAGGTACTAACAACATTAGATAATTTTCTAGTGCCCAGCAGAGCCAGTCACAGGCAGCATCTGGCATTAACCCATACTTCAGTCCCTCCAATGAGGTCCCAGAATAACACAACTGGTTTCTGTCTTTGGACCACATTAGAGCACCACTCAATTAGTTCCACAAGAACACAACAAAGGGAGATCTCAACAGCTACCAGAAACTGCTGGAACGGATTCCACTTTATGGGATCATTTCTGGCACAGCAACTTTTTTTTCTCCCAAAGTGAGAAGCAGGGGGCAGGAGCGGCAGCAGATAGACAGATTCCCGTGTGTGTCTAACAGGGATCCATCCAGCATGACCACTAGGGGGTTATATTCAGCCCCTCTGGGGCATTGCTCTGCTGCAATCAGAGCCATTCTAGAGCCTGAGGCAGAGGCCATGGGTCTGTCCTCAACACCCAGGTCAACTTTGCTCCAATGGAACCTTGGCTACAGGAGGGGAAGAGAGAGACAGAGAGAAAGGAGAGGGGGAAGGGTGGAGAAGCAGATGGGTGCTTCTCCTATGTGTCCTGGCCGGGAATCAAACCCAAGACTTCCACACGCCAAGCCAATGCTCTACCACTGAGCCAACCGGCCAGGGCTGGCACAGCAACTTTTACATGGTGATCATGGCTCATCCTCACAGCCAGAAAGCCTGAGGGTCAACCCATCCACAAACTGACCAAAAGGAATTGGGGCTCAGTTACAATAGAAGGCACACATGAACCCATATGAGGGACATTCCTGAAGCACCTGGCTCAACAGGTCAAGAAGTCTGGTGGCTGGACCTCATGAGACATCTACTACATATAGCCACCCTACCAAGACTGTGAGATAAAACATATCTACTTAATACATAGAAAAAAAAGAGAGAGAGATGAGGGAGCAGCTAAAATGAATAGACAAAGAAATATGGCCCAAATGAAAGACCAAGAGAAAACTTAAGAAAAAGAACTAAATGAAGTGGAGGCAATCTACCTCCACTTTTGTGTGGCAATCTCCACAAACAATTATCTTCAAGATGTTCAAGAAACTAATAAAAACTTTAACAAAGGGATAGTGAACATAAGAAAAGACATAAAACCATAAAAAAACAATAAGAAATGAAAAATTTAATAACTGAAATAAAAAGTACACTAGAAGAAATAAATAGCAGATTAGATGAAGCAGAAGATTAAATCAGTGATTTGGAAGACATGGTAGCAGAAAACACCTAATAAAAGCAGCCAAAAGTAAAAAGAAACAAATTAAAGATTAAAATTATTTTAATAATTATCAAATGAGCACATTTTGGCATCTAGGTATCCTTTTGTTAGATTATCTATTTGTCTCTTATTGTTACATTGTTAGATTATTTTATATTTCTCTAAGTCCAGTGAAGTTTTTTAAAATTTCTGGGTTTCAGTTCCTAATCTGTTTTGGTTTTGGTTAGAATTAAGTTACACTTCAACTAGAAGAAAGAAAAAATAAATAATCAAGCAAACAATTAAAAAATGGGAAGAGAATCTGAACAGACACTTCCCTGAAGAAGACACACAAATTGCCAACAGATATATGAAAAGAAGCTCATCTTCACTACCTATTAGAGAAATGCAAATCAAAACTACAGTGAGGTATCATCTCACACTGTTAGATTGGCTGTTATCAACAAGAAACATAATAACAAGTGTTGAAGAAGCTGTGATGAAAAAGGAACCCTCATTCATTGATGGTGGGAATGTAAACTGGTACAGCCACTAAGAAAGTATGGTGGTTCCTCAAAAAATTAAGAATGAAACTACCATATGACCCAGCAATTCCTCTACTGGGCATATGCCTGAAAACTCAAAAACACTGGTACTTAAAGACACATGCACCCCCATGTTCATTGCAGCATTATTCACGGTGGCCAAGATATGGAAACAACCAAAGTGTATCTTGATAGAGGATTGGATAAAGAAGATGTGGTACATATATAATGGAATACTACTCAGCCATAAGAAATGATATATTGCCATTTACAACAACATTAATGGACCTTGAGAACATTATAATAAGTCAAATAAGTCAGAAAAATCTAAGAATTTCATGTCAGGTTGTCATTCAGCACAAAGAAACTGTTAGAAGCTGCTTGCCAAAGTGTGAGACTAAGTGAGAAAAAAATGATTTTTTGTGTGTGATTTGTCCTATGTCCTTCTTATTACATATCACCTTCCTAGCTTAGGTGAGCCTCTACTGAAGACCTCACTAGGGTGGTTACAACATGGAAACTTTGTCCACCACCTGACATGACAACACAGTCTGCTCTGTATTTGGTAGTGTGGCTGTACATGAATGACGGTGACTTAGAACCAGATCCCTGCAGTCAGGCTGATTGAGCTCAAATTCCCATTCCACCACTTAGCAGCTGTGTGAATTTGGACAAATTAATTAACCTCTCAGTATTCAGTAAATGATTTGTATCATAGATGTTATCATAAGGTGATATTTGAAAAGAGGCAACAAAAGTAGAGTGCCTTGCATATAACAAGTGTTCCTCAACAAATACAAATTTTATATTATATCATTTATATATAAATATAGGCATAAAGATGACATTTAGGAAGGGAGTAGTTAGGGTCATTGGAAATTGGAATTGTTCTTGGAGGTACTAAGGAGAATGGGAATGATTGGCAAGCCATTCAATCTCTTGAAAATTGTGACAATATTATTGCATGGCTTACGCTTTTTTCACCCTTGATGACTCTGATCACTTGGTCTGAGTTGTGACCCTGAGTCTCTATGTGATTTTTTATTTTCTAGGTAATGCTATATAGCCAAAGCCCCCAAAGATCAAGTAATGCTTGATCAAGTATCCTCATCAGTGAACAATACACTGATTCCAATTTACCTTTCAACCTTCTCTTTCACCACTACCCTCCCTTCTCATCCAACTACTTGCTGTTCCCAAACCACACACCCTGCTTTCTTTTCTACAGCTGAGAGTTTGCATGTGCATGGAAGACAGGCTGTAAATTGACAAAGTCCTTAGCCTAAGATTCTCTAAGGCTAAGCTCTTCCCCACACCCTTGGCTGTTGCATGGTGGGGGATGGTGCACTCTTAAGAGGATTCCTGTTTATACCTTCGATATGTGACTTTGTTTCCGAGACTTCCTTGTTTTGTAAACGTTTTTGTTCTCTGCACTATGTAATAAAGCTGACTGGGTTTTTCCCCCCTGCTCATGTATTCCATCAGTTTATAGGAGGCCTCTGGATCCCATCCTTTTTTTCTCTGTGTTTCTTTCTTAATCCCCCACCATTTTCCCTCAGGACCTGGACAATTTTGAGTTGCGCTGGTTCACAGCACATGTGCTACTACTCTGCTTATAAGCTCAAATTGCTTACAGAAGACAGAGACATATACCAATGATGCTAGTGTTTTTAGTATTATATTTGTCTAGACCTTGGAAATAAAATACTAATTAAATATAAAATATCATAGAAACTCAGGGAAAAAAAAGAAGAAATGAGTTCTTCTCTATTGGCATACATGACATACCAAGATAGTTCTTGTATAGGGACAGAGTTATATACTGCAGAGGGACTAGAAAAAACAAGAGATGGTTCTGTTGTATCAGAACAGCAAGAAACAGACAACCTGCCACACAATCAAAAAGCCAAATTAAGGAGCCTTAATTAACACCACTGTGCGACCGCATGGAGACCTAAGTTATTCAAATCAGTGCAGCCCCAACTACAGTCTGGGGCTAGCTTTTAAAGACAAAATTACATACTGATTGAGGAATGGGGAGGAGAGGAAGCATAGCAGTAAAACAGAGCAGTGAAATAAGCTTTCTTAAAATGTTTGTCTATAGAGCAGCGGTTCTCAACCTGTGGGTCGTGACCCCGGTGGGGGTCGAACGACCAAAACACAGGGGTTGCCTAAAGCCATCGGAAATACATATCTTATTTAAAAATGTATTGTATAATAAATATGTATTTTCCGATAGTTTTAGGTGACCCCTGTGTTTTGGTCGTTCGACCCCCGCCGGGGTCACGACCCACAGGTTGAGAACTGCTGGTCTATAGGGTTAATTCAGGGAGAAACATTCTGAGGACTGCTGTACCCTTGCAAAGCTAGCCCAAGACCACAGTCCAGGAGACCAGCCTCAAGGCCAGGAATAGGGAGTCTTTTTAGAAAAGTAAGTCTTGCCAAAAGTCTCTTTTATTTTAGAGAAAGTAAGTTCTGCTAAGAGTTATTTATGCTAAGGACCTTTCTTTTCTATATTTCATTTCTTGCTTCTCTAAATCTGCAATAAGTTTAGGGAAATAAGACCAGTAAATCCTGTTTAATAAGAGATGAAAGTAATAGATTTACAGAAATTTACAGATGGGAAATCATATAAAGCTAAGTTAGCATGAGCAAATATAATTTTCCTGAGGAGGTGAGACTAGCTTTGGATGTCAGAGACAATGTTTGTACAGAGTGGAGGAAAAACAGATGGTTTTCTAGACTTGTGAAGTGTAAGGGAAAGCAATGGGAGGCTGGAGTGTGTGGGGACTGCTGAAACCAAGCCCAGATTCCATGGTAGGTAGCATAGGAAATCAGATCAGTAGGTTGGGCCAGATTCTAATGAGACCTTTAAAGTTACTAATCGCTAACTAAAGTTTGAAACTTTTATAGTAACTGAAGCAAATGATAGATTGATGAAGAGGCTGGAAAAAACATTATGCTGATTAAATGTTGACTGTTATAATTTTCAGTGCAACAGCTGCTACTGAAATTGCAGTAATTCAAAATAAAAAATAGACACTGTTGTTCTGAAATAGCTTGGACTATTTGAAACCATGTAGCATGAGTCTGTGTTCTGTAGTTTTGCTGAGAACATGATGGAGTGCAGGTTTCTTTCTTTCATTTTATCATAATGACTTATTCTATGGATCAAGAATTCAAACTGAACAATAATTTCACAGCCAGAGTTTGAGTGTGGGTTGTATAAAGTTGTGAAAGCAATTTTACAAAGATATGAACCCTCTTTCCTGCTACCTAATTATAATTTTTAACTAACAGGATATATGAAAACCTCACTTGTTTTAATTACTCTTCTGACTAATAAAAATCTATTTATTATCAACTCATTATTTACATTTTATTACTTGCTCATTGTTATTTTACCAAAAAAAAAAAAATAAGTTACAAAGTTTGTCAGTCTATTTTTACCTCAAGATAACTTATATGGCCTGACCTGTGGTGGCACAGTGGATCAAGCATTGACCTGGAATGCTGAGATCACTGGTTCAAAACCCTGGGCTTGCCTGGTCAAGGCACATATGGGAGTTGATGCTTCCTGCTCCTCCCCCCTTCTCTCTTTCTCTCTCTCTCTCTCTCTCTTCTCTAAAATGAATGAATTAAAAAAAGATAACTTATATGTAGAATCTAATGAACAAAGTGAACTGAGGAATTGAATAGAGGCAGGGTCACAGGTAGCAGAAGGACAGCTCTCAGAGGGAAGGGGGATGAGGGGACAGGATCAGAGATGGTGAAGGGATTAGTGAAATATACATAACACAGAGATACAGGTTACAGGACAGTAAATCCCAAAGGGAAGTGGGGGAAGGTGTGAAGGAGAGTGAGGCAAAGAGGTGTAATGGGGGACATGGAGGTGGAGGGTGAGGGTGTTATATTGAGTGGGACACTTGAATCCATGTTAACACAATAAATTAAAATTAATAAATTTTTTTAAAAACTATTGTGTAAACTCTTGAGATAAAAATAATTTACAGTGAAACTCTTGGTTACTTGTTTTCTATCTTAGATAAATAATTTATCTTAAGATCATCATTTTAGCTTCCTTTGGATGAGTAATGTCTATCATGTCAAATAAATCATGTTCTAGTTTAATATTAATATACTGGGTATAGCTGATGATTTACTGACACATCATCTCTACCCCTCCCATTTATTTTATACTACTTATGGTTTTTTGTTTTGTTTTGTTTTTGCCATATCAAGAGGTTTTGAAATCATTCCATAGTAGTATTTGAAAACAGAGAAAATCTGAAAAAAATTCCAACCTAAGTTTTGGAAAGAGAGTGCTGGTACCAGCAAATAAAAAGGTTGAAAGGCAGAGAGACCGGTTATAGTAAAAATTATTAGAGCAGGAACAGATTGTGTAGGACTAGAATAAAAAGGTAAAAGAGCACAGAAGGGGTTAAATGGAACTTGTTTTCAAACAAATTGAATCAGCAGGTACCTATAAAATGACCAGATGAAGTGATATGGTTCAGACGCACTTACATAAGGTAAAAATGAAATTCTCTAGATCATTTTAAGGGAAAAATGGCAGGGGTTTCTCTGAGTAGCAGGTTTCCATAGCAACAGTATCATAAGTGCAAATGGAATCCATTGTTTCTGCCAGTGACCAACAGAGATTTTCAGAAAGCTGAAAACATATTAGCATCCTGGACCAAGTGGTCTTTTACATGATTAAACATGATTTAAGACTTGAACCAAAGCAGTACCCTATTTAGACAAATGCTATGGTACTAAGACAAGTTTTATATAAAAGTATATTTCTTTAACCCTTCTACTCTAGTAAAATTACATAACACCTCTGTGCTTCATATTTCTAATCTGTAAAACAGAATAATAATTATACTTACCTCATAAGATTGTGATATATGGTGCTTATAAAGTGTAAATGTTAACATTATTACTAATATTGTTATTATCATCCTCAGAAGAGTAGATAGCATAATGTAGCAGTTATGAGCATTAAGAACACAATGTTGGAGGCCCTGGCCGGTTGGCTCAGTGGTAGAGCGTCGGCCTGGTATGCAAGGGGTCCCAGGTTCGATTCCTGGCCAGGGCACACAGGAGAAGCGCCCATCTGCTTCTCCACTCCTCCCCCTCTCCTTCCTCTCTGTCTCTCTCTTCCCCTCCCGCAGCGAGGCTCAATTTGAGCTGGGGATGGCTCCTTGGCCTCTGCCCCAGGTGGTCGCGACAGAGCGATGCCCTGGAGGGGCAGAGCATTGCCCCCTGGTGGGCAGAGTGTCGCCCCCTGGTGGGCGTGCCGGGTGGATCCCGGTTGGGCGCATGCGGGAGTCTGTCTGTCTCTCCCCGTTTCCAGCTTCAGAAAAATACAAAAAAAAAAAAAAAAAAAGAACACAATGCTGGAGTGATGTCAGAGAAATGGCGCCATAAGGAGCAATACTGATAAATCTCCCCAAAATTTCAACAAATTCTTCAACCAGAGACAGAAAAATCTATCCTTGGAGCATCTAGAAGTCCCACACACTGTACACAAAAGTATGATCAAGCAAAAAATTGACTAAATATATAATCAACCCCAAAGGAAATAAGATGGAGAAAGGAACACTCCGCCTTCCTCACTAACCTAAGCAAGGGCTGCTTTCACTTGGAACTGAGATAGAGGGCTAAGGGTGTGGAGGGATCAAGCCAGGCTGCGGCACAGACATCCAAGCTGAGGAAAGAGTGTGCCTGCGGCGACTCAGCCAATGCAGACTAACAACCACGCCAGACCCGGCAAAGACGGGCGAAAGGTGGCCAACATTAGCCCCGATATCCTGGTCAGCAAGCACGGATAGCGTGCGAGAGGTTCCTCCTAGCGCCCTGGGAGTGGGTGCCCGTGTTAGCGGATAGAGGGGCAGAGTCAGTAGCCTTTGCGTGGGCTGTGACCAGAGTCTCGGTGTGGTTCCTGCACCCTGAACAGTGGTGTGCAGGGAGTGCGCGAAAGCGAACTTCCCTATACCTGAACTTCTCCAGGCAGGCGGGACACCTCACCCAGGCGAGTGGCAGCCACCATTAGCTCCGATATCCTGGTCGGTGAGCGCGGATAGTGTGTGAGAGGTTCCTCCTGGCGCCCCGGGAGTGGGCACCCATGTTCCCAGACAGAGGATCAGAGTCAGAAGCCTTTGTGTGGTCTGTGACCAGAGTCTGGGTGTGGTTCCTGCACCCTGAACAGCGGCACATGGGGAGTGTGTGAAAGCAAACTTCCCTACACCCAAACTTCTCCAGGCGAGCAAGGCCCCTCACCCAGCCATTCAAGCTAACAGCCTCGGGAGGCAAGCAAGCAGCTTACAGTCTGACTCGGGAGCAGATCTGTGGATCCAATTGCTGAAGTTAGCTTAACCCGCAGTCTGCTCCCCTCCCAACTGACCTATGCGGCTCTGACAAGATCTCTCTCAGTTCAGTGATCTAAGATAAGAGGCGTGATATTTTTTAGTGTCTCTTCCTATGCACATAGGGGTGGGGGCAACTTCTGATTGGCAGAGCTTTCATACCTAGGGCTATATATTAAAAAGAGGGATTTGGCAGCTTTTAAGACCTTCTGTTTTACAAACAGCGACTAGGCCATCTTCTACCCAGCCAAAACAGATTACAAGGTGCAAAAAGCTCTTGTAGGAGAGTGGTCCCACAGAGTGCTGAAGCATAATGGACACACCTGGAGTCTCGGTGTGGTCCCCGCACCCTGAACAGCGGCTCTATCCGCGGCACTATCCGCGCTCACCGACCAGGATATCGGAGCTAATGGTGGCTGCCACACACCTGGAGGCACATAGAAAGGCACCTTGAAAACAATTGGCTCCTAGCCCCACCTGATTATGCTGGCGGCTCTGACTGACAGAGCCTTACCCAGAGCCCTGAGCTGAGTGGGGATAGAGTGGGGATTTTCCAGCTCTTTGAGACTCTTATTCTCCAGGCAGAGGCAGCATCAACCCCATAGCTGGATCATCAGGCTGCTAATTCAGGAAGGAGAGACTAGGAGAGAGGCTCCGGGAACACGGACTCTCTCATTGTCAGAGCCTGCAAATGCTAATGAGCCTCGACTGCCAACGAGACTGAAGCCTAATATATGACATCGTCATAGAGACTTATCAACTGCAAATCTCTACCTAAGTGTGTCACAGGGGCAGAGCCTAATGTACAGAGTCATGGACCAGGAAGAAGAAGAGGAAAGAAAAAGGGAGAAGGTAGCCTCTCAAAATCAAGAAAAATCCACAAACTTTATAACTTTTTCATTTTTTTGTTTGTTTCTTTCTTTTATCTTGTCTTGATTATTTTCTTTTTCTTCCAACCTGGTCATTTCTGCCAGTCTTATTCTTTCCTCTTTTTGCACTACACTATCCATAAGTGTTACATTTACCATTTGCTTTCTTTTCTTCTTCCTTTCATTCTTTGAGGGTTGCATTCCAAAAGCCTTAACTCGCACTCTCTCTTTTTGTTCTTTTTTCTTCTTTTCATTTTTTCTTCTTTCTTTTTTTCTCCCTCCATACTAGTTTCTTCTTTTCTCCTTTACTTTTCCTCTCATTCAATCCTCAATCACAAACACATTATTTTATTTGGGACTCAAATTTTTTCTTTGTGGCACTTTGGGTGCTTTTTACTATGCTTTTTAACTCATTAGCATTCTTCCCAACCCTGGCTCTCCATTCAATCTAGTTTTTGCTCCACTTAATACAATAGTAATTTTTTAATTTTTTTTCCTTTTTCCTGTTTCCCTCTTATCCCTCTCATTATATCTCTTAGTTGACCACCACTTACAAGCAAATAATTTTATTCTTGACTCAAATTTTTTTTTCTTTATTGTGTTTTGTAGGTCCCTACTTCCTTTTTTGCCCCTTTATCACTTATCCCCAACTCAGGCTCTCTGTTATAGGTAGTTTTTGTTCCATTTAGCACAATATAACTCACAGTTAATCACAAATTTTCTCAAGGAGGAAGGGAGAGAAGAGGAGAAAAAAGGGGAGGAATAATAAATGTTTTTCCCCATTTTTTTACTTTTTATTTTTATTAATTCTCATTAGTACTATCAACAAAACCACCCTCAGATGCCATTAAGGAAAAGGAAAGCAAATATCATGGATACAAAAGACAGAGATGTAGCACAGATAGATGAAAAAATATATATGGAGAAAAAATTTAATATATTGAAAACCTTGGAGCTAAATGACAGAGAATTTAAAATAGAAATCCTAAAAATATTCAGAGATATACAAGAAAACACAGAAAGTCCATTTAGGGAGCTCAGAAAACAAATCAATGAACATAAAGAATATATTACCAAGAAAATTGAAACTATAAAAACAAATCAAACAGAGATGAAAAACTCAATTCACAAGCTGAAAAATGAGGTAAAAAGTTTAGCTAATAGAGCAGGCCAGATAAAAGGTAGGATTAGTGACATAGAAGACAAGCAACTTGAGGCACAACAGAGAGAAGAAGAGAGAGACTCAAAAATTTAAAAGAAAAGAAAGACCTACAGGAATTGTCTGACTCCATCAGAAAGAATAACATAAGAATAATAGGTATATCAGAGGGAGAAGAGAGAGAAAATGGAATGGAGAATATATTCAAACAAATAATAGACAAGAACTTCCCAAGGCTTGGAAAGAACTAAAGCCTCAAATTCAAGAAGCAAACAGAGCACCGAGTTTTCTTAACCACAATAAACCTACTCCAAAGCATATCATAATGACATTGGGACAAACCAACGACAAAGAAAAAATTCTCAAGGCAGCCAGGGAAAAGAAGAATACAACATATAAAGGAAGGCTTATTAGATTATCATCGGATTTCTCAGCAGAAACTTTACAAGCTAGAAGAGAGTGCACCCCAATATTTAAAATCCTGAAACAGAGGAACTTTCAGCCAAAAATACTATACCCATTAAAGCTATCCTTCAAATATAAAGAAGAAATAAAAACATTCACAGATACAGAAAAGATGAGGGAATTTATAATCAGAAAACTCCCACTCCAGAAATTACTAAAGGGGGTATTCCAACCAGATAGAAAGAACAAAATAAAACAAAACAAAACCACAAGTAAAAGCTCCACCAAGAACACAATAAAACCAAATTTAAATGTGACAAAAATAACAAACAATAAAAAGGGGAGAGGATGGAGATTAACAGTAGCAAAGGAGGATGGAGTGCAGAAGCATTCATAAGATAGTGTACTATAATGAACATGGTAGGTACCCTTTTCATTACTCAATGGTAACCACCCTTGGAAAAACCACCACAGAAGCACATGACTTAAAAAGTTAGTAACAGAAGAAAAAAGTATGGAATACAACCAAACAAAAACAAATGACAGAAAAACAATAGAGAAGAACCAAACAAGATACAAAACTAAAAGAAAGCAATTTATAAAATGACAATAGGGAACACACAATTGTCAATAATTACACTAAATGTAAATGGATTAAACTTACCAATAAAAAGACACAGAGTAGCAGAATGGATTAAAAAAAAATCCAACTGTATGCTAAAAGAAACACGTCTAAGCAACAAGGATAAAAACAAATTCAAAGTCAAAGGCTGGAAAACAATACTCCAAGCAAATAACATAAAAAAAAAAAAAACAGGTGTAGCAATACTCATATCTAATAATGCTGACTACAAGACAGCAAAAGTACTCAGAGACAAAAATGGTCATTTCATAATGATTAAGGGGACACTGAATCAAGAAGACATAACAATTCTTAATATATATGCACCAAACCAAGGAGCACCAAAATATATAAGACAGCTACTTATTGACCTTAAAACAGAAACTGACAAAAATGCAATCATACTTAGAGACCTCAATACACCGCTGACAGCTCTAGATCATTCATCCAAACAGAAAATCAATAAAGATATATTGGTCTTAAACAAAACCCTAGAGCACCTGGATATGATAGACATCTACAGGACATTTCACCCCAAAGAAACAGAATATATATTTTTCTCTAGTGTACATGGAACATTCTCAAGAACTGACCATATGTTGGGCTTCAAAAATAACATCAGCAAATTTAGAAAAATCGAAATTGTGCCAAGCAAATTTTCTGATCATAGAGCCTTGAAACTAGAATTCAACTGCAAAAAAAAGGAATAAAACCCCATAAAAATGTAGAAACTAAATAATATACTTTTAAAAAAATGAATGGGTCAAAGAAGAAATAAACGCAGAGATCAAAAGATATATACAGACAAATGAAAATGACAATACGACATATCAGAATCTATGGGATGCAGCAAAAGCAGTAATAAGAGGGAAGTTCATATCACTTCAGGCATATATGAACAAACAAGAGAGAGCCCAAGTGAACCACTTAACTTTACACCTTAAGGAACTAGAAAAAGAAGAACAAAGACAACCCAAAACCAGCCGAAGAAAGGAGATAATAAAAATCAGAGCAGAAATAAATGAAATAGAGAACAGAAAAACTATAGAAAAAATTAATAAAACAAGAAGATGGTTCTTTGAAAAGATCAACAAAATTGACAAACCCTTGGCAAGGAAAAAAGAGAAAGGACTCATATAAACAAAATCCAAAATGAAAGAGGAGAAATCACCACAGATATCATAGATATACAAAGTATTATTGTAGAATACTACAAAAAACTATATGCCACTAAATTCAACAATCTAGAAGAAATGGATAAATTCCTAGAACAATACAGCCTTCTTAGACTGAGTCAAGAAGTAGCAAAAAGCCTAAACAGACCAATTAGCAGGAAAGAAAGAGAAAAGACTATTAAAAACCTCCCCAAAAATAAAAGTCCAAGCCCAGACGGTTATACTAGTGAATTCTATCAAACATTCAAAGAAGACTTGGTTCCTATTCTACTCAAAGTCTTCCAAATAACTCAAGAAGAAGCAATACTTCCAAACACATTTTATGAGGCAAACATAACCCTCATATCAAAAGCTGGCAAGGACAGCACAAAAAAAGAAAACTACAGACCAATATCTCTAATGAATACAGATTCTAAAATACTAAACAAAATACTAGCAAATCGAATACAACAACATATTAAAAAAATAATACATCATGATCAAGTGGGATTCATCCCAGAATCTCAAAGATGGTTCAACATACGTAAAACAGTTAACGTAATACACCATATCAACAAAACAAAGAACAAAAACCACATGATCTTATCAATAGATGCAGAAAAGGCATTCGATAAAAATACAACACAACTTTATGTTTAAGACACTCAACAAAATGGGTATAGAAGGAAAATATCTCAACATGATAAAGGTCATATATGATAAACCATCAGCTAACATCATATTAAATGGCATAAAACTGAAGGCTTTTCCCCCTTAAATCAGGAAGAAGACAAGGTTGTTCACTCTCTCCACTCTTATTTAACGTGATGCTAGAAGTTCTAGCCAGAGCAATCAGACAATATAAAAAAATAAAAAGCATCTATATCGAAAAAGAAGAAGTAAAGGTATCACTTTTTGCAGATGATATGATCTTATACATTGAAAACCCCAATGATTCCACAGAAAGATTACTAGAAACAATAAGCCAATACAGTAAGGTCGCAGGATACAAAATTAATACACAAAAGTCCATAGCCTTTCTATATGTCAACAATGAAACATTAGAAAACGAACTAAAAAAATAATCACTTTCACGATTGCAACAACAACAACAAAAATACCTAGGAATAAACATAACAGAATATAAAGGACCTATATAACAAAAACTACAAAGCATTGTTAAAGGAAATCAAAAAAGATACAATGAGATGGAAAAATATTCCTTGTTTTTGGATAGAAGGAATAAATATAATCAAAATGGCCATATTACCCAAAGCAATAACAAATTTAGTGCAATTCCCATCAAAATTCCAATGACGTTTTTTAAAGAAATGGAACAAAAAATCATCAGATTTATATGGAATTATAAAAGAACCCGAATAGCCATAAAAATCCTAAAAAAAATTAATAATAATGAAGCTGGGGCATTACAATACCTGACTTCAAATTATATTATAGAGCCACGATAATCAAAACAGCATGGTATTGACAGAAAAATAGACACCCAGACCAATGGAACAGAATAGAAAGTCCAGAAATAAAACCACATATATATGGTCAAATAATTTTTGATAAAGGAGCCAACAACACACAATGGAGAGAAGAAAGCCTCTTCAACAAATGGTGCTGGGAAAACTGGAAGGCAACATGCAAAAGAATAAAACTCGACTACAGTTTGTCCCCTTATATTAAAATTAATTCAAAATGGATCAAAGACCTAAATATAAGACCTGAAACAATAAAGTACATAGAAGAAGACATAGGTACTAAACTCATGGACCTTGGTTTTAAAGAGCATTTTATGAATTTGACTCCAAAGGCAAGGGAAGTGAAGGCAGAGATAAATGAATGGGACTACATCAGAGTAATAAGTTTTTGCTCAGCAAGAGAAACTGACAACAAAATAAACAGACAGCCAGCTCTATGGGAAATGATCTTTTCAAACAACAGCTCAGATAAGGGTGTAATATCCAAAATATACACAGAACTCATAAAACTCAACAACAAACAATCCAATAAAAAAATGGGAAGAAGACATGAACAGACATTCTCCCAGGAAGAAATACAAATGGCCAACAGATATATGAAAAGATGCTCATCTTCATTAGTTATTAGAGAAATGCAAATCAAAACTACAATGAGAGGCCCTGGCTGGTTGGCTCAGTGGTAGAGTTTCGGCCTGCATGCAGAAATCCCGGGTACAATTCCGGGCCAGGGCACACAGAAGAAGCGCCCATCTGCTTCTTCACCCCTCCCCCTCTCCTTCCTATCTGTCTCTCTCTTCCCCTCCCACAGCCAAAGCTCCATTGGAGCAAAGTTGGCCCGGGCACTGAGGATGGCTCTGTGGCCTCTGCTTCAGGCACTGGAATGGCTCTGGTTGTGGCAGAGTGACACCCCAGATGGGCAGAGCATTGCCCCCTGGTGGGCGTGCCGAGTGGATCCCGGTTGGGCGCATGCAGGAGTCTGTCTGACTGCCTCCCCATTTCCAACTTCAGAAAAATACAAAAAAAAAAAACTACAATGAGATACCACCTCACACCTGTTAGGTTAGCTATTATCAACAAGACAGGTAATAGCAACTGTTGGAGAGACTGTGGAGAAAAAGGAACCCTCATTCACTGTTGGTGAGAATGTAAAGTAGTACAACCATTATGGAAGAAAGTATGGTGGTTCCTCAAAAAACTGAAAATAGATCTACCTTATGACCCAGCAATCCCTCTACTGGGTATATACTCCCCAAAACTCAGAAACATTGATACGTAAAGACACATGTAGCCTCATGTTCATTGTAGCATTGTTCACAGTGGCCAGGACATGGAAACAACCAAAAAGCCCTTCAATAGTCGACTGGATAAAGAGATGTGGTACATATACACTATGGAATATTACTCAGCCATAAGAAATGATGACATCGGATCATTTACAACAAAATGGTTGAATCTTGATAACATTATATGGAGTGAAATAAGTAAATCAGAAAAAACTAAGAACTGCATGATTCCATACTCAGGTGGGACATAAAAATGAGACTAAGAGACTTAGAAAAGAGTGTGGTGGTTATGGGGCAGGGAGAGGGGAAGGGGGAGGGGAAGGGGCACAAAGAAAACTAGATAGAAGTTGACAGAGGACATTCTGACTTTGGGTGATGGGTATGCAACATAATTGAATGACAAAATAACCTGGACATGTTTTCTTTGAACATATGTACCCTGATTTATTGATGTCACCCCATTAAAATTAATAAAAATTTAAAAGAAAAAAAAAGAACACAATGCCTAGGCTTTTTTTTTTTCTAATATGGTACTTTTCAGCTGTGTAAACTTGGGCAAGTTAATTAGCCTCTCTGTGCTTCAGTTTCCTCACTTATAAAATGAGAATTCATTGTACCCACTTCATAAAGTTGTTTTGTAGATTAAATGAGTTATTTTTATGAAGTGCTTAAATTGATGCCTGATACTTAAGAAATATTAAGCAAGTATTTGTCAAAGAAATAAGCAAATGAAAATATTTTATTAGATTCCACTTACAGTTCTAGCATTTTCATACTGTTGCTGCTTTCTTACTAGTTACTTTTTACCTAATTTGTTTTTATACTTTTCTATGGTTTCTGAATTCAAAGAAAGCAAAAAGAAGGCAGAAAACTGAGCTAAAATGCATTGCATTTCTACCGTATTCCAGTTATTTGTGGAGGTATTAAATCATTTAACCCTCATATGGTTATATGAGGACAGTTTCATTTACAGCACACTATGTAATAATATATGCAATTTTCTATCATGATCATATCATTTTCTTTCTTCAGACTATAGTACACTAATTCTTTATCTTATAAAAATTTATTTGTAATACCTTACATATAACAGTTTTGTTGGGTTTAAAATAACAGTGAGATTGCTTTATGCTTTTTTAGACAAAATAAACATTCATTAAAGTTGTTTTTAAAGAAGTGAATTAAACTTAAGAGTTCATCACATATACAGCACAAAAGCATACTTCATCTTGCACTTAAAATGAATGAAATATTTGAGAGACACAAAAACTATCATTGCATTTTTTCATTCTCACCAAACATAGACTTAACAAAAGTGACTTCACCTGCTATTTTCTGGTTAATTTTCAATCCAGCATTTTGTCAACTTATATTTCTAGCTAGAGTTCCCAACAGCACAGAAGCAGTGATTGCCACATCAAATTTTAAAATTAAACAGAAGCACATTCTCAGATAGCAAAAAAAAAAAGAAATAATTACTGTTTTTAGTCACTCCTTAAATACCAAAGAGAAAATGAAAATGATTTGAGATGTGGTTGAAAAGTTAAAATTTGGTTCTTCTTTGTTATTGTTCTGTATTAGTTACAAAGAATTCAAATGAGTTACAACATCAGAGAGAAGGTAAGAGGGTGCCATATGTTTGTTTTATCTTTTCAAATTTAAGTAATTTATAATTTCTACTGCATAACTTTTAGAAAATCTAATGAAGGTATTTTCTAAATGCAAACTCACTAGAAGGTAGTTATTTTTCTCCATTCATGTTGTCTTATATCCTTAAAATAGAAGGAACATGTTCATCAACTGTTCTCAACAAGAGAACAACAACTATCTTGAAAGGTAATCTGTTAATCTATTTCTAAACAAATGCATTATTCAGTGTACATGTGTTTATATTTCACCCATTATTCTGAGAAAACAGAGCATCTCTCAGGCTCCATAAAAAATAACCCAAACCTTAGTCTAATCTACGTGAGCTAGTGAACACAGCCTTTTGAAAAAGTAATAGAAAACAAATCCCCAGTAAATTCATGGTTTGTTAGCATTTTATGCCATGAAATATCAAGTTTTGTGACACTAAATCTTCATTTAAATTCCTATATTAAGAGAATGTTTTAGAGAAGTTGGAGCAAGCACGGTAGTATCTGTGCCTTATATAATAAAATATTAAAGATGTCAGAGGAATGGCAGTGTGAGAGGCCCCTTTGCTCTCACCCCTTGGAGATTAAACAATTAGAACAGTTGCAATTCAACAAAGATTCACACACAAACACGTCTGGAATATCCATGCATTGAAACGTGGGAAGGTGGGCAAGTGGGTATGAAACTGGAAATACCTGAGCTCATGCTGCCTGTCACCACCCAGCCAAACAAGTGGAGACAAGGACTGAATCGTTACAGGCACTTTATTCAGATGGCAAGCCATCTTGAGAAGATGGGGGTTATGTCCCCCACAAAACACTGTCTTAACACCTCATCTCAGCCAACCCTTTTTATTAGGGGAAGAAAAGGGGCAGTAAGGGGGTCAGAATTCAGGGAAAAGTTAATTAGATAAAAGTTGCAGTCCAGAGACTTTTCTAGAGCTTCTTCATCTACCTATCGGTAATTCTTTATCAGTGTCCTTGTCAGCAGACATCCCTGTGGGGTTTTAGATACCATCTTGGTTGCTTGCAGAGCTCCTGGGCCTGGGGCACAAAGGTGGGTCGCTTGCAGCCCTTTTGAGGTCCGTGGGCTCATTCATGTATTCCAGCTCCTGGAACAAAGCTTGCATTTGCATTCATTATTAAGCCTATTGATTATAACTAAAAGCTACTATTCCTAAAGCTACATTTTAAACTCTTGAGTTCCCTTCTCAGGTAGAGAACCAGAGATGTGGGATGGGAGAAGAGCTGAGCTAGGCCACTGCAGCCTTGAGCTCATGCAGCCTTGAGTCCATAGCAGACATAAAGCTCAGCCGCTGACATCACCTTGACTTAAATGAGGCAGGTGTCAGGGAGTCATTAGAGTGAGGTGAGTGGGTGTTCACTAGGTTAATGTAGATCTAGATTTACTATCAGTGCTGAGTCTAAGGCCACTCAGCAAAAGTGTCAGGGTACACTGAGGTCAGCTGTCATTCACCTGGACCTGTGGACCTCTGTGGTGGTGCAGGGTCTCCAGGAATCATGTTCACTTAGGCTAAGGCTGATTCAGATTTGACAGTGTGTAAAGGGCTCAACACAAGAACAATGACAGCTGTCCCTACAGCCCTTATTCTGATGCCACACAACACTTTTTCACCTCCATGTATTTCTTGAACTCCCCCACAAGAAATGGGGAACAAGCCACTGTCCCTCCACCAGAGCCCAAGATATGTGCCTGCATATAAGACTGGGTGCTTAGGCTCTTTAAGGGAAGCCCTGGATTTCCAGCAGCTGAAATCCCCACTGATTTTCACAGCCAGATGTGGTGTGGGCTCCTCTTCTCAACACTGGTGTTGTGAACTGGGGAGCCCATCGTGAAGCTGAGACTCCCCTCACTCTTCCAAAGGAACCTCTGCAGCTGAGATATTGCTCCAGATTCTCAGCTGCCACATTTGGCAGTGGGGAAGGGCAAGCCCATTTTGATTCTCTGCCCCTCCTTCCAGTCCTGATATGGCTTCTTCTTTATAGTCTCAGTTACAAAACTTCTGTTCAGCTAGTCTTCAAATGGTTCTCCAGGTTGATTGTTCTATAATTTAGTCGTAATTTTGATATGGTCAGGGCAGGAGGTGAGGAAGCATCTACCTACTCTGCCATCTTACCCTAACTCCACTTCACCTTTTTACATCCTTTTTCCTCTTTGATCCTCTAACTGGCCCATATCATATGATTTGCATTTAAGTTTATATTTATAATGTATCCATTTTAAATATTAAAATGCTGTATAATTATTATTTTAATAAAAATTTGACTCAATTATTCAGACTAGCATATAAAAATAAATATATTCTATTAAAACATAGTTGTGCCTTTTTTTACAGAAGCCTCTAAAACTTTTGAAAATACAGTTCTATCAATAGTTTTTTAAAAGTTTCCATGTAAGATTCTGTGATTATCATGCATATCACTTAATTTTCGAAGTGAAGAATATATAAATTATGTTATTTTAATAATTCAAGTTTTAAATACATGGTAAAATCATTTTGCAAAGTCTCCAGATTTTTTAAATGTCTTATTTCATAATAAAAAATAAAATGAGAGATATAATGAAATTGTCAGAAAATCTCGGTGTTTAAAGATTCTTACTCAAGGCTCATTGTGCTTAAATGATGTGAACTATCTTTCATGTGTACATGACATGTAAAATCATATGAAATACCTTTCATATGTACATCGTTAATATTTTGTATATATTTAGGTGAATGTAATATGCATGTAATATATATGTTTAATTAATATGTTTAATGCATAATATTTATGTGTACATATCTGTGTGTGAAATACACACATACTTCACACCCACTCATATTGTATGACTCAGTGCATTGGCTGGAAATATCAGAAACTTTATGTAACATTAAAAGGTGACATATTGATCAAGTAGCTTACCAAAGACTTGAAAAATGTACAAAGAGAAAAAAAAATAAACATGACATATATTTTAGACAGAAGTCTGTTTACTATAAATCATCAAGCCTTAGTTACATTTTGCAGAAAAAAAACAGAAATATTCCTGTATAGTTCCAGAGATGTAATCACTTATATTATCCACTGAACAATCAGATATAAAAAAAAACTCTTCCCTCTAGTAAGACTGGAAAGAAACTTAAATCTCAGGTCATTCTAGATAACAAGCCATGCAATATAATGAATAACAATTTCAACAACATTAAAACAACAGATACTAAGCTGTTGCTGATCTGTCAACATAAACCAATATAATCTTGGCAATATTATTAATCCAATTAAAGTAATCCAATTAAAGTTGTTTAGGAGGAAGCCACAGTGGTTTTGTCCAACTCTTCAACAGTCTGTTATTTTAGGCGATTCAAACTGTGATTTTAGAATCACGAGAGCAGTAGTTCTCAAAGATGTTCCAGTACAAGACCTTGTGTCCCAGATTAGAAGAAATTCACTTTTAATTATTGCAGTCCTGCATGAGAGTGTGTCTGAAAACAAACTTTACTGTCACAAAATGATAGTAAGATTTTTTAAAAGCTTGTTGTAAAAGAACAGTGTGGTTGTTCTTCATTGTCTTAGTTGAGCTTTTGGTATCAAATGAGAACATCTTAAACATTAAATACCATAAAAATTATCTCAAATAAAATTATTTTAAATTGTTAAGTAACCAGAGAATAATACATTTGAAGACTCAGACAAATTAGGTACATACCACTTACAGCAGCATGTAAGTTTGAACAGCCAAACAAGGGAAGAACAAAGCTGCTAAAACACACTCTGGGGGATCCTTGGGCAGCACTACTTTAGAGAAACTAAAACCAAATTGAACAAATGACTTCCTTTGTCTATTCATAGTTCAAAGCCTACTGCATAACCTATTTGATTTACAAAAGCACACCCAACAGACAGGTATATAATAGATAGATGACATGATAGATAGATGATAGATAGATGATGATAGATAGATAGATAGATAGATAGATAGATAGATAGATAGATAGATAGATAGATAGATACATAGATAGATACATAGATACATAGATACATACATAGATACATAGATATAGATGAATAGATTAAATTAGTACAAGTATATTTACAATTCTTCTAAGATTTTACTCCTATATAATATATCCAAGTCAGCCTATGTCCTAGAATCTAAATGAAGATTCTTTCATCTTCCCAGTAAAATAAGGCAACCAGAAGGAAAAAAAGTATGAGGTTATATGGAGAAGACTATTTCTAAGATTTTTTTTCCTAGAAACCAAAATTCTCTTGGGTGTTTTTTGTACACACAGTCAACTAGGAATAATGTTATTTCACTCGAGGGAGATCAGTGAACTATAATATCAGAGAAGTGCTGCTGACAACTTTTTGTCACTGCTTTCTCTATCTTCAATATATCTCTTTGGAACCAATAAGATACAGCCATCACCTCTAAACCTTTATGAATACCTTTTAATTATTTCACATGAAAGATTATCCAAAGTGTCAAGACCCTATAATAAACCAAGAAGTCATCCTCATTCTAATTCTTGTGTTGTTGTATATAGTATGTTCTTTCACACAATTCAGCTAAGTTCACCAAACATAATTGTACAATGACCACAAAATCAGACCTGAAATCATAAAACTCCTAAAAAAAAACAACAGAAAACCAATCTCTTTGATACTGGTCTTGGCAAAAAAAAAAATTTTAATGACACCAAAAACATAACAAAAAGAAGTAAATGCGAGACTACATCAAACAAAAACTTCTACAGAGCAAAACAAAAAAGAAAATGAAAGACAATGTATAATGGGAGAAAATATTTTCAAACTATCTTTGATAAGGGGTTAATATTCAAATTATATAAGAAATTAATTTTTTAATTTATTCATTTTTAGACAGAGAGGAAGGGAGAGAGAGAGGAAAAGAAACATTGATTTGTTGTTCCACTTATGTATTTATGCATTCATTGGTTGATTCTTGTAGATCCTTTGACTGGGGATCAAACCTACAACTTTGGCATATGGGGACAATCCTCTAACCAACTGAACTACCTGGTCAGGGCCCAAAATATACAAGAAATTAATACAACTAAATAATTTTTTTATGGCCTTGACTAGTTGGCTCAGTGGTAGAGAATCAACCTGGCCTATGGAAGTCCCAGGTTCAATTTCAATTCCTAGTCAGGGCACACAGGAGAAGTGACCATTTGCTTCTCCACCCCTCCCCCCTTCTCTCTTTCTCTTTCTCTCTCTCTCTTTCTCTCTTGTCCTTTCCCACAGCCATGGCTTGAATGGTTTGAGCTAGTTGGCCCTGGCACTGAGGATAGTTCCATGGCCTTGCCTCGGGCACTAAACTAGCTTGGTTGCCTGAGTAATGGAGCAGTGGCCCCAAATGGGCAGAGTATTGCCCCATAGGGGGCTTGCTGGGTGGATCCTGGTTGGGGCACATGTGAGAGTTTGTCTATCTGCCTCTCTGTCTCTCAATAAAAAAAAAGAAAAAAATTATTTTTTAAAATATGGTTATAAAATGGGCAGAGGACTACAATAGGCATTTTTCCAAAAAAGACTATAAGTGGCCAACAGGTACATGAAAAGATATTCAATATCCAATCACTGATAAAATGTAAACCAAAACTATCATGAGACATACTGATGATGTATCATAGAATGGTACACCTGAAACCTATATAATATATTAACTAATGTCACCTGAATAAAATCCACAATGTGATATCACCTCACACCTGTTAGAATGGCTATTTTTAAATTCAAGAATAACAAGTCCTGGAGAGAGTGTGAAGAACAGGAAATACTTGTGCGCTGGTTGGGAACGTAAATTGGTGCAGCCACTATGGAAACGGTAGGAAGGTGCCTCAGGAAATTAAAAATAGAACTATCATAGGAGCCAGAAATCCCACTTCTGGGTGTATATTCAAAGGAAATGAAAACAGGTTCTTAAAAACATATCTGCACTCAGTGTTATTAACTGAAATGTTATTCACAATAGCAAGATATGGAAACAACCTAAGTGTCCATCTATAGATGAATGGATAAAAAAGATTATCAAAAAACTTTGAACTTATAGAAACAAAAAAATAAAGTGATGGTTATCAGGGTTCCAAGAGGGGGGAGAGAAAAACAGGGAGAATTGGTGAAAGGATGCAAAGTACCAGTTATAAGGTTATAAGGTGAATAAGTTCTGAGGATCAACTGCAGACCACGGCGAATACAGATAACTGTATATATTACACACTTGAAAAGTCACTAAGGGAGTAAATCTTAAATGTTATCACCATAAAATAAAAATGGAAATTACATGAAGGATGAAGGTGCTAACTAACCCTATTATGGTAATTATTTTGCACTATATATGTGTATCAAATCATCATGTAGTGCTTCTTAAACTTACACAATGTTAAATTATATAATATCTCAGAGAAGCTGGAAAAAATAAGGTAAGGGTAAGTAAGTCCACACAGTATAATTCCACAGGTGAAGTTTTGCTATAAAATAATAATACAAAGTAATCAATCAAAGACCGACACGTATGGTTTAAACAAGTGCTGTTCCAAAAAAAAAAAAGGAAAAAATCAAGAAATTTAGATGCTTTTAACATTATTTTTTCACTCTAAAATAAATTTCAATATTCAATTTTTTAAATGCCTATGAATTAAAATTTAGGAAGACAAAAATTAGTATAAATTTATGGGTTGCTCTATGATCATGTTGTTGATTTAGTTCTCTTCCTCATCATTAAATTGAATATATAAATTAATTTTAAATACACAGAGAAGATAAAATAGTTATTAACTATCAAACATGATTTAAGGAGATTTTACAAATGGCTAATCTAAAAATTTTATTAATCTATAAGAGATCAATAGTATATTTTCCCAAGACAGTATAAATATTTAATTAAAATATGTTTAAAATATTTAATATTCTAATGAACCAAACATGCATGAGAGAAGCTGACACAGAAATCTATAAGGAACCATAGATTTTTCTTCCAAGAAATTTTAGACCTGGGAGTAAGAGTAAGATAAAATATAACTGAAAGGTTTCAGGAAGCATTGGTTTTATACTTGAATAAGAAGAGTCTAAGCCACTCATTTTTAAATCCTCTCATGAGTTTTCAAACGGTTCTCTGTGGAATATGCTATTTTAGTAAAACTTGAGAACAATTATGATAACTTTTTGAAAACATTTTTTAAATAAATCAAAGATTTTGGAATTGCATTACCCGTATTATTTCCATGTCCGTGTGAGTTAAGGGGAAATCTTGTGGTTTCTGTATTTCTTCTGTACATGTGTGTGTTATCTTTGAACTGAATAGCACAAGAGCTCACACCGAGTGTGCCTCTCTCTTTATATAGGAGCAATAATGGCAAATTTCTCTTCCATGAATGTAGAGCTTCCATGAAATGTTCCAGAGGTTGAGCTTTACAGGTGTGAAAGCTACAGGAATCATGTTTATCAAACCCAACTTTATTAGCTCTCTGGCAAATTTAGCTGGTATGTTATAACATGTAAAACGTATAGTGTGTACATATACGTATACTCCACATCACTCATGATTGTTTTTTATCATCTCTATACTGCTTAGTTTTGCAGTGTGAAGATGTGGTAACATTTTGCATTTCAGTCTTTAAGTAAATCAATTTCTTCGGTGCTCTGTGAATCTATGACTTTACTACTTTTGTGTTTGGCTGTCATAGATATCTCATAAAATTTAATATGCTTCAGCTACTTTTTCATTTCAGAATAGCAGCGTCTAGGACTGTAAGTTCAGCACATGTCATTCATGTCTGTGTGGCTTGGGACTGGAACCATTCATTAAGAATGAAGATTCACACAGGAGAGAGAACAAAGAAAACGAATCTAACGTATCTGTACCTTTTGTTGTTGAAAGCATAGTGCCATCTGGTGGGAGAAAAAAAACTAGATGGAAAATACAAAGCACATCATTCCCACTGATCACAGAAGGATACTGGGAAAACAACAAAGGCAGGTAGGGAAAGCAGAGATAAAAGGCCATTTCTTAACTGTCAACAGGCCAGTTTGTTGGTGAGGACAAGGTGATCGGGAAAGAACTAAAATATTTACTACAGGAAAGCCACACACCATGCTGTCATGAAGTGTCTCAAACAGAATTATTTGATCCTCTTAATATCCATTCCTTTTTTCATTCTTTTATTTACCTTTCATTCATTCCATCATCTGTTCATCTAACAACTACCTGCTAGGCACTGTTCTAAGCTAGAAGACAACCTTGACATCTAGAAACTTAGATTCTGGTGGAAGGACATGGACTATAAACAAATATGTTAAGTAGTCTATTAAATGTTTCAAAGATGCCTTGGCCAGATAGCTCAGTTGGTCAGAGCATCTTCCTGAAACACAGAGGTTGCAGGTTCGATCCCTGATGAGAGCACAAACAGGAACAGATCGATGTTCCTGTCTCTCTCTCTCCCTTCCTCTCTCACTATATTCAATAAAGTAAATACTTTTTAAAAAAAAAAAAGAAAAAACCTTCTTTAAATGCTTCAAAGAAAACAGTAAGAAGGGTAGGACTTTTGGGAATGTTAGATGGAAGAAGGGTTGAGAGGAGGTGCTCCAATATCTGGAAGAGTATCTAAGTATCCCTAAGATTTACTAATGTACAAACCAATAATTTGAAGTTACATGATAGTTAATTTATTTTTATCATGTCCTATTCCTGAAGATCTTTTTAAGACAAACAGCTTGGGATCCTGAATGACAAGTATAATCACCAATGTACATAAATCAGCTATATATTGTAGAACAACAGTAGGCCAATCATGATATCTAATTTACAAACCTCTGAACATGATTTACTATACCTGCATTCTTTACCTTGTTGATTTTTCTGTATTAAAATAGTTTAGATACCTTTATTTTTTTTAAGATTTTGTTGATTTTTAGAGAGAGCAGAGAGAAAGAGAGAGAGAGAGAGGTTGGGGAGAGGAGGCATCAACTCATAGCTCTTGCTGCTTGTATGTGCCTTGACCGAGCAAGCTGGGGGTTTTGAACCAGTAACCTCAAGTTCCAGGTCCACGCTCCATCCACTGCACTACCACAGGTCAGGCTTAGATATCTTTCTTGATGCCTTATTATTATTATTATTATTATTATTATTATTATTATTATTTAGCGAGAGAGTGAAACAAAGAGGGACAGACGGGCAAGAAGGAAAGGCAGGAAGGGAGAAAAATGAGAAGCATCAGTTCCTCATTGTGGCACCTTAGTTGTTCATTGATTGCTTTCTCATATGTGCCTTGACCAGGGGGCTACAGCAGAGCAAGTGACCCCTTGCTCAAGCCAGAGATCAGAGATCATGGGGTCATGTCTATGACCCCACACTCAAACCAGCTACTCAGCACTCAAGCTGGTGAGCCCACGCTCAAGCTGGATGAGCTCGTACTCAGGCTGGCAACTTTGGAGCTTTGAACCTGAGTCCTCTACATCCCAGTCGGAGGCTCTATCCACTGCACCACCACCTGGTCAGGCTTAATGCCTTATTCTGACAATGACAAATCTCCCAAAAGAAATATACTAGTAAACTGCTTGATCTTTCAATGTATCAATATCATTTTATGTCTGATATCTCTAAGAGAAATTTGCTTTTGTGTTTTCACCTTACAAATCTTCTAAATAAAAATATAACTAAATAATCTTTAAATTGTTAAGAATAAAGACTGAACAGCAAAGCAAAAGACATATTATGAGCCTGACCAGGCGGTGGCGCAGAGCATTGGACTGGGATGCAGAGGACTCAGGCTCGAAACCCCAAGGAAACACTGAGGTTTCACCAGCTTGAGTATGGGCTCACAGCTTGAGCGTGGGATCATAGACATGACTCCAGGGTCTCTGGCTTGAAGCCCAAGGTTGCTGGCTTGAGCAAGGGGTCACTCGCTCTGCTGTAGCCCCCGGGTCAAGGCATATCTGAGAAAGCAATCAATGAACAACTAAGATGCCATAACAAAGAATGATACTTCTCATCTCTCTCCCTTTCTGTCTGTATGTCCCTATCTGTCTCTCTCTCTGTCTCTCTCTCTCTCTCTCTGTCTCTGTCACAAAAAAGACATATTATGGATAAATTTAGCATGCTATTACATTCATAGAGTATCATTATCTAATTTAGTTATGATAGAATGTGTTTATTAGAATCTATTTATTTGTAACTATGTCCATTACTTGATAGAACTCAGAATAAAATACTGTAAATAAATATTGAATATTTGGGGGTATAGATTAATTGTGGATTTGTTTGTTCCTTGCGTTTTTGGTGCATTTTAAAGTATGCCATGTAGACAGCATAGCATTAGGAGGCAGACATCCTGAAGTGAATTCCAGCCTTGCCAATGAGCTATGACATTGTAATTGGAAACAATTCAAGTCTTGCAGCTATCTTTGTATCCAGAAGTGACAATAAAATTCCACATGGCCTAATGGATAAGACATGGGTTCAGGAGTTAGAAAAACTTGAATCCTAATCCCTGCTGTGGCACATACCAACTGTGTGACATTGAACATGTACACAATTTGTCTATGCTGTAATTTCTCCGTTTTCAAAGTAATAATATACAATATATGGTAGCATAATAATAACAAAAAATTTTAAATCAGAGGATAATTAGGATTGAATTAGACACTCCATGTAAAATTCTTAGCAAAATTTTTGATGGACTATAATAAATAAAGTCTCTTTTTAATTTTTTGTTGTAAGTTGTGGTTGAAAGAGACAACTGTGCATAACTGCTTATGAATAATGCAAAACAATGTTAATTTAGCATTGATGTGACTATGATAGTGCACCAGCAATATCATATATATACCTAGAATATATCCTCTATATTCCTTTATCATCAAGATAAAATTAAAAAGCATATTTCTATGAAAATGCAGTGGAGAATTAGTTCTTCACCTAGACACTCATAATTCATTACTAAAAAATAAAATAAAATAAAAACACAAAAGAGTATATAATGATTTTAAATAGGACAACCTCTGTATCACTTCTACAAAAATAAGTTGGGAGGCTGCCCGCATATTTACAGTAGAGAGAGAGCAGGTTTCTCTTGACCAAGAAGAGGTCTTCCCATGTGCACCTTCCCATTTGGAAAAGCCCTCTGTTGGTCAGCATAGATGACCAGTTATTTAGGAATTAAGAACTTAGAAAATGATTGGTCAGTCTTATTCTCACAGTCATATTCATTTTCCATTTCTCAATCTCAATTCACCTTTATTATAACCTTGTTCAACTATTTGGTTAAACATCAAATATCACATATTTTGACTATGCCTTCTGTAACCAGATTGTTGGCCTCTCTTCACTGCCCACAACCACATGCTATCTGACTCATGACCTCTTACATATCCTTACAATTTTACTTCAACTTCTACCTCCTCCAGGATGCCTCCCTTGGTTTCCTCAGGTGAAATTAAGAATTTTCTTTTCTGTCTTTTTTTAATGTTATGCATATGACTTAAATATATTTCCTCTTGAATTTTGATATTTTTTCTGCATATTTTTATTCTCTCATGATAATATAAACTTGGGTATGCAAAACAGAGTTTTTCTATTATTATTTATTAATTATTATATTATCTTCCATATGAACAACTGTAAACCTACTTTTGCCTCATCTTGTATATTTATCATGGGTTTTGGAATGTAATAGACATATTTGCAAAGTATATATAAAATGAAAGATTGTAAGATGCTAGGAAGTGTCTTTTTCCTTTTCTGACAGGGAAATATATACTCCAAAGAAGTGGTCTTTGCCCTAGATGGATAGCTCAGTTGTTTAGGGTATCCTCTCAAAACACGAAGGTTGTGGGTTCAATCCTTGGTCAGGGTACTTACAACAACAGATTGATGTTTCTGTCTCTCTCTTTATCTCTCCCTCCCTCTCTCTAAAATCAATCAATAAATTTAAAAATAAAAGAAGTGGTCTTAAATTTAGGACACACAGATGATATATCCTAGAATTGTGCACTTGAAACATATAATTTTATTAACCAGTGTCACCAGAATAAATTTAATTTTAAAAATTCAGTACAAAATTGTTGGATCTATATTTTTATATTTTATTTCTTTTGAAGTCAGTGAATTAGTTACTTCATCAACATGAGTCAAGTTGAATTTTCTCCCATAGAACTTTAATACGATAAAAACCTAACTGAAAAAAATACAAATGATATCAAATACTTATTTTTCCTCTCTATGAGGTTTTAACAGATATAAGTGCAATTGTTTTCTGTATATAAAAGAAATACAACAAAGAGTAAGTGGTTCAGTGACACTTTAAAAACTGGAATCTGAAGTGGGGTTTTCCTGGAAGGCTTGCTGCGCAGAGGTTTCTTGGCAATAGCAGCACTTACTCCCAACTTCAGAGCGAGCCCCGCCCCCTTCCGTGGGACCGTGGCAAGGTGCAGCAACCTCCCACTTTCCAGCCATTATTTATAGTCTTCAAATACAATTGTCTTCGGTGAGCCCTACTTGGAGACTCCTCTCTTCAAAGGAACCAGAAACCCAGAGAGGCTTAAAATATCACTCAGCAGAAAGATAATGATGCTTTAGCAAGGTTGTGTCATTTGATCGTTACTTCTTTCATAAGTGCCACTAAGTACCTCTTTGACCAAGTGTGGGGTTTAGCAAACAATGTGGAATTCATATCTCCAAGGAGTTTGGGCAGGAATGTGCACTCACTAATCAAGGTAGTAGCAGGATAAGAAAGCAAAGTACTTTGCCTTGGCCTTGGGTTCTACCTGCTTATCAGTAGCACAGCACGCAGGGGCAGGGCTGATTCCAGGGAACATTGCAGCCCATATAGATGACTGCCTTTTGACCCAGCTATCCCACTTCTGGGAATATATCTTAAGAAATCCAAAACACCAATTTGAAAGGATATATGCACTCTTATGTTCTTTGCAGAGTTATTTACAATAGACAAGATCTGGAAACAGCCCAAGTGCTTATGGGTAAATGAGTGGATAAAAAAGCTATGGCACAATTTACACAGTGGAATACTACTTTTCCATAAAAAAAAAAAAAAAAATTACCTTTTGCGACAGTGTGGACCTGGAGATTATTATGCTAAGTGAAATAAGCTCGTCAGAGAAAGACAAATACCATATATCTCACTTATAGATGGGATCTAACAAACAAGATAAACTGATAAAATAGAAACAGAGGAAGAGTCACAGGGAACAGACTGAGAGCTGTCAGAGGGGAGAGGAGTTGGGGAACTGGATGACAGAAAGTAAGGGACTAACCAAAAACGTATATACATAACACATCGACTCAGACAACAGTGTGGTGACAGCCAGAGAGAAAGAGGGGTGGGGGCCAGGTGAAGATGGGCAAAAGTGGGGGGAGTGGAGAGGGGAAGAGACGTCGCTTGGGGCAATGGGCACACAAGGCAGAGTGCTGATGACGTTTTATTGAGTTGTAAACTTGAAACCCGTATGGTTCTGTGAACCAATGTCACCCTAAAAAACTTAATTTAAAAAGTATTTAAAAATAAGGAAGTAACCCCTCTTAGGTGTTATACCTGATGCCACAATTATCAATGGTCTTTCTTAACAGAAAATTGATCAAGTTTAACAAAAATTGGAACAGTTAAAAAATATAGCAGCTATTTAATTGTTAGTGAGCAATTAGCAGCCTTTCTTTTTATATATTTATTTATTTAATTGTGTTTACATAGATTCTAGGGTCACCCCGAATGCCTCCCCCTCCCCCTATTCCCCTCAACATCTCCCTTGTTCCCCTCCCTACAGAGCCCTCCCCACTTCCCTTCAGGTTTATCCCATCCTCTCATCCCCTTTCCCTCTGTCCTCTTCTCCTCTGGTCCCTTTGATGCCTCCTCTGTCTCAATTCCATTCCCCAGTTCACATTATTCCTTGGATTCCTCAAATGAGTGAGGTCATATGATATCTTTCTCTATCTGCCTGGCTTATTTCACTCAACATAATAGTTTCCAGGTCCCTCCATATTGTTGTAAAAGGCAATATTTCCTTCTTTTTCATGGCCCCATAGTATTCCATTGTCTATATGTACCACAGATTTTTAATCCACTCGTCCACTGACGGACACTTGGGCTGTTTCCAGATCTTCGCTATTGTGAACAATGCTGCCATAAACATGGGGGTGCATTTCTTTTTTTCAGTCGGTGACATGGTGTCCTTGGGATATATTCCCATAAGTGGGATGGCTGGGTCAAAGAGCAGTTCCTTTTCTAATTTTCTGAGGAATCTCCATACTGTTTACCACAGTGGCTGCACCAGTCTGCATTCCCACCAGCAGTGCAGGAGGGTTCCCCGTTCTCCACATCCTCGCTAGCACCTATCCTGTGTTGTTTTGTCAATGAGCGCCATTCTGACTGGTGTGAGATGGTATCTCATTGTGGTTTTAATTTGCATTTCTCTAATGATTAGTGATGTTGAACATTTTTCATTTGTCTATTGGCCATCTGTATGTCCTCTTTGGAGAAGTGTCTATTTCTTGTGCCCATTTTTTGATTGGATTGTTTCTCTTCCTGGTGTTGAGTTTTACAAGTTCTTTATAAATTTTGGTTATTAATCCCTTATCGGATGTATTGCCAAATATGTTCTCCCATTGTGTGGTTTGTCTTTTTATTCTGTTCATATTGTCTGTGCAAAAGCTTTTTAGTTTTATATAGTCCCATTTTTTTATCTTGTCTTTTATTTCATTTGCCTGTAGAGACAATTCAGCAAAGATATTGCTGCGATAGATGTCGGTGAGCTTACTCTCTAAGTTTTCTTCTAGGATACATATGGTTTCACGATTTACATTTAAGTCCTTTATCCATTTTGAGTTGATTTTTGTGCATGGTGTAAGTTGGTGGTCTAGTTTCATATTTTTGAAGGTAGCTGTCCAGTTTTCTCAATACCATTTGTTAAAGAGACTGTATTTACTCCACTCTATGCTCTTACCTCCTTTGTCAAATATCAGTTGCCCATAAAGATATGGGTTTATTTCTGGGTTATCTGTTCTGTTTCACTGATCTATATGCTGTTCTTAAGCCAGTACAAGCTGTTTTGAGTACAATGGCCTTGTAGTATAACTTGATATCAGGAAGTGTAATACCTCCCACTCCACTTTATTCTTTTTTTCAAGATTTCTGAGGCTATTGGTGTTCTTTTCTGGTTCCATAAAAAATTTTGGAATATGTGTTCCATATCTTTGAAGTATGTCATTGGTATTTTAATTGGTATTGCATTGAATTTATAAATTGTTTTGGTAATATAGACATTAAAATTATGTTTATTCTTCCTAACCATTAGCACAGTATATTCCTCCACTTGTTTGTGTCTTCCTTGATTTCTTTTATCAATGTTTTATAATTTTCTGAGTACAAGTCTTTAACCTCCTTGGTTAAATTTACTCCTAGGTACTTTATTTTTTTGTTGCAGTAGTGAAGGAAATTGTTCCCTTAATTTCTCTTTCTGACAGTTCATTGTTTATGTATAAAAATGCCTCTGCCTCAGCAATCTTGAAAAAGAAGAATGAAGTGGGAGGTATCACACTTCCGGATATCAAGTTATACTATAAGGCCATTGTACTCAAAACAGCATGGTATGGCATAAGAACAGGCATATAGATCAATGGAACAGAACTGAGAACCCAGAAATAAACCCACACCTTTATGGACAACTGATATTTGACAAAGAAGGTAAGAGCATACATTGAGTAATGACAGCTTCTTCAAATAATGGTGTTGGGAAAATTGGAAAGCTACCTGCAAAAAAATGAAACTAGATCACCAACTTACGCCATTCACAAAAATCAATTGAAAATGGATAAAAGACTTAAATGTAAGCCGTGAAACCATAAGCATCTTAGAAAAAAACATAGGCAGTAAGCTCTCTGACGTTTCTCGCAGCAATATATTTGCCGATTTGTCTCCACAGGCAAGTGAAATAAAAGACAGGATAAACAACTGGGACTATATGAAACTAAAAAGCTTCTGCACAGCTAAAGACAATAAGAACAGAATAAAATGACAAACTACACAATGAGAGAATATATTTGACAATGTGTCTGTTAAGGGGTTAATAAACAAAATTTATAAAGAACTTGTAAAACTTAATACCAGGAAGACAAACAATCCAATCAAAAAATGGGCAAAAGAAATGAATAGACACTTCTCCAAAGAGGACTTGTATGTCAACATAGAGCTCCATGTTTTATAGGACATACTCGAGCTCAATTCATGCTCCCTGGAGCTTTAGACAAGGGAATGCCCTTGTTGATCAAGCTACCCAAAAGAAAACTATTTGGAGCAACCATGACAGATCGAGCAATTCAGTTTCATACTATTCATCACCAGAATGCTGCAGCCTTGTGTAAACAGTTTCAACTTTCTCAGGAAGCAGCACAGCAGATTGGTAAATCCTGTCCAAGGGGTCCTATACTATAGCCTGTCCCTTCATTTGGATTTAACCCTCAAGAACTCCTACCAGGACAACTTTGGCAAATGGATGTTACTCATATGCCTTCATTTGGCAAACAGTCCTAAGTCCATGTTACAGTGGATACCTATTCTGGATTTATAGTAACCTGTGTCAGAACAGGAGAGGCTGCTAAGCATGTTATAACTCATTGTCTGTATGCATTTTTCTATTATTGGATTTCCTATACTAGTTAAACTGACAATGCTCCTGTATATGTAGCAAAAGCATTTACTGTATTTTGTCAAACCTTTTGAATTATGGGTATCTCTTACAATCGTTAAAGTCAAGGTATTATTAAATTAAAGTGTACCCAGCAAATATTTTAAGGTCAATTTAAAAAAAAATTTAAAAGGGGGAGTCATATCCTGGAACTCCTATGGGTCTACAATATCGTGCTTTTTACTTAACAATTTTTAAATTTCTTTTGAATGCTGATGAACAGGAGACGCCAAATCTTCTTCTCCTGCAAACTTCTACCTTCATTTATTTGATCCAGCTAATAACATTGTTTTGTCTTTTTCCAAATAGCTCCAGATATACAGAAAAGGTTTATGTAGGCAAATGAGAATCCTCAAACCCCTCAGCGAGATCTTCTGAGCATGGCCGTTAAGATACCAAGAGGCAGAAAAAGCCCAGTAGAGATCAGGTGAATTACCAGCTTTTAGGATATGCCCTTAAAGGCTCCAAAGCCCCAAAGAAGTCTTATAGGAATCCATCTGGGTCCTGCTTCAGTAGTGAAAAGGAAGGTCATTGAGCTAAAGCCTGGCAGGCTTACATGCCTTTGCTGTGAGGAAAAGGGACACTGGAAGGTAGACTTCCCCCTTGCTCCTCTAAGGGAGGGTTCAGTCTCTTCCAGCCCTGCTCCAGCCACTTATGACCTAACCCTGCCCAGAATGTTAGGGTTTGCCACTGAAGGCTGAAGGTGCCCAGGGCCGTCGGCCCCATCTACGACACTGTGGACGAGCCTAGGGTATTTCTTCCAAGAAGCAGATAAACTGATCTCATTTGCACAAGGGCCACTTATCTATGTCTTGCCTGAATAGTCAGGTTTTTTATTCTTCCCTTGAAGATCTCTGTTGTGGGTGTTGATAGTCCTATTTGCTGCTTTGTTTAATATATAGTGTTTCCTTTATTCCTCCTACATCAATGCCCCACTCATATATTTCAGGCTGAGACCTACTCCTAATTTAGAGCTCTCTTTCCCCCTTTGCCAACTTCTATTTTGAATTTACCTTTGCCACCCAGCTTAGTGTATCCCAAGGTTCTCTTTACCAAGCCACAGTTGTACAGCTCCAGGGAAAAGCACCCTGGTCTCATCTCTCCAGGCAGAGGAGAACAGAGGCTCCATCTCCACACATGCTGCAGATGGCTTTTCCAGTCTACCTGAATCATTGCCAGCTAGAAGCAGCGGTCATTGGGACTTGGACATGAGCTGCAAAGTATAGAATTGTGACAACAATTCCAGTGCCATGTAGACTTTTCCAGGATGTAGACTTTTTCTGGACTCCTGCTCTTTGTGATAGCTCCTAACGGACTGAACTGGGGTTGGGTTGCATTCGCAGGGATTTGGAATGGTGTTGTTGCCAACTTGGACTTGGTGAACATGTTAAGGACACTACACTTTTATGGATTCTTGTTGTATTGGCCAAGAATTTGCTTAAAGGCTTTAATCACAGTAAATAAATAAATAAATAAATAATAAAAATGGCCGTTAAGATACCAAGAGGCAGAAAAAGCCCAGTAGAGATCAGGTGAATTACCAGCTTTTAGGATATGCCCTTAAAGGCTCCAAAGCCCCAAAGAAGTCTCATAGGAATCCATCTGGGTCCTGCTTCAGTAGTGAAAAGGAAGGTCATTGAGCTAAAGCCTGGCAGGCTTACATGCCTTTGCTGTGAGGAAAAGGGACACTGGAAGGTAGACTTCCCCCTTGCTCCTCTAAGGGAGGGTTCAATATATATATTGAAGACCAGATAAAGAAGATGTGGCACCTATACACTATGGTATACTACTCAGCCATAAGAAATGATGACATCGGATCATTTACAACAAAATGGTGGGATCGTGATAACATTATACGAAGTAAAATAAGTAAATCAGAAAAAAACAAGAAATGCATGATTCCATACATTGGTGGAACATAAAAACGAGACTAAGAGACATGGACAAGAGTGTGGTGGTTATGGGGGGGGGACAGAGGAGGGAGAGGGGAAGGTAGAGGAGGAGAGGCACAAAAAAAAACTAGATAGAAGGTGACGGAGGACAATCTGACTTTGGGTGATGGGTATGCAACATAATTGAAGGACAAGATAACCTGGACATGTTTTCTTTGAATATATGTACCCTGATTTATTGATGTCACTCCATTAAAATTAATAAAAATTTATGTATAAAAAATAAAAATAAAAATGCCTCTGATTTCTGTGTATTAATTTTATATCCTGCCACCTTGATGAATTTGTTTATTAGGTCCAGTAGTTTTTTGACTGAGACTTTAGGGTTTTTCTATATACAGTATCATATCATCTGCAAATAATGATATGATTACTTCTTCTTTTCCAATTTGGATGCCTTTTATTCCTTCTTCTTGTCTGATTGCTGTAGCTAGGACTTCCAGTACTATGTTAAATAAGAGTGGTGAAAGGGGGCACCCCTGCCTTGTTCCTGATTTTAGGGGAATTGCTTTTAATTTTTGTCCATTAATTACAATGTTGGCTGTGGGTTTGTCATAAATGGCCTTTATCATGTTGAGGTATGTTCCCTATATTCCAACTTTGCTAAGAGTTTTGATCATGAACGGATGCTAGATTTTATCAAATGCTTTTTCTACATCTATTGAAATTATCATGTTGTTTTTCTCCTTCCTTTTGTTTATGTGGTGAATCACATTAATTGATTTACGAATATTGTACCATCCTTGCCTCCCCAGAATAAATCCCACTTGATCGTGATGTATGATTTTATTCATGTATTGCTGGATCCAGTTTGCTAATATCTTGTTGAGGATTTTAGCATCTAAATTCATCAGGGATATTGGCCTATAATTTTCTTTCTTTGTGTTGTCTTTGCCTGATTTTGAAATCAGAATTATGCTCGCCTCATAAAAGGAACTTGGAAGTGTTCCTTCCTCCTGAATATTTTGAAATAGCTTGAGAAAGATAGGAGATAGTTCTTCTTTGAATGTTTGGTAGAATTCACCAGTGAAGCCATCGGGCCCAGGACTTTTGGTTTTTGGGAGCTTTTTGATAACTGTTTCGATCTCTTTTGTTGTAATCGGTCTGTTTAGATTTTCTGATTCTTCCAGATTGATTTTTGGAAGATTGTATGTTTCAAGGAATTTGTCCATATCGCCTAGATTATTTAATTTTTTGGCATACAATTCTTCATAGTATTTTCTTATAATAGTTTGTATTTCTGTTGTGTCAGTTGTCATTTCTCCACTCTTGTTTCTAATTTTATATATTTGAGTCTTCACTTTTCTTTTCTGGTGAGTCTTGTTAAAAGTTCATCAATCTTGTTTACCCTTTTAAAGAACCAGTCTTGGTTTCATTGATCCTCTGTATTGTTTCTTTAGCTTCTATGTTATTTATTTCCACTCTGATCTTTATTATTTCCTTCCTTCTACTACCTCTGGGCCTTACTAGCTGTTCTATTTCTATTTCTTTTAG
Organism: Saccopteryx leptura; assembly: GCF_036850995.1. Classification (NCBI taxonomy): domain Eukaryota; kingdom Metazoa; phylum Chordata; class Mammalia; order Chiroptera; family Emballonuridae; genus Saccopteryx; species Saccopteryx leptura. The sequence goes on from NC_089506.1 coordinate 117,567,602, forward strand.
ATGAAGGGTTAGGTTATTTATTTTAGCTTTTTCAAGCTTCTTAAGGAATGCCTGTAGTGCTATGAACTTCCCTCTCAGGACTGCTTTTGCTGTGTCCCATAAATTTTAAGTTGTTTTTTGCTCATTATCATTTGTATCTAGGAATTTGTTTATTTCTTTTTTTATTTCATTGTTAACCCATTCATTATTTAATAACATGCTATTTAGTTTCCATGTGTTTGAGTATTTTTCAGTTTTTCTGTTGTGATTGATTTCTAGTTTCATGACATTGTGATCAGAGAAAATGCTTGATATGATTTCAATCTTCTTAAATTTGTTGAGGCTGCTATTGTGTCCTAACATGTGGTCTATCATAGAGAATGTACCATGAGCACTTGAAAAGAATGTATATTCTGCTGCCTTAGGGTGAAAGGTTCTGATGATATCTATTAAATCAAGTTGATCTAGTGTGTCTTTAAGTCTGCTGTTTCTTTGTTAATTTTCTTTCTTGAGGATCTATCTAGTGATGTTAGTGGGGTATTGAAATCTCTACTATTAGAGTATTGCTGTTGATCTCACCCTGTATATCCATCAAAGTCTGCTTTATATATATAGGTGCTCCTATATTAGGTGGGTAGATATTTATGATGGTTATATCTTCCTGTTGGATTGCTCCCTTTATCATTATGTAGTGGCGTTCTTTATCTCTTACTATAGCCTTTGTTTTAATGTCCATTTTGTCTGATATAAGTATTGCTACCCCAGCTTTTATTCCATTTCCATTTGAATGAAATATTTTTTTCCATCCTTTTACCTTCAGTCTATGTGCATCTTTTGTTTTAAGGTGTGTCTCTTGTAGACAGCATATCTACGGGTCCTGTTTTCTTATCCAAGTAGCTGCTCTATGTCTTTTGATTGGGTCATTTAATCCATTTACATTTAAGGTTATTATTGATATGTAGTTGTTTATTGCCATTTTATTCTTTAAAGCTCTTTCCTCTTTTGGTATATTCTTTCCCCACTTTGATCTGTTTACAACAGGCCCCTTAACATTTCCTGCAGCATTGATTTAGTTGTAATAAATTCCTTGAGTATTTTTTTTTTTTTTTTTGTCTAGGAAGCTTTTTATTTCTCTTTCAATTTTAAATGATAGCCTTGCTGGATAAAGTAGTCTTGGTTGTAGGTTCTTGTTTTGCATTGCTTTGAATATTTCTTGCCATTCCCTTCTGGCCTCAAGTGTTTCTGTTGAGAAGTCGGATGTCATCCTTATGGGGGCTCCTTTGTAGGTGATAGCCTTCTTTTCTCTAGCAGCTTTTAATATTTTCTCTTTATCGCTTAGCTTTGGTATTTTAATTATGATGTGTCTTGGTATAGGTCCTTTTGGGTTTCTCTTTAATGGAGTTCTCTGTGTTCTTGAACTTAGGAGACCCTTCCTTGCATCAATTTAGGGAAGTTTACAGCTATGATCTGATTGAATAAAGTTTCTATCCCTTGTTCTTTCTCTTCTTCTTCAGGAACCCCTATGCAGATGATATTTCTTTTCATGTTGTCACAGAGCTCTCTCAGAGTTTCCTCAGACTTTTTGAGTCTCTTTTCTCCTCTGCTTTCATGCCTTTGTTCATCTTGTTCTCCAACTTGCTGATTCAATCCATCCTACTTTTAATTCCTTCCATTGTGGTCTTCATTTCTGATATTGTATTTGTCACCTCCAACTGATTCTTTTTTAATATTTCAATGTCCTTTTTTATACTTGCTATCTCTTTATTTAGGTGCTTGTAATGACCATCCATTGTTGTTCTAAGATTCCTAAGCATCCTAACAATCATTATTCTAAATTCTGCATCCAGCAGTTTGGTTATTTCCATATCACTCAGTTCCTTTTCTGGAGATTTCTCTGGTGGTTTCATTTAGATTGCACTTCTCTGTCTTCTCATTATGTCTGTGTGTTTGGGTGTGTTGTTCGTAGGGCTGATTGAGTCTAGGTTTGGTGATGTCTGCCTCAAGTTTCCAGTTGTGTTATTTCTAGGTCTTCTTGGTTAACTTCAGCTGTTATTTGTAATCCACTTTCGGATTTATGCTGCTTTGAAGTCTTGATTTGTTTGTTTTCTTAACAGGTGATAGTCTTGTTTACTGATCTCAGTGGGGGGCTTATTTGAAACTGTATCCAGGAATGCTGTGAGTGTAACCTGAAACTCTGATGGCCTTATCTGCCAGTTACTCTTTCAGGGGGTGCAGTGCTTTCTCAGCTTCAGTAGGGGAGGTGTATCTCAGATGTCCATGGAGAGTTGAGTTACTGCCCCTCCTCCCCACTTCTTGTTTTCAGCTGTGTCTTGTTGTGCTGATTGGAGCTGGAGAGATGTCTGGAGATGTATGATCCAGAAGCACTTTAGCCTTGTGTTATGTGGAAGGATCAACCCCTCCCCCAGCTATGGCCACCTCCAGCACTGGATGAGTCAACTTCTCAGGTCCTCCCATGTATTCCTCTGCCAGTCACCATCTGTCTCTCTCTCCCCCCCTTTCTTTTTGGAAGATAAGCCAGACTTTCAACACTTACTGTTTCCAGGTCCCCAGGCAAGTGACTGTGAGCAATATTTACTACTCTTTTCCTTGGAATGAGAGCCCTTCTGGCCTCTCAGCTTCACACCCCCTTTGTTCCTGTAAGCAAGTGAGACTCACCGCTCCTCAGAACTCCCTACCAGGCTCAGTGTGGCTTCTCCTTTGCTCGTTGGTTTTTGAGAGCTGGTCTTGTAGTCCAGAGTTGGTTTTTCATGCTGATTGTTCCTAAATTATTTTGTAATCCAGTTTGGTGATGTGAGCTGGGAGTCTGTGCATCTGCCTACTCTGCTGCCATCTTCAGGTCTCCTCAGCAGCCTTTCAATGACCTTGAAACACCACAGGAGGAAAAGAAACCACACCTAGGCACCTCTAGTGTGCTAGGGGCTCTATATGGGTCTTTTACCCAAGGTTATTTGTTTTCATCTTTGATAACTCTATTATTTTTTATAATTTATGGCTACTTCACAGATTGGGGAAATGTTAGCACAGAGAAGTTATACAACTTTTTCAAGATCTCATGGTTGGGAAGTATCACAGTTAAGATTTGAACTCAGGAATCTAACTTCCTTTCCACCATAGCACACAAATCTCTATTTTACTTGTAGCCTTAACACTTTTAAATCTTATAAATAGCCTTTTCCTGCCCTAACATAACCTCTATTTTTCTTTTCATCTCATTTTTTCTTACACTTCCTAAACCTTAAGAAAAAGAACCAACCTCACTGCCTGCTTCCCCAGACTTGTCCATAGCCTTCAAAAAATTCCACCTAGTGTAGGTGAATTCTGGATTCTTATTGTCTGATAAGTGCACAATTTCTTATGCTAGGAATTCGTTTCCAAACAATAAGGAAATTGACCCTGTTTCAGGGTGGGCTGAGAAACAGGTAAAAGAGAAAATATTGGGCTCTGAGCAATGGTGCTTTATGGAGAAGAAGCTCTCACCATTAGCAATGGATGCAAATGTGCCCTTGTTATACTGCTTACATTCATATATAATGCACTAAAACTTCACTTTGTCCCCAGACAACAGCAGTTTGCTCTAGATTTTTGCAGAAAAAAAATTTTTCACTTGACTTTCAGAGGTGTGTTTTTTTTTCTTATTCTAATCTTTTAGATCAATGAGCAATAGCAACTAGAAAACAAATTTGTGACAAAGTCTTAAAATTTCTGAAAATGTTTTTGAATTGTTATGCCAGTTAATAAGATTATTTATTTTCAGATATGAACCAAGATCTAAATTTTGAAAATTTTGGATTTTATACTCAGATAAGCTACAAATATTTATATTTTGCCTAAAGATTTCTATGAGCTGATTGGTCTTACTACCTCACACCCCTCCATACATAGCCTTTCATCAAAGACTTCAGTATCACCTGACCAGGCAGTGGCACAGTGGATGGGGCATCAGACTGGGATGTGGAGGACCCAGGTTCGAAACCCCAAGGTTGCTGACTTGAGCACAGGCTCACCAGTTTGAGCACAGAGTGGCTGGCTTGAGCATGGGATCATAGTCATGACCCCATGGTCGCTGGCTTGAGCCCAAAGGTTGCTGGCTTGAAGCCCAAGGTCGCTGGCTTGAGCAAGGGGTTACTAGCTCTTCTGAAGCTCCTGGTCAAGGCACATATAAGAGGGCAATCAATGAATAACTAAGGTGCTGCAACAAAGAATAGATGCTTCTTGTCTCTCTCCCTTCCTGTCTGTCTGTCCCTCTCTCTGACTCTCTCTCTGTCTGTCAAAAAAAAAAAGCATTCAGTACCTTCTGTATTGCTGTCTGTCTATATAAGTCCTGTCATCATCCCGTACAACAACATCATCACTGACAACTGACCCTTCAGAAAAGCTGCTCCTAAATCTCCAAGGATCTTCTGTTCCAACCTCCATTCCACTACAGGTTTCCCTGACCTTAGTTCCAAACTAGCTAATATCATCTCCCAGAATGGCTCTTTCTTCATAATTCTCAAATTCAGACTAATTAGAACCTAATGTGACTATGACTATCTCATTCTATTAGTCACAACACACCGATTCTTCTACCTTAGTAACACCTGTGATTTCACTAACATTCTGTATCTGTTTTTCTCTTCCTACCATTAAGCTTGGATTCCAGAGAGGAATTAGTTTTTTCACTGGCCTGCCACTTCCTTTATCGATCTTGCCCTACTCCCATTCATAGATGCTTGTGAAACCCCACTACCAATCCCAAGGCTGCTGGGAACAGCTTAAAAAATTACACTACTTTTTAGAGGTGTATCTGCTGATTCATGGGAGACCTTGCTTCACTGAGCTTTTAGTCATCACCCTCTCCTATTCAGGAATTTCCCTTTTTCTCAAGAGCTATTATCTCAAACTTTTTAAACTTCACTAGAATTTACTACTGCAACCACATTCCTGTCTCTCATATTAATTTTTCCATTATCCAATTAGTTATAATATCTTTATTGAACACCTACTATTTGTCAGACCCTAACTTCAGTAAATGGCCTTGACTCCTACTTTACAAAAAATAATGGGGTCCATTAGAGAGTTAATATTTTGTCATCATATTTCTGGATGATTTATTTTTCCAGGGCAATTTTTAGGGTTTAAAAGGAGTTATGGCCTTTATAAAAGCCACTTTTTTTTAACAGAATCTGGCAATACCAGCATCTCTGAAGGGATAAAGATGAGGTCAGCCCCAAAGATAGTAACACAATATGAAACTCAAACAAATTTCTCTTTTCTTGTATAATAGTTCCTTTTCCAAATTCTCCAAAATTGTGAGACTAATTTTAATGAAAAAATATTTTCAAAAAATTACTTTTTTCTCTTTTTATTCTTTCTTAATTTTATTTTTTAAATTACGGTTGATATTCAATATTATTTTATATTAGTTTCAGATGTACAGCATAGTGGTTAGTCATATAATTTACAAAGTGATCTTCCTGGTGAGTCTAGTACCCACCTGGCACCACACACAGTTATTACAGCATTATTGACTATATTCCCTATGCTGTACTTTATATGCCCATGACTATTTGCCCAAATAGTCAAAATTTCTAGACCAAGAGAGTACAAAGGTAAATTTTACCAAATATTCAAAGAAAAATTAACAACTACACTTCTCACACTATTACAAAAAATTTAAGAAAAGAGAAGGCTTCAGGCTGATGTTATGAAGCCAGCATCATCCTGATTTCAAAAACTGACAAAGACACTACAAAGAAAGAAAGTGATAGACCAATATCCCTGATGAACATAGATGCAAAAATCTTCAACAAACCAAATTCAGCAATACATTAAGAAGATAATGCACCATGATCAACTGGGATTTATTCCTTAGATGCAAGGTTAGTTTGATATCCATGAGTCAATTAACATGATCCACTACATACACAAAATGAAGGATTAAAATCATTTGAGTATATCAATAAATGTAGAAAAATCATTTGACAAAATCCAACCTTCATTTATGATTAAAATAAAACAGCACAGTGGGAATAGAGGAAACATATGTCAATATAATAAAGGCCATATATGACAAACCCATAGCTCACATCGCACTCAATGAGAAAAAAAGTAAAAACAATTTCCTTAAAATCAAAAACAAGATAGGGACGTCCACTTTCACCACTTTAGTTTAACATAGCATTAGAAATCCTAGCCATAGCAATTGTACAAGAAGAGGAAATAAAAGGCATCAATATTGGAAAGGAAGAAGTAATACTGTCATTATTTCCAGATGTCATGATACCATATATTGGGAACCCTGAAGATTCCACCAAAAACTAATAAATAAACTGATAAATGAATTCAGTAAGGTAGCAGGATAAAAAAATAAATATCCAGAAATTTGTTGCATTTTTATACACCAATAATTAACTATGAGAAAGAGAAACTAAGAATCTGATATCATTCACAATAGCATTAAGAAAAATACATAGGGCTTAACCAGGCAGTGATACGGTGGATAGAGTGTCAGCCTAGGATGTTGAGGACCCAGGTTTGAAAACCCAAGGTCGGCAACTTGAGCGCAGTCTCAGCTGGCTTGAGCGCGGGGTCACCAGCTTGAGCACAGGGTCACCAGATAGAGCATGAGATCATTGACAAGATTCCTATGGTCACTAGTTTAACCTGAAAGGTCACTGGCTGAGCCCAAGGTTGCTGGCTTGAGGATCACTGGCTTGATTGGAGCCCCCAGGTTAAGACACATATGAGAAGCAATCAATGAACAATTAAAGTGAGGCAACTATGAGTTGATGCTTCTTATCTCTCTCTCCCTCTCTCTCCATTCCTGTCTATATTTGTCTCCTTCTCTCCTACAAAAATAAATATGATATTGATTTTTAAAATATCCCAAGTACTATTTCTTATTAATGTAAAATACTATACTACAGTGATGACAAAAAGTTAGTATGCATCTGTAAGTATGCAAAACACAGAGTTTATTCTTGTACTATTATTTATTGTATTGTTTATTATTATTATTAACCTACTTTTGCTCACCCCTGTATATTTTCAGTGATAGATCACCATAAGGGAGCTAATGACCTTCCATCAACCACCCTAATTTTCTGCTTCCTTTATAGACACACTTTTTTAAAGGTTTATTCATACCTCAGGACTATAATTTTTCACTTTCTATTACTCTATGGACAGACCAGGCTGCTTTTCCTCCTCACCTCTCCACTAAGACCCCCTTGCAAAAAAAAACTAAGAATTCTTCTGTTAACACATTAAAGATGCTGTTCTTCCCTCATCATATTCAACCTTTCAGCAGCATTTAATTCATTTCTTATCTCTAAAAAGTTCTGATCACATTTAATGCTTCTCTTGGGTGAAACGTAATACTCAGCTGGCTTTCTGGGGGAAAAGAGCCCAACTTGTAGTGCTGACTGATTTTTTCAGTTTAAATACTTCTATCATAAATTATTCCAGGCTGCTAACAGAACATTGTGGAACAGAGAAGGGACGTCCACCTATGCTCCAGCACATCCCTTGGGTCATGAATTGGCTCTGGATGGCACTGAATACTCAACTTGAAAATAATTTTATTTTTATAAAATTTCAATAAGGTGTAATCATATATTCAAAATAATAAATTTGTGGGTTTTTTCTACCTCTGTCACTGCTTTTTTAAAAAATTACATTTGATATTCAATATTACTTTATATCAGTGGCAGGTATACAACATAGTGGTCAGACAGTTATATAAGTTATGAAGTGGTCTCCTGATGATTCTAGTACCCACCAGGCACCATACAAAGTTACTACAATATTACTAACATATTCCTTATAATGTAATTTTCACATCCCCATGATTATTTTATAACTGCCAATTTGTACTTCTTAATTTCTACACTTTTTCACCCAGCCCTCTAACCCCCTTCTTATCTTGCAACCCTAAGTTTGTTCTCTGTATTTGTGAGTCTGTTTCTATATTGTATTTCTGTTCTTTAAATTTCATATAAGTAAAATCATATGATATTTGTCTTTTTTTGTCTGACTTATTTTACTTAGCAAATGCCCCCTGTGTCCATTCATGTTAAAGCAAATGATAAGATATCATATATTTCATTTCTTTTTATGGCTTAGTAAAATTTCATTGTATCTATGCACTACATCTTCTTTATCCAAATCATCTATTGATGGGCACTTGGGTCGCTTTCATATCTTGGGTTTTGTAAAAAATGCTTCAAAAGCCTGACTGGTGGTAGCACAGTACATAGAGCATCAGCCTGGGACACTGAGGTCCCAGGTTTGAAACCCCAATGTCGCTGGCTTCAGTGCAGGCTCACCAGGCTTGAGAGTAAGAAGCAATCAGTGAACAACTAAGGTGACACAACTATGAGTTGATGCTTCTCAGCTCTCCCCTTTCCTATCTGTCTCTATGTCTCTCTCTCTTTCTCTTGCTAAAAGAAAAAAAATGCTGCAATGAACATAGTGGTACATATATCTTTTTAAATTAGTGCTTTGGATTTCAAAAGAATAAATTTTTAAATTTTAGTTATATTTGATTTAAACACTTGATGCTAATTCATTATAATTTATATTTTAAATTAAAACTTTAAAAGTAAAGTTTGGCTCTTTTAAAGGAAAAAATTTATCTGAAAAGTTAAATAAAATATACATATATATATACACACACACGCACACACACACACACATATATATATATCTCCTTTGGCTCAAAAGACATTTAGTTTTTTTTTTACTCCTTAGATCATCACTGACAGTAGAATTCAATTTACTTGAACATCTTGATTATGAGATAATTAGTGATTTTGTGAAAATAGCATCAAAAAATAAATTTTGTAAAATAAATGATAATTATAAATTATATGTTGTTATTTTATTATCCTTCTACACTTCATTGGTCCACCAACAGACTTCCCAATATGTAATAATAAACAAACTTATTTTTCTGATATTTTGCCAATTATCAGTCATGTACAAGTACATATTCACATGTATTTTTTTAATATTATATTTTCTAAAGCAGAAGGGTAGAAAACATTTTTATTCAACTATTTATAGTCATTTATAACTTTTACACATTTAGACCAATCAGATGTGTGTCTCTTTCTCTGCTCAGGCCCAAGCCCTGCACATACTGGGGACAGGCTTTCCCTGACACAAAACTACATCTGTATGTATTCTATATGATTGATCATCACCATTCTTACCCCATTTATTTCAACCCAGGTCCATATGATTCCAAAGTACATGTTACTAAGAACTATAGTTTATTATCTTCTACCTGTTTTAAATATTTCAAAAATTGGTAAAAATAAATGTTTTTGGATTATAATATCTAGTTCAACAGTTTAAATAAAGAATTTGTGCATTTTTCAAATGTTACTAAACTGCAAAGAACTCCAAATTGAACTTGAATTTATTATATTCAATACATTAATCATTACATGTTGTGATACAAAGGCTATCACAGACATTATTTATGAGGGACACACATTTACCATTCAAGTATTTTCCAATATCAGTCAAGGTGAAGGAATCTGCTTTCAAAACCATGGGTATGTTTGAAAAGAGTGAGAATAAATGAGACAAAATGTAAGATGAAAGGTGAAAGTAAACTAAGAAATGGGAATGTGTGACTGTTGGTGGCTTTTGAGTGAAAAACAAGCAAGAGTTGGACTCAGGATGAGAATTTACTTGAGAGGCACACTGTACGTATGTTTTCTCCCATGCTAGAATCACTTTACATGCTTCTAACTTGCACTCAAATAGGTTCAATATTTAGCACTCAGCTCAAGCCAGCCCTAAGTGGTATGCCATTGTCCCTGGAACATCAGATATCTGATAATTGCCTCCTTGTTTTTAATTTTTAGGTTGTTATGAATGACTTCACGTGAGGGCAATGACCAGAATATTAAAATAGGAAATCTGTCGTGTTTTATTCTCACACAAAATATATAAAGGCTTTATATCAATGTCAGAGATAAGATAAAGGCATAGCCCTGACTGGATAGCTCTAGAGCATCATGCTGAAGCACAGAGGTTGTCAGTTCTATCCCCGGTCAGGGCACATACAGGAACAGATCAATGTTCCTGTCATCTCTATCTCTCTCTCTCTCTCCTTTTCTCTCTCTCTAAAATCAATAGAATGAACATTAAAATTTTTTTTAAAAAAAAGATAAAGGCATATGCACTGCAAAGGCCACAAATATCATAAATAACACTGAGTTTAAATCAAGGATCATCAGCATAGGCCCTGCAGGTTGGCTCAGTGGTAGAGTGTTGGCCCAGCATGTGGATGTTCCAGGTTTGATTCCTGATTAGGGTACACAGGAGAAGCTGCTTCTTCCCCCTTCCCTCTCTCCCTTCTTTCTATCTTTCTCTTCCCCTCCTACAACTAAGGCTCCACTGGAGCAAGTTGGCCTAGGTGCTGATGATGGCACCATGGCCTTGCCTCAGGCTGTAAAAAGGCTCCTATTGCAACAAAGCAACAACCCCAGATGGGCAGAGCATTGCCCCTTAATGAGTTTTCCCAGTGAATCCTGGTTGGGCCCATGTAGGAGTCTGTCTGTCTGCCTCCCTGTTTCTCACTTAAGAAGAATAAATTTTTTAAAAAGATCATCAGTATAATAGAAAAGACGTTTTACTCATTCATAATGCTATCTAAACTGTGATGAAGTTGATAATAGCTGCAGATGACATTAGGTTATTTTGGCAACAAAATTCAAGTGATTACTAATCTTCCTTTTATTATCACTCTAATTGAAGTCACCACTTTGATTCACTTTCAAGATTAAGGATTTTCCTTTCACACAATTTTGGAAAGGGTCTGCATCAGAAACAATATTTTCCTATTTGGCTCTCTAGGAAGATAATATGTTCTATGAATACATCAAAGGCATGATTCCTGTTACATTACCTTGCAATGACAAATGATGTCTTCCTGTCCTTCTGATTGAAACATCATTTCTGCAAGTCCTTGTTTGATTCCCCAATCTAAATTTGGTTATATGGTTTTCTATTCTCATAGTATCATGTGTGTTACCTCATAGGAGTTATCACAATTGCCATTTACCTAAACCATTATGTGTTTAATGTCTACTCTACTAAGTAAAGTTTCACAACTAAAGGGACCGTATTTGTTTGGTTCATTACAATGGCCCCAACACCAGAATCACCTTTCAGTGTTTCTGGAAAACATTACTTGTTTAAAGAAATGTTTTGGAAATATATTTTATTCAGCTCACTAACAGAGAGTGTAAAATTTACACACTCTGTAAAGCTTGTAGTGTAGAAAAGATAAAAGGTGCAAAGGCAGGGAGATGGTGACACAATGAAGACAAAAAGGTCACTAGTGTTTAAAGTTCCCTGATGGTCACAACAAGAAAAAGACTTGAAAACATTGAAATTAATTTCATTTTAAGATGAAGAAGGGTAAGAAGCTCTATACGGTGAACTTGGATTTGGGTCCCAACCTTGAAGAAATGCTGAGTGGTACGGTTGAATGTTTGTGGCTTCTTAAGTTCCCCTTGCTTAAGAAAGGTAAGGAAATAAGGGGAACAATCTTGTTCATGCTGTTTTCAAAAGTGGACAGCATTGCCTGACCTGTGGTGGCTCAATGGGTAAAAGCATCAACTTGGAACACTGAGGTTGCCGGTTCAAAACCCCGGGCTTCCCTGGTCAAGGCACATATGGGAGTTGATGCTTTCTGCTCCTCCCTCCCTTCTCTCTCTCTCTCTCTCTCTCTCTCTCTCTCTCTGACTCCTCTCTCTAAAATTAATAAATAAAATCTAAAAAAAAAAAAAAAAAGTGGACAGCATTTGCATCAACCCCTATATTCCTAAGGGTACTTAATTCAGTTTAAGTGCACCATTTACCAGACTGTAAAGCCAGGAGCCACGGCCAGAGCCAGCATTAGAGCAACCACCTGGCCCATGCAGGTTCGCATTGGATTCGGACAGTCGGCAAAGAAACAATGGAGCCAAAAACTGGTGGGCCATAGTCTTTAATCCTAGCTTGCACTCGGCGGGCAAGTAAAAAAATACACACTGGGCTCCAAAACCCAGTCACATTCAGTGCTCACAAAGCCATTAACTTATCCGAGTTTCCTAGAATCAAAGGTTTCTAGCTCACCAGACTTATTCACCTCTGTTCCCCATCTCCTTCCTTATCCCAAATACAAACTCGACACAAACTGGCATCTCACTCAGCACTCCACCATCTTGGCTGCTTCTCCTGGCCTCCTCCATGTGGCCTTTCTCTGCTCTCCTCTGCTCTCTCTTCTAATGATAATCTCAGGAACCAAGCGCCAAGTCCCGTTCTGCCCCCATTTTATAGTGTAGCTTCATAACCTTTAATCCAATATACAAAATAGGGTAGTCTCTAATACAGTCACTTCTCTGAGGCATGATTGGATTGTACCGCCCTATATCAAAAAGGGTAGGAAAGGCTTAATCCCAAAACCAAGCCCCAGGCTACAAGGATTCTGCCTGCCTTTAGCCCACCCCAACACACATTAATATCACCTGGGCGACGGCCTCCTCATGTTATCTTTAACAAAGTGAGCATAATACATTTTATCTGCCCAACACAGACTTATGGTGGTTAGCTTAAAGGGAAATAAGATTTTCAAACTATAATACAAAAGTTTTATCAATATCTTCATAGATAAAATAATTTGTGTTAAAAAAGAAAAAGTTCCCATTTTCAATTTCTTGTCCTTTCTGTTGGGTTCTGTACTCACTGAAAATTATGATGGACTTTACTTTGACCCAATATGAGAACATGAAATATTAGATAATGTTTATAACCTACCTCCTTCTGAAACTGGGGGTGAGCTTTAAGTCTTATTCATCTTAGTGCCCTTAGGGCTTAGAGCAGTGCCTGGCATAGCAAATTTAAATTTAAATTTTAAATCTCTTAAATTTAAAATTTAGAAAAAGCACACAAAAAGACTCATCTATAAGTCATCCTTTTCCCCACATCTTCAACCCCATTCTTAATTTCTTTAGATTGAAGAATCCAAATGTGTAGGGTCTGCTTGGAGTTAAGAAGACAGTGTCGCACAAGGAGTTAGCAAGAAGTTGCTGAGTACTTACAGAAACCCTTCCACAAACATCCTGCAGATAGTAGATCAGTCTCAGACAAGGTCTAAACAGGATTAATCAATTTTTTGTAGTGCATTTTGGATATGTAATGTGCATAGCATTGAGGTAGGATAATTTCAAGACACTCATGTAAAATGACAGCAGCAAATCAACAGGAGAATAGAACTCTACCAAGACAGGTTCCACCCACAGAGCAAATTATGTTTACCCTACAAAATGTCAGGAAGATACTGCCTTGCCTAGAAGACAGTGGCTTTTAATGTTTTACTCTCTCATACTCCTTAGAGAATCTGATGAAGGTGCTGGACCCTCTGAAGATTATTATGCTTTTTTAATAAATGTAAAAGATTTCTACCTTATAGTATCATGGGAGAGCTTAACACTTTTTCCTTCAACATAATATAAAAATATTTTCAAATGTGAGGCAAAGGTTTTAAAAATAATAAGTTGGTGATTCTTTACTAATCCAGAAAGAAAGAAAGAAAGAAAGAAAGAAAGAAAGAAAGAAAGAAAGAAAGAAAGAAAGAAAGAAAGAAAGAAAGAAAGAAAGAAAGAAAGAAAGAAAGAAAGAAAGGAAGGAAGAAAGAAAGAAAGAAAGAAAGAAAGAAAGAAAGAAAGAAAGAAAGAAAGAAAGAAAGAAAGAAAGAAAGAAAAGAAAAAAATAAAGGGAAGGAAGGAAGGAAGGAAGGAAGGAAGGAAGGAAGGAAGGAAGGAAGGAAGGAAGGAAGGAAGGAAGGAAGGAAGGAAGGAAGGAAAAGGGGAAGAGAGAGGAAAGAAAGAAAAAGGAAAAAGAGAAAGAAACAAAAGAAAGAAAAAAGGAAAGAAAGACAAAAAAAGAAAAGAAAGATGAGTAAGAGGTAGAGAGAAAGAGGGGGAAAAAAAAGCTTGGAACCCACAATGCTTGGTGTTGGGGTGGAGGGAATGCTTTCTTCCTGCTCCTTACTTTGCACCAAAATTCTTAGGAAAATTACCTGGGGATTTCTGGGCTCTTTACATACCATAACTCAGTCAACTCCAAGTAGAATGACTTATCAGATTGATGCATTTAGTAAAAATAAATGAAGTATGTCCTGCCTCTTCCTCTTGGGAGCAAACTTTAAAGCAAGCTGTCCCTCAGTAACAGCACTACTACTCTTCATGCTTATGTCTTAATTTGTGCAGAACCTGGATGAGGAAGAAAGTATTTGTTGGTTCTTTTTAGAGACCTCCACTTCTTGAGAAAAACTGGTGCTCAGGGGATGTCATTATTTGTTTCATTGATTCATTGATATGCACATATCTGACATTAGCAAGCCTCTTGGATGTCTCAGCATTATTCTCAGAGAAAGTGTTGGCATAGAGCACTCTATAGATGTTGGTCAAATAAGTTTGTAAATATGACATATATGTTTGCTCGCTTGTGACTTATATTGGGTGTGGGGGACAGACTATAAGCAGGCCAAGTCGTTGTAGCCTAAGGTTTGGTTTTAGGACTAAGCTTTTCCCCACACCCTTGACTGATTGTATGATCTGGGTGGTGCACTCTCATGAGGAATCCAATTATGCCTTGGATAAGTGACTTTGTATCGGAGACTTCCTTGTTTGTATATTGGATTAAGGGATTTTGGTTTTCTACACTATAAAGTGGGACAGACCAGGAGCTTGCTCACTCAGTTCCTGCTATCACGATTGCAGGGGCTTCCCTGATCCCTTGCCCTTCATGGGAAAAGCTGGTTTTCTGCTTTTCCCTTGTCTTCTTTTGTGGTTTGCCTGTCTTGGTGAGACACCAATAAATAGGATGGCCCCCCATCCTCTGACTCCGCCATTTCTTTATCGTCTGCCCAAATCCAATGGGAACCTGCATGTGAATGGCCACGTTGGCGGCTCCTGGCCTTACAATAGAGTATTTTTTTTTTTACATTTTAAACATAATCATGTATGAAAATTAATAATGAAGATAAAATTATCAGTGGCTCCTTGTCTGGATAACCTTGATGAAAGCCACTTTAGGATTTGTTCAGAGCCAGCGACAATTAATTTGGGAGTAGTAGTCAACTTTTAAATTAATGTTTGTTCAAAGGCAATATGCTCTACTATGGTTGTCACTGCTGTTTTCTCAGCATTTGTTAGGCAGGATTTTTTCTACTAATTTATACTTGGGATGTATCGTAAAAGGAAATGATAGTCCAAACTAATTTTTTATTTCTAAAGTGTAATTGCTGAAATAAAGCTCTGGGAATCATATGAACTCCAAAAGCTCAAGCTGTGTAAGCATCTGTCAATAGATGACTATCTTTGTAACCACTGAAATTGGCAATAAGTTTAAACCTCACAGATAACAGATAATCCTTTTAGTCTTTGCTAAAAGGATTTAAACACCATTCAAATTAATGTCATCTAAAGTACAGGTGGCTAGTGAATAGAACATCTAGTGCAGGGGTCCCCAAACTTTTTACACAGGGGGCCAGTTCATTCACTGTCCCTCAGGCCGTTGGAGGGCTGGACTATAAAAAAACTATGAACAAATCCCTATGCACACTGCACAGATCTTATTTTAAAGTAAAAAACAAAACAAATACAATATTTAAAATAAAGAACAAGTAAATTTAAATCAACAAACTGACCAGTATTTCAATGGGAACTATGCTCCTCTCATTGACCACCAATGAAAGAGGTGCCCCCTTCTGGAAATGAGGCGGAGGCTGGATAAATGGCCTCAGGGAGACGCATGCGGCCCGCAGGCCATAGTTTGGGGACCCCTGATCTAGTGTGTATCCAGCACATTGGGAGACAGGTGAAGTCTGGCTGAACATCTATTCTGAATGGTATGTTATGAAGAACAAGTTGAGCAGGTCAGTTCACTCTACATCAATGCATGTTATCAACAAAGAATGATTAAACTTTAACTCCACATTAGGAGAAATTTGTGGAGACATTGAGGGGGATACGTAATAAAGGAAATGCATTTTCAGAATAGTTACTACCAGGTATTCAGTAAATAATGTCCATGTCCAGTCTAACAAGATTGAGTGATAAGACTTTTGATATAAACATTGATTATCTTTAATTTAGATAAGTGTGAGTACAATTTCAAATGAAGCAAAATATATGCAAAAATAAAAATATCATTTATTTAGAGCATAAGTTGCTATTTTGAATATATGGCATTTAAAGAATAATTTGAGTATATTGGATTTGGGGGTAGAGAAATCTTTGATCCATACATTGTTATTACATTATCATCACAACTACAGATAAGTATTTCTCATTCAATATAAAGGCATTGGTCTCTTAAAACATATAAAAAAAATCCTATAATGTGAGAATTTCACCAAATTTGAGTTATCATCTTATTTAGTCATTAACAAATTGTTTTATCTCTGTTCAAGTCCTTAAATACAGCCAAAGAAAATAATTTATTCTTCAATTTACTTCTTTTATTTCAGTGTTTATGATTTTACTTCAATTATGACACAGAGGAAGACATGCAGTTTACCTTATGGCCCCAATCATAATACATACGTAAATATGTTTTAGGCATATGCAATTTTTAAAATTTTTATTGAACTTATTGGAGTAACATTCATAAGTAAAATTATATAGGTTTTGAGTGTATAATTCTATAATATCTCATCTATAGTCTGTATTTGTTTATTGAAAGTCAAGTCTCCTTCCATCACCATTTATCCTTCCTTTGCCCTCTTCCACCTGTCACTACCACTCCCTTTCCCTGTGGTAATCATCATATTGTTACTAGTGTTTATTGAGGTTGGTTATGTTTGTTTGTTTGTTTGTTTTTTGGTGCTTAATCCCTTCACCTTTTCACCCAGTCCCACAAATATCCTCTCATCTGACATCTGTCAGTCTGTTTTCTGTATCTCTCTGTCTTTATTTTGTTTGTTTTGTTCATTAGATTCCACATATAAGTGAAATCATATGTCATTTGTCTTTCTTTGCCTGACTTATTTTCCTTTATATAATACTCTCCAGATCCATCCATGCTGTCCCAAAAACGAAGATTTCTTCCTTTTTAAGGCAAAGTAGCATTCCACTGTGAAAATGTACCACAGTATTTGTATCCACTTATCTACTGATGGGCACTTAGGCTCTTTTCGAATCTTCACTATTGTAAATAATGCTGTAATAACCATAAGGGTACATTTCAAATTAGTGTTTCAGGTTGTTTCAAATATATTTCCAGAAGTGGAATTGCTGAGTCATAAGGCAGTTCTATTTTTAATTTTTTGAGGAAATTCCATATTATTTTCCACAATGGTTGCACAAGTCTGCATATCCACCAACAGTGCGTGACTTTGCGCTTTTCTCCATACCCTTGCCAATACTCGTTTGTTATTTTATTGATGATAGCCATTCTTTTTTTATAATTAATTTTAATTTACTGTGTTAATATGGATTCAAGTGTCCCACTGAATACAACACTGTCCTCCTCCTCCGCCATGTCCCTATCTATGCCCACCTTGCAACCCTCCCCCCAACTCTTGCACCCCTTCCCTCTGGGACCTGCCATCCTGCTATCTGCATATCTGTGTTATGTATATATAATTTCACTAATCCCTTCACCTTCTCTGATTTTATCCCCTCATCCCCATTCCCTCTGACAGCTGTTCTTCTGCTTCCTGTGACCCTGCCTCTGCCTCTATTTCATTCCTCAGTTCACTTTGTTCCTTAGATTCCACATATAAGTGAGGTCACATGATATTTCTCTTTCTCAGCCTGGATTATTTCACTTAGCCTAATACTCTCCAGATCCATCCATGTTGTTGCAAAAGGTAAGAATTCCTTCTTATTCACTGCCGCATAGAATTTCATTGTGTATATGTACTACAGCTTTTTAATTCACTCATCCACTGATGGACACTTGGCTTGTTTCCAGATCTTGTCTATTGTAAACAAAGCTGCAATAAACATGGGGTGCCTATCTTCTTTTGAATCAGTTATTTGAATCAGTTATTTGATATTCTTAGGATATATTTCTAATAGTGGATAGCTGGGTCAAAAACAGTTCCATTTTTAATTTTTTGAGGAATCTCCATACTGTTTTTCACAGTGGCTGCACCAGTCTGCCTTCCCAACAGTAGTGCAGGAGGGTTCCCTTTTCTCCACATCCTCACCAGCACTTATTGTGTGTTCATTTGTTAATGTGTGCCATTCTGACAGGTGTGAGGTGGCATCTCATTGTGCTTTTAATATGCATTTCTCTGATGATTGGTAATGTTAAACATTTTTATATGCCTATTGGCCATCTGTATGTCCTCTTTGGAAAGTGTCTTTTCAGTTATTTTGCCCATTTTTTTATTATTATCAATTTACTGGGGTGACATTGATAAATCAGGGTACATATGTTCAGAGAAAACATCTCCAGCTTATTTTGACATTTGATTATGTTGCATATCCATCACCCAAAGTCAAATTGTCTTCCGTCACCTTCTATCTGGTTTTCTTTGTGCACCTACCCTCGCCAAACCCCCTCTCTATCCTTCTTCACCTCCCACCCCAACCCCAGTAACCACCACACTCTTGTCCATGTCTCTGAGTCTCATTTTTATGTCCCATCTATATATGGAATCATATACTTCTTCATTTTTTCTGATTTACTTATTTCTCTCAGTTTAATGTTATTATCAAGGTCCATCCATGTTGTTATAAATGATCCGATGTCATCATTTCTTATGGCTGAGTAGTATTCCATAGTATATATGTACCAAAGCTTTCTAATCCACTCATCCACTGACAGACACTTGGGCTGTTTCCAGATCTTTGCTATTGTGAACAATGCTGCCACAAACATGGGGGTGCATTTCTCCTTTTGGAACAGTGCTATGGTGTTCTTAGGGTATATGCCAAAAAGTAGGATAGCTGGGTCAAAAGGCAGTTTGATTTTTAATTTTTTGAGAAATCTCCATATTGTTTTCCACAGTGGTTGCACCAGTCTTCATTCCTACCAGCAGTGCAGAAGGGTTCCCTTTTCTCCACATCCTTGTCAGCACTTATTCTGTGTTGGTCTGTTGATGAGCACCATTCTGACTGATGTGAGGTGATATCTTGCTGTGGTTTTAATTCTCATTTCTCTAATGATTAGTGATGTTGAGCATTTTTCCATATGCCTATTGGCCATCTGTATGTTCTCTTTGGAGAAATGTCTATTCATTTCTTTTGCCTATTTTTTGTTTGGATTGTTTGTCTTCCTGGTGTTGAGTTTTACAAGTTCTTCATAAATTTTGGTTAATAGCCCCTTATCAGATGTATTGTCAAATATGTTCTTCCATTGTGTAGTTTGTCTTTTTATTCTGTTCTTATTGTCTCTAGCTGTGAAAAAGCTTTTTAGTTTGATATAGTCCCATTGTTTATCCTGTCTTTTATTTCACTTGCCCGTAGAGATAAATCAGCTAATATATTGCTGTGAGAGATGTCGGAGAGCTTACTGCCTATGTTTTCTTTGAAGATGTTTGTGGTTTCATGGCTTACTTTTAAGTATTTTATCCATTTTGAGTTTATTTTTGTGAATGGTGTAAGTTGATGGTCTAGTTTCATTTTTTTGCAGGTAGCTTTCCAATTTTCCCAACACCATTTGTTAAAAAGGCTGTCTTTACTCCATTGTATGCTCTTACCTCCTTTGTCAAATATCAGTTGTCCATAAAGTTGTGGGTTTATTTCTGGGTTCTCTATTTTGTTCCATTGATTTTTATGCCTGTTCTTATGACAGTACCAGGCTGTTTTGAGTACAATGGCCTTGTAGTATAACTTAATATCAAGAAGTGTGAGACTGAAAAAAGATGACAGCGGAGTAGACAGTTGCACAGACGCCCAGCTCTCACCACCAAACTGGAATACAAATCAATTTAGGAAAAATCAGCATGAAAAACCAACTCTGAACTACAAGAACAGCTCTCAAAAACCAAGGAGCAAAGAAGAAGCCACAACAAACCTGGTAGGGAATGCCTGGATCTCCCCTGCTTACAGGAACGGAGAGGGGGGGTGAGGCTGAGAGCCCAGAGGGGATCTCACACTAGGGAAAAGGGCAGAAACTACTGCTCACAGCCACTTGCCTGGCGACCAGAGAGCGAGGTGTGTTGAAAAGACCAGCTTATCTCCCAAGCAGAAAGGAAAGGGAGAGGGACAGATTGTGAGGGGCTAAGGAATGAAGGAGACAAACTAAAAAAGCTGACTCATCCATGCTGGAGGAGGCCATAGCTGGGAGAGGGACTGAACCTTTCACAAAACAGAGCTGAATTGCTTCCGGATCAGAGATCTCCGGACATCTATCCAGCTCCAATCAGCGCAACAAGACATAGCTGAAAACAAGAAGTGGGGAGGAGGGATAGTAACTCAGGCCTCCATGGAGATCTGAGATACACCTCCCCCTACTGAAGCTGAGACAACACCCTGCCCCCAGAGAGATTAATTGGCTAAAGAGGCCATCAGAGTCTCAGGTTACACCCACCACATTCCTGGATATAGTTTCAAGGAAACCCCCTGCTGAGATCAGTAAGAAGACTATTTATTTGTTTGTTAAGAAAACAAACAAATCAAGACTTCAAAGCTGCCTAAGTTCGAAAGTGGATTACAAATAATAGCCGAAACCAACCCAAGAAGACCTAGAAATAACACAACTGAAAACTGGAGGCAGACAACACCAAGCCTAGACTCAACCAACTCTACAAATAAAAAACCCAAAAACAGATGATAAGAAGACAAAGAAGTGCCCTGGCCGGTTGGCTCAGCGGTAGAGCGTCGGCCTAGCGTGCGGAGGACCCGGGTTCGATTCCCGGCCAGGGCACACAGGAGAGGCACCCATTTGCCTCTCCACCCCTCCGCCGCGCTTTCCTCTCTGTCTCTCTCTTCCCCTCCCGCAGCCAAGGCTCCATTGGAGCAAAGATGGCCCGGGCGCTGGGGATGGCTCTGTGGCCTCTGCCTCAGGCGCTGGAGTGGCTCTGGTCACAAAATGGCGACGCCCAGGATGGGCAGAGCATCGCCCCCTGGTGGGCAGAGCTTCGCCCCTGGTGGGCGTGCCGGGTGGATCCCGGTCGGGCGCATGCGGGAGTCTGTCTGACTGTCTCTCCCTGTTTCCAGCTCCAGAAAAATGAAAAAAAAAAAAAAAAAAAAAAAAAAGAAGACAAAGAAGTACAATCCAAATGAAACCACAAGAAACACCTTCAGAAGATGAACTGAGTGATGTGGAAATAATCAAACTTCCAGATGCGGAGTTCAAAACAATGATTGTAAAGATGCTTAGGGATCTTAGAACAACAATGGATGGTCATTATGAACACCTAAATAAAGAAATAGCAAGTATAAAAAAGAATCAGTTGGAGATGACAAATATAATATCAGAAATAAAGACCACAATGAAAGGAATTAAAAACAGGATAGATAGAACTGAGAATCGAATCAGCGAGTTGGAGGACAACTGGAATGAAGGCATGAAAGCAAAGAAGAAAAGAGAAAAGAGTCTCAAAAAGTCAGAGGAAACCCTTAGAGAGCTCTGTGACAACATGAAGAGAAATAACATCCACATCATAGGGGTTCCTGAAGAAGAAGAAAAAGAACAAGGGATAGAGACTTTGTTCAATCATATCATAGCTGAAAACTTCCCTAAATTAATGCAAGAGAAACTCTCACAAGTCCAAGAAGCACAGAGGACTCCATTAAAGAGAAACCCAAAGAAACCTACACCAAAACACATCATAATTAAAATACCAAAGCTAAGCAATAAAGAGAAAATATTAAAAGCTGCAAGAGAAAAAAAAGCTATCACCTACAAAGGAGCCCCCATAAGGATGACATCCAACTTCTCAACAGGAACACTTGAGGTCAGAAGGGAATGGCAAGAAATATTCAAAGTAATACAGAACAAGAACCTACAACCAAGACTACTTTATCCAGCAAGGCTATCGTTTAAAATTGAAGGAGAAATAAAAAGCTTCCCAGACAAAAAACAACTCAAGGAATTCATTATAACCAAACCAATGCTGCAGGAAATGTTAAGAGGCCTGTTGTAAACAGATCAAAGTGGGGAAAGAATATAGCAAAAAAGGAATACACCTTTAAAGAAGAAAATGGCAATAAACAACTACATATCAATAATAACCTTCAACATAAGTGGATTAAATGATCCAATCAAAAGACATAGGGTAGCTGCGTGAATAAGAAAACAAGACCCATACATATGCTGTCTACAAGAGACACACCTTAGAACAAAAGATACACATAGATTGAAGGTAAAAGGATGGAAAAAAACATTTCATGCAAATGGAAATTAAAAAAAAACTGGGGTAGCAATACTTATATCAGACAAATTGGACTTTAAAACAAAAGATATAGTAAGAGATAAAGAAGGCCACTACATAGTGAAAAAGGGAGTAATCGAACAGGAAGATATAACTATTATAAATATCTAAGCACCTAATATAGGAGCACCCAAATATATAAAGCAGACTTTGATGGATTTAAAGGGCAAGATCAATAGCAATATTATAATAGTAGGGGATTTCAATACCCCACTAACATCACTAAATAGATCCTCAAGAAAGAAAATTAACAAAGAAACAGCAGACCTATTGGAAACACTAGATCAACTCGATTTAATAGATATCTTCAGAACCTTTCACCCTAAAGCAGCAGAATATACATTCTTTTCAAGTGCTCATGGTACATTCTCTAGGATAGACCACATGTTAGGGCACAAAAGTGCTCTCAACAAATTTAAGAAGACTGAAATCATATCAAGCACTTTCTCCGATCACAATGGTATGAAACTAGAAATGAACCAAAACAGAAAAGCTCAAAAATTTTCAAACACATGGAAACTAAATAGCAGGTTGTTAAATAATGAATGGATTAAGAATGAGATCAAAGAAGAGATAAAAAAAATTCCTAGAAACGAATGACAATGAGCATACAACAACTCAAAATTTATGGGACACAGCAAAAACAGTACTGAGAGGGAAGTTCATAGAACTACAGGCACACTTTCAGAAGCTAGAAAAAGCTCAAATAAACAACTTAACCCTGCATCTAAAAGAATTAGAAAAAGAACAGCAAGTAAAGCCCAAATGTAGTAGAAGGAAGGA
Source organism: Saccopteryx leptura (assembly GCF_036850995.1). NCBI lineage: Eukaryota > Metazoa > Chordata > Mammalia > Chiroptera > Emballonuridae > Saccopteryx > Saccopteryx leptura. Next base: position 117,590,766 of record NC_089506.1, read on the forward strand.
AATAATAAAGGTCAGAGCAGAAATAAATGACATAGAGGCTAAAGAAACAATACAGAGGATCAATGAAACTAGGAGCTGGTTCTTTGAAAAGGTAAACAAGATTGAGGAACCTTTAACTAGACTCACCAAGAAAAAGAGAGAGAGGACTCAAATAAATAAAATTAGAAATGAGACTGGAGAAATAACAACTGACACAACAGAAATACAAAATATTGTAAGAAAACACTATGAAGAACTGTATGTCAAAAAACTAGACAACCTAGATAAAATGGAAAAATTCCTTGAAACATACAATCTTCCAAAAATCAATCTGGAAGAATCAGAAAACCTAAACAGACAGATTACACCAAATGAGATCAAAACAGTTATCAAAAAACTCCCAACAAAGAAAAGTCCGAGGCCCGATGGCTTCACAACAGAATTCTACCAAATATTCGAAGAAGAACTAACTCCTATCCTTCTCAAACTATTTCAAAAAATCCAAGAGGAAGGAAGACTTCCAAACTCTTTTTATGAGGCGAGCATAATTCTGATTCCAAAACCAGGCAAAGACAACACAAAGAAAGAAAATTATAGGCCAATATCTCTGATGAATATAGATGCTAAAATCCTCAACAAAATATTAGCAAACCGTATCCAACAATATATGAAAAAAAATCATACACCATGCTCAAGTGGGATTTATTCTGGGGAGGCAAGGATGGTACAATATTTGTAAATCAATCAATGTGATTCATCACATAAACAAAAAGAAGGAGAAAAACCATATGATAATTTCAATAGATGCAGAAAAAGCATTTGATAAAATCCAGCACCCATTTATGATCAAAACTCTCAGCAAAGTGGGAATACAGGGAACATACCTCAACATGATAAAAGCCATTTATGAGAAACCCACAGCCAACATCATCCTCAATGGGCAAAAATTAAAAGCAATACCCTTAAGATCAGGAACAAGGCAGGGGTGCCCCCTTTCACCACTCTTATTTAACATAGTCTTGGAAGTCCTAGCCACAGCAATCAGACAAGAAGAAAAAATGAAAGGCATTCAAGTTGGAAAAGAAGAAGTAAAACTATCATTATTTGCAGAGATATGATATTGTATATAGAAAACCCTAAAGTCTCAGTCAAAAAGCTACTGGACCTGATAAATGAATTCAGGAAAGTGGCAGGATATAAAATCAATACTCAGAAATCAGAGGCATTTTTATACACCAACAATGAACAGTCATAAAGAGAAATTAAGGAAACAATCCCCTTCACAATTACAACCAAAAAAATAAAGTACCTAGGAGTAAACTTAACCAAGGAGACTAAAGACTTGTACTCGGAAAATTACAAGACATTGAAAAAAGAAATCAAGGAAGATACAAACAAGTGGAAGCATATACCGTGCTCATGGTTAGGAAGAATAAACATCATTAAAATGTCTATTTTACCCAAAGCAATCTATAAATTCAATGCAATACCAATTAAAATACCAATGACATACTTCAAAGATATAGACCACATATTCCAAAAATTTATATGGAACCAAAAGAGAACACGAATAGCCTCAGCAATCTTAAAAAAGAAGAATAAAGTGGGAGGTATCACACTTCCTGATATCAAGTTATACTACAAGGCCATTGTACTCAAAACAGCCTGGTACTGGCTGGCATAAGAACAGGCATATAAAGCAATAGAACAGAACAGAGAACCCAGAAATAAACCCACAGTTCTATGGACAACTGATATTTGACAAAGGAGGTAATACAATGGAGTAAAGACAGCCTCTTTAACAAATGGTGTTGGGAAAATTGGAAAGCTACCTGTAAAAAAATAAAACTAGATCACCAGCTTACCCAACTCACAAAAATAAACTCAAAATGGATAAAAGACTTAAATGTAGGCCATGAAACCATAAGCATCTTAGAAGAAAACATAGGCAGTAAGCTCTCCGACATCTCTCGGAGCAATATATTTGCTGATTTATCTCCACAGGAAAGTGAAATAAAAGACAGGATAAACTAATGAGACTATATCAAACTAAAATGCTTTTGCACAGCTAAAGACAACAAGAACTGAATAAAAAGACAAACTACACAATGGGAGAACATATTTGACAATACGTCTGATAAGGGATCAATAACCAAAATTTATAAAGAACTTGTAAATCTCAACACCAGGAAGACAAACAATCCAATCCAAAAATGGGCAAAAGAGATGAATAGACACTTCTCCAAAAAGGACATACAGATGGCCTATAGGCATATGAAAAAAACTACAATGAGATATCACCTCACACCAGCCAGAATGGCGCTCATCAACAAAACAACACAGAATAAGTGCTGGCGAGGATGTGGAGAAAAGGGAACCCTCCTGCACTGCTGGTGGGAATGCAGACTGGTGCAGCCACTGTGGAAAACAGTATGGAGATTCCTGAAAAAACTGAAAATCGAACTGCCTTTTGACCCAGCTATCCCACTTTTAGGAATATACCCCAAGGACACCAACGAACGGCTCCAAAAGGAGAAATGCACCCCCTTGTTTGTGTCAGCATTGTTCACAATAGCAAAGATCTGGAAACAGCCCAAGTGTCCATCAGAGGACGAGTGGATTAAAAAGCTTTGGTACATATATACTATGGAATACTACTCAGCCATAAGAAATGATGACATCGGATCATTTACAATAACATGAATGGACCTTGATAACATTATACGGAGTGAAATAAGTAAATCAGAAAAAAACTAAGAACTATATAAATCCATACATAGAAGAGACATAAAAATGAGACTGAGACATGAACAAGAATGTGATGGCAACAGGGGTGGGGGTTGGGGGGAGGGGGAGGGGGCGAAGAAGGAGAGACGGGTTGGGGGAGGGGAGGGGCACAAGAAAACCAGATAGAAGGTGGCAGAAGACAATTTAACTTTGAGGGAGGGGTACACAGCACAATCATATTTCAAAATAATCTAGAAATGTTTTCTTTCAACATATGTACCCTGATTTATTAATGTCACTGCATTAAATTTAATGAATAAATTTTTAAAAATGTAAAAAAAAAAAAAAAAGAAGTGTGATACCTCCCAGTTTATTCTTCTTTTTCAAGATTGCTGAGGCTATTTGTGTTCTTTTTTGGTTTTATATACATTTTTGGAATATATGTTCTATATCTTTGAAGTATGTCATTGGTATTTTAATAGGAATTGCATTGAATTTATACATTTCTTTGGGTAATATGGACATTTTAATGATGTTTATTCTTCCTAACCATGAGCACGGTATATGCTTCCCCTTGTTTGTATCTTCCCTGATTTCTTTTATCAGTGTTTTATAATTTTTCGTGTACAAGTCTTTTACCTCCTTGGTTAAATTTACTCCTAGGTACTTTATTTGTTTTGTTACAATTGTGAAGGGGATTTTTTCCTTAATTTCTCTTTCAGACAGTATATTCTTGCTAAATAAAAATGCTTCTGATTTCTGAAATTTAATTTTATATCCTTCCACTTTGCCAAATTCATGTATCAGGTCTAGTCGTTTTTTGACTGAGACTTTAGGGTTTTCTATGTACAGTATCATCTCATCACCAAATAATGATAGTTTTACTTCTTTTCCAATTTGCATGCCTTTTATTTCTTCTTCTTGTCTGATTGCTTTGGCTAGGACTTCCAGAACTATGTTGAATAAGAGTGGTGAAAGGAGGCACACCTGCCATGTTCCTGATCTTCAGGGGAATGTTTTCATTTATTTATTTATTTTTTTTGTATTTTTCTGAAGTTGGAAATGGGAAGGCAGTCAGACAGACTCCTGCATGCGCCTGACCAAGATCCACCCGGCATGCCCACCAGGGGGCGATGCTCTGTCCATCTGGGGCGTTGCTCTGTTGCAACCAGAGCCATTCTAGCGCCAGAGGCAGAGGCCATGGAGCCATCCTCAGCGCCCGGGCCAACTTTGCTCTAATGGAGCCCGGCTGTGGGAGGGGCTGGGAATTGAACCTGGGACTCCTGCATGCCTGGCCGACACTCTACCACTGAGCCAACCAGCCAGGGCCAGCAGAATGTTTTTAATTTTTGCCCATTGAGTATAATGTTGGCTGTGGGTTTCTCATAGATGGCTTTTATCATGTTGAGGTATGTTCCCTGTATTCTCACTTTGCTGAGAGTTTTGATCATAAATCTGTGTTGGATTTTATCAAATCCTTTTTCTGCACCTATTGATATTATCATGTGATCTTCATTTTTCCTTTTGTTTATGTGATGAATCACATTAATTGATATGCAAATATTATACCAGCCTTGCCTCCCCAGAATAAATCCCACTTGATCATTATGTTTGATTTTTTTCATGTATTGCTGGATCTGGTTTGCTAATATTTTGTTGAGAATTTTATCATTTAAGTTCATCAGGAATATTGGCCTATAGTTTTCTTTCTTGTAGTGCCTTTGCTTGTTTTTGGAATGAGAATTATGCTTGCCTCATAAAAAAAGCTTGTGAAACTAAATCAGGCCTGACCTGTGGTGGCACAGTGGATAAAGCGTAGACCTAAAAATGCTGAGGTCGCCGGTTCGAAACCCTGGGCTTGCCTGGTCAAGGCATATATGGGAGTTGATGCTTCCAGCTCCTCCCCCCTTCTCTCTCTCTGTCTCTCCTCTGTCTCTCTCTCACCCTCTCTCTCTCCTCTCTAAAAATAAAGAAAGAAAGAAAGAATCAACAGACTTAAGTAAAAATTTCAAATTTCTACACATGAAAATTTTTTTAAAAAATGACAAAAAGTAAATCAGAAAAAAACAAGAACTGCAGGATTCCACACATTGGTGGGACATAAAAACGGGACTAAGAAACATGGACAAGGAGTGATGTCACGGAAATGGCGCCGTGAGCAGCACGTCCGACAGATCTCCCCAAAATCACAACAAATTTATCAACTAGAAACAGGAAAATTTATCCTCGGAGCATTCTGGAGTTCCACACAAACTGAAAGCGAAAGGACTGTTATCACTTGAATCTGAGAGACGAGGGTGTGGAGGAAGCTACCGCAGGGACGTTCATTCAAGCCGTGAGGGAGTGCGCCTGTGGTGAGTCAGCTCACACTCGGGAGCCGGGAGCAGCAGCCGCGAGCAGCCGCAAGCAGCCGCGAGCAGCAGCCGCGAGCAGCCGCCGCGAGCAGCCGCAGGCGCGCGCCCGGTTCGGTTGCAGAGCGAGCACCGCCCACACTCCGGAGCAGCGAGCAGCCACTGGCGCGCCCGGTCTGGTTGCAGAGCGAGCACCGCTAACGTTCCCAGCGGCCCGCGCACTGCGAGTGAGAGTCGCCAGCCACCGGTGCCCGGAGCACCCCATTCGCGCATGTACCCTGGGCATTCCACGCGCCCAGAGCGCCCTGCTGGCCCGCACACCCAGGGTGCCCAATCATCCTGCGCCCGGTGCGCCCCAGCCGCCAGTAGCGGGGGGGAGCGGGAGAGGCCCCAGGGTGGTATTCCCTACTTGGGAGATTAGCTCGGTGGGCGGGGCACCTCACCCAGCCATTCAAGGTAACAATCAAGCGTTGGGGGAGGGGTGCGCGCAGGCAGCCTGAAATACCTTCGGAGCACAGCTGCGACCCAATCACTGAAATTAGCTTAACCCGTGAAATCTGCGCACCCTCGGTTCTAATTGATAAGATCTCTCTCAGTTCAGCGACCCAAGACAAGAGGCGTGATATTTTTTAGTGCCTCTCGCTAAAGGGGCGGGGGCAACTTCTGTTTGATAGAGCCTCCATATTCAGGGATAAACGCTAACAAGAAGGACTTGGCAGATAATAAGATCTATACTACACTAGTCGCAAGCAGAGACTAGTGCCTCTTCTTCCCAGCCAAAACAGGATACAAAGTGTGGAAAGCCTGGGTTGAGAGGTCCAACTGAATGCTAGGCGCTGAACAGTCACCTTGACAACAATTGACTCCCACCCCTGCCTGATTACACTGGAGGCCCTGACTGCCAGAGCCTTTCCCAAAGCCTTGCATTGAGTGGGGATAGAGTGGGGATTTCCCAGCTCTTTGAGCCTCTTACTCTCCAGGCAGAAGCAGTTGCAGCCTTATAGCTGGATCACCAGGCTGCTAATTCAGGAAGGGGGTACTAGGAGAGAGAATCCAGGAAAGCAAACTCTCTCATCGTTGGACCCTGCAAACGCCAACAAGCCTTGACTACCAGCAAGACTAAAGCCAATTATATGACATTGCCATAGAATCCCATCAACTGCAAATCCCTACCTAAGTGTGACACAGGGGCAGAGCCTGGGGTACAGAGTCACCGACCAGGAAGAGGGAGAGAAAAGAAAAAGGAAGAAGTTAACATCTCAAAATCAAGAAAAATCCACAGACTTTACAACTTGTTCCACTAATTTTTTTGTTGTTGTTGTTTGTTTCTTCTATCTTATTGCCTTTATTTCCTCCACCTCGGTCCTTCTATTCTCTGCCCATCTTATGCTTCCCTTTTCTTGAACTACACTACTCATAAGTGTTACATTTTATTTCTCTTCTTCATCCTCACCCTCCTTTAAGGTTATACTCCAAAACACTTAACTCTCACTCTCTCCTCTTTTGTTTTTTTTTTGTTTTGCTTTATCTTGTTTTTTTCTCTTCCTTTTTTATTTCTTCCTTCGTTTTTCTCTTTTTCTTATTTTTTCCTTTCTATTCGTTTTTTCTTTTCTCGTTTTAGTTTCCTCCCATTTAATCCTCAATCACGAACAAATTAGTTAATTTGGGACTCAAGGCTTTTTTTGGCTTTATTTTTCTTTTTTGCTTTTGTTTTTGTTTTTTTTCTTGTTTGTTTATTTTTGTGGCATTTTGGGTCCTCCCAACCCAAGGTCTCCATTGTATTTAGTCTTCGCTCCACTTAATACAACAGATTTTTACTTATTATTTTTATTTTTTTCTTCTTTATTATTCCTTTTTTTGTCCTTTTTTCTGGTTCCCTCTTATCCCTCTCATTATATCTCTTAGTTGACCATCACTCACAAGCAAATCATCTTATGCTTGTCTAAGATTTTCTTCCTTTTTTTTTTTGCATTTAGTAGGTCCCTACTCCCCTTTTTTTTGCCCCTTGAACTCTTCACCCCAAATCAGGCACGATATTTCCCTGAGGAGGGGAGAGGAGGGAAAGAGAAGAAAGAAAAAAAGGGGGAAATAATAAATTATTACTGTTTTTTTTGTGGGGTGTTTACCTTTTTTTTTTTTTTTTTTTTTTTTTTTTTTTTACTTTTTACTCTTTATTAATTCTAATTAGTGCTATCAACAAGACCACCCTCAGATGCCAATAAGAAAGAGGAAATCGAATATTATGGATACAAAAGAAAGAGAGGTAACACAAATAGATGTGGAAAAATCTATGGAGAAAAGACTTAACATATTGGAAGCCTTGGAGCTAAATGACAGAGAATTTAAAATAGAAATCTTAAAAATACTCAGAGATATACAAGAAAACACAGAAAGGCAATATAGGGAGATCAGAAAACAACTCAATGAACACAAAGAATATATTACCAAGGAAATTGAAACTATAAAAACAAATCAAACAGAAATGAAAAACTCAATTCACGAGCTGAAAAACGAGGTAACAAGCTTAGCTAGCAGAACAGCCCAGATTGAAGATAGGATTAGTGAAATAGAAGACAAACAACTTGAGGCACAACAGAGAGAAGAAGAAAGAGACTCAAAAATAATAAAAAACGAGAAAGCCCTACAGGAATTGTCTGACTCCATCAGAAAGAATAACATAAGAATAATAGGTATATCAGAGGGAGAAGAGAAAGAAAATGGAATGGAGAATATACTCAAACAAATAATAGACGAGAACTTCCCAAGCCTGTGGAAAGAACTAAAGCCTCAAATTCAAGAAGCAAACAGAACACCGAGTTTTCTTAACCCCAACAAACCCACTCCAAGGCACATCATAATAAAGATGACACAAACCAATGACAAAGAAAAAATTCTCAAGGCAGCCAGGGAAAAGAAGAGTACAACATATAAAGGAAGGCCTATTAGATTATCATCAGATTTCTCAGCAGAAACTCTACAAGCTAGAAGAGAGTGGACCCCAATATTTAAAGCCCTGAAAGAGATGAACTTTCAGCCAAGAATACTATACCCATCAAAGCTAACCTTCAAGTATGAAGGAGATATAAAAACATTCACAAATACAGAAAAGATGAGAGAATTTATCAACAGAAAGCCCCCACTCCAGGAAATACTAAAGGGGGTTTTCCAACCAGATTCAAAGAACAAAAGAAAACAACACCACAAGTAACAGCTCCACCAAGAACACAATAAAACCAAACTTAAACTGTGACAACAAAGGAAAAAAAGGGGGGAGAGGATGGAGATTAACAGTAGCAAAGGACGATGAAGTGCAGAAATACTTATAAGATAGGGTACTACAATGAATATGGTAGGTACCCTTTCATTACTTAATGGTAACCACCCTAGAAAAAACCACCACAAAAACACTTGACTTAAAAAAGGTAGCAACAGAGGAAAGAAGTATGGAACACAAACAAACAAAAACAAATGATAGAAAAACAAAAGAGAAGAATCAAACTAGATACAACACTAACAGAAAGCAATTTATAAAATGGCAGTAGGGAACCCACAAGTGTCAATAATTACACTAAATGTAAATGGATTAAACTTACCAATAAAAAGACACAGAGTAGCAGAATGGATTAAAAAAGAAAATCAAACTATATGCTGCCTACAAGAAACACATCTAAGCAACAAGGATAAAAACAAATTCAAAGTGAAAGGCTGGAAAACAATACTCCAAGCAAACAACACCCAAAAAAAAGCAGGTGTAGCAATACTCATATCTGATAATGCTGACTACAAGACAGAAAAAGTACTCAGAGACAAAAATGGTCATTTCATAATGATTAAGGGGACACTGAATCAAGAAGACATAACAATCCTTAATATATATGCACCAAACCAAGGAGCACCAAAATATATAAGACAGCTACTTATTGATCTTAAAACAAAAACTAACAAAAATACAATCATACTTGGAGACCTCAATACACCGCTGATGGCTCTAGATCGGTCATCCAAACAGAGAATCAATAAAGAGATAGTGGCCTTAAACGAAATACTAGAACACCTGGATATGATAGACATCTACAGGACACTTCATCCCAAAGCGACAGAGTATACATTTTTCTCTAGTGTACATGGAACATTCTCAAGAATTGACAATATGTTGGGCCATAAAGACAATATCAGCAAATTTAGAAAAATTGAAATTGTACCAAGCATATTTTCTGATCATAAAGCCTTGAAACTAGAATTCAACTGCAAAAAAGAGGGGGAAAAACCCACAAAAATGTGGAAACTAAACAACATACTTCTAAAAAATGAATGGGTCAAAGAAGAAATAAGCGCAGAGATCAAAAGATATATACAGACAAATGAAAATGAAAATTCGACATATCAGAATCTATGGGATGCAGCAAAAGCAGTGATAAGAGGAAAGTTCATATCACTTCAGGCCTATATGAACAAACAAGAGAGAGCCGAAGTAAACCACTTAACTTCCCACCTTAAGGAACTAGAAAAAGAAGAACAAAGACAACCCAAAACCAGCCGAAGAAAGGAGATAATAAAAATCAGAGCAGAAATAAATGAAATAGAGAACAGAAAAACTATAGAAAAAATTAATAGAACAAGGAGCTGGTTCTTTGAAAAGATCAACAAAATTGACAAACCCTTGGCAGGACTCACCAAGGAAAAAAGGCACAGGACTCAAATAAATAAAATCCAAAATGAAAGAGGAGAGATCACCACAGACATCATAGATATACAAAGAATTATTGTAGAATACTATGAAAAATTATATGCCACCAAATACAACAATCTAGAAGAAATGGATAAATTCCTAGAACAATACAACCTTCCTAGACTGAGTCATGAAGAAGCAGAAAGCCTAAACAGACCAATCAGCAGGGAGGAAATAGAAAAATCTATTAAAAACCTCCCCAAAAATAAAAGTCCAGGCCCAGACGGTTATACTACTGAATTCTATCAAACATTCAAAGAAGACTTGGTTCCTATTCTACTCAAAGTCTTCCAAAAAATTGAAGAAGAAGCAATACTTCCAAACACATTTTATGAGGCCAACATAACCCTCATACCAAAACCTGGCAAGAATGGCACAAAGAAAGAAAACTACAGACCAATATCTCTAATGAATACAGATGCTAAAATTCTAATCAAAATACTGGCAAACTGAATACAACAACATATTAAAAAAATAATACATCATGATCAAGTGGGATTCATCCCAGAATCTCAAGGATGGTTCAACATACGCAAAACGGTTAACGTAATACACCATATCAACAAAACAAAGAACAAAAACCACATGATCTTATCAATAGATGCAGAAAAAGCTTTTGATAAAATACAACACAATTTTATGTTTAAGACTCTCAACAAAATGGGTATAGAAGGAAAATATCTCAACATGATAAAGGCCATATATGATAAACCATCAGCCAACATCATTTTAAACGGCATAAAACTGAGGACTTTCTACCTTAAATCAGGAACAAGACAGGGTTGTCCAATCTCTCCACTCTTATTTAACGTGGTGTTAGAAGTTCTGGCCAGAGCAATCAGACAAGACAAAGAAATAAAAGGCATCCATATCGGAAAAGAAGAAGTAAAGGTATCACTTTTTGCTGATGATATGATCCTATACATCAAAAACCCGAAGGACTCCACAAAAAGATTATTAGAAACAATAAACCAATACAGTAAGGTCGCAGGATACAAAATTAACATACAGAAGTCCATAGCCTTTCTCTATGCCAACAATGAAATATTAGAAAACGAACTCAAAAAAATAATCCCCTTCACGATTGCAACAAAAAAAATAAAATACATAGGAATAAACATAATAAAGAATGTAAAGGACCTATATAATGAAAATTACAAAGCATTGTTAAGGGAAATCGAAAAAGATACAATGAGATGGAAAAATATTCCTTGTTCTTGGATAGGAAGAATAAATATAATCAAGATGGCTATATTACCCAAAGCAATATACAAATTTAATGCAATTCCCATCAAAATCCCTATGAGATTTTTTAAAGAAATGGAACAAAAAATCATCAGATTTATATGGAACTATAAAAAATCCCGAATAGCCAAAACAATCCTAAGAAAAAAGAATGAAGCTGGGGACATTACAATACCTGACTTTAAACTATATTATAGGGCCACAATAATCAAAACAGCATGGTATTGGCAGAAAAATAGACACTCAGACCAATGGAACAGAATAGAAAGCCCAGAAATAAAACCACATATATATGGTCAAATAATCTTTGATAAAGGGGCCAACAACACACAATGGAGAAAAGAAAGCCTCTTCAACAAATGGTGTTGGGAAAACTGGAAAGCCACATGCAAAAGAATGAAACTCGACTACAGCCTGTCCCCGTGTACTAAAATTAATTCAAAATGGATCAAAGACCTAAATATAAGACCTGAAACAATAAAGTACATAGAAGAAGACGTAGGTACTAAACTCATGGACCTGGGTTTTAAAGAACATTTTATGAACTTGACTCCAATGGCAAGAGAAATGAAGGCAAAGATAAATGAATGGGACTACATCAGAATAAAAAGGTTTTGCTCAGCAAGAGAAACTGATATAAAAATAAACAGACAGCCAACTAAATGGGAAATGATATTTTCAAACAACAGCTCAGATAAGGGCCTAATATCCAAAATTTACAAAGAACTCATAAAACTCAACAACAAACAAACAAACAATCCAATAAAAAAATGGGAAGAGGACATGAATAGACACTTCTCCCAGGAAGAGATAAAAATGGCCAACAGATATATGAAAAGATGCTCAGCTTCATTAGTTATTAGGGAAATGCAAATCAAAACTACAATGAGATACCACCTCACCCCTGTTAGATTAGCTATTATCAACAAGACGGGTAATAGCAAATGTTGGAGAGGCTGTGGAGAAAAAGGAACCCTCATTCACTGTTGGTGGGACTGTAAAGTAGTACAACCATTATGGAGGAAAGTATGGTGGTTCCTCAAAAAACTGCAAATAGAACTACCTTATGACCCAGCAAACCCTCTACTGGGTATATACCCCAAAACCTCAGAAACATTGATACGTGAAGACACATGTAGCCCCATGTTCATTGCAGCACTGTTCACAGTGGCCAAGACATGGAAACAACCAAAAAGCCCTTCAATAGAAGACTGGATAAAGAAGATGTGGCACATATACACTATGGAATACTACTCAGCCATAAGAAATGATGACTTCAGATCATTTATAGCAAAATGGTGGGATCTTGATAACATTATAAGGAGTGAAATAAGTAAATCAGAAAAAAACAAGAACTACATGATTCCATACATTGGTGGAACATAAAAATGAGACTAAGAGACATGGACAAGAGTGTGGTGGTTACCAGGGGTGGGGGGAGGGAGGACAGGAGGAGAGTTAGGGGGAGGGGGAGGGGCACAGAGAACTAGATAGAGGGTGGCGAAGGACAATCTGACTTTGGGCGAGGGGTATGCAACATAAGTTAATGACAAAATAACCTAGACATGTTTTCTTTGAATATATGTACCCTGATTTATTAATGTCATCCCACTACCATTAATAAAAATTTATTAAAAAAAAAAAAAAAAAAAGAAACATGGACAAGAGTGTGGTGGTTACGGGGGGGGGGGGGGCGGGGGAGGGAAGGAGGGAGAAGGGGAGGGGGAGGAGGAGGGGCACAAAGAAAACTAGATTAGAAAGTGACGGAGGACAATCTGACTTTGGGTGATGGGTATGCAACATAATTGAATGACAAGATAACCTGGACATATTTTCTTTGAATATATGTACCCTGGTTTATTGATGTCACCCCATTAAAATTAATAAAAATTTAAAAAAAATAGCACCATAAAAAAAAAAACTTGGAAATCTTCCCTCCTCTTGAATTTTTTGAAATAGTTTGAGAAGGAAATGTGGTATTTTTTTTTTTTTTTTTGAATATGTGATAAATTTTGCCTGTGAAGCCTTCCAGTTCAGCACTTTTATGTGCTGGGAGTTTTGGATAACTGTTTAATTTTATTTCTTGTAAATGGTCTGTTTAGGTTTTCTGATTCTTTCAGATTGAGTTTTGTAAGATTATATATTTCTAGAAATTTATGCATTTCACCTAGGGTGTCCAATTTTTAGGCATACAGATCTTCATTGTTTTTTCTTACAATATTTTGTATTTCTGCAGTGTCTGTTGTCATTTCTCCACTTTCATTTGTAATTTTATTTATTTGAGTCCTTTCTCTCTTTTTTTTTTTAATGAATCTGGTTAAAGGTTCCAATCTTGTTTGACTTTTCAAAGAACCAGTTCTTGGTTTCATTGATCTTCTGTATTTTTTTCTTACCCTCTATGTCATTTATTTTCACTCTGATATTTATTATTTCCTTCCTTCTACTTCCTCTGGGCTTTATTTGTTGATATTTTTCTAGTTCTTTTAGATGCAGGGTTAAGTTGTTTACTTGAGCTTTTTCCTGCTTCTTAAGATTCGCCTATAATGCTTCCCTCTCAGGACTGCTTTTGCTGTGTCCCATAAATTTTGAGTTGTTATATGTTCATTTTCATTTGTCTCAAGGAAATTTTTTTATTTCTTTCTTGATCTCATTGTTAACCCATTTTTTATTTAATAACATGCTGTTTAGCCTCCAAGTGTTTGAATGTTTTTCAATTTTTCTATTGTAATTGATTTCTAGTTTCATTCCATTGTGATCAGAAAAGATGCTTGATATGATTTCAATATTCTTAAATTTATTGAGACTCACTTTGTGCCCTAACATGTGGTATATCATAGAGAATGTACCGTAAGCACTTGAAAAGAATTTATATTCTGCTGCTTTGGGGTGAAATAAAAGGTTCTGAAGATATCTATCAAGTCCAGTTTATCTAGTGTATCATTTAAGGCTGCTCTTTCTTTGTTAATTTGTCCTGGAGGATCTATTTATTGATGTTAGTGGAGTATTAAAATCCCCTACTCTTATAGTATTGCTTTTAATCTCACCCTTTATGTTTATAAAAATATGCTTATAGATTTAGGTGCTCCTATATTAGGTGCATAAATATTTACAATGGTTATATCCTCCTGTTGCATTGCTTTCTTTATCATTATGTAAGGGCTTTCTTTATTTCTTATTATAGTCTTTGTTTTAAAGTCTATTTTGTCAGATATAAGTATTGCTACCTCAGCTTTATTTTCATTTCCTTTTGCATGATATAGTTTTTTCCATCTCTTCACTTTCAGTCTATGTGTATCTTTTGTTATGAGGTAGGTCTCTTATAGACAGCATGTATATGGGTCCTTTTTTCTTATCCATACAGCTACCCTATGTCTTTTTTATTGGAGGATTTAATCCACTTACATTTGAGGTTATTAGTGATACATAGTTGTTTATTGCCATTTTATTCTCTAAATTCACAATCCTATTTTTCTAGATTTTTTCTTTCTTTGCTCTTTTCACAGCAGCCCCCTTAACATTTCTTGTAATATTGGTTTGGTTTTAATGAATTCCTTGAGTTTTATTTTTTGGGTAGGAAGCTATTTATTTCTCCTTTAATTTTAAACAATAGCCTTGCTGGATAAAGAAGTCTTGGTTGTAGGTTCTTGCTTTGCATCACTTTGGATATTTCTTGCCAATCCCTCTTGCCTCAAGTGTTTCTGTTGAGAAGTCAGATGTCTTCCTAATGGAGGCTCCTCTGTAGGTAATTGACTGCTTTTCTCTTGCAGCTTTTAGTATTCTTTTTTTGTTTCTTAATTTTGGCCTCCTTGGGTTTCTCTTTAATGGGACTCTCTGTGTTTCTTGAACTTGTGTGACTTTATCCTTCATCAATTTAGGGAAGTTTTCAGCTATGATTTCCTCAAACAGGTTCTCTATCTCTTGTTTGTTCTCTTCTTCAGGAACCCCTATGATGTGGATATTGTTTCTCTTTATGTTGTCACAGAGCTCTCTTAGAATTTCCTCAAACTTTTTGAGGCTCTTTCCTTTTTCTGCTCTACTTTTGTACTTTTGTTTATCTTGTTCTCTAAATCTCTGATTCAATCCTGTGCTTCATCCAGCCTGCTGTTAATTCCTTCTAGTGCAGTCTTCATTTCTGATATTGTATTTGTAATTTCTGACTGGCTTTTGTGTGTCTGTGTGATTTCAATGTCTTTTTGATGCTTGCTATCTCTTTATTTAGGTGCTCATTGTGTTCATCCATTGTTGCTCTAGATACATGAGCATTCTAAACATTGTTTTAAACTCTGCATCTTCTAGTTTGGTTATTTCCATTTCATTCAGTTCTTTTTCTGGGAATTTCTCCTGTTGATTCATTTGGTTTGCGTTTCTTTGTGTGCCCATTTTGTCTGTGTATAGCTTTCTCTTTTTGGTGTGCTGCTTGTGTAGCTGAGTCTAGGGTTGGTGCTGTCTGCCACCAGCTAGCAGTTGCATTGGTACTAGATCTTCTTAGGTTGGTGTCAGCTGTTGTTTTTCACCTGTTGTGGGCTACTTGTCTGCAGCTACTGCTCTTTTTGCTGTTTGAGTCTGTGTTTTCTGTGCCTGGGTAATATAGGAGGGGCCAACCTGTGTATAAGGATCAGCTTCCTGCTGTTTAAAGCTGACAGCAGCTCTGTAATAGCTCTAATCTCCATAAGATTTGCCTCCACTTTCCAGCTGCTTCACCTCCTCCTGCAACTCTTCCCAGAGTCTTCTGTAGAAAGACTGTAGTGTGGGCCCAGACTGGCTTCACCCAACCAATCCTTCTACAGGTTGGAAGTTTGTTGGGTTATGGCATCTGAAGTTGAGAATACAACAGTAGTAGGACCCCCTACTTCAGGAGTCTATTGGGCTCAGTACATGGATTGTGGCCTTATTCCAGAACTTAATCCCTCAACCATGGCTGGGTACTCAAATTTTATTTCTCCCCAAGGTGAACAGCAGGTTCAGATCGAGTTGGGCTTACTGTCCCCTCTGCAGAAATTCTTACAGTTGTTGAGACCTTGGTCTCATGGAGGAAGACTGAGAGTTCACTCCTGGGTCTGACTATGCTCCCCTGAAAATGGCTATGATCCTCAACCATATCCAAAAACAGGCCCAAAGGTACCCACACTTTGAATGTCCATGCTCCAAACCTCTCTTCTTTCCCCCTTTGGAGTCTATCTCAGCAGAGTAGGATGTCCAGCACTCAAGCCAGCTGACTGTGTAGCTCCACCCTATTCAATGCACATGAGCTGCTGTGCAGGTGCTGATCACAGAAAGCAGAACTCACTTCAGCTGGGCCAGGTGTGAGAAGCCTTTATTAGGATACCAATCTAGCAAGGGTTGTTAGGTCCTGAACTGATGATGCTCTCTACAGGTGGCCACTGGATGTGCCAGCCCTATGGGCCTCCCTGGCAGAAAACTGGTGCAGACTAATGGGAGATACTACCTGTGACTGGTCCTCAGCAACCTTCTTGGAGCTACAAGTAATCCAGAGTTTGTGGCTGCCTCTGATGGGCCCAGGTGCACATGGAAGTACCAGCTGCACACCTAGGCTGGCTTTTACTCACACTGGGCCTGGGGGAAAGTTCATTTAAAAGGCCAAATTTCTCTGAGTCCTTTTTTCTGCAGCCTCTGTCTGCTGGCAGCTTGTTGTTGAGCCTATAGCAATTCAGGGATTAGGAATGGTGGTGGGTGTGACTCTGCCCCTCCACCTCAGGTTTCAGTCTGTCTAGTTTTTTCATAGACCTCAGTAAGTTGTGGCCCCAGGAGTCTGGTGGGCATGGCCTCTGAGACCTAGAGGTGTGATCTACCTGCCCACAATTTCAACTGAGTCTCCTGTGAGGTGGAAGCACCAGTCATAGACTAAGGAGAGTGTGGGGTTGTAGTTCCGGCCTCAACACCAAAAAACTGAGTTACTGATGCACCCCCTGCTTCTTGGCTTCTCAGAACGACCCTTCGCCCTGACTAGAGCAGGGGAGACTCCCAAGGGCATAGCAGTTGCTTTTCCCCAGGTTGATGCCACTCCAAGGAAACGCTCTGCCCAAGAAAAATGGCAACTTCAGTACTGGGGCTAGGGTGGCCGTCCTCCACCCTGTCTGCCTTTGGGCCTCCAACTTTACACTCTCCTCATGCAACTCCAGTCCTCTCAGCTCTCTCTCCTCCAGAGCCTCGGGTAAGTGACTATGAACAAGATTTTTTGTGTGGGCCCTTTAAGACTGAGTCTGAGTTTCAGAAAGCTGTCTCTTTCTCACAGACAGAAACCTGGCTCTTTCCACTGCCAAATTCTGTCTTTGTCCCTCTTCTAGGCTCTGGGGCTCTAGAACAAGGTTCCGGGCCTGGGTCTGAGCACCCACACCTCTTAGGCAACCCTCCTGCAGTGAGAGTCCCTCCAGACCCTCTGCCGCCCCTCGCTCCTGTGAGCAGGGCAGCCTTTTCCATGTCTCCGCCTTTCTTACCAGTTTCAGTGTGGCTTTTTCTGTGATCCTTGGTTATAGAGTTCTCTTTGTGTAGTCCAAAGTTGGTTTTTAAGATGATTGTTCTTAAATTAAGTTGTAATCCAATTTGGTTCTGGGAGGTGGAAGCTGGAGCATCTGCCTACTCAGTTGTCATCTTGGAATCCCAATGATAGCCATTCCAATAGTTGTGAGGTATAATCTCACTGTCATTTTAATTTACATTTCTCTGATGATTAGTGACATTAGCATCTTTTTATTTTTCTGTTCACCATTTGTATGTCCTCTTTGGAGAAGTGTCTATTTAGGTCCTTTGCCCATTTTTTTAATTGGATTTTTTTGTTGGTGTTGAGTTGTATAAGTTCTTTATAAAATTTAGATATTAACACCTTATCAGATGTAAAACTGACAAATTTGTTCTTCCATTCTGTGAGTTGTCTATTTTGTTCATGGTTTTGTTTGCAAAAACTTTTTAATTTGATGTAGTACCATTTGTTTATTTTTTGTTTGTTTGTTTGTTTGTTTGTTTGTTTCCCTTGCCTGAAAAGAAATAACAGAAAAAAGTACTGCTATGAGAAGTATCCAAGATTTATGGCTATGTTTTCTTCTAGGACTTTTTATGGTTTCAAGTCTTACCATTTATATCTTTAATCCATTTTGAGTTTAGTCAATATGTATAATGTATGGTGTAAGAGGTGATCTAGTTTCTAGTTTCATTTTTTTGCACATATTTGTTAAATTTTTCCAACATCATTTATTGATTAGACTGTCTTTACCCCATTGTATATTCTTGCCTCTTTTAACAAATATTAATTGACCATAAATATGTGGGTTTATTTCTGTGGCTTTCTACTCTGTTTCATTAATTTATATGTCTGTTTTTATGCCAATATCATGCTGTTTTGATTATGCTGGCCTGGTAGCATAGTTTGATATCAGGTAGCTTAATATGACCAACTTTGTTCTTCTTTCTCAAAATTGATGAAGTAATTTGGCTTTCTTTGTGATTCCATATAAAGTTTTAGAATATTTTTTCTAGTTCTGTGAAGTACACCATTATTTTGATAGAAATTTTGTTAAATCTATAGATTGCTCTAGGGAATATGGACTTTTTAATGATGTTAATTTATTCTATCCATGATCACAATATATGTTTTCCTTATTTTTATCTTCTTTATTTCTTTCTTTAGTTTCTCATAATGTTTTGAGTGTAGGTCTTTTACCTTTTTGGTTAAATTTATTCATAGGTATCTTTCCTTTTTTTGTTCCAATTGTAAATGGAATTGTTTTCTTAGTTTTCTCTTCTGATAGTTCCTCATTGGTGTCTAAAAATGTCACCAATTTCTGAATATTGATTTTGCATCCTGCTACTTTACTAATTCATTTATCAGTTCTAGTAGTATTTTTGGTGTAATCTTTAAGGTTCTTTATATACTGTATCATGTAATCTGAAGATAATGAGAGTTTTACTTCTTCCTTTCCAATTTGGATGCCCCTTATTTCTTCTTTTCTGACTTCTGTGGCTAGGATTCCCACTACTATGTTGCATAAGATTGTGATACTGAACAGCTCTGTCTTGTTACTGATCATAAGGAAAATGTTCCTAGTTTTTTCCTCATTGAGTATAATGTTGGCTGAAAATTTGTCATATATGGCCTATATTACATTGAGGTATGTTCCTTTTATTCCCATATTGCTGAGAGTTTTTATTCTAAATGGTATTGATGTCAGTGATGTCTTAAATGAATTAAAAGCCTGTAGAGCAGTGGTCAGGAACCTATGGCTCGCAAGCCAGATGTGGCTCTTTTGGTGGCTGCATCTGGTTCGCAGACAAATCTTTAATAAAAAAAATATAGTAATAACATTAAAAATATAAAACATTCTCATGTATTACAATCCATTCATTTCCTACTGCTCATGTTCATGGTTGTGGGTGGCTGGAGCCAATCACAGCTGTCCTCTGGGACAACACCAAATTTTTATTGGATAATGGGTAACGTACATGGGTCATTCTGAGGTCAGGAAGTAAATTTCTCTCCTTTTAATCAAGTAGTCAGTTAGCTAATAGCAGAAACCCTTTTGACAAAGAAGATGGCTAAAAGAAAAAAAAAGAAGAGTATCGTACTTTTCAGCAGGAATGGACAGAGAAATTCGCCTTTGTGGAGAGAGCAGGTTCTGCAGTGTGTCTAATATGCAATGATAAAATTGCATTGATGAAACGGTCAAATATAAAGCAGCACTTTGACACACACCATACTACATTTGCATCGAAATATCCAGCGGGGGACGGCAGGAAGAAAGCATGTCAAGAGCTACTGTGCAGAGTGCAAACTAGTCAGCAGCAACTCCGTGTTTGGACCCAACAAGGTGACTGGAATTCAACTAGCTTTGCTGGTGCTTTAGCAATTGTGAGAAACGGAAAGCCATTCATAGATGAGGAATATGCCAAAACATTCATGCTTGATTTTGCCAATGAACTTTTTGATGACTTTTCAGATAAAGACAAGATAATCAAATGAATAAAAGACATGCCTCTGTCGGTAAGAACTGTTCACGATCGTACCATCATGATGGCAAATCAAATTGAGGCAACACAAGTGAAGGCCATAAATGCAGCACCATTCTTTTCTCTCACTTTGGATGAGTCAACAGACGTAAGCCATTTATTCCAGTCAGCGTGATTGCAAGGTATGCTGTCGGTGACATACTACGTGAGGAAAGTCTTGCTGTTTTGCCTATGAAAGAGACAACAAGAGGGGAGGATTTATTCAAGTCTCACTGAGTCCGCTAAAGAAAAAAAAATCTACCGATGGATAAACTTATTTCGGTGTGTACTGATGGTGCTCCGTGCATGGTGGGGAAAAACAGAGGATTCGTAGCGCTTCTTTGTGAAATGAAAAGATACCCATCCTAAGTTTTCACTGCATCCTACATCAGGAGGCGCTTTATGCTCAGATGTGTGGTGAGCAGCTTGGTGAAGTGATGTCAGTGGTCATTTGGGTGGTCAACTTTATTGTTGGCCGAGCTTTAAATGATTGCCAGTTTAAAACACTGGTGGATGAAGTTGGGAATAAGTATCCTGGTCTGCTTCTGCACATCAATGTGCGTTGGTTGTCAAGCGGATAGTGCTCAGCCATTTCACGCTTCTCTGAGTGAAATCAGGACTTTTCTTGATATGAAAAATGTCAAGCATCCTGAGTTAAATACACTAAGTGACTCCTGAAGTTCTATTATCTTGTGGACATGACTGAACATCTTAACCAGCTCAATGTAAAAATACAAGGCATTGGAAATACAGTCTTATCCTTTCAACAAGCAGTGTTTGCATTTGAAAACAAGCTGGAACTCTTCATTGCTGACATTGAAACAGGTTGTTTACTACACTTTGAAAAACTGGGAGAGTTTAAAGATGCATGCACAGCAAGTGAGCCTGCTCAACATCTTGATCTCTAGCAGCTAGCAGATTTCACATCTAATCTCCTGCGGTCATTCAAAGCATGCTTTGGAGAATTTCGTGAGTGTACTCGTCTTTTTAAATTCATCACCCATCCATACGAGTGTACAGTGGACAGCGCCGACCTGAGTTACATATCTGGTGTCTTCATCAGAGATTTTGAGTTACAAGCTGCTGACCTGAAGCCCTCAGACATGTGGGTGAATAAGTTCAAATCACTGAATGAAGATTTGGAAAGACTTGCACGACAGCAAGCAGAGTTGGTGAGCAAACACAAGTGGGGAGAAATGAAAAATCTTCAACCCTTGGACCAGCTGATTGTCAAAACTTGGAACGCACTTCTTCTCACATACCACACACTGCAGCATGTGAATATTGCTGTACTGACAATGTTTGGCTCTACATATGCATGTGAGCAGTCTTTCTCACATCTAAAGAATGTTAAGACTAACCTACAATCACATTTAACGGATGGAAGTCTCAACGCGTGCATGAAGCTTAACCTCACCACATATCAACCAGACTACAAAGTCACCAGCAAAACCATGCAGCACCAGAAGTCACATTAATGGTAAGAAGTACTTTATTCATCATTGGTTAGCAACAGCATGACAACGTTATTAAAAAGAATTCAGAGACTTATTGTACTTTAAAAGTGTTGGTCTTACATAAAATGCACACATTTACTTGTATTGAGTGTTAAACATATTGTATGGCTCTCATGGAATTACATTTTAAAATACGTGGCGTTCATGGCTCTCTCAGCCAAAAAGTTTCCTGAACCCTGCTGTAGAGACATCTTAATAGGAACAGCATATTATAAACATTGCCTGAGAAAGAGACATGTAAAAGCTGAACCAGAAGAAAGAAGACTATAAATAGGAAACTAAGAAAATGGTGACAGAGCTTCAGACTCATTGTGGTTAAAGCCCAAGCAGGAGTCCTTGATTAAATAACCTAAGTGAATAATCTTTTTTTTAATGCAAGAAAAACATAGTATAGTAAACACAGTGTTTGCCTCTGTTTCCTCCTTTAACTGCACTAAAATAATAATGAAGATTTTTTAAGCATAAATCACAAGAACAAATGGAAGAGAGGATGTAGATATAGCCAAAATTTGGAAAATCAATGAATGAATGACAATTAACTTTACAGATGAGAGGCAGCCAGGCCCTGAGTTGGCAGCAGAGAAAGGCCAGCAGCAAGACCATCT
Source organism: Saccopteryx leptura (assembly GCF_036850995.1). Classification (NCBI taxonomy): domain Eukaryota; kingdom Metazoa; phylum Chordata; class Mammalia; order Chiroptera; family Emballonuridae; genus Saccopteryx; species Saccopteryx leptura. The sequence goes on from NC_089506.1 coordinate 117,612,916, forward strand.
GAGCTGTAGAAACCCAAAAACAGCACAGAAATTAAAAGTGCCATATACCTTCAAAAAGAAGGGTGAGCTAAAATTAACCCTCCCCCCTAGTCCTGTTTTTAATCCCTTCTAGCTGAGCAAATGCCCCTCACCTACCCAGACAGAAGACAAGTATGCCTTCCAGAAAAGTTCAGTTAGGGTGAATGTGAGGCCAGATGCTCAGAACCACCAGCAATGGAGGTAGCCATTGGAAATGAAAACTGTAGTTCAGCGAAAAACCTGTGTAGGAAAAGAAAAATCTCTTACCACTTTGCCCAGTCAACTCTGAGAAAACACTAACTGGCTTATACTCTTCATCCTTTCAGGTAGAATAGAGAATCCCTTTCTGGGGAAACCAGCCAGACCAAGAGAGGAGACATATACCTACTTACGGTGGAGAGCTTATCCAGATAAGCCTACAGTGAGACCCACCACCTAAGAGCTCCCCTACACCACATGCACATACACAAAGAAATTCTAGTTAATTTCTAACATGAGAGTAAAAGGCCAAGGTAATTGAAAAAGTGACTCAGAAAAGAACAGAGAAAACGCAAGTAGCCGAAGAAAATTTCCCAAAACTCTAATTAGAATCTTCAATAATATAAGAAAATATACAGTGTTCTCAAATTAAAGATAAAATGCTATTTTTAAAATGAGCATGCTGATAAGTTAATTTAAAAACCCAAGATATTTTAAAATAAAATCACAAAAATAGATTTTTTGAAAAAGGAAGCTGCAAAACAAAAATTAAAGAACTTATTCAGAAAATAGCAGAAAAATAGAAAAGGTTAAAAAAAAAAGGATATAAACTGCACAAGAAATTTAGGTATCAACACCAAAATGAAGACTTCTAGAAAGACAGAAAACAAAAAACACTAGAGAGAAGATATGATTCCCCACACCTGGCCATGACTTTCCAGGCTGAAAAGGTCCACTAAGTTCTCAGGACAATAAAAGACTTGCATGACAGTACATCAGAAAAATTCCAGAACTCTGTGCATAAAGACATAATTATAAAAATGACTGAAAGGAAAAAAATGATCAAAATCAAAGGACCAAAGATCAAAGTACCATCAGGCTCTGAACAACATTGGGAGCTAGAAGACAATGGAGCAATGCATTCAAGACACAGAGAAAATTATTTCTAACCATCACAATTATCACTCTAGTGAAGAAGCTCCGTATATAATAAAGATCTTTTTCAGGTACGCAGAGTTTCAAAAAGTAATTATACCTGAAACTGAAAAATCCAGAAATATTAATAAGAAATACCAAAGAAACAGCTTCATGAGTGAAGAACAGTTATCTCTGAAGAGTAAAAATCAGAACTAGGGCAGGGATACTATCCTTTTGTTTTACACCTTATAGAACTAATTTTCTTTTAAAACCATTTACTTTCACAAGACTGATTAAAATTAAATTAAATTAAATTAAATTACATTACAAAGTAAATATTTTAAAACTTCAGGTACTATGAAGATTAGTAAACAGAAACTTTAGCTAAGACAAAATCAGGAGGTCAGAAGGGGGAGCTCTCACGCCACATGGAGATCTTGGAACCAAACAGAAAGAGCTCTTTGTAATTGGTCTCTCAACATCCTACTTTATTTTATAAACGTTTTATCTCCTTTATTTCTCTGGACTTGTGTGTGGTTCACTATTAGACCACATGACCAGAATTGTAACTCTTTGTTGTTCTCAAATAAACCTAGTTTGCTGAAGAAATATCTGGCTGTCTAAGTACAGAATGAAATAAAGTATGCTCATGGCCCTGGCCAGTTGGTTCAGTGGTAGAGCGTTGGCCCAGCGTGTGGAAGTCCTGGCTTCGATTCCTGGCCAGGACATACAGGAGAAGCGCCCATCTGCTTCTCCACCTTTCCCCCTCTCCTTCCTCTCTATCTCTCTCTTCCCCTCCTGCAGCCAAGGCTCCATTGGAGCAAAGTTGGCCTGGGCGCTGAGGATGGCTTCATGGCCTTGCCTCAGGTGCTAGAATAGCTCCAGTTACAATGGAGCAAGGGCTCCAGACCAGCAGAGCATTAGCCTCTGGTGGCTTTGCCAGGTGGATCCCAGTTGGGTGCACGCAGGAGTCTGTCTCTCTGCCTCCTCTCTTCTCACTTCAGAAAAATACACACACAAAAAAAAATACAATATGTTCTCTCATTTGAATACAAAAAGAGTATAGGTATAAATGCCTATATATGCATAGAATATCTCTAGAGAACAGAAGAAAACTGGTAACAATGACTGCATTTAAAAGAAAATTTGGACTTCCAGTCAAGATGGCAGAGTAAAAAAGCTATGACCTAGCCACCTCTCAGGACCACATTAAATGTAAACTAAATTATAAAACAACTAACACTGAGAACCACCTTAACACCAGCTGAATAAAATTCCTATAACTAAGGATATAAAGAAGAAACCATATTGAGATGAGTAGGAGGGGCAGAGATGCAGACCTGGTGGGTTCCACACCCCCAGGATATCAGGAGAGCTATCTCTACTGTGGAGGTCACCCTTGGGGTGAAAGGGGACCTAGCCTGCACAAGACTCCCAAGCCTGGATCATCAGTGCCAGGAAGAGGGTCCCCATAACATCTGGCTGTGAAAACTAGCGGAGACTGCATCAAAGAGAGAGACAAGGCAGTGAGAGACGAGACCTGCCTCTGAAAGGGCCTGAGCACATATTCACTCACTCACAAACTCACTGTCTGTGTGGACCAGCACAGGTGCAGCAGTTTGAAAAGTGACAGAAACATACAGGTAGAAACAAAATTGACTAACTTCAGGGTGCAGGCTGGAGGGGCAGGGACTGGGGCTACTCTCCATAAGGATTGAAGCAGTGACAGGCACCATTATTTCTCTTTTGAGTTATTCTTGCACCCAGCTGGCTTGGAGCAGGTGGGTTCCAAATCTGTGCTCTACATTAATGTGGCTAAATCTCAAGGAACACCCCACCTAGCAATTCCCTGAGACCCTGCCCCACCCACCTCTCTTGGCCTAGGCTCTTCAAGCCCCTCCTCCATACAAACTCTCTGCCTTGGCTCAAATTGCAGGAGTTCTTCCAAATCCACAAACCTCACACAAGTGCAGGAGCCTTTGGCTTGTGCTACAGACACTGTCAACAGTCCACAGAATCCACAATATCAGCAGCCTGCCTTGGCATGTATTGTAGCTGCTGCCACGTAACCCCATGCCCACCACAAGTGGCAATGTAACCCCTATTATCTGTTCGCAAGCCTGACATAGTGGCAACCAGTATTAGTCTATCACACAACTTCAACTAAGATGCCTGTGGAAGCGGCAGCTTGCCTCAGCTTGCATTGTAGTGTCAACCAAAGAGTCCCAGGCACAGCATATATGGCGTCTGGTCTCAGATTGTAGAGTGACCTCTCTCAATCACCTCCAAGCCCAGCACAAATGGCAGTTAACCACATATAACTTGGTGGCTCCTACCAAGTGGCTTGAAGTCTGGCAGAAGTGGCAACTACATCAGAGACACTCTCAAAAGGCACACATGAAGGGCAACATCAGCTGGCACCAAAACCCTACTAAAGTGACTCATGCCCCACAACAGCTCATCTGCTGTAGCCATGACCAGCCCTCACAGCCAGTCATTCTGAGGGTCAACACCACAAACCTCTGATTTGCCGGTTCCAAAAGAAGCCCTTCTACAAAAGAAGGCCACAAACAACCCACACAGAAGACACCTCTGGAGCACATAGCTCAGGTGATTAGGGAGGCTGCATGACTGCATCCCCTAGGAAAACTTCACCTTAAGGACACCTCCTTAAGACCAGAAACGTAACAGACCAACCTAATACATAGAAACAAACAGGAAGTCAGCTGAACAAAAGTGGCAAAGTAACATGGGCCAAATGAAAGAACAGGACAAAACTCCAGAAAAAGAATTAAATAAAATGGAGACAAGCAATCTTGTCAAGGCACAGATGACTTGCAATCAACAAACAACTGAAGTGAAGCAAGTATGAGTTGATTTTTCTCATTCTTCACCCACTTTCTTTCCTCTTTCTGTAAAAATAAATAAATAAAATCTTTTTTAAAAAAAGAAGGAAGGGAGGGAGGGAGGGAGGGAGGGAGGGAGGGAGGGAAAGAAGAATGGGAAGCCTGCTGATCCAGTATGGTAATTTTCAGCACAGAGTTCAGAGAGGAAAATAGCAAGTGAAAAAGATGACATATTTTTAGAGAGTATATTTCTACCATGAGAAATAAATATGTTTGAGCTAAATTAGCAGTCAAGAGCTCTTTTATAATCTGAACAAAGAGTTATACACCCACTTCTTTCTTTTACATCAAGTTTATCACAAGAAATTTATCATTTTGAGACATTTTATTTTGGTCAGTGTTCATTAGGAGAGTATTAAAATGGTCCTTAATGTGTTTTTCAATTAAAGAATTTATTATTCAACAAAAATTTTAAATCATCTGCTCTGTCCCAAGCTCAATACACAGACCTGTAGTAATACAAGAGATAAGCAAGACACAGTCTACCTTTTAGAGTTCGCTGTTTAGAGGGCAAACTAACAGTAGCCAGGTAAGAGGGAGCTCAAAGGCTCCAAGAAAAATGTGAAGGGATTAAGAAGTACAAATTGGGTGCCTGACTTGTGGTGACGCAGTGGATGAAGCATCAACCTGGAGCGCTGAGGTCACCAGTTTGAAACTCTGGGCTTTCCTGGTCAAGGCACATATGGGAGTTGATGCTTCCTACTTCTCCCCCTTCTCTCTCTCTCTTTTGTCTCTCTCTCTCCTCTCTAAAATGAAAAAATAAAAAAAATCTTTAAAAAAATAAAGTACAAATTGGCAGTTACAAAATAGTCACAGGAATGTAAAGCACAGCAAAAGGAGTATAGTCAACAATATTGTAATAATTATGGATGGTGCCAGATGAGTACTAGACTTACCAGGGGGATCACTTTGTAAGTGACACAACTGTCTAATCACTATGCTGGACACCTGTAATTAATATAATATTAACTATCAACTGTAATTTTAAAATAAACAATATTTTTTTAGCTTTAATTTTGTTTTATATTGGCTTCAAGTGTATAGCTTAGTGGTTAGACAATCATATACTTCGCATAGTGATCCCCTAGGTATTTCCAGTCCCCACCTGGCACCATACATAGTTATTACAATGTTATTGGCTCTATTTCCTGTGCTGTACTTTACATCCCAATAACTATTTGGTAACTACCAATTTGCACTTCTGAATCCCTTCGCCTCTTTCATCCAGTCCCCCAGTCTCCAATCTCTGGCAACCACTAGTTTGCTCTTTGTGTCTCTGAGTCTCATTTTATTTTTGTTTGATCATTTGTTTTGTTCTTTAGATTCTACATATGAGTGAAATCATATGGTGTTTGTATTTTTCTGACTAACTTATTTCACTGAGCATAATACCCTCTAGGTCCATCCATGCTGTCAAAAAAGGTAAGATTTCCTTCTTTTTTATGGCTGAGTAGTATGCTATCTACTAATGCACATTTGTGTTGATTTCATATCTTAGATATTGTAAATAATGCTGCAATAAATATAAAGATGTATATATTCTTTCAAATTACTGTTTTACCTTCTAAAAATATGTCATCTTGTTCACTTGCCAAAAATCTAAATGTAATGTTTGATAAGTTTTTTAAATACTCAGAACTGAAATCACTAGATCATAAATTATTTCCAAAAAATAAAAATTTAAATATTTGCTGTTTAGTTAGGGAAGCAAAGGTGATCCATTGTAATTACAATAAAATGTGGTGTATTCTGTGAGAACAATAAAGGAGTTTGAGAAGAGCGAAGATGGTGCTACATCAAGAAAATCTAGAATATTTAACAAAAAAGTAATATTTTCAGTGTTTTTAAAAATGATTAGAGAGACCTGAAGATGGCAGCAGAGTAGGCAGATGAACAGACTCCCAGCTCTCACCACCAAACTGGAATATAAATCAATTTAGGAACAATCAGTGTGAAAAACCAACTCTGGACTACAAGAACAGCTCTCAAACACCAAGGAGCAAAGAAGAAGCCACAACAAACCTGGTAGGGAGCGCCTGAATCTCCCCTGCTTATAGGAACAGAGGAGAGGGGGAGGCTGAGAGCCCAGAGGGGCTCTCATTCCAGGGAAAAGAGCAAAAAATACTGCTCACAGCCACTTGCCTGGTGACCAGGCAGTGAGGTGTGTTGAAAGGACAGGCTTATCTTCCAAGTGGAAAGGGGAGAGAGAGGTACAGACGGTAAGGAGCAGAGGAATGCAGAGGACTACCTAAAAAGCTGACTCATCCAATACTGGAGGCGGCCATAGCTGGGGGAGGGACTGATCCCTTCACAAAACAGAAGACTGAATTCCTTCCAGATCACAGATCTCCAGACATCTCTCCAGCTCCAATCAGCGCAACAAGACACAGCTGAAAACAAGAAGTGGGGAGGAGGGGCAGTAACTCAGGTCTCCATGGAGATCTGAGATACACCTCCCCCTACTGAAGCTGAGAAAACACCCCGTCCCCAGAGAAATTAGTTGGTGGAAGAGGCCTTCAGAGTCTCAGGTTACACTCACAGCATTCCTGGATACAGTTTCAAGGAAGCCCCCTGCTGAGATCAGTAAACAAGACTATCACCTGTTAAGAAAACGAAGAAATCAAGACTTCAGAGCAGCCCAAAAATGAAAGTGGATTACAAATAATAGCTGATGCCAACCCAAGAAGACGTAGAAATAACACAATTGAAAACTGGAGGCAGACAACACCAAGCCTAGACTCAACCAGCTCTACAAGCAAAACACCCAAACACAGACATACTGAGAAGACAGAGAAGTGCAATCCAAATGAAACCACAAGAGAAACCTTCAGGAGTTGAACTGAGTGATATGGAAATAACCAAACTTCCGGATGCGAAGTTCAAAATAATGATTGTAAGGATGCTTAGGGATCTTAGAAAAACAATGATGGTCATTATGAACACCTAAATAAAGAAATAGCAAGTATAAAAAAGGATATTGAAATATTAAAAAGAATCAGTCAGAGATGACAAACACAATATCAGAAATGAAGACCACAATGGAAGGAATTAAACACAGGATGGATAGAGCTGAGGATCAAATCAGTGAGTTGGAGGATAACTTGAATGAAGGCAAGAAAGCAGAGAAGAAAAAAGAAAAGAAACTCAAAAAGTCTGAGGAAACTCTTAGAGAGCTCTGTGACAACATGAAGAGAAATAATATCTGCATCATAGGGGTTCCTGAAGAAGAAGAGAAAGAACAAGGGATAGAGACTTGTTCAATCATATCATAGCTGAAAACTTCCCTAAATTAATGCAGGAGAAACTCTCACAAGTTTAAGAAGCACAGAGAACTCCATTAAAGAGAAACCTAAACCAAGACACATCATAATTAAAATACCAAAGCTAAGCAATAAAGAGAAAATATTAAAAGTTGCAAAGAAACAAAAGCTATCACCTACAAAGGAGCCCCCATAAGGATGAAATCTGACTTCTCAACAGAAACACTTGAGACCAGAAGGGAATGGCAAGAAATATTCTAAGCAATGCAGAACAAGAACCTACAACCAAGACTACTTTATCCAGCAAGGCTATCATTTAAAATCCAAGGAGAAACAAAAAGCTTCCCAGACAAAAAAAAAAAACTAAGGAATTCATTACAACCAAACCAATGCTGCAGGAAATGTTAAGGGGCATGATGTAAACAGATCAAAGGGGGAAAAGAATATAGCAAAAAAGGAATACAGCTTTAAAGAGTAAAATGGCAATAAACAACTACATATCAATAGTAACCTTAAATGTAAATGGATTAAATGACCCAATCAAAAGACATAGTGTAGCTGCATGGATAAGAAAACAGGACCCGCATATATGCTGTTTACAAAAGACACACCTTAAAACAAAAAATGCACATAGATTGAAGGTAAAAGGATGAAAAAATGCAAATGGAAATGAAAAAAAAGCTGGGATAGCAGTACTTATATCAGAAAAAATGGACTTTAAGACAAAGCATATAGTAAGAGATAAAGAAGGCCACTACATACTGATAAAAGGAGTAGTCCAACAGGAACATATAACTATTATAAAGATCTATGCACCTAATATAGGAGCACCTAAATATATAAAGCAGACTTTGATGGATATAAAGGGCGAGATCAACAGCAATATTGTAAGAGTAGGGGATTTTAATACCCCACTAACATCACTAGATAGATCCTCAAGAAAGAAAATTAACAAAGAAACAGCAGACTTAAAGGACACACAAGATCAACTCGATTTAATAGATATCTTCAGAATCTTTCATTCTAAAGCAGAAGAATATACATTCTTTTCATGTGCTCATGGTACAATCTCTAGGATAGACCACATGTTAGGGCCCAAAAGTGGTCATAACAAATTTAAGAAGATTGAAATCATATCAAGCACTTTCTCTGATCACAATGGCACGAAACTAGAAATGAATCACAACATAAAAGCTCAAAAATTCTCAAACACATGGAAACTAAATAGCAGGTTGTTAAATAATGAATGGATTAAGAATAAGATCAAAGAAGAAATAAAGAAGATTCCTAGAAACGAATGACAATGAGCATACAACTCAAAATTTATGGGACACAGCAAAAACAGTACTGAGAGGGAAGTTCATAGCACTACAGGCACACTTTAAGAAACTAGAAAAAGCTCAAATAAACAACTTAACCCTGCACCTAAAAGAACTAGAAAAATAACAGCAAGCAAAGCCCAAATGTAGTAGAAGGAAGGAAATAATAAAGATCAGAGCAGAAATAAATGACATAGAGGCTAAAGAAACAATACAGAGGATCAATGAAACTAGAAGCTGGTTCTTTGAAAAGATAAACAAGATTGATGAACCTTTAACTAGACTCACCAAGAAAAAAAGAGAGAGGACTCAAATAAATAAAATTAGAAATGAGAGAGGAGAAATAACAACTGACACAACAGAAATACAAAATATTGTAAGAAAATACTATGAAGAACTGTATGCCAAAAAACTAGACAACCTAGATGAAATGGAAAAATTCCTTGAAACATACAATCTTCCAAAAATCAATCTGGAAGAATCAGAAAACCTAAACAGACCAATTACACCAAATGAAATCGAAACAGTTATCAAAAACCTCCCAACAAAGATAAGTGCTGGGCCTGATGGCTTCACAAGTGAATTCTACCAAATATTCAAAGAACTAACTTCTATCTTTCTCAAACTATTTCAAAAAATTCAAGAGGAAGGAAGACCTCCAAGCTCCTTTTATGAAGCAAGCATAATACTGATTTCAAAACCAGGCAAAGACAACACAAAGAAAGAAAATTATAGGTCAATATCACTGATGAATATAGATGCTAAAATCCTCAACAAAATATTAGCAAACCAGATCCAACAATATATGGAAAAAATCATAAACCATGATCAAGTGGGATTTATTCTGGGGGCAAGGCTGGTACAATATCCACAAATCAATCAATGTGATTCATCACATAAACAAAAGGAAGGAGAAAAACAACATGATAATTTCAATAGATGCAGAAAAAGCATTTGATAAAATCCAGCATCCATTTATGATCAAAACTCTCAGCAAAGTGGGAATACAGGGAACATACCTCAACATGATAAAAGCCAACTATGACAAACCCACAGCCAACATCATACTCAATGGGCAAAAATTAAAAGCAATCCCCTTAAGATCAGGAACAAGGCAGGGGGGAGGGGTGCCCCTTTCACTACTCTTATTCAACATAGTCCTGGAAGTCCTAGTCACAGCAATTAGACAAGAAGAAGAAATAAAAGGCATTCAAGTTGGAAAATAAGAAGTAAAACTATCATTATTTGCAGATGATATGATATTGTATATAGAAAACCCTAAAGCAGGCATCCCCAAACTAAGGCCCGCGGGCCGCATGTGGCCACCTGAAACCATTTATACAGCTCCCGCCGCACTTCCGGAAAGAGGCACCTCTTTCACTGGTGGTCAGTGAAAGGAGCATTGTATGTGGTGGCCCCCCAATGGTCTGAGGGACAGTGAACTAGCCCCCTGTGTAAAAGGTTTGGGGACCCCTGCAAGTCTTAGTCAAAAAACTACTGGACCTGATAAATGAATTCAGCAAAGTGGCAGGATATAAAATCAATACTCAGAAATCAGAGGCATTTTTATATGCCAACAATGAACAGTCAGAAAGAGAAATTAAGGAAACAATCCCCTTCACTATTACAACCAAAAAAATTAAGTACCTAGAAGTAAATTTAACCAAGGAGACTAAAGACTTGTACTCTGAAAATTATAAAACATTGGTAAAAGAAATCAAGGAAGATATAAAGAAGTGGAAGCACATACCCTGCTCATGGTTAGGAAGAATTAACATCATTAAAATGTCTATATTACCCAAAGCAATCTATAAATTCAATGCAATACCAATTATAATACCAATGACATACTTCAAAGATATAAATCACATATTCCAAAAATTTGTATGGGCCCTGACCGGTTGGCTCAGTGGTAGAGCATCGGCTTGGCGTGCAGAAGTCCCGGGTTTGATTCCCGGCCAGGGCACACAGGAGAAGCGTCCATCTGCTTCTCCACCCCTCCCCCTCTCCTTCCTCTCTGTCTCTCTCTTCCCCTCCCGCAGCCGAGGCTCCATTGGAGCAAAGATGGCCCGGGCGCTGGGGATGGCTCCTTGTCCTCTGCCCCAGGTGCTAGAGTGGCTCTGGTAGCAACAGAGCGATGCCCCAGAGGGGCAGAACATCGCCCCCTGGTGGGTGTGCCGGGTGGATCCCGGTCGGGCGCATGCGAGAGTCTGTCTGACTGTCTCTCCCCGTTTCCAGCTTCAGAAAAATACAAAAAAAAAAAACAAAAAAAAAAAAACAAAAACCCAAAATTTGTATGGAACCAAAAAAGAACACGAGCCTGACCTCTGGTGGTACAGTGGATAAAGCGTCAACCTGGGAACACTGAGGTCGCCAGTTCAAAACCCTGTACTTGTCTGGTCAAGGCATATATGGGAGTTGATGCTTTCTGCTCCTCCCTCTTTCTCTCTCTCTCTCTCTCTCTCTCCCTCCTTCCCCTCTAAAATGAATAAATAAAAATAAAATATAAATAAAAAAAAAGAACACGAATAGCTTCAGCAATCTTAAAAAAGAAGAATAAAGGGGGAGGTATCACACTTCCTGATATCAAGTTATACTACAAGGCCATTGTACTCAAAACAGCCTGGTACTGGCATAAGAACAGGCATATATATCAATGGAACAGAACAGAGAACTCAGAAATAAACCCATAACTCTATGGACAACTGAAATTTGACAAAGGAGGTAAGGAAATACAATGGAGTAAAGACAGCCTCTTTAATAAATGGTGTTGGGAAAATTGAACAGCTACCTGCAAAAAAATGAAACTAGGCCACCAACTTACACCACTCACAAAAATAAACTCAAAATGGATAAGAGACTTAAATGTAGGCCGTGAAACCATAAGCATCTTAGAAGAAAACATAGGCAGTTAGCTCTCCGACATCTCTCGGAGCAATATATTTGCTGATTTATCTCAACGGGGTAGTGAAATAAAAGACAGGATAAACTAATGGGACTATATCAAACTAAAAAGCTTTTGCACAGCTAAAGACAATATAAACAGAATAAAAAGACAAACTACACAATAGAACATATTTGACAATACATCTGATAAGGGGTTAATAACCAAAATTTATAAAGAATTTGTGAATCTCAACACCATGAAGACAGACAATCCAATCAAAAAATGGAAAAAAGAAACGAATAGACACTTCTCCAAAGAGGACATACAGATGGCCAATAGGCATATGAAAAAATGCTCAACATCATTAATCATTAGAGAAATGCAAATTAAAACCACAATGAGATATCACCTCACACCAGCCAGAATGGTGCTCATCAACAAAACAACACAGAATAAGTGCTGGCGAGGATGTGGAGAAAAGGGAACCCTCCTGCACTGCTGGTGGGAATGCAGACTGGTGCAGCCACTGTGGAAAACAGTATGGAGATTCCTGAAAAAACTGAAAATTGAACTGCCTTTTGACCCAGCTATCCCACTGTTAGGAATATACCCCAAGAATACCATAGACCTGCTCCAAAAGGAGTAATGCACCCCCATGTTTGTGGCGGTATTGTTTACAATAGCGAAGATCTGGAAACAGCACAAGTGTTCATCAGAGGATGAGTGTATTAAAAAACTTTGGTACATATATACTATGGAATACTACTCAGCCATAAGAAATGATGACATTGGATCATTTACAATAACATGGATGGACTTTGATAACATTATACAGAGTGAAATAAGTAAATCAGAAAAAACTAAGAACTATATGAATCTATACATAGATGGGACATAAAAATGAGACTCAGAGACATGGACAAGAATGTGATGGTAATGGGGGGTGGGGGGTTGGGGAGAGAAGGAGAGAGAGGGTTGGGGGAGGGGAGGGTTACAAAAAAACCAGATAGAAGGTGACGGAAGACAATTTGACTTTGGGTGAGGGGTATACAGCATAATCAAATGTCAAAATAATCTGGAGATGTTTTCTCTCAACATATGTACCCTGATTTATCAATGTCACTGCATTAAATTTAATTAAAAAACAAACAAAAAAATTAGAAATGATTAAGGGTTTGCTTGAAGGCAAATTGAGAAGAAAGTATTCTAAACAGAAGAATAAAGATAAGTAATGTCTTGTAGCTATAAAAGATTTCAGTAAACATTTCTCTACCTTATCTTTAGATGTTAATAAAAATATTATTAATTTAAGAAAATCATATTTTATGTGCATATTTGCTCATTGTAAATATGTATTTTACTAAATCGTAATATGCAGCCAATGAGATATCATATTACTGAAAAACATTGTTTACAAAATAAACATATTCCTAAAATCAAAATTAGTGGACTTAGTTTTTATTTTTCTAACATATCCTGAATATGTTTCCTCTACTCAGAGAGCTCTTGTTGATATTGCTACTGACAAGAACAAAGCTACCGCAGAGAACATTTAGAGTAAAACAAAACTTTGATAGGAGACTAAGAGTCCACACCACTTTGCTCTAAAATTCCTTTCCTGTGTTTCTCTAAATTTGGTCCATGGCAAGGTTGGGAACATCTCAATAACACATGTTTGAAAAAGATTTTCTCTTTTTCAGTTTAAATCTTTCAGTATCCTACACTTTTATATATATAAAGTTTTGCTAAGTTGTAATTTACATGTACTAAAATGCAAATAAAAATCTAAATGTAATGTTTGATAAGTTTTTACAAAATAATCTACTCATATAATCTATACTTCAAACAAATATTTCTGTCACACCAGAATGTTTTCTCTTCTCTTTGTATAAAAATTGTTATTAATCATTATCAATTTCTTTATTTATATACATTGATTTTATAACCTACATTACAGAAAATCAAGTCTCTGCTCAAAGAAAATGGTGTTTAAATGCATACACAAACAATGCATAAAATAATAATAATTTAAATTTTGTGATAACAGTTTCTCTGTACAGTCACTAATTATTTTGACATGGACTATGTACTAAAATACTATTATCACTAAAAGCATTTATTAAGTATCCTTATCAGAGAAAGAATACACATAACTATATGTTAATGAAGCACAAATCAAAATTAAATGAATACTTCTATGTAAATTGCAGCATGATTTACAATAGCTAAGATTTGGAAGCAGCCCATATATCCATCAGTGGATGAGTGAATTCAAAAACTGTAGTATATTCACAAAATGGAATATTATTTGGCCATAAAGAAATCCTGCCCTTTGCAACAGCATGGATGGACCTGGAGAGCATTATGTTAAGTCAGAAATAAGCCAGTCAGAGAAATTAACTATCATATGTTTTTACTCATATGTGGTGGAGTCTAATGAACAATATAAACTAATAAGCAAAATAGAAACAGTCACAGAGATAGAGAACAGACTGACAGCTGTAAGAGGGGAGGGGGTAGCCAGGCTGGGTGGATAAGGTGAAGAGATTAAGCAAAAAGAAAACAAAACACCTCACAGACACAGACAACTAAATGGTGATTACCAGAAGAAAAGTGGAATGAAAGAGGTAAAAGAGGCTACAGGGGGGAATAAATGGTGATGGAAGGAGACTTGGACTTGGGGTGGTGAACATACTACACAATATAGAGGTGATGTGTTATAGAATTGTTCACCTGAAACCTATACAATTTTATTAACCAATGTCACCTCAAGAAATACAATTTAAGTAAATAAATAATAGATAAATGAATAAATAAAATTGCACATTTAGTCTGTGACTAGGAGGGGACAAATTCCATGTCCTGTTTTGATGCCATCTTGGACCTGACTTCCTTTCATCTATTCTTCTGAAAATAATATTTCTGCCCAGAGATTGGATTTCTTCTAAATAGATTTTATACCCAACTTTGTTTTGATGTTACTGCAATATCATGTAGTTGTAGACCAATCTAACTCATGGGCAGACTCCTATCCTAGATTTTTCAGAGTGAAAATTGATGAAAGATAAATTGAGATATTCTGAAGATGTTTAAATTCTTGAACTAGACTAAAATTTTATCTGGCAATGAAATCTTGGAGAGAAGGAAAGCACTCAACCTCAGAATCTTCTAAACTCAAACACCTCAATGACTACATTAAATTAAGACACTTTGATATTTGAGTCCTGATTTCATGGGAACTCAGAAACTGTTATCTGAATATCAGGCAAGGAAATGCCTCTTTTGTCATCAAGTCATAATTGTTGGTTCTTCCATCGCCTGCTTGATTTATTTTTAAATACCCTTGATCTTTGTTTTCTCCTGGGTATAAATAAAATAATTCCTATAAGCCCTATTTGCATCCTACTGTTTTCTATCCATGTTTTATTTATGCTGCCAGACAATTGCTGAAATTCAACCCAAGATGATTGAAACATAAGCTAGTTAATGGATAACTTCCTCAAAAGAAAACTTTACATTCTAAAGTTGCATTTCTTGAGAAATTTCTATTGCATTGTGTATTTTATTTCATTGCACAAAAGGGGAGGGGAGTCAAAAAGTGAGTTGTTTTCACTTTATAGTGATTCTGCTATCTATCAATAAAAGTAAAGATAAGAAATAACTTCTGTAAAAGAGCATATTCCCTTATGGTTCTTTAGGCCATTTTCAAAGGTAACTTATCAAAAGAATAGTAAATAAAATTAAACAAAGGCTTATACTATTAAACTTCAGTGAGGTAAAAATTCAATTCAGAGGACCACAAAAATATATACATCAAAAATAAAATAAATCTTCAATCTAATCTTCAAAAAGAACATACTTAGTTAAATTTTCTAAGTATTTGGTACACTAGCATTCAAAGACGTGTGATTTAAAATCATGATTAAAGAAATAAAGATACCACATTTATTTAAATGTAAATTAATTATTGAGCCACATGACTGAGTTGCTGTTTTAACTTTGGTTAAAGATTAATTCTGGATGTTTCTAAACTTTTCTTAAATCTTATTACTTTGTAATTAGGTGCAAAGATTGTGCTAAAATTTATTTCTATGTCATATTAGAAAGGAAAGAAAATTGATTGCACTAAGCAGAAAAATTTTCCTTGTCACAGATATTGATCTAAAAATGAGGGCCAAATAAAAGAAAATAACTATTATTATTTTTTATTTGATCTTTGTTCACCCTTCATTTATCTTAGTTGATAAAACTTTCTTACTAAAACCTTTCCTTGATTTATATTCAAGGTAAACTTATTAGAAAAAAAATTACCCCATCCATACATATTAACACTCCCATTAGTTCTTTCTTAAGTATAAGTATCTGTGAACTAAATTGTAATTAATATAATTTTAAATTAAGCATCATAGTTTATTTCTCCAGAAAAAAATAATATTCTTATTTGTTGTATTTCAATTTACACTCCAAAAATTGCCTATTCTGTGAGTATATTTTAGTAATTCCAACAGTAGTTTGTAAAAATCCAAGTCTAATTTATGGATATTTTTATTTTTTCATATAAGATACCATGGAGAGCCTCTAAGATGGCTCCCAATGTTGCCTGACTTCTGGTGTTTGTGTCCCTGTGTATCCCCATCACAAATTATGTCAGGGTTGAAACTAGAATATGGCAGAAGTTTAGTATTGTATAATAAAGAATTTGTTTGGCTTTCATCTCTAGTTCTTTTTTAAAATATTTTTATTGATTGATTATTATAATGAGAAGAAGGAAGAAAGACAGACACACTGACTTGCTGTTCCACTTATTCATGCCATCATTGGTTGATTCTCATATGGGCCTGGACCTGGGATGGAACTCACAACCTTGACAGGTCAGGATGATGATCTAACCAGCTAAACTACCTGACCAGGGCCTCCCTGGTCCTTAAGTCAAACAGTTAAGATTAGTGTCTATTGTTTGTAGCGAGCTCCTCAGATCACACCTGAGTTTATGCTAATGAGGTGAGTTATAATGGACCCTCTAGATCAGTGGTCTCCAACCCCTGGGCTGAGGACTGGTACCGCTCTGCGGGCCATTTGGTACCGGTCTGCAGAGAAAGAATAAATAACTTACATTATATCCATTTTATTTATATTTAAGTCTGAACGATGTTTTATTTTTTTAAAATGACCAGATTCCTTCTGTTACATCCATCTAAGACTCACTCCTGACGTTTGTCTCAGTCACATGATACATTGCTGCTAAAATTAAACTCTTTATAAACTAGCAAATGAGTGAAAAACAAAATTCCATCGAAAGTTTTTTTGCGAAGTGGAAATGGGCCAGTGAGGAGACAGAAGAAGAACCTATGACCTTGAAAAAAAAGAAGGCTTCATTTAACAGACAATACCAGAAGTCTACTTGAAGTATGGATTTATCGCAACTGGTGATTCTCGCGCACCAAGGGCTCTCTGCATAATATGTGGCGACTGGCTAAGTAATGAGGCAATGAAGCCTTCAAAACTGCTTCGCCACTTGGAGACCAAGCACCCTACCTTAAAAGACAAGCCTTCTGAGTATTTCGAAAGAAAAAAGCTTGAACAAGAAGGACAGAAACAATTACTGGTGGCCACTACATCAATAAATGCGAGTGCACTGAGAGCATCAGACTTGGTGGCTAATCGTATTGCTAAGGCTAAGAAGCCATTCACCATTGGTGAAGAATTGATCCTTCCAGCCACTAAAGACATTTGTTGTGAACTTCTAGGAGAGGCTGTGGTTAAAAAGATAGCACAGATGCCTCTTTCGGCTACCACCATCACCCGGCGCATTGAGGAAATAGCAGAGGACATTGAATCACAATTGTTGGAAAGGATTAATAAATCACCATGGTATGCTCTTCAGGTTGACTAATAAAACAGATATTGACAACAAGACAATGCTACTTGTTTACATGCGTTATCTTTATCAAGAGGATGTGCATGAGGATATGTTATGTGCACTATCATTGCCAGCCAAAACCACAGCCGGAGAACTATTTAAATCGCTGGATGACTAAATATCAGGAAAACTGAAATGGTCTTTTTGTGTCGGCAAATGCACAGATGGAGCTGCTGCCATGTCCAGAAGGATGTCTGGTTTAACTACTCAGATTAAGGAGGTTGCACCTGAATGCGAGTCTACGCATTGTGTCATTCACAGGGAAATGCTGGCTAGACGAAATATACCACCGGAACTTAACAGCGTATTGAATGATGTCGTTAAAGTTATTAACCACATCAAAGCACACACCCTTCACTCGCGCCTGTTTGAGCAGCTTTGTGAGGAAATGAACGCGGAGCACAGACAGAAATTTCTTATACACAGAAATAAGATGCTTATCCCGAGGGAGGTCCCTGGCCAGAGTGTTTGAATTATGAAAGCAGCTGCAGAGATTTCTCTCAGAAAAAAGTCACCACTAGCAGCACATTTCAGTGACGAGGAATATGTCGCAAAACTCGCTTACTTGTGCAACATATTTAACCTCCTCAATGAACTCAATCAGTCACTTCAGGGGAAAATGACAACTATCTTCGAGTTGGCAGATAAAGTAGCTGCATTTAAAGCCAAACTAGATTTGTGGGGACGACGCGTGAACAGGGGAATATTTGACATGTTTCAAACATTCGCGGGAATTTTGGAAGAGACTGAGCCCAAGCCTTCATTGTCCCAGCTGGTGCACGATCACCTGTATTTGCTTTTAAAAGAGTTTGAACGCTACTTCCCAACCAAAAAAGACCCATGAATTGCCAAGGAATGTATCCGCGATCCATTTGTCAACAAACTAGGTGAATCCAGCCTGTCTATGCAAGAAGAGGATCAACTACTGGAGATTGCAAATGACGGCGGCCTTAAAAATATGTTCAACTGCATGATTCCATACATAAGTGGGACATAAAAATGAGACTAAGAGACATGGACAAGAGTGTGGTGGTTATGGGGGGGGAAGCGGGGAAGGGGGGGAGGGGCACAAAGAAAACTAGATAGAAGGTGATGGAAGACAATCTGACTTTGAGTGATGGGTATACAACATAATTGAATGACAAGATAACCTGGACATGTTTTCTTTGAACATATGTACCCTGATTTATTGATGTCACTCCATTAAAATTAATAAAAATTTATAAAAAAAAATATGTTCGAGACTACAACTCTGCCAGTGTTCTGGATTAAAGTCATGGCAGAATACCCCGAGATCACCACAAAAGCACTAAAAACCCTGTTGCCATTTCCGATATCCTATTTGTGTGAAGCGGGATTTTCTACAGTGACAGCAACCAAAACAAAATTACAGAATAGACTGGACATAAGCAACACACTTCAGGTGTCATTGTGTCACATTACCCCTAGATGGGACCGTCTTGTTGCAGAGAAACAAGCTCAGGGATCCCACTGATTTAATATTATGGTTGTTGAGAGATAGGGTACTATCTCTCATTCTATATAAACATTATAATAAATAACCCTTAACTTAACAATATTCATAACAGTGGTGAGTTGTATTTTTCATGCACTTTATATTTGGTTTTGTGTTGTATCTTATTTTTAAGGCATGTTTAAACATTACCTTAGCGACTGGAAAGTGTTTGGAGACAGAGAGGATGGTACTCATGTTATGTTTTTGGTGCGACGTTAAGAGGACGCTTCTAATAAAGTTGCATACGAGTACACAGTGGATTCATGTTTATTTTTATTGTCGTAAGTTCATGACTGTTAGCGAGCCTGAAACTATTATATTACATATTGATGTCAGACATGAAACGTTGTCAGAATAACAAATTTAAATACAGCCTGAATAATGAGGACATGCTCGTTCCTCCTTTAACTTAGCCCAATAAATATCGTAAGTTGACAATTATATTTAAAAATACCACAGTTTTTACACCAGTCGCATAATTTTATTTTGTGCATTTATCCGTCCCACCCTAAAGGCCAGTCTATGAAAATATTTTCTGACATTAAACCGATCTGTGGCCCAAAAAAGGTTGGGGACCACTGCTTTAGATAGTTTCACAATGAAGCCTGGCCATGCCAGAAGGACCAACCATGTTAGGCCTTTCAGTCACATGCTATCAGTCTGATCTCCTGGTAGGAAGGGAAGTTAAGGTTGATTTAATCCTGTGGCCAATGATTTCATTAGCCACGACTACAGAATACAACCTTAATAAGAACCTGGATACTGAGGAAGGTAGGTGAGCTCCCTAGGTAGTGATATACCAGAGGACCTCCAAGGGATGTGTCCTGAGGACAGGGAAGCTTCTGTTTGAAGCTCTTCTCTCCCTTACCCTTTGCATCTCTTTGGTTGGTTGGTTCTAATTTGAGTTCTTTATAAAGAAAACATATTATACACATAGTGCTGTCCTGAGTTCTCTGAGTCATTCTAGTAAATTTTTGTGTCTAGAAGGAAAGTTAAGAACCCATACATTGTAGCCAGGTGATCAGAAGTGTAGGTGGCTTGGGAACTCCCAAACTTACAGCCAGTGTCTGGAGTTGAAAACAGCCTTGTGAGAAACTGTGTCCTGAACTTGTGAATTTAACCAAACTCAGTAAGAGCAAACATCTCCATGAGACAACACTCATGGTGTATCATGATTTTTAATTTCTATTTTGATAAAAAAAAATATGCTGTTTACATAGTCACAAAATAAATAGACCCAAATGTAGTCTTCTCTGTTTTCCAATCTATCATGTTTTTTGTTCTTTCACATTTGAGACAGTTACAATATTTACATATTTATACATGACTTGATTGTGTGGGGTGAGTTGAAAGATATTAAAACCAATGAGGAGTGGAGGAAGGACATCCTCACATTTACCCTGACACACTTACCTAGGTCATATTATCTGACCTGGGATGCTTCCAAGATGAACAGGTTGGTGCCTGATTTCTCCACTTCCTCTCATCCGCAGGCCTTAACTTTATCAAAATTTCAGGCTTCTGCCTCAGCTCATGTACTGAGCCAGCCCTCATCATGGCCAACTGCATCCCAATGACATACCCCAGCACAAGCAGAGTCACTAATCTTCCTCTGTCAGTGTATACATAGCCATCTCCTGCCACCTTCTTCTCCAGTCCACAGTCCTGCCCCACTCTCTCCCATCCCACCACACACGCATGCATACACATGCACACATACACACACACACACCTTTTACCAGTGTCTAGTCCACATGCTTATCTTGCACTTCATTGCATGTCCATTTCCTCCTATGGAATTGAAGCCATGGGCTGACATGTCACCTACTATACTTAGGGTCTAATATTGTAAAGCCAGTAGCCACGGCCACCATCACAGCCTCCTGGCCAGTGCAGGTTCGCATTAGATTCGGACAGACAGTAATGAAACAACGGAGCCAAGAACTGGTGGGCCATTACCTTTAATTCTAGCTTGCACCCGGCAGGCAAGTAAAAACACACACTGGGCTCCAAAACCCACCCAGTCAGTGCTCACAAAGCTACTTACTTATCCAAGTTTCCTAGAATCAAAGATTTCTAGCCCACCATCCTTATTCACCTCTGTTCCTCATCTCCTTCTCTCTGCACAAACTGGCTTCTTCAGCATTCCTCCATCTTGGCTGCCTCTCCTCTCTTCCACGACATGGCCTTACTCTGTTCTCCTTTCTCTGCTCTCCTCTCTAATGTTAATCTCAGGAACCAAGAGAGCACAAGTTCCCAGTCTGCCCCACTTTATAGTATAGAAATCAAAACCTTTAATCCAATATACAAACAAGGAAGTCTCTGATACAAAGTCACTTATCTGTGGCACAATGGGATTCCTCATGAGAGTGCACCACCCCACATCAAAAAGGGTGGGAAAGGCTTAGTCTTAAAGCTAAGTCTCAGGCTATAACAACCCGACCTGCTTATAGCCTGTCCTCCACACACAATGCAAACTATAAGTGAGCAAACCTATACATCAATTTACAAACTTATTTGACCAACAAATATACAATTTGGCTTTTGTCAAATCTGAATCTGAAATCTCCCTTCCCATTTAGGAGCTTTAATTGGGATGGAAGTAGAGGCCTGAAATATACATATTTCTCGACCTGCCCACTACTGAATTCTTCCCTGCACTGGATGCTACTGATAAAGTTACAGCATGTATTGGGGCCAAAACTCCAAGGATATGACATTATACTATGAACAGTTTTATCCAAAGACCTTTGAAAGGTTAGGTGAGCTAGAGATAAACGTAAAGTTTAAAAGGATTAAACATTTATTTTTGAAAATTGAGAATATAAAATAAATTTTTCGTATTTGTAAGACATGAAGAAGTCACCATGATATTGTATTTTTATATACATGGATGATAATGTTAAAATAAAATGAAGAATACAGAAATATGAATAAAAATAATGTGTTGGAAATGAGAAAGACAATATATAATATGTTATATAAAACATCTTAAATTATCTCTTTATATACTCATTCTTTAGTTCTTGGGAATCCGGGGGGGAGGATTGTATATATATATAATCTGAACTACTTGGGGTTCAGAGTTCAGAGAGAACCCAGAATTTAAACTGAAACTTGAGATTAAAAGTATATTTTGTGGCTATTTGGCATACACCCTAAAGAAGAAACAGATTATCCAAAGATCCAGATTTCTCCTCCCTTCCCAAAAATCTGTCTGCAAAGCTACCTTGAACTGTAATAATAACAAGGTTGAGATTTTATCATGTTTTATTACCATCATGTAAAACAGATGAGGATGGGGGCAGAGAGAGGAGAAACTGTGCACTAACAAGCACATTAATTGCCCTCTTTTAAGTCTTGATGCTTCAAGACTTTTCAAATCTGGAAACTCTCCATATCTTATCTCCAGCTCTGCTCTCTATCAGTGACTAGATTAGAAAAACAAATCCCAAAAATAAGATAGCCTGATCTGTCCAACCCCTCCTGTAAGGGCTCTGAAAATATGCTTTAAATAAACAGGCATGCAATATTTTTCTTTCTATTCTCTCTGGAAGAAGAGAGCAGAGGGGCAGAAATTTCCACTGCCCTTTTTTTTCTAAGCACTCTATTTTATCTGCCAACAAAGCACAGCAAACAAGGCTGATTACAATATTAGTTCTAAACCCTCTTCATACCTTCGAATTCTTGGGTGATTCATTGAACTGATAACCTGGTCAAGAGCCCAGCCGTTTACAGGCACTAACTCTTTCAGTTGTGATGAAAAGAAAACTGACACAGAAAACTAAGACACAAATGTACCATTTCCTTTCTGGAAGTAATAACTGAACCAGTTTTGCCTTCACATTAAAGCTGGCTAGGAAGTTTTCTTCCCAAAGAGAATATATGGAAAAGACTTTTTTTCATGGTAAGCATTGACTGTAGGTTTAAATCCCAACCGTCATATGTAACTTGCCCTTTTAGAGGGCTGTCTTTCTAGCCCATGACAGTGCTTTTCCTCATTTGCTGGTGTTATGCACCTAACCTTTGTCCCATTCTTACTCAAGAGAGTGGAAACTTTGAAGTGAAATTTATTTCTTCACAAAAATTTTGAACACGATGTGTCTGAATCTATTTTATGTAGTAACAGAAAGGTGAGCAAGAGGGACAAGGGATACTTTTCTGCCTTATGACCTGTTGAACTTTCATGTCATTTCTCCCTATTCCAAAACTTAGTTCCTATGAGGGGTAGTTTTTCTACTCTGGAGATTTCTTCCTTCTTGCACATAAATTCAGAATGTAAGTCTTACAGGGGACTGAAACAATGTCAAGTTTCTCTGAGAGGTTCCAGCCTTAAATGTGTGTGGAGTGTTGGAATAGGAATCAGGAAAAGAAGAGAAGCCTTCTTAACTTTTGAAAAAAATGCAAAACATTTCCAATCCCCCAAATAGAATAAATTTATGACAATCTTCTACTCAAATGTGTGCCTGGTCCAAAGGTAGGATGGAGGAATAGACTGATGTCTTTATCTTACATTACAACACACCCTAGGTGTCAGCGTTTCTTATGTACCATACCCCTCTGTGTGCCATGCACACATGCATAGATTTGTTTCTTATATTCCTCTCTCTCTGAAAGAAGTGCTGCAGTTCCCTACAGTTTGTGTGACACCCAGAAAACAAAAATAGAGATAGACTCTGCTTCAGCACTGTTCTCTTAGGAATGCTGTGTAGCTTTGCCCAAATAACTGGATTTAGCTGCTCTGGGTGCTGATGAGATCATATTGGTACCTCACTAACAATAATAATAGGGTTTTATTCTCTTTCTTTTTTTTCTTTGTATTGATTTAGGATATTGTAAAGTTGATAAAAAGAATTTGTTAACAAAACTGAATGTAATTGTTTAATCAACCAATATTTAGTGAGCATCTAATATGTGCCAGGCACTTTCCTGACACAAATAGACAAAAGATAGACAAAAATCCTCTTTTGGAGAGTTTAAATCTATGAAATGTCTGTGCACATGCACACACACACACACACACACACACACACACACACACATAATGCCAGCATGAGTAGTGTGAGTCTTATGTTAACTAAGTAATGCATTGATAATATCTTTAGTCAGAAAGAGCAAAAGACAAGGGTAGAAGTGCTTACCTAGTCTATGCCCCAAAATACTCATTTTCTCATTTAATTTTCTCAATCAAGAGCTCAACATTGTATGTAAGGAAATTGGAAATAACAGATTACAAAGTTACATGATGGGATATCAAAGTTCTTTTATATCCATAACTCTTTAATGACTCTTACAAAGGAACATGATCTAAAATGAGTAGATTAGCCTTTGAAGTATTAAGTTTAGTATAGCATAAGGATCATCATATGAAAATTATATAAGCAGTGTTCCATATTTTCTCTTTATCTTTAACTTTTGGCCTTTCAATTTATGTCTTTTGATGGACCTCTTTGGGTTCATCTTGTTTGGGATTCTCTGCTTCCTGACTTGTATCTCTCTTTTCTTCACCAAGTTAAGGAAGTGTTCAGTCATTATTTCTTCAAATTGGTTTTCTCCTCCTTTATATCTCTCTCTTTTCCTCCTGGGACCCCTATGATTTAAATGTTGGTACACTGAATGTTGTCCCAGAGGTCCCTTCAACTATTCACATTAATTTAATTTTTTTTTTCCTGTTAAGATTGGGTGATTTCCAGTACCTTGTCTTCAGCTTGCTGACTTGTTCTTTCATAGGATCTAATCTGTCATTGATTCCCTCTAGAGTATTTTTTTTTATTTCAGTTATTGTATTCTCTAGTTCTGATTGGTTCCTTTTTATTTTTTCTATCTTTTTGTTGGCATTCTTACTGAGTTCATCTAATATTTTCCTGAATTTGTTGAGCATCTTTATAACCTTTGTTTTGAATTCTTTATCTGGTTGATTGCATATCTCCATCTCAGTTCTATTACTGGAGTTTTGTTCTGTTCTTTTGTTTAGAACTTTTTTCTCTGTCTGTTCATTTTGACTGTCTCTCTGTGTTTGTTTCTATGAATTAGGTGAAACAGCAACATCTGCTGGTCTAGGAGGAGTGGTCTGGATAGGAGCTTCTGCTTTGTGAACTGCATGTGCCAGGTTTATTTGGAAGTCCAGCTAAAGCTGGAGCCTGAGTAGATGTGCATTGCACAGAGTCCTAGAGCAAGCTGAGCTAAGATCACCTTGGCAGAACAGTTGCGGCTGTAATGGGAGTGGTCTTAGGTTTCAGGGAATCCAGGATTCAGGCCATGCAAAGTCTGGAGCTATAGCTGAAGCAGGTGTGGTCTGAAGGAAGTACTGGGGACAAGCTGAACCAGGGAGGGAACTATAGCTATAGTCTCAGGTTTCAGGGAATCCAGGATGCAGGCCATGCAAAGTCTGGAGCTATAGCTGAAGCAGGTGTGGTCTGAAGGAAGTACTGGGGACAAGCTGAACCAGGGAGGGAACTATAGCTATAGTGGGTCCTAGCTTTAAGAAGTCTTGTGGGCAAACTGCACTGGGGCTACCTTGCCAGGAAGCCTGGAAACTGGAGCTGGAGCTGACCATGGGGAGACCCAGGCAGCACTAAGGCCTGGAGCAGTGGCCAAGGAGAGTCCCAGGGAAAGCCACAGAGCTTGTGTGGGCCTGAGGCCTTGGGCACACTAGGATGGCCTTGGCCAGTGACTAGAATGTCTGGATAGTGCTCCTATCCATGTGATTAAGGTGAAAGAAAGTGCAAAAATGGTGCTTGTTGGTGCCTCCAATACCAGCAAGAGTTCCCACAGATTCCCTTCCACTCAGTAGATGCTCTAAGATTAGTAAATAAATTTCCTTCTTGTGAATAGTCTAGGTACCCTTTAAATCAGTGGTCCCCAACCCCCGGGCCGCAAGCCAGTACCAGTCCGTAGGCCATTTAGTACTGGTCCGCACAGAAAGAATAAATAACTTACATTATTTTCGTTTTATTTATATTTAAGTCTGAACGATGTTTTATTTTTAAAAAATGACCAGATTCCCTCTGTTACATCCATTTAACACTCACTTTTGACCCTTGTCTCGGTCACGTGATACATTTATCCATCCCATCCTAAAGGCCAGTCCATAAAAATATTTTCTGACATTAAACAGGTCCGTGACCCAAAAAAGGTTGGGGACCACTGCTTTAAACCACTAGTTGTTGTTGTGCTTCATGGTGGGCAAGTCTGTGTGGAACCTTCCGTGATCCCTCCCTACTGCAGGTCAATGCATTGGGGGTGGGGTTCCCATGACACCATGTGTCTGTCTGTCCTGTCTGTTTCTGTCCAGTCCCTCTCTCTCACCTGTATATAGAAGCTGTTCCATCAGCCCTTTGTTATTCAGGAGGAACCATGTAATCTTTGGGTGTAAGTTTGATGTGTTCATGGAAGGAGGTGATTTCAGGGTCCTTCTATACCACTGTTTTGAACTAGAAGCCTTGAGCAGTGCTCAGTAAATGGGAATGCTCTCTTTCCCTTCACCTCCTTGTTTCCATGCCCCTGTTTTCCTGTAAATGAAAGTAGTGCGGGCCCTGGCCAGTTGGCTCAGTGGTAGAGTGCAGGCCTGACATGTGGATGTCCAAGGTTCAATTCCCAGTCAAGGCACACAGGAGAAGTGCCCACCTGTTTCTCTACCCTTACCTCTTTTGCTTCTTTCTCCCTCTCTCTCTCTCTCTCACTTTCTCTTCCCTTCCCGCAGCCATGACTCAATTGTAGCTAGTTGGTCCCAGGCACTGCGGATGGCTCCATGGCCTCTGCCTCAGGTTCTAAGAAGAGCTTCATTGCTGAGCAACAAAGAAAGACCCAGATGGGCAGAACATCGCCCCCTGCTGGGATTTCTGGGTGGATCCTGATTGGGGCACATGCGGGAGTCTGTCTCTGCCTCCTCTCCTCACACTGAATAAAAAGAAAGAAAGAAAGTAGTGTGGCCATGGTCACAAAAATTAGAAGTAAATGTTTAGAGTAATTGATAATTTTTCTCAGTTTTTTAAAGTACACAGGGAGTCAGCTGCCCTCTTTCTCTCAAATATTTTTTATATAAATAAATGTTTTTTTCCTGAACTCTTTCTATCCTTATTACCCTTTCCTTATTTGCCTAACTTGCAGTTTCTCCCCTGAAATACTGCAACCCCTTCACTGCATGCTTCTGGCTCTGCACTCCTTCCTCTGGCCACCCAGTCAGAGTGGTTGCTCTGTGTACAGCCTCCATTCCTTCTAGAGCATCAGTTCCCAAAACAGCAGCAAAAAAAAAAAAAAAAATGTTCCTATCTTTATTAATCACATAAAGAAACCAAATGTGCAAAACATTTTTTTTCTTTGTATCCAAAAGAATGTGTTATGGAATTAAATCTCTAGATGTCGTTGTACACTATAAATGGGAGAGTTTTTAGTAAAATCGTGACCATAATGCCACTGAGGGCATCTTGCATTTCTTTCATGTTGGGGATAAATTATTATTTGTCTTGTGCTAACTTGGAAAGTCTTCTATGGCAGATTCTATTGGCTTTGTTTTGTTTAGTTTGGTTCAGTTTTATTTTATTTTTTAATGAATTTATTGGGGTGATGTTGGTTAATAAAATTATACTGGTTTCAGTTGTACAATTCTGTAATACATGACCTATAATTGCATTGTATGTTCACCACCCAAGTCAAGTCTGCCTCCATCACCATCTACCCCCCGTCTACCCTCTCCCACTCCCCCCCCCACTTTCCCTCCTACAATCCCCACACAGTTGTCTGTGTCTCTAAGGTTTTTTTCTTTGCTTAATCCCTTCACTTTTTTTACCCAGCCTCCAGCCCCTCCCCTCTGACAGCTGTCAGTCTGTTCTCTGTATCTATCAGTCTGCTTCTATTTTGTTAGTTTATTTTTTTCATTTGATTCCACATATGTGAAATTATATGATACTTGGCTTTCTCTGATTGATTTACTTCACTTAGCTAAATAATCCCAAGGTCTAGCCATGCTGTCACAAAAGGTAAAATTTCCTTCTTTTTAAAGACCGAGTAGTATTCCATTGTGTAAATGTACCAGAGCTTTTTATCCACTCATCTACTGATGGACACTTGTGCTGTTTCTAGATTTCATAGCAATATTTTCTCTGATATATGACCTCGAACAAGGGAAATAAAAGAACATAAACAAGTGGGACTATATCAAACATAAAAGCTTTTGCATAGCATAGGAAACAATCAACAAAATGAAAAGGTAACCCACTGAATAGGAGAACATATTCATCAATACATCTGATAAAAGTTTAATATCCAAAATTTATAAGGAACTTATAAAATTCAACACCAAAAATAAAAATCCAAGGAAGAAACAGGTAAAGAACATACAGAGGTTCAACAGACATGAAAAGATACTCAATATCACTAATCACCAGAGAAATGCAAATTAAAACTACAATGAGATATCACCTCACACTTGTCAGAGTGGCGCTCATTAATACATCAACACACAATAAGTACTGGCGAGGGTGTGGAGAAAAGGGAACCCTCCTGCGCTATTAGTGAGAATGCAGACTGATGCAGCCACTGTGGAAAGCAGTATGGAATTTCCTCAAAAATTATGACCCAGCAATTCCACTTCTGAGAATTTATCCAAAGAAATCTGAAACAGTAATTCAAAAAAATATATGTACCCCTGTGTTCACTGCATTGTTATTTACAATAGCCAAGATTTGGTTTTATTTTCATTCAATCATATAAGCTCAGAGACTAGCATAGCTGAGTGACTGAATGAGACAAACTCAAGATTGGTGCCTGAAATCAAGAGTCTTCGAGAAAGAAACCTGCATCTGTTTTTCAAACTGTCACTGTTGCTTTCCTTCTGGCTAACCAAAGTAGAGACATGCAGGAGTGGAAAGAAAAATAACTTGCACTCTACATGTTCTGACTTGATGATGTGTTGTTTTGATGTTTGCATAATAAAAGCTGCCTAAGAGTCAATTATGTCAAATAAATGTGTATGGTATTTTGCCTGCAGTAGTACCAGAAATCTCAGATCCTCCAAACCCTTGAGAAAAGACAGATACACAATGTCAGAGGTCAGGTGATGTGGGGGAAAAGTTTACCTGCTTCGTGGAAAAGGCAGCAAACCTGAACTGAAGTAATTTGCCCACAGCCGTAGAGTAAATCAATGAAAACAGCAAGTTAGCACAAGCTGGACAAGGAAAGGCAATACACTTTCTGTTGAAGAAGCTTGTCTTATCTTACATAATACGTTTTTGTTTTTATTTACATTTCAATGTCTGCAATAGCCATGCTGGAGCTGAATAACAAATAACGGGGCCAACAGACGCTGTTGGAAACATTTATGAAGAATCCCGGGTTATCCTGTCGAAATTTTCTGACAGTAGTCAACTTTCTTTTAATAGTTTCAAAATTCAAAATTCTTTGGAAACAAGTAGAAGGAAAGAGAATCAAAGAAAAATCAAGACAATATGAAATAAATTTTATAATTTAGTACTGTGGTCCCCAACCTTTTCTGGGCTACGGACCCTTTTAATGTCAGAAAATATTTTCACAGACCGGCCTTTAGGGTGGGATGGATAAATCTATTACGTGACTGAGACAAGCATCAAGAGTGAGTCTTAGATGGATGTAACAGAGGGAATCTGGTCATTTTTTAAAAATAAAACATTGTTCAGACTTAAATATAAATAAAATGGAAATAATGTAAGTTATTTATTCTTTATCTGTGGACCAGTACCAGGGGTTGGGGACCACTGATTTAGTAGATGAATTAAATCTGAAAAAAATAAAAACAAAAAACAAAACCCTCTATTATTGTCCTTACCCATCACCCCTCTCTACTTTCAGACTGTAGTCTACCTTTAATCCCTACATTGAAAATTCAGTCTTTTAACCTTTTATTTGCCTTCCTTGTTCAGTTTCCATAGGGCAGGTACTCTAAATGCAAGATCCATGAACTCCTGGACTCCCTGAATGAATCTGGTGGGTGGGAAGTTCATGGCCGTAAGCTCCCTGAAACTGCAAGCAAACTTCTGTGTGAATGTGCAGATGTGCATTTTACAGGGGAGGGGTCAATGACCTGGGTAAAACTTCCAAAAGAGTTCATCCTACACAAAAGTAAGTCAAATACTGCCATAAAAATAAGTGAAAAGATCCACACAAGTCTTACTCAAAAAAATTATTTTGTTTAGAAATACAAAATAGCATTAGCTAAAAAAATGTTGGTGAGAATTATAAATTGCCCTACTGTTATTCTAGCCTAGGGTGGTAAAGTAGAATTACAGTAACAGTCACTACTCTCCCCAAAAGACTGCCCTCCCAAACCTGCAGGAACCTCACAGACAAGCTCTTGCTTGTTATAACTCAGTGACAGCTGTACAGATATTCCCTGACTGCCGACCTCTTTCCCTTCTCTTATACTTCCAGCTGCTGGTTGGGTTTACTGAGGTCAAAGCTTTATTTCTAATATGTTCTGAAGTCCTCTTCTCTCATACATAGGGTATATATATTATATAAATTTTTTCTCCTGTACTGTATCTGACAGTACATGATATGATTCCCTGTTTGCCATGACACCACTTACATAGTCAGGTTTCCATCATACATCTCCCTTTGCATCCTGAATCACTATAGTTATTATTGAGTGACAGATTTAAGATATAAAAAATGCCCAACTTAAGAAAGATGTTCCTTTACAATTCATCTAAAACTTGATATTTTTAGATTATTGTAGTCTAAAAACTGATGAGGAATCTAGTCTAGAATCTGACTTCTCAGTGTGATCATGGAAAGAGATTTTTAGAGTTAAACAATAAAGAGTAACACTCTAGTAGTAACCACATATAGGAAACAAAAAAGCGATACTCGGTTCTCATGTTCTATGGACAATTAATTCACATTATGCTGAAGATTGAAGCAATTTAGCAAGTATTTAAAATGTAAATATCAAAATAAAAATATATGATACGTCCAGGCTAAGTTAGAAGGTATCCTGGTGGAAGGGGATCCTTAATGATACTAAAATGATGTTATCTCTACACAGTGCAGAACAAGAATATCCCATGTACTGAGCTAGGTAATAAATGCTTCTAACATCAATGGAACTATTTATTTAATAATAGTTATCATTTATCCTTGACTTGTCACAATTTTTACATGTAATTCATGGAAAGACAACTCAAAATAGCCTAAGAAAAAATTAGGAGAGGGGAATGTATTGCCTTCTGTAATATATAAATACTTAAAGCCTTAAAATTGACTAAATCTAGAGATTAAAATACAAAGGTAAAAGGAGCATTTGCATACTCCTTTGGGTTTACACTTATTTCTCCTTCAATTCTGAGTTCTAAATGTTGCTTCCTCTTAAAAGTCTCCCTGAATCCTTACAAATCCCAACTAGGTGATATTGTAGAACATTTTGCAAATTCCATCATGGAGTGAATCTCATTTAAATAAAATTTAACTCTGTATTCCAATTAAAAGACTAATTGTTCTATAGCCATGGTAATAAGTAGCAACCACAACTTTAAAATTGTTTTAACCAATGACACCTTGCCTCATGGAAAATATTTTTGCAAACCAACAAATCTAGTAACAGCACCTCACCAATCAGGAATCAGACAATCAGAAATAGACTCAGACTCAGTCCTCTAAACTCACCTGTAAGTGCTAACCAATCTACAGTAGCCCCATCTGAATATCTATATTTCTATAGATGATGTCAATCCATTTACACAAATATCTGCCAAACTCTGAACTTCATTCTTTCTCTAACCCAGTGGTAATCAGCCTTTTTATACCTACTGCCCACTTTTGTATCTCTGTTAGTAGTAAAATTTTCTAACCACCCACCGGTTCCACAGTAATGGTGATTTATAAAGTAGGGAAGTAACTTTACTTTATAAAATTTATAAAGCAGAGTTACAGCAAGTTAAAGCATATAATAATTACTTACCAAGTACTTTATGTTGGATTTTTGCTAAGTTTGGCAGAATAAATCTTTATAAAACATCTTATTATAGTTAAATCTAACTTTGGTTGCTCCACTACCACCCACCATCAAAGCTGGAGTGGCCACTAGTGGGCAGTAGGGACCAGGCTGACTACCGCTGCAAATCATAGATAACATCAACAGCCCGCTCTGCTCATAGAGACTGCCTGAGCAATAGTTCCCTTACTGCAGTAAACAAAAAATGCATTTTTTTTTTTTGCATTTTTGTTTTTTGTTTCTTATATTGAGTGGTCATTACATAATTTTTTGACAGTCTATGTTGCAATGGTCAGTTTTCTTATTAATATCCACCCCTGGACAATAGAGTTCAGGAGGGTAAAGGCTTAATGTATATTGTTATAGCTGCATTTTCCCTGCCTGGAAAGAAAATGTACTCATGGCATTTGTTAAATAAATACGTGGATGTATGTAGGGATGAATGGGTAGAGGGTTGGGGGTGGGTGAATGGATGGATGAATGGGTGGGTGGTTAAAAATCAGAATCATACTGCCCTGGCCGGTTGGCTCAGCGGTAGAACGTCGGCCTAGCGTGTGGAGGACCCGGGTCCGATTCCCGGCCAGGGCACACAGGAGAAGCACCCATTTGCTTCTCCACCCCTCCGCCGTGCTTTCCTCTCTGTCTCTCTCTTCCCCTCCCGCAGCCAAGGCTCCATTGGAGCAAGGATGGCCCGGGCGCTGGGGATGGCTCTGTGGCCTCTGCCTCAGGCGCTAGAGTGGCTCTGGTCGCAACATGGCAATGCCCAGGATGGGCAGAGCATCGCCCCCTGGTGGGCAGAGCATCGCCCCTGGTGGGCGTGCCGGGTGGATCCCGGTCGGGCGCATGCGGGAGTCTGTCAGACTGTCTCTCCCTGTTTCTAGCTTCAGAAAAATGAAAAAAAAAAAAATCAGAATCATACTGCCACCAAAATGTTTTGGGAGATGGCCCTCTGGGCAAAAAATTAAGAGGTCTCATAGGGAACACCAGTAGTAAAGGTAATGAAACAATCTTCTACTAAGAGATTGTGATTATATTCAATATGTGAGACACTAGCAGAGATTCCCCAAAATACTGGGAGGTAAATTTTAACAGTCCTTTTATAGTTCCATATAGGAAGAAAATGGGTTCATGAAAGAGGAAATGATTCAAAGACAATAATGTCTCAATGCATATAGTCTAATTTATCCATCTTCAGGTAGAATCGGAAGCAGTGCATGTCACTAAGTCAACAAGTTATCACCAAGCCAATTAGAGAGTCTGAAGCCCATAGCTTAGCATTTTATTTTATTCAAATCACATTGTGCTAAATTGGGTTCCCTGGGAATTTAACTTGAGTTAGGGATTCTTATTTAAGTAATTTATTGAGGAAGGGCTCTCATGAGATTAGAGGTGAAAGGAGCAGGACAGTGCAGAGGAAAATAATCTAAGCAAGAATGAAGTCTCAACTAGAGACTAGCTTCAGTGTGATTTCTCAGTGAACCTCTAACATATGAATTACTAGACAGAGTTGGTTAAACCTTGAAGCAACTGAACTGACCTTATTGTTGGCCTTCATCTGACAGTGGTTGGGTGAAGAGGAGTCTTGGCCTGTCTTACTGAGGTGGTTCCTCTTTGGCTAAGGGAAATTCTCAGAGAAGGGAAAAGGTATGAGTGGTTATCAGTCAACAATCACAGCAGCTGGGAGATAGGTGCCCCTTGGGGACCTGTGCGAGGCACCAACAACATCCTAGGACAGGGTTTCTCAACTGTGGTCGTGTTGCCATTTGGAGGTAGAAAAATTCTTTGTTGTACAAGAGATATATCGGGCACTGTAGGATGTTTAAAAGCATCCCTGGCCTCTACCGATGGGATACCAGTAGCACCACACCTCTTCCCCCAGTTGTGAAAACCAAAAAAATCTCCAAATACAGTATTGCTAAATGTCCCATTGAGGTAAAAATTACTCCAGGTTCAAAATGATTAAACCAGAAGAAGAAGCAAAAGAGAGAGTCAATTAACTTTATCTTCTTGCACAAAGAACAGTATGTGACACACAGGAGTCATTCATCAGATGATTTTGAAAATGCTTCTAACTCAATGTAATACATTTCCCCCTAAATGCTACATTTATTTAAGTCACAAATTACCTATCACCATGGAGTTTTCTGACAGTGATGATTATCATTCTCTCTCATTCTTGAAACTAGGAAGGTAAAAAGAAATCCATTGTCAAAAATAAGGACCAGAGCAGGGGATCAGGCCAGACAGGACATGAGAGGAATATTAGGGTACAGCAAACAGAGCTTAAACCAAAGCATGAGTACATGAGAAAGAGAGAGAGAGAGGGAACCAGTTGTATTGATCCAAGTGAAAGCGGAGAACTCGAAGATATTTTTGCAAGCAGTGGCTTGGCAGGGCAAAAGTCAAGTTGAGCTCCAGGGCAAGTACCTGAACCGGTCCTGGTGGCATCAGATTCAGTGATGAGATGCTCCCTGGTTTATCTACTTGATGGACGTGTACAAATCCTTTCCTCCAGACTCAGTTGAGTTTTATCCTCATTATGAAAATCTCCTGCCCTGTTCTCTCCACAGAGAAGAAATTTTCCTCCACTTTTTCTTATTCATAGCTTTGTTAGAATACTTACCCATGGTTTCATCATGGACTAACTGTCATTCTACTCAATTAAAGGGTGAGCATCTTAGGACAGATTTTTGTTTTTGTTCTTATGACCTAAGCATCCATTCAGAACATTTATGCAATATTCATTTACCAATACCTCACTGAGTAGTTGCTATGAACCAGATACTAATTCAACCCTCACTTTCTGTCCTACCATACAATAATAAGGGACAACATGCTGCCCCATCTCTCCAAAAAAGAATGTATTACTTTTCATTACCTTGGAATGACAAGTTACCCTGTTAATCTTGTGCCTCTGTGCTTCTGTGATGGGTTATGTTTGCCATTCTTCATCCCAGAATGAGCTGCTCTGTGATGAATTGGAAGTCTCATGAAGTCAGTTTGCCCTCGGCACTCCCAGTAACTTGAGTCAGTCTAAGAAGAGACAATCACAGAGCTCAGAGTCCTTGTTCCAGCTGATTATCATTGTGCATGTAGTGTATGACTTTGTTAATTACAAATGCTGTCAACAGAGCAGCATGTTGTCTTTGATATACCTCTCTTGAATTGCCTGATTTTTGTTGCTAGTTTTGAAAACCTTATGTCAGAGCCACCACTTTTCATAAAACTGCTGAGATTTTTCTAATATTATTAAAATCTAATGTTATTTTAATGACATTGGAAAAAAGATTGATTCCATTATATTAGAAGAAGCAAATTAATCCTGATAATCAAAAAGTAGTTTTTCCTTTTTCAACTACTAGTATTAAGTACATGAAGCGTATTTCAAGAAAGAAATCATATCTAGAACTTTTATTTGGAGGCATTAATTATATATTTTAATAGCCTAGCTTTCCTATATAATATTATCTCCCAAATGACATCATAATAATACTACATAAAAAATAAGAAATGCTTCATACACTTTTAAAATATTTTCATTGCACATACCATATATGATTACATTTTATATATGTATACAGGTATTTCTATTATTTCTTTAATATATTTCCTACAGTCAGGAGTCAACACAACAGTATCAGCAGCTAAGACATTATTTTTAAGCACCCACAGAAACCTGTCTGGGAATGCAATGATACTGTGAGTATTACAGGCTGCATGCTCTGTGAACACAAACAATAGACAGTTATAGTCAAATATTCTACCATAGCCTAAGGTAAAAACTTAATATTCTGTAATGTCATATACCTATATCAACATGCCTAAGAAAGTAATATGTTTCTACATAAAACACAGAACCCTACTGTATATATTATACATAGTCCCCACTTATTTGCAGAGGATACATTTCCATACCCCCAGTGGATGCCTAAAGTTGCCAATAGTAAAAACCCTATTATATATACTATGTTTTGTCCTAATTATACATATTTATAATGCCTATAACAAAGTTTAATTTATCAATTACTCATTAGGCATAGTAAGATGTTAACAATAACCAGAAATAAAAATAACCATTATAACATGATACTGTAATAAAAGTTATTTAAATGTGGTTTCTCTCTCCCTCTCTCTCTCTCCCTCTCTCTCTCTCTCTCTCTCTCTCTCTCAACAAAGGGATGATTCAGGCCCCAAAAAGGACAGAAAAGCATGATGTGAGATTTGATCATGATATTCAGAATAGCACACAATCTAAAACTTAAGAATTGGGGTGTTTTTCTTTTTAATTGAATTTATTGGGGTGACACTGGTTAACAAAGTTATACCAGGCTCAGGTGCCCGGTTCCCCAACACCCATCTGTACATCACATTGTGTGTATGAATCGTTTATATCTGGACTTTTCCATTTCATATTTTCAGATCACGATTGACTGCAGGTAATGAAAAGTAAAGTAAATTGTGTATACTTTTTTTTTCTGAGTTAAGACTCATCTAGCTTAACTGCATATTTTTACAAAAAACATCCACCCACACTGGAAGGCTATAGTCAAATATACAGCCAGACAGATATAAACATGCAGGAGTCATGAAGCTTTTGGAAGAATATGCATGAATGATCCAGAAAATATTAGTGTGGTTACACAATTAAAATGAAAAGGGGTTTTTGTTAAATCTCACTCTGTACATCCCAAGGACACCACAAGTACTTCAAATGATGCCTATTAATAAAAGTAATAATAAAAAAAGTAGATGGCTATAAGAAACTTACAAAAGTCATGACATAACTTATTTTTTAAAATTTAAATCCCAGTAAAAGAAAAGCTTTCTTCCCTTGTTCTTTGTTTAATTCTTCTGGTTTCAGCTGAGTGGTGGTTTCTTGTTTAAGCCGTATTTAAATTACAACTTCATTCTGAGTTTTGTTTGAAGACTTACAGGTGGAAAATCCACAGATATTAATGCCCAAGATCACTGGCTATAAAAGAAAATAAAAAGATCCTAATGTGACACAGCTAACTATTTGGGGAAATTATTTTGATAGCTGTCAAGTCCAGGCCTTTGTGCTGAGACCTGGGCCACACGGAGCCCTTCTAGCTGGCCCGCTCAGGCCCGCGGCCCTGAGACCTGGCCTCACTTCTTCTCCTTGACTTTTTTCCTTCCCTCAACAAGAATGGTTTTCACAACTGTGTGGACCGAATAGGTTCCCGAGAGTGTATGTACAGTAATCCCCATTATCAGAGCCTGTCATTAACCGCTTCCCCCTCTCTGCAGGGCTAGTTATCCTAAGTAAGAAAAATGTCCGAAGGGTTTACCAAATGTTCTTAAAAGCAAAAAAAAAAAAAGGTATATACATATATAGCTCACAAAAATTAAGGGATATTTCAAAATGAATATAAAGCTATGAAATATCCTCTAATTTTTATAAGCAGTGTATATATGTATGTATGTATGTATATATAACATCTTTCAGAATGTAAAAGAGCAAACTGAACCACTTGAATTCTAATTTATTTAATTTTATTTCATCTAATATATTTAATTCTTGTTTTGTCTTTGATTTTACAAACTTGGGGGGTGGTAATCACAGAACCCTGCAGCGTATCAGTTTTTCTCAAATATAAAGTGTTAATATTGCTATATTATATTGTCACTCTGTTATGCTGAGCAGTGATTCTATTTGGCTCTCTCACGTGTGAGCATCTTTCTTCCAGGTGAGAGGTTCTCAGAGTCTGAACCTTAGTGGTGAACTAGTCACTCAACACCAGGAAGCCACAAAGGCCAGGCACATACTTCCCCTGCACCCTTGGTGGCTAGGCTGTGGGTTCATGGCTAAAGCTTGGGTAATCCAGTCCTGCCTGGACCTTTGAATTTATAGTGACAGAGAATTCACTTGGTCAGGGGCTACAGTGGCTTCCTGAGTCCAAGGGCAGCAGAGGCAGAGGTGGCAGGGCTGCTGACGCACACCTGTGCCTGCTACAATGGGCTGCTGCCTTCAGTGTCACTCACACCAGACCACCACCAAGCAGAAACTTTGTTTCTGGAAGCTTAAGCTCTTTGGTTTATATTCATATTTCTGAGCCCTACGGTACCACCATCCTAGAAATTATGAGAGCTATACAATATCTTTTTGGTTCCTTTTTGTTTGATTCAGTCAAAGTCAGTTTCTGTTATTTACTAAGGAAATGGAATAATATACCTGGCGACCTTACAAAGCTGTGGTAAAATCTGGATGATTTATTTCAAGGAAAATTTTTTGGGAAAGGATAAAAAAGTGATCTAACTTCAGGTAATGAGTATTTCTTAAGATCTCTATGAACTCTAGCTGGTTGGCCCAAAGGACAGAGTGTCAGCCCGTGTATAAACTTCCTGGGTTCAATTCCAGGTCAGGACACACAAGAGAAGTGACCATCTGCTTTTCTTTTTTTTTTTAATAATTTTATTTTTTTAATGGGGCAACATCAATAAATCAGGATACATATATTCAAAGATAACAAGTCCAGGTTATCTTGTAGTTCAATTATGTTGCATACCCATCACCCAAAGTCAGATTGTCCTCTGTCACCTTCTATCTAGTTTTCTTTGTGCCCCTCCCCCTCCCCCTTTCCCTCTCCTTCTCCCCCCTCCCCCCCCTAACCACCACACTCTTATCAATGTCTCTTAGTTTCACTTTTATGTCCCACCTACGTATGGAATAATGCAGTTCCTGGTTTTTTCTGATTTACTTATTTCACTTTGTATCATGTTATCAAGATCCCACCATTTTGCTGTAAATGATCCGATGTCATCATTTCTTATGGCTGAGTAGTATTCCATAGTGTATATGTGCCACATCTTCTTTATCCAGTCATCTATTGACGGACTTTTTGGTTGTTTCCATGTCCTGGCCACTGTGAACAATGCTGCAATGAACATGGGGCTGCATGTGTCTTTACGTATCAATGTTTCTGAGTTTTGGGGGTATATACCCAGTAGAGGGATTGCTGGGTCATAAGGTAGTTCTATTTTCAGTTTTTTGAGGAACCAGCATACTTTCTTCCATAATGGTTGTACTACTTTACATTCCCACCAACAGTGGATGAGGGTTCCTTTTTCTCCACAGCCTCTCCAACATTTGCTATTACCTGTCTTGTTAATAATAGCTAATCTAACAGGTGTGAGGTGGTATCTCATTGCAGTTTTGATTTGCATTTCTCTAATAACTAATGAAGATGAGCATCTTTTCATATATCTGCTGACCATTTGTATTTCTTCCTGGGAGAAGTGTCTATTCATGTCCTCTTCCCATTTTTTTATTGGATTGTTTGTTTGTTTGTTGTTGAGTTTTATGAGTTCTTTGTATATTTTGGATATTAAGGCCCTTATCTGAGCTGTTGTTTGAAAATATCATTTCCCATTTAGTTGACTGTCTGTTTATTTTGTTATCAGTTTCTCTTGCTGAGCAAAAACTTCTTAGTCTGATGTAGTCCCATTCATTAATTTTTGCCTTCACTTCTCTTGCCTTTGGAGTCAAATTCATAAAATGCTCTTTAAAACCCAGGTCCATGAGTTTAGTACCTATGTCTTCTTCTATGTACTTTATTGTTTCAGGTCTTATGTTTAGATCTTTGATCCATTTTGAGTTAATTTTAGTACAGGGGGACAGACTGTAGTCCAGTTTCATTCTTTTGCATGTGGCTTTCCAATTTTCCCAGCACCATTTATTGAAGAGGCTTTCTTTTCTCCATTGTGTGTTGTTGGCCCCTTTATCAAAAATTATTTGACTATATATATGTGGTTTTATTTCTGGACTTTCTATTCTGTTCCATTGGTCTGAGGGTCTATTTTTCTGCCAATACCATGCTGTTTTGATTGTCGTGGCCCTATAATATAGTTTGAAGTCAGGTATTGTAATGCCCCCAGTTTCATTCTTTTTCTTTAGAATTGCTTTGGCTATTCAGGGTTTTTTATAGTTCCATATAAATCTGATGATTTTTTGCTCTATTTCCTTAAAAAAAGGCCTTGGAATTTTGATGGGAATTGCATTAAATTTGTATATTGCTTTGGGTAATATGGCCATCTTGATTATATTTATTCTTCCTAACCAAGAACAAGGTATATTCTTCTATCTCATTATATCTTTTTCAATTTCCCAGAACAATGGTTTATAGTTTTCATTATATAAGTCCTTTACATTCTTTGTTATGTTTATTCCTAAGTATTTTTGTTGTTGTTGTTGCAATCGTGAAGGGGATTATTCTTTTGAGTTCGTTCTCAATTGTTTCATTGTTGGCATATAGAAAGGCTATTGACTTCTGTATGTTACTTTTGTATCCTGTGACCTTACTTTATTGGTTTATTGTTTCTAGTAGTCTTTTTGTGGATTCTTTGGGGTTTTCGATGTATAGGATCATATCATCTACAAAAAGTGATACCTTTACTTCTTCTTTTCTGATATGGATGCCTTTTATTTTTTTGTCTTGTCTGATTGCTCTGGCTAGAACCTCTAGTACCACATTAAATAAGAGTGGAGAGAGTGGACAACCCTGTCTTGTTCCTGATTTAAGGGGGAAAGCCTTCAGTTTAGTGCCATTTAATATGATGTTAGCTGATGGTTTATCATATATGGCCTTTATCATATTGAGATATTTTCCTTCTATACGCATTTTGTTGAGAGTCTTAAACATTAAATTGTGTTGTATTTTATTGAAAGCCTTTTCTGTGTCTATTGATAAGATCATGTGGGTTTTGTTCTTTGTTTTGTTGATATGGTGTATTATGTTAACCGTTTTACGTATGTTGAACCATCCTTGAGATTCTGGGATGAATCCCACTTGATCATGATGTATTATTTTTTTAATATGTTGTTGTATTCGATTTGCTAGTATTTTGTTTAGTATTTTATCATCTGTATTCATTAGACATATTGGTCTGTAGTTTTCTTTTTTGTGTGCCATCCTTGCCTGGTTTTGGTTTGAGGGTTATGTTGGCCTCATAAAATGTGTTTGAAAGTATTGCTTCTTCTTCAATTTTTTGGAAGACTTTCAGTAGAATAGGAACCAAGTCTTCTTTGAATGTTTAATAAAATTCGCTGGTATAGCCGTCAGGGCCTGGACTTTTATTTTTGGGGAGGTTTTTAATGGTTTTTTCTATTTCTTCTCTACTAATAGGTCTCTTTAGGCTTTCTGCTTCTTCTTGACTCAGTCTAGGAAGGTTGTATTGTTCTAGAAATTTATCCATTTCTTCTAGGTTGTTGAATTTAGTGGCATAAAGTTTTTCATAGTATTTAACAATAATTCTTTGTATATCTACGATGTCCGTGGTGATTTCTCCTCTTTCATTTTGGATTTTGTTTATATGAGTTCTTTCTCTTTTTTCCTTGGTAAGTTTTGCCAAGGGTTTGTCAATTTTGTTGATCTTTTCAAAGAACCAGCTCCTTGTTCTATTAATTTTTTCTATAGTTTTTCTGTTCTCTATTTCATTTATTTCTGCTCTGATTTTTATTATCTCCTTTCTTCAGCTGGTTTTGGGTTGTCTTTGTTCTTCTTTTTCTAGTTCCTTAAGGTGTGAAGGTAAGTGGTTCACTTGGGCTCTCTCTTGTTTGTTCATATAGGCCTGAAGTGATATGAACTTTCCTCTTATCCCTGCTTTTGCTGCATCCCATAGATTCTGATATGTCGTATTGTCATTTTCATTTGTCTGTATATATCTTTTGATCTCTGCATTTATTTCTTCTTTGACCCATTCATTTTTTAAAAGTATGTTGTTTAGTTTCCACATTTTTGTGGGATTTTTTTCCTCTTTTCTTGCAGTTGAATTCTAGTTTCAAGGCTTTATGATCAGAAAATATGCTTGGTACAACTTCGATTTTTCTGAATTTGCTGATGTTGTTTTTGTGGCCCAACATATGGTCAATTCTTGAAAATGACCCATGTACACTGGAGAAAAATGTATACT
The DNA here is from genome assembly GCF_036850995.1 of Saccopteryx leptura. Classification (NCBI taxonomy): domain Eukaryota; kingdom Metazoa; phylum Chordata; class Mammalia; order Chiroptera; family Emballonuridae; genus Saccopteryx; species Saccopteryx leptura. Next base: position 117,654,752 of record NC_089506.1, read on the forward strand.
CAGTCACTTTGGGATGAAATGTCCTGTAGATGTCTATCATATCCAGGTGCTCAAGTGTTTTGTTTAAGACCACTATATCTTTGTTGATTCTCTGTTTGGATGACCAATCTAGAGCCGTCAGCGGTGTATTGAGGTCTCCAAGTATGATTGTATTTTTGTCAGTTTTTGTTTTCAGGTCAATAAGTAGCTGTCTTATATATTTTGGTGCTCCTTGGTTTGGTGCATATATATTAAGAATTGTTATGTCTTCTTGATTCAGCGTCCCCTTAATCATTATGAAATGACCATTTTTGTCTTTGAGTACTTTTGCTGTCTTGTAGTCAGCATTATCAGATATGAGTATTGCTATGCCTGCTTTTTTCTGGATGTTATTTGCTTGGAGTATTGTTTTTCAGCCTTTCACTTTGAATTTGTTTTTATCTTTGTTGCTTAGATGAGTTTCTTGTAGGCAGCATACAGTTGGATTTTCTTTTTTAATCCATTCTGCTACTCTGTGCCGTTTTATTGGTGAGTTTAATCCGTTTACATTTAGTGTAATTATTGACACTTGTGAGTTCCCTATTACCATTTTATATATTGCTTTCTGTTAGTTTTGTGTCTTGTTTGATCCTTCTCTTTCGTTTTTCTATCTTTTGTTTTTATTTGGTTGTATTCCATACATCTTTCCTCTGTTGCTATCTCTTTTATCTCATGTGCTTCTGTGGTGGTTTTTTCAATGGTGGTTACCTTTAAGTAATGAAAAGGGTTCCTACCCTGTTCATTGTAGCACACTATTTTGTGAGTACTTTTGCACTCCATTGTCCTTTGCTATTGTTAATCTCCATCCTCTCCCCCCCTTTTTTTTTGTTGTCACAGTTTAAATTTGGTTTTATTGTGTTCCTTTTGGAGCTTTTGCTTGTGGCTTTGTGCTTTTTTGTTCTTTGTATCTGATTGGAGAACCCCCTTTAGTAATTCCTGGAGTGGGGGTTTTCTAATGATAAATTCCCTCATCTTTTCTGTTTCTGTGAACGTTTTTATTTCTCCTTCATATTTGAAGGATAGCTTTGATGGGTATAGTATTCGTGGCTGAAAGTTCCTCTGTTTCAGGACTTTAAATATTGGGGTCCACTCTCTTCTAGCTTGTAGAGTTTCTATTGAGAAATCTGATGATAATCTAATGGGCCTTCCTTTATATGTTGTATTCTTCTTTTCCCTGGCTGCCTTGAGAATTTTTTGTTTGTCGTTGGTTTGTGCCAATTTCATTATGATGTGACTTGGAGTAGGTTTGTTGGGGTTAAGAAAACTCGGAGTTCTGTTTGCTTCTTGAATTTGAGGCTTTAGTTCTTTCCACAGGCTTGGGAAGTTCTCATCTATTATTTGTTTGAGTATGTTCTCCATTCCATTTATTCTCTTTTCTCCCTCTGATATACCTATTATTCTTATGTTATTCTTTTTGATGGAGTCAGATAATTCTTGTAGGGCTATCTCATTTTTTTTTAATTTTTGAGTCTCTTTCTTCTTCTCTCTGTTGTGCCTCAAGTTGCTTGTCTTCTATTTTACTAATCCTCTCTTCTATCTGTCATGTTCTATTAGATAAGCTTGTTACTTCGTTTTTCAGCTCGTGAATTGAGTTTTTCATCTCTGTTTGATTTGTTTTAATAGTTTCAATTTCCTTGGAAATATATTCTTTGTGTTCATTGAGTTGTTCTCTGAGCTCCCTAATTGCCTTTCTGTGTTTTCTTATATATCTCGGAGGATTTTTAGGATTTCTATCTTAAATTCTCTGTCATTTAGCTCCAAGGTTTCCAATATATTAAATTTTTTCTCCATAGATTTTTCCTCATCTAGCTGTGTTACCTCTCTTTCTTTTGTATCCATGATATTCAATTTTCTCTTCCTTAATGGCATCAGAGGGTGGTTTTGTTGATAGTATTAATGAGATTTAATAAAGAATAAAAAGTTAAAAAAATAAAAAATTGAAAAGCGTTTTTTTAAAAAAATTAATAATGAAATAAAGAAAAATAAAATAAAATTAAAATTAAAAAAAGGAAATTATTCTTCTCCCTCCTTTTTTCCTCTCCTCTCCTATCCCCTCTTTCTTGAGAAAATCTTGTGATGAACTGTGAATTATATTGTACTAAATAGAACAAACAATGCCTGTAATGGAGTGCCTGAATTGGGGAAAAGTCATAAAGGGGGGGGAAAAGAAAGAAAAAAAGAGGGGATATGGACCCACAAAAAGCAAATAAGGAAAAAATTTGGGTCAAGAATAAAATGATTTGCTTTTAGGTGTTGGTTGACTAAGAGTTATGTTGAGAGAAATAAGAGGGAAACAGAAAAATGGGGGGACAAATTAAAAAATTACTATTGTATTTAGTGGAACAAGAACTAGATAAAATGGAGAGCCAGGGATGGGATCACTGCTAGTGAGTTAAAAAGGTGAAGTAAAAAACCCCCAAAATGCCACAAACATAAGTTTGAGTCCCAGATAAGATAATTTGTTCGTTATTGAGGTTTGAATGAGAAGAGACGTAAAGGAGAAAGGAAGAAACTAATATAGAGGGAGAAAAGAAAGAGAGAGAGAGAAAGAAAAGAGGGAACCATTAAAAGAAGAAAAAAGAAAAAAGAGGAGAGAGAGAGTTAAGGGTTTTGGAGTGCAACCCTCATAGAGAGAAAGGAAGAGGGAAGAAAAGATAATGGGAGATGTAACACTTATGGGTAGTGTAGTTCAAGGAGAGGAGAGAGTAAGACCGGCAGAGAGTTAAACGACCAAATTGGAGGAGGAAAAAAAAAATCAAGAATGAAGATAAGAGAAACAAACGAACAAATATAATAAAATGGGATAGGTTGTAAAGTCTGCGGATTATTCTTGATTTTGAGAGGTTATCTTCTTGCTTTTTCTTTTCTCTCCCTCTTCCTGGTCGGTGACTCTGTACCCCAGGTTCTGCCCCTTTGGCATGCTCAGGTAGAGGTTTGCAATTGATAAGTCTCTATGGCGATGTCATGTATTGTGTTTTAGTCTCATTGGCAGTTGAGGCTCATTAGCATTTATAGGCTCCGACAGTGAGAGAGTCCGTGTTCCTGGGGTTTCTCTCCTAGTCTTTCCTTCCTCAATTAGTAGCCTGATAATCCAGCTATGGGGTTGCTGCTGCCTCTGCCTGGATAGTAAGAGGCTCAAAGAGCTGGCAACTCCCCACTCTATTCCCACTCAGCACAGGGCTCTGGGTAAGGCTCAGTCAGTCAGAGCTGCTAGCATAATCAGGCGGGCTTTCTGCCCACTCAAAGACCTCTGGCTCTGCCACTCTGTCCAGTAACACTGGCGGGCGCCCACCCCTGGAGCGCTTGGAGGAAACTCTCACTCTCTATCTGTGCACACAGACCAGGATATCAGGCTGGAAGTCTTACACTCTGAGTGAAACCCCCGCCCACATGGAAAAGTTCCAGCGTTGGAATTGGCTCTTGCTCTGTCCCCGTGCGCGGCTTTTTCAAGGCCCTAGGGCAGCCCAAGATTCCTATTTTGGCCCACACAGAGGCCCCTGACTCTGCCCCTCCATGGGATAACATGGGCTCCCACTCCTGAGGTGCTCAGAGGAATCTCTTGCCCCCTCTCTGTGCGCGCAGAACAGGATATCAGGCCGGCCGCCTCACCCTCTGAGTGAAACCCCCGCCCGCACGGAAAAGTTCCAGCGTTGGAATTGGCTCTCACTCCCTCCCCGTGAGTGGCTTTTTCAGGGCACTGGGGAGGCCCCGAGATTCTGCTTTCGGCCCACACAAGGGCCTCTGACTCTGCCTCTCTGTGGGATAACATGGGCGCTCACTCCTGGGGCTTTGGAAGAAATCCCTTGCCTGCTATCTGCGCGCACCGACCAGGAGATAAGGGAAAATGGCTGCCCCACTTGTCTTTCTTTGTCTGGGTTTGGCGTGATTGTTTGCTTGAATTGCCCAGGTTGCCACAGGAACAGTTTTTCCTCGGCTTGGTTCTCTGTGCCACAGCCTGGTTCAGCCGTTTGTGCTGCGGCCTGGATCTATTCACCCCCTTTGCCCGCCTTAGTTTCTATATTCTCAGTTCCCAGTGAAAGCAGCCCTATTTAGGTTAGTGAGGAAGGCAGAGCATTTCTTACTCCCTATTTCCTTCAGGGTTTGGTTATATATTTAGCCAATTTTTCGCTTGACCATACCTTTGGGTATATTGTGAAACATCTGGAGGCTCCAAGGATAGGTTTTTCTGTTTCTGGTTGAAGATCTTGTTGAGTTTTGGGGGAGATTTATCGGTATCGCTTCCTACCACGCCATTACTCTGACGTCATCCTTCACCATCTGATTTTCTTCCCCTCCCTCTCCTTTTTCTCTTTCTTTTCCCTTCTCGAAGCCAGTGAGTGGCTCTGGGCACTGAGGATAGGCCTGTTGGTCCCAACACATCAGCCTCAGGCTCAGGCACTAAAAACAGCTCAATTGATTCAAGCATAGGCTCCAGACAGGGGTTGTCTGGGTGGATCCTGGTCAGGGTGCATGAGGGAGTCTGTTTCTCTATCTCCCCTCTTCTAACTTAAAAAAAAAAATCTTTATGGAGGTAAAGGTAAAAGATGAGCAGTCTACAGGCTGTTCGTTCAAGATGCTTTCAGAATAGTGAAGGGCACCAGAACAGCAGGTGATTATCACACCACATGCAGTAAGAGTGTTCTCAAGAGAGAAATATAAGCAACAGTGTAAGGTGCAGGGGAAGAAGGTAGTGTGAGAGACTCGACAGATGCAGAACTTGAACTATCATGGTCAAGATAAGTTGTAGGGTAAAAGTCAACCTATTGGAATTTTATAAATCTGGTGAGAAAATTGACATAGCATATATAGATGATTCAGAAAAAGAGAAATGTGTGCATAGTTTGAAGGGATATTGCTATTAAGGGAGGTTGTTGTCTACAAAAAAGAGAAAATTAAGTGAGATTTTCACCAAAAATTAAGCAACTAGAAAGACTGGAAATATAAGTGAGAGGAAAATTAAACTAATTAAGAAATATGGCCTGACCTGTAGTGGCGCAGTGGATAAAGTGTCAACCTGCAACACTGAGGTTGCTGGTTCGAAACCCTGCACTTGTCTGGTCAAGGCACATATGGGAGTTGATGCTTCCTGCTCCTCCCCCCTTTCTCTCTCTCTCTCATTCTCTCTCCTCTCTGAAATGAATAAATAAATAAAATTTTAAAAAAGAAATATAATTGCTATATTATTATAATTGCAATTAAACATTTTAACCTTTCACCAATAAAATACTGTGAAGTCCATGAAACAGGAAGAACCAAGAAAAAAAAGTGTATCACCTCACTTAATAAAAATTTGAAATATATCTCTATCTATATATCTATTAGCTATAACTATATATTTATGGATATAGAAAGGTGTTTGAAAACAATGATCATTCTTCTTCATTTCCACTTTGAATATATACATATACATAAATATATATATATTTTTTTTTTACTTCATCTTTTTCATAACTTTATGAGGATGGCCAAGACAATATTTTCATCTTTTCTACCCTTTCCCTATCACATTTTGAAAAGTGCAGACAGTGACTTGTCCTAACTCCAAGCAAGCAAGTGGGAAAGCCAGGATCAAACCACCTAGTCCCATTCTACTCTTTTCTCTTTCTCCTCATAATACATAAACCGCTTTGTCTGGTAATCTAGGGGTTTGGAGTGCTATGTGTATCACCTAATAATAAATTTATCTTGAAAATTCACCTACTGTTATAGTGAATATAATTTAACTCTATATTGTTAGGTTTTTAGTTTTCATATTGGTTTAAAAAAATAGTGTCTTAATGACGTTGTACATAAGCTGCCCACATCAATGAATGCAAATGTTGTTCCACATATTTTAAAAAGTAAGAAAGGTGGTGGTGCAGTGGATAGAGTGTCAACCTGGGATGCGGAGGACCCAGGTTCAAAACCCCAAGGTTACCAGTTTGCACACAGGCTCACCACCTTGACCATGGGTTCGCTGGCTTGAGCAAGAGGTCACTGGCTCAACTGGAGCCCCCCATCAAGGCACATATGAGAAGGCAGTCAATGAACAACTAAAGTGCTGCAACTATGAGTTGATGCTTCTCATCTCTCTCCCTTCCTCTGTCTCTCTCTCTGTCTCTCTCTCTCTCTCTTATTTTAAATAAATAAAAAGTAACAGCTATCCATAGGCATGAGCTTGTTTGACCTAGTAGTAGTTACTATATATTTTTTTATTAACAGAGTCTATCTTTTTGGCAAGAATGAGAACTACAGCCTCTGACCACAGAACATGAGGAAGCAAAATGTGAACTCATCTATGAATTTGATCTTACGGCACCAAACACCGAAACCAAGGGAGTGTCAGAGGGGAATTTGTTCACAAAGTCTGAGTCTCTTGATTTACAGTTAAGGAGACTGTGGTTACAAAACAAAGAGAATTGCTGCAACTTCGTCATACAGTGAACGTCAGAGCGAAGGCTGGAAACCAGCTCTTGGTCAACGAGTTCTGTAGTCCCACTCTAAACTCAGTGAGCTTGGTGCTTTCTAGACACATCACAGTTTTGAAGCTATCAAAGATTAAATTCCATTGAGGACCATTAAAGATGCTTGGTATAAAACTTCAGTCATTCATCTGTAAGTATATTTGAGGTGCCCATGAGGCAGCAGAGGAGCGTACAAAAGGTGAAATGAACTCTATTAAGGACACTGTAACATTCGAAATTTAACCAGATGCATCTTCAGTTCCAGTCTGACTTTAAGAGTTTCAGACCTGCTACCCACTTTCTAATTATCTTGCCTGCATCTCAAATTCATTACATTCTTCTTCTGTTTTAGGAAACAGATTCGCTGGTGCGTAACCTTAGGTCAGAAATCAAGCAAGTTTTAACCTTAAGTTAAAGGTTTTAGCTTTAAGTTGATTTGAGAAGACATTTCAGTGTGCTTTTCATATACTAAAATGAAAAATTAGAGAATTCATTTTAAAAAATATGTTGCCCAGAGTATATTTAGAAAGTAAGAACTGAAGATTTCAACTGAGACTTAAAAAAAATTATGTGTGCCAATTTTATTTTTCCTCTTATGATACTGAGAATGCCACAAAATAAGTATTTTCTTGTTAATTTACTTAGAAACTTTAACACCAAGGTATTTATCCAAAACAGAGATCAGCATCATTATCAATAATATTTACTTTCATATGAAAACTTAATATTTGACCTTTTTTTATTCATTTTAGAGAGGAGAGAGAAAGAGAGAGAGAGAGAAAGGAGGGAGGAGGAGGAAGCATCAACTCCCACATGTGCCTTGACCAGACAAGTGCAGGTTTTGAACCGGCAACCTCAGCATTCCAGGTCGACGCTTTATCCACTGCGCCACCACAGGTCAGGCTTTTTTTTTAAATTTTATTTATTCATTTTTAGAGAGGAGAGAGACAGAGAGGGAGAGAGAGGAAAGAGAGACAGAGAGAGATAAGGGAGGAGGAGCTGGAAGCTTCAACTCCCATATGTGCCTTGACCAGGCAAGCCCAGGGTTTTGAACCAGCGACCTCAGCATTTCCAGGTCGATGCTTTATCCACTGCACCACCACAGGTCAGGCCAATATTTGACTATTTTATCAAGATCATAATGCAATATATATTTAAGTGAATAAGAGTATGTGTTACCTTCTGTGTAGTTTTATTTTATTTATTTTGACAGAGACAGAGAGTCAGAGAGAGGGACAGATAGGGACAGACAGGAAGGGAGAGAGATGTGAAGCATCAGTTCTTCATTGCAGCACTTTAGTTGTTCATTGATTGCTTTCTCATATGTGCCTTGACCAGGGCACTACAGCAGAGCGAGGGACCCCTTGCTCAAGCCAGCGACCTTTGGGCTCAAGCCAGCGACCATGGGGTCATGTCTATGGGGTCGTGTCTATGATCCCATGCTCAAGCGAGCAACCTCATGCTCAAGCTGGTTAGCCTGCACTCAAGCCAGTGACCTTGGGGTTTCAAACCTGGGTCCTCTGCATACCAGTTCAACGCTCTATCCACTGCGCCACTGTGTCGTCAGATAAGAAAGCACTAATACATTTATCTCCCACCCAAACAAAACAGTAAGTTCTACGGATCACTCTAGCATTTCACCAAGGCAGGCTAATTAAAGTTTTTTAAAATGTAGTTTATTGATTTCCATAAAAATAAATATAGACTTCTATTCTTCTTACCATGAAACCAAGTACTGAACTCTGCCCTTCAGGCATACAACTTCAAATGCTGATCTTGTTTATCATTGCTTGCAAGTCAAACAGAGCAGGACTCTAACAGGAAGAAAGGAAAACTTTGGAGCCACTCGGGACACAACCAGGGGTCAGACGGCTGTTAGTCTGGTTCTGGTCACAGCATACCCAGAGAGTCATGAAGCCTGACTCAGGGCCACTTTGCTTTCATTTGACATTTTTTTAGTCAAAATACATAACTAGAATTTTAAATATCACAGAAATATATTTCATATTCTGAAATTAAGTTCTATTGCATTTAACATCTTCCTATTTGTTTTATTTGTGAAAAGGGAATGACAGATTTTTTCTTGTCAGTGCCAGTTGAATTCTTTAGGCAATAATAAATAAGCATAATAAATGAGGAAATAATAATGCCAAAGCAAGTCAGAAACTGGTGAACAGTTAGATGGGGAATTTTTCTCCTATGTTAGAAATATTGGCCACAAATGTCTATATTCCTAAGTATTTATTTTGTACTAAATTGTGAGCTGTATTCATCAATTTTAAGGGGAGTTAAAAGCTCCTCAAAAGTACAAAATATGTAGAATAAATTCAGTATATATTCAATTAGTTAAATATTATTTGTTTGCATGAGTGTTTCTTTTATTTATTTATTTATTTATTTATTTATTTATTTATTTATTTATTTAGTGACAGACAGAGAGAAGGACAAATAGGGACAGACAGACAAGAAGGGAGAGAGATGAGAAGCATCAGTTCTTCATTGCAGCACCTTAGTTGTTCATTGACTGCTTTCTTATATGTGCCTTGACCGGGGTGGGAGTGTGGGGGGGTGTGGAGGGGGGCCACAGCAGACCGGGTGACCCCTTGCACAAGCCAGCTACCTTAGGCTCAAGCTGGTGAGCCCTGCTCAAACCAGATGAGCTTCTGGGAGCAGAATCTGACATCTCTCAGCAATCTTATGTGCAAGCTTGTGCTGTGGCTCCAAAAATGGCTCTCAATGTGTCAAGTAGGGATCCAAATCCTGGACTGTGGGAACTCAGGCTCAGGTCACAAAAGAGTTAAAAAGATAGATGTTTCTTACTGAAATTTGCTCACATATACATCTTATATCTTCAATTCAAAGTGAAATTTAAAAGAACATTAATAGTTTCTTACACTCCTTTCTTTCCCCTAAATATATGTAATATATTTAAGCAGGAAAAGAGCAGGATAGCCATTATACCAATTCTATATGCTCACTAATAATCTGATTATTATTTGTAGAGAGAAAAGAACATTATCCAAAATGAAACATTTTGGTCAGTGTAAGGAAGACGGCCCTAGGAGCATTAATCTGAAACTGGTTATGTTTTCATTGTGAGGATTGGGGGGGGGGGGGGGGGATTGTAGAGTGGAGAGTAATTAGAAAACCACCCAGAAAGGGACTCTGCACACTTCTAAAACCGGACAGACACAAGGGGGCAGGAAGAGCTCAAAATCTTGATTTCAACGCCTGCTCATTGAAATGAGAGCTAACCTATTTTAGTTCGCCCTCGGGGTATTTATCTATTCTCTTGGCATGCAAAGAAACGTGATGCTGACAAGAGGGTTTAGTTTGTACTTGGTCTAATTACTGCGAGGACAACTGGAACGTCTCTCATGACAGCTACAACAGCGACGGCTTTGGAAGCGGAGCCTGAGGCTACATTCCCTAAAACTTAACGCTTTAGTTCGAGCCTGGTGGTGACTCTGATCAGACTGCATTTCTCACGCAATTCTAAATGTCCTTTTATTACTACTACTACTACTACTACTACTACTACTACTCCTCTGTGAACTTTGTTTGCAGAGGAGGGACTTATTAAAAACTCACTAACCCAAGGACTGTGTTTATTTTCATTTATGAGGAAACTGCAGCCGGGGTCGGGGGTGGGGGTTATGGGGGAGGTTCCCTGTGCTCCAGCATTGGCTTTTCATCTCAGCTGTCTTTCTTTTGCAAATATGCTTCAGAGTTTCCCTACCCTCCCAAACAAGTACTGCAAACTGTAGTGGGTTTGGATTCAAACTCGAGGGGCAGTACATACAAATTTCCTCTTGGGTTTGCAAGTTTCTGTGAGAAATAACTACCCGTGCGAGGGATGTCTTTCAACTTGGGGCATGGTAGCTAAAACGAGTGAGTCATCCTGGATCGCAGGTAGCTGAAGACGCGAACCGAGCCCGGCAGCCTGCAGCGGTGAAAGTGAGGTCCAGCGGGCAGCCCCAGGCCGCTCTGCCCTCACTGCCACCACGACCATTCCCGGAGTCTTCATCTCCTCTGCTCGCGGCGCTCCCCTCGCCTCCGCCCCTAGGAGCTGATTGGCAGAAATCGCTATCCAACCCTGGACTCCGGGCCTCCTCCCGGGACCCATGATTGGCTTCCTCGCAGGAAAAGAGTGAGGGGGGGATCCAGGGGAGGGCTTTCCCTCCGAGCTCGGGGTCGATCCCGGGACCTGGGAAGAAGGAGTGGAGCAACTTGGCCGCGCCACTGAGCCGCGAGCGGCCGGGAAGACTGGTCCTCCTCCGCCGCAGCGCAGTCCAGACCGTGCCGCGCAACTTTACAGCCTCTGCCGCTGCAGGAACCCGCAGGCGGCGCACGGGGCTCCAGGCACTCTCCGGAGGGGTCTGCTGCTCCTGCCTAGGGACTAGCTGCGAGCTCTCAAGCTCACCTGTCCGAGAGCTTACGCTTGGACCATGCACGCACCCAGGAGCCCCGCGATCGCCTCGCGCTCGCGCCGGGGAGCCAGCCCCAACGGTGTCCAGCCGGTGCCTCCGCCTCCGGCGCCGAGCCGGCTGGCGCTACTGCAGCTGCTTCTCCTGTCACTGGTAAGCCGCGTTCCGGCACAGCCTGATGCTCCCGGGCGGCCGTTGCTGTCCTCGGATCTCCTGAGAGTTGCAGGGGTCCCCGCCGAGGAGGCTATAGTAATAGCGAATCGTGGGCTTCGGGTGCCCTTTGGCCGTGAGGTCTGGCTGGATCCATTGCACGACCTGGTGCTGCAGGTGCAGCCGGGGGACCGCTGCATGGTGACCGTGCTAGACAACGACGCTCTGGCCCAGCGGCCCGGCCGCCTGAACCCCAAGCGCTTCCCATGCGACTTCGGCCCTAGAGAGGTGAGCTACTCTCACCTGGGCGCGCGCAGCCCGTCGCGAGATCGCGTTCCGCTGCAGCTGCGCTACGACGCGCGGGGAGGGGCGGTAGTGCTCCCCTTGGTGCTGGAGGTGGAGGTGGTCTTCACTCAGCTGGAAGTTGTGACTCGGAACTTGCCCCTGGTCGTGGAGGAGCTGCTGGGGACCAGCAATGCTCTAGACGCGCGGAGCCTGGAGTTCACCTACCAGCCCGAGACGGAGGAGTGCCGCGTGGGCATCCTGTCCGGCTTGGGCATGCTGCCTCGCTATGGAGAACTCCTCCACTACCCTCAGGCACCAGGACCAGCCAGCGAGGGGGGCGCCCAGGAGCCTCTCCTGATGGACTGCAAAGCTTTCCAGGAGCTAGGCGTGCGCTACCGCCACACAGCCCCCAGTCGTTCGCCAAACAGAGACTGGGTGCCCATGGTGGTAGAGCTGCACTCGCGAGGGTCTCCCGTGGGCAGCTCTCCTTTGAAACAGGAGCACTTCCAGGTGCTGGTGAGAATCCGAGGAGGAGTTGAGAACACTGCGCCCAAGCCCAGTTTTGTGGCCATGATGATGATGGAGGTAGATCAGTTTGTACTAACAGCCCTGACCCCAGACATGCTGGCCGCCGAAGATGCTGAATCTGCGCCTGACTTGCTGATCTTCAACCTCACCTCCCCGTTCCAGCCCGGCCAGGGCTATCTGGTGAGCACTGATGACCGCAGCCTGTCCCTCTCGTCCTTTACTCAGAGAGACCTGCGCCTCCTGAAGATCGCCTACCAGCCACCCTCCGAAGACTCTGACCAGGAGCGTCTCTTTGAATTTGAGCTGGAGGTGGTAGACCCAGAAGGAGCAGCCTCAGATCCCTTTGCCTTCATGGTGGTGGTGAAGCCCATGAATACTCTGGCTCCAGTGGTCACCCGCAACACGGGTCTCATTCTCTATGAGGGCCAGTCTCGGCCCCTCACCAGCCCTGCAGGCAGTGGACCACAAAACTTGGTCATCAGCGATGAGGATGACCTGGAGGCAGTGCGGCTGGAGGTGGTGGCAGGGCTCCGGCATGGTCACCTGGTCCTTCTGGGCAGCTCCACCGGAAACTCTGCCCCTAAGACCTTTACAGTAGCTGAGCTAGCCGCGGGTCAGGTGGTATACCATCACGATGACAAAGATGGCTCACTGAGTGACAACCTGGTGCTTCGGATGGTAGATGGAGAACACAGGCACCAGGTGCAGTTCCTGTTCCCTATCACTTTAGTGCCTGTGGACGACCAGCCACCAGTTCTCAATGCCAACACAGGGCTGACACTGGCAGAAGGTGAAACAGTGCCCATCCTCCCTTTTGCCTTAAGTGCAACTGACATGGACTCAGATGACTCTCTGCTGCTTTTTGTGCTGGACTCTCCCTCAACCACAGGGCATCTGATTCTCCGCCAAACTCATCCTCCCCCTGAGGTGGAGCAGCTCTTCAGGAGCCCATGGAAGAAACAGGGGGGATTCTATGAGAAAACAGTGACTGAGTGGCGGCAACAGGACATAACGGAGGGGCGGCTCTTCTATAAGCACTCTGGGCCCCATAGTCCTGGGCCAGTGATGGATCAGTTCATATTTCGAGTCCAGGATAACCATGACCCCCCTAACCAGTCTGGGCTACAGCGATTTGTGATCCGCATTCATCCCGTGGACCGCCTCCCCCCGGAGTTGGGTAGTGGCTGTCCCCTTCGGATGGTGGTGCAAGAGTCCAGGCTTACGCCGCTGAGGAAGAAGTGGCTGCGCTACACTGACCTGGACACAGATGACCGAGAGCTGCGTTACACAGTGACTCAGCCACCGATGGACACCGATGAAAACCACTCTCCAGCCCCGTTAGGCACCTTGGTCCTGACTGACAACCCTTCTATTATGGTGGCCCATTTTACCCAAGCCCAGATCAACCACCATAAAATTGCTTACAGACCTCCAGATCAAGAACTGGGAGTGGCTTCTCGAGTGGCCCAGTTCCAGTTCCAGGTGGAGGACCGAGCTGGGAACATAGCTCCTGGCACCTTCACTCTTTACCTGCAGCCAGAGGACAACCAGCCACCTGAGATCCTTAACACCGGCTTCACTGTTCAGGAAAGGGGACACCACATTCTGAGTGAGTCTGAGTTGCATGTGAAAGATGTAGACACTGACATAGCCCACATCTCTTTCACTCTAACAGAGGCACCCAAACATGGTTACATGAAATTATCTGGACAGATACTACATGTAGGTGGAATCTTCTACTTGGAGGACATAAAACAAGGTAGGATTTCTTATGACCATTATGGGGATGAGTCTCAGACTGATAGCTACTCCTTGGAGGTCAGCGACAGACACCATGTGGTGCCCATCACTCTCAGAGTGAGTGTCCGGCCAGTGGGTGATGAGGTGCCCACACTGAGCCTTCCTGCTGGCACTCTGGGGTCCTACCTGGATGTTTTAGAAAATGGGGCTACTGAAATCACAGCCAATGTTATCAAGGGGACAGATGAAGACACTGATGATTTGATGTTGATTTTCCTCTTGGAAGATCCACCCTTGTATGGAGAAATCCTGGTCAATGGAGTCCCCACAGAGCAGTTTACCCAAAGGGACATCTTGGAAGGCTCTGTTGTCTATGCCCACACCAGTGGTGAGATAGGCTTACTGCCCAAAGAGGACTCTTTTAACCTGAGTCTGTCAGATATGTCTGAAGAATGGAGGATAGATGGCAATACTATCCAAAGAGTTACTGTGTGGGTCACCATCCTTCCTGTTGACAGCCAGGCTCCAGAAATCTCTATAGGAGAACAGTTTATAGTAATGGAAGGTGATAAAAGTATCATAACCTCAATGCATATAAGTGCTGAAGATATCGATTCCCTCAATGATGACATCTTGTGCACTATAGTGATCCAGCCAACTTCAGGTTATGTTGAAAATATTTCTCCAGCACCAGGCTCTGAAAAATCAAGAGCTGGAATTGCCATCAGTGCCTTCACCCTGAAAGATCTCAGGCAGGGCCATATCAACTATGTCCAGAGTGTCCACAAAGGGGTGGAGCCTGTGGAAGACAGATTTATATTTCGTTGTTCTGATGGCATCAACTTTTCAGAGAGACAGTTTTTTCCCATTGTCATCGTTCCCACCAATGATGAGCAGCCAGAGATCTTCCTGAGAGAATTCATGGTGATGGAAGGCATGAGTCTGGTGATTGACACCCCCATCCTCAATGCCGCCGATGCTGACATTCCCTTAGATGACTTAACTTTCACTCTGACCCGATTTCCTGCTCATGGTCACATCATGAGCCAGCTGATAAATGGCACAGTTTTGGTCAAAAGCTTCACCTTGGACCAGATCATCGAGAGTTCCAGCATTATTTACGAGCACGATGACTCTGAGACCCAGGAAGATAGTTTTGTGATTAAGCTAATGGATGGTAAGCACTCTGTGGAAAAGATGGTTCCCATTATGGTCATCCCTGTGGATGATGAGACCCCCAGGATGTCCATTAATAATGGACTAGAAGTAGAAATCGGGGAAACCAAAATTATGAACAACAAAATATTAATGGCAACTGATTTAGATTCTGAAGACAAATCCTTGGTTTATATTATTCGTTATGGGCCAGAACATGGCTTACTACAGAGACAAAAAACTATAGGTGTCTTTGAAAATATCACACTGGGCATGAATTTTACCCAGGATGAAGTGGACAGGAACTTAATTCAATATGTCCATTCTGGGAGAGAGAGCATTCGGGACCTAATTAAATTTGACGTAACTGATGGAACAAATAGCCTCATCGATTGCTACTTTTATGTGTCTATTGGGAGCATTGACATTGTCTTCCCTGATGTGATAAGTAAGGGAGTGTCCTTGAAAGAAGGTGGTAAAGTCACCCTCACAACAGACCTACTAAGCACTAGTGACTTGAACAGTCCTGATGAAAACTTAGTCTTTACCATCACCAGGGCTCCCATGAGAGGTCTCTTAGAATGCACAGATCAACCTGGAGTGTCTATTACATCTTTCACTCAGCTTCAACTGGCTGGCAACAAAATCTATTACATCCACACGGCTGATGATGAGATGAAGATGGACAGCTTTGAGTTTCAAGTCACTGATGGACGTAACCCTGTCTTCCGGACATTCCGTATCTCCATTAGTGATGTGGACAACAAAAAGCCAGTGGTCACCATCCATAACCTGGTTGTCAGTGAAGGTGAAAGCAAGCTGATCACTCCCTTTGAACTCACCGTTGAAGACAGAGATACTCCTGACAAATTCCTAAAATTCACCGTCACCCAGATGCCTATTCATGGCCAACTCCTACTCAACAACACCAGACCTGCCATGGTTTTTACCAAGCAAGATTTGAATGAAAACTTAATCAGCTACAGGCATGATGGCAGTGAGTCAAGTGAAGACAGCTTCTCCTTCACGGTGACTGATGGTTCCCATACAGAGTTTTATGTTTTTCCTGATACAATATTCGAAACAAGACAGCCTCAAGTGATGAAGATCCAGGTCTTAGCTGTTGACAACAGTGTCCCCCAAGTTGCAGTGAACAAAGGGGCCTCTACACTTCGCACTTTGGCCACTGGCCATTTGGGATTCATGATCACAAGCAAAATATTAAAAATTGAGGACAGAGACAGCCTACCTTTTTCCCTTAGGTTTATTGTTACAGAGGCCCCTCGGCATGGACACCTCCTCCACCTGGGCCAAGGCAACCACAGTGTCACTCAGTTTACCCAAGGTATGGCTCACTTTTCTTTCTTTAGAATCAAAGGGCATTTCAGGTCTTATTTCCTAAGGATGCTCTGTCACTGAAAACTTTTACTAAATAGAGCGTCAAATTAGAGCCAAGAGAAGGGAAGGGAAGGGAAATAAAGGAGAGGGGAGAATTCAGGAACGTTCTTTCCTGAGAGAGCAGCTCCTTCCTTGCCGCATGTCACACTGTAGTGACCTTCATTAGAAGGAGTACCAATGTGTTTTCACAGCTGCCAAAGCAGGAGCCAGACTTTGGTAAATTACAATTGAAGCAGGCTTTTCAACTCTGCCCCGCTTGCCACACACCTGTCCCCTGAGCAAACTGTGTGCTGCAAATAAGTTTATGAAGCCTTTTAACCATAGAGAGAGATGTGCTTCTAAATTCTGTGTATTCAGATTATTATTATTATCAAACATCATTCAGATAGAGCCTCCAGATTTATACAACTTTGACTAGTTTTTGAGAGCATTGTGCTAATACTGTTATAGATGGTAGAAACTTTGTAACTAAAATAAAAAGATGTATTTATACCTTGTAGGTTTTATAATTTTTTTATATTTCCATGGCAAACACCTGTCCACGGACATAAGAAGTAAATAACTATGTAGATTTATAAAAATCATTTGTTCACGGCATGTTACTATGATACACACAAAATAAGAGACTATAAGAAGATATGATGTACAAGAAGACAGTACATCTGTCACCAAAATATGCATCCACTTTATTATTAAGAGCTTGAAGACACATTAATAAAATTAATTGTTTAAGGAGGAAATTATTTTCTTATTTTAAAACTTCTTTCTGCCCTGTTTCAAACACAATAACCAACACTGGTTGCCTCTGCATTCTTGAGATTAAAGCATATTTCTAACCTGGATTTGTGTGTGTGTGTGTGTGTGTGTGTGTGTGTGTGTGTGTGTGCGCGCGCGCACGCGCACGCATGATCTGAGATAGGACAGGCGAGTTACCTATGCAGTTAGTTACTCAGTGACTGAAGGGAAAAGCCAATTCAGTATGCTGGCTTGGGAGTTAGGGCTCTGTTCGGCAGAACGTGTGACTTTTACTACAAAGGGTTTGAGTTGCTTTCAGGAAAAATCTCCTCGTGTCGGAATGGAAACTAGATCTAGCCTATGTGGATTCTGTGGGTAGAGATGGAGTTTAACAGGGCATCCCGGTGGGGGTGTTCTTTTCCTGCAACAGTGTTGTGCTCTGAGATAACCAAGGCTTTAATACACACAGATGTCACAAAGTGTAGTGTGAAAGTGAACTGCTCCTCTGTTTGAGATGCTGGCAAATAGCTCCACACTCTAACCTCTTCAATTCTTGGCTGAAAGCCTGAATATATCCCTGTGCCTGCAGGGACAGGAAAACCTCAGAGTGCCCAGTGTCATGCCAGACCAGCAGGAAACTTTTGTGTGAAGGCTTTCTGAGGATAGAGGTGCCATGCAACCTTAGATTGCTTTATTTTCATGGAAAGCGAAGGCAATGAAAGGAATACAGCGGTGGGCAAAAGTAGGTTTTAAATATCCACTTTCTTTGGCTGTTGGGTAAAGTACAAGCCATCATTATCTTCCACGTAAATCATTAGTGAGGATACAAAATAATAACAGTATGAATAAGAATACAAACAATGCAATATCTGATAAATAAATAATAATGCAAGAGTAAACTCTCATGCATTCCGAAACATAACCGTACTTTGCCCACCCCTGTATATTGGAAGGTAGAAAATGTTACTTCTGACCAGAAAAGGGATTCAAATATTTAGAGTTTTTTGGGTTGTTTTTTTTTAAAAAAGGAATTGTTGGATGAAGACAGGCAGATGTGCTATTTCGTTACAGGTGTTGCTCTCTCTCTAACTTGGACTCACAATTACCTTTTGTGGTCATTTATAAATGAGGAGCAGTAGTAAGTTTATTGTAAAAAGTGAAGATAACATTTTTTTAAGATTTCTTTTTTAAAATGAATTGCCACATTGCAATAAGAACCCAAATGTTGACTAGGAAAACTGTTGGTATTTAATCACACAGCACTCAATGAAACAAGCTGAGATTGAAGTGAGGTTCGTGCCCCATTATTTACGGGGATTAGACAAATGAGTAAAAATGGATAGTGCTCTACGGTAGAGCTACCATGGCTGCTCCCCAGTGGGGAATGAAAGTTGAGCTTCAAGTGAGGATGATGCTGTCTCTGTACTTGTGTTTGTGTTTATTTTGAAGGAATAAGCTAAACTATATTTTAATGGATTTTCTATGCCCTGAATTAAGTTAATTTAGCACATATGACCAGAGAAAGTTTTCCCTAAATTGATTGGCTAAATGATAGATAAGAGAAAAAAAACTAATTTCTAAAACGTATTAGATTTCATTATTAGAAAAAGTTGGCCCTGGCCAGTTGGCTCAGTGGTGGAGCGTCGGCCTGGCGTGCGGAGGTCCCGAGTTTGATTCCCGGCCAGGGCACACAGGAGAGGCGCCCATTTGCTTCTCCACCCCTCCCCCTCTCCTCCCTCTCTGTCTCTCTCTTCCCCTCCCCCAGTGAGGCTCCATTGGAGCAAGGATGGCCCAGGCGCTGGGGATGGCTCCTTGGCCTCTGCCCCAGGCGCTGGAGTGGCTCTGGTCGTGACAGAGCGACGCCCCCTGGTGGGCGTGCCGGGCGGATCCCCGTAGGGCACGTGCGGGAGTCTGACTGTCTCTCCCCGTTTCCAGCTTCAGAAAAATACAAAAAAAAAAAAAAGTTAATAAGGGCCCTGGCCAGTTGACTCAGTGGTAGAGCATTAGCCTGGCTTGTGAAAACCCCTGGTTGGATTTCCGGTCAGGGCACACAGGAGAATCAACTATCTGCTTCTCCTTCCATCCCTCTTCTCTCTCTCTCTCTCTCTCTCTCTCTCTCTCTCTCTCTCTCTCTCTCTCTTCCCCTCCCGCAGCCATGGCTCAAAAGTTTCAAGCAAGTTGGCCCCAGGTGCTGAGGATGGCGCCATGGCCTTGTCTCAGGCACTGAAATAGCTCGGTTGCCAAGCATTAGAGCAGTGGCCCCAGATGCACAGAGCATTGCTCTATAGGAGGCTTGCTGGGTGGAGCCCAGTTGGGGCGCATGTGCGAGTTTGTCTGTCTGCTTCCCTGCCTCTCAATAAAAATGGAAGGAAGGGAGGGAGGAAGGGAGGGAGGGAGGAAGGGAGGGAGGGAGGAAGGGAGGAAGGAAAGAAGGAAGGAAGGAAGGAAGGCAGGAAGGAAGGAAGGAAGGAAGGAAGGAAGGAAGGAAGGAAGGAAGGGAGGGAGGGAGGGAGGGAGGGAGGGAGGGAGGGAGGGAGGGAGGGAGGAAGGGAGGGAAGGAAGGAAGGAAAAATTAGGGAAATTATTTAGTCATTTCAAACTTCACCTCTCTAGCAAGGTGCCCCTCTAGGTCTAAATCATTTGTCTCAGTTGCTTGAATGTTTTCTTTTGCTTGTGGGAGATAATTTATAAATCACTTTCAGAAATTTCCCCAAAGAGTTTGAACAAGGGTGTGGTTATAGACATGTTAATAAATTTAGAATTTTTAAAAAACTCATGAAATAATTGTATAGATATACTGAAATATATTTGATACATGTTTAACATTTAGAGGAAAAAATCTAGTTAGATGTTTACTTAAAGAAGATGACATTTTGGCTACTTGGTTTTTATTTTCCTAATATTTCTGTGCCTTAAAAAGTGAGTGTTCGTATATATATTTATAATATGTTTTTGTTATTTTTAGAGATACCTGTACAATAAGTGTTATCTCTAGTTTTTACTTACTAGAGATTTTTTAAAAGTCCCCTTATTGAACTATAAATTTTTAACAGAGTTTATAAAGACAATGAAAAGGGTTTGCTCCAACTAATCAATATTGTGTTCCCTAACTTAGAGAAAAATTGGACACCTGAGTGTCATATAACTTCATTCAAGTTCTCTTTACTTAAAAAAAAGTTTTTAAAATTTAATTTTGAATAAAGTGATTTATTTCAATAAAACCATCTCCTAAGTACTATAGCTTTTTAAAAAATCCATTAGTACAGAGATTGAGCATATTAACCAGGAATTTTTTTTCCATAGTAGAGTTTTTAGATTTTCTTATTAAAAAAGGAATGGGAATGTTGGCAAAGGGTCTTCCCCATGTGACCTCTAAGGATGTGTAGTCAGAGGAGCAGTCACTTCATTTCTTACTGACAAATTAAAGGTTGTGAAAGGTAAGGTTACAAGAGTGGACAGCGGTGTGGGGACTTCCCTCCTTATCCGTTAGACACACTTTACATAGAAAGGTAGAGATACAGGCGAGGTCCCCTAGATTTCTAGGCTCTTTCATTTTAATTTAAGAAACTTTTGAGCCTTTTCTGAATGTTAGACCCGAGCAAAGAACTGTGGGAAGTTAAGATGAATAAAAAAATCCCCAAAGTTTTCAATCTTCTAGGAAAGGTAGCCATGTAGAAAGCTAAAAATGATACAGGGCAGGTACGTTTTGGGGGAAATTATAGTAGAGTTAGAAATGAAATGCTAGGGAAGAACAAAACATTTTAAATTTCATCTCCAAGGACCTTTATGAGCAATAAGGTACCACTAACTATTAAATTGAAGCATCCCTTACTCAGACGTCTGATTGTAATTTCTGTCTGATACACCTTTCAAAACTGTGTAAGCCAAGGTAGAGCACACATTTCATATCTATAAAGTGGAGCTGTGGAAACATATGGGGTAATTTGTTCATTCTAACACCTTGTATGACTTGAGACTACTCTTTTAAAAATCATTCTCCTATATGGAATGCCTTTAAACGTCATAGCGTGAATTTAGTAGAGCTCTTAAAAGATGAAAAAACCATAAAGCACACCTGAGACAAATAAATACTACATATCACTGTTAAAGCAATTTTTAGCTATGGTCTTGATTTTATATGATCTTGGAAATAACTTCTTACTGCTTGGTGTAGCTCAAATAACAGTCTATTTTGAATATCTCAGAACAGAGTGTTTGCGTTATGTTGTCTGTGTGGCATCATTAAGGAGTGAAACTGGTAAAATGGATGAATACATTTTTAAAATTATATATTAGTCAAGACTAAACAAAATATGCCAGGAAATTTGATAAGTAAAGTAGAAAGCAACAAAAAGAGCACTCTTAAAGCAAAATAATTTTCCCTTATGAATAAAAGTTTCAGCTTTTATTAGATGTATTTTTTTTATTCTAAGTTCTCTCTGGCATTGGTTCATGAGAGTTATTTCAATCTGGGATTTTTTTAAATTTTCTGATATTTTTCTTTCAAAGTTTGAACTGCTTAAAGACAGCCTGCTGAACTACTAGTGGTAAGAAAGTTAATTTGAGGGAAGGGCAGGGGAACCTCTATCCTCTTAAAGTTGGTCCTAGAGGAAGACAAAGGGTGTTTCCTCAGTAGTGTTGGAAAATCTGCCATGTCCCAAAATATCTCTTTCCATCTGTCATGGAGCTTGGCATTCCGTGTTTGGGCAGCCACCCCTTTGGAGTGTGAACATGCAAGTGCCACTGGGAGGGGCAACACCTTGCTATTATTATAACCCAATTCTTGCACTCTGTGTAACAGACCCAATTTCTGTGGGACAGCTGAACTCAAGGGGCTTAGAGATACGAGAAAGAAGATAGCACTGTTTCCCTTAGGAGAAGATGGGGATGGGGATGATTATAGCCAATAAATTTTCATGCGTCACTAATGTGGCCCTACTCAGTAATCATCTTGTTCTTTGATTATTTTCTAGCTGACATTGATGACATGAAAATATGCTATGTTTTAAGAAAAGGGGCTAATGCCACAAGTGACATGTTCCATTTTACAGTTGAAGATGGTGGTAAGTATTCCGCTCTCTGATTAGTATAAATAAGGAGAGTGACTTACTGGTTGTTCTTTGATACAAGGAATCTGTATCAAGTATTACTTTACATTCACCTGATTTTATACTAAGTACATTGCATATTTGCTATTGAAAAATCTTACATTCTCAATCTTATACAGTGCTACTCCACAATAATTTTAGATAAATGTTCTAGTTATTTTTGTTTGATGATTTGTAAAGCACTAAAAAGAAGGATCTGTATAAATAGGATTTCCATGTCCAGTTGTTCAGGTCATGCTCTGCATGAGGCTGCCCTGAGGTTACAGGAGGATATTGGAATTCAGCCCAGCTCCACTTGCAAGCCATGTGCCTACTGGCGTGTGCCTACCAGAGTGTGTCTACTCATGTACAAACTAGAACAAGGTGGTGCCTTTTTCTAACTTGCACAAGGGTACTATATGGACTGATGTCAGAGGAAAATATAGTATATTGCATTCCCCAAGAAATCAGTGTTAGATAAATATACTTAAATCTCACCAGTCTCAATATGTCTGGTGATTTTCTTATTTGGGGGGGGGGGGTTTATGACTTAGTCTAGATCAAATTTTTCTCAGTGAAGTCTGGAGAGTACCGTAGAGAATAAGATATGATGTGTAATCTAAGTCTCCTTGGCAATATGATTGTCATTACTGCTTCAATGCTCAGACTGCTGCTCACACCCTTTTCAGCTCTCTTCCTAACCCTGTGTCTAGAAGGAAAAAAAAAGCTGCTTCTGGGTTGATCATAAAGATGTTTTTGATCTCAAATGCTTTTAAGAGAAGCAGAAGAACCTCAGGAGGGAATATGTGTTGTGTGCACAGGACACAAGAAGTGAGGGGACATAGGTAAGAGGGAAGAAAGAGAAAGAAAAGAAAGAATTCAGATTGAGTCATCCGTTTCCTTGTGATGCTCAAAATAGCACACTATTATGTCATCTATCTCAAAAAGATCCTGTGCTTTCCCTTCACATTTTTTTTGTTTTCTTTTGTTTTGTTGTGATAGAGACAGAGAGAGGGACAGACAGGCAGAAAGGGAGAGAGATAAGAAGGATTAGTTCTTTGTTGGGGCAACTTAGTTGTTCATTGATTGCTTTCTCATGTGTGCCTTGACCAGGGAGTTACAGCAAAGTGAGTGACCCCTTGCTCAAGCTAGTGATCTTTGGCTCAAGCCAGTGACCATGGGGTCATGTCTATGATCCCACACTCACACCAGCGACCCCGTGTTCAAGTTGGTGAGCCAGCGCTCAAGCCAGATGATTACACACTCAAGCTGACAACCTCTGGGTTTTGAACCTGGGTCCTCTGTGTCCCAGTCTGACACTCTATTCACTGTACCACCATCTGGTCAGGCTCCTTTTAAATGTTTTGAGACAGTAAATAGCCTTTATTTAAAATATCATTGAACATAACATGGCCACAACTCTGGAAAATGCCCTCTATTAGGTGTCTGCTAAGGAAGCAAACTGTGTTAAATTGGGTTCAATTATTTCATTTTTACTACCAATCAGATAGTTAATAAATTTAATGCCTTTCCTTTTATAATAACCAAATCATAGTTTAGTATTCTATATGTTGATAAGTGGATCTTAGACTAAAACCGAGTTCTAAGAAGGAAACCAACTCATAGAAGAATAAGCTGCTGCTTCAGTGAGAAATTCTGCATCAGTGAACTTTGACATTGAGACTCTGAAGTTGTCTAAATTTGTATAGCATATTAAAATGTAGAGACTAAATTACTGGTTCAAGACACCACGTTTATCTCTACTAATGACTGAATAAACCTCACTAGCAAAAGTGTAATTTTCTTTAAAATTGCAAAAAAAAAAAAAATAAGTGAAGTACATTGCCTACAATTGTAAGACATAGCCTATACTTGTTTTATATTTTGCTTTTTTCCCTTCATTATATATAAAGGATGGGGCAAAAGTTTGTTTACAGTTGTTTATATGGAAATTAATATAATAATTAATAAGTAATACAAGAATAAATGGTTTCTCATTCTCTCAACTGTAAGGGTACTTTTGCCCCTGCCTATATATATACACCCTCTATTCCTCTGTATTCTTTTTCCTTAGCTGGATGGAATGGTAACAGTTACTTTAAAGTTGGAGTCTACTCAATCTTTGGAAAGCAGTGTACATTTCAAAATATTAAGTTAGAAACGATTAGCTCAAGAGACTGGTTTTATTTTTGGATTTGCTGAATGTGGCTGAGCCTCTAAAGATTGTATTTATGGAAATAAGAACAAAGTCATTTTAGGAGTTTTTCCAAAACTGGAGTGTTCACATCATAAGAGAGAATTCCAGAGCTGGGTTTACCCTTCTTCTCCCCACTGACATGCATTCCATACATGTTTATGAAGATACATTTAGGACACTTGTTGACACTTCTCAAAGATATGTATGCTTCCAGAACTATAACAGGTACCCAAATCCTGTGAGTAAATATTCTTGTTGTGCAGTTAGAGGGCTCTAGATCTCAGAGAAGCCAAGTGACTTCTCCAAATACATTCTTCCTTCCTTCCAGGAAATAACAGCTCTCTCAAGAGCACTTATTTTTCCCACCTAAGTGATGAAAGACTCTGAACCTGGGTCTACTGAACTTAGCTGTAGTGATTTAGGATCTTCAACTTCATACATGATGGTATGCATATTCACAAACCATGCCAATGAAAGGCATTCAGTGTTTCATATCTGGGAAGCTAGTCAAGGCACCGTGGTATAAGATTAAGAACTTGCTACTCCAAGTTTTCTTTTCAATCTACTAAATTTATCTCTTCAAGTCAACAAGATTGATTTTAGGACAATGACTATATAAAGAAATTACTGTGTCTCATATACACTATGGAATACTACTCAGCCATAAGAAATGATGACATCAGATCATTTACAGCAAAATGGTGGGATCTTGATAACATACGAAGTGAAATAAGTAAATCAGAAAAAACCAGGAACTGCATTATTCCATACGTAGGTGGGACATAAAAGTGAGACTAAGAGACATTGATAAGAGTGTGGTGGTTACGCGGGGAGGGGGAAGAGAGAGAGGGAAAGGGGGAGGGGGAGGGGCACAAAGAAAACTAGATAGAAGGTGACAGAGGACAATCTGACTTTGGGTGATGGGTATGCAACATAATTGAACGACAAGATAACCTTGACATGTTATCTTTGAATATATGTATCCTGATTTATTGATGTCACCCCATTAAAAAAATAAAATTATTAAAAAAAAAAAAGAAATTACTGTGTCTGACCTCTGGTGGCACAGTGGATAAAGCATCTACCTGGAATGCTGAGGTCGCTGGTTCAAAACCCTGGACTTGCCTGGTCAAGGCACATAAGGGAGTTGATGCTTCTTGCTCCACCCCATGTCCTTCTCTTCTCCTCTCTCTGTCTCTCCCCCCCCCCCCCCCGTGTCTCTCTAAAATGAATAAATGAAATTTTAAAAAGAAATTACTGGGATAAATATAATCCTCGAATAACCTTAAAAAATAAAGGATAACTTTTAGTTTTAGTAGTTAAGAATGAGAGTAAAAATTAAGGAGAATGGAAAGCTAAAACCCTTTTGTTTCATAGTTAATTTTATTACTCATATTTAATTTGTTAGCATAAGAGCCTTGTTAGCCACAGAATTCTTCTGTTATGATGTAGTAATGGACTAGGACCATCCACTACTAATGGAATGGTGCTTAAAACAGTTATTACTTTTTATTTTTGAAGAGGTTTAGGGACAATAACCAAATGTCAGGTCTAAAGAGTACTTTATTTGAAGAACAGATGTCAAGATTTTCACATGAGGGAGTATAGACTTAATAAATGTTTAATATTGCACATATATATACAAACATACACAGAGATCCTTATATCTTAGGACTCTTTCAATTAGATCATAAATTTTTATATGATTTATGATTTTATATGATTCACGTAATTTTGCCTTCATAATATTCTTAAGAGCTTAGTAAAAAACAAACCAAAACAAACAAGAGCAAAAAACTCATTATTCCTATTTGGCAGATGAGAAAACTGAGCTACAGAAATAGGTAACGGACCTTCCTCAAGTTGCATAACCAGGCAGCTAGAGACCAAATTTGAATCCCAGATTTATTTCTTTAAAAACTAACTTCAACACTTACTCAGGGTAGGCATGGAGAAGGGAGGGAGATGGGGTGGTAATTCAGACTGTTCTGGGTTTTCCAGACTTAGTTCTTAGGAGCATTGAATAGATGAGAGTGAAGTCAGAGTAGGGTCAGCCGGTCGAGTTCTGTGTCCTCTGTGTGTTAAGTTTTTGTTCAGAGCACTTTAAAGGTCCCTGCATCCTAAAATTCTCTCCTAGCATCATACTGTATAATTTTTCTTTTAAAAACTACATGTGGAAAATAACTTACTCTTTCTAAAGTTCAAACACACAGAGATCAAATCAACCTTCAGGAACCATTTTATACCTGTTTTATCAATTAAATCACAAAGAAAAACTTTTTAAAAAATCACTTAAAAATCACTTAATCTGGGGACTATGATGAAACAGGTACACTGGAATGCTATCTGTGAGTTATTGTACACTGAGAAAATGCTTTTGAAGGAAAATCTGTGAACATGTAGTTGGAGTAATGAAGATCATGGTATTGCACAGACATTGCATGATATTAGACTTTGTTCCACGGAAACAAAACCTATAAACACATAGATTTCACCATGTTAAAAAAAAATCTAGAAATTAAATGCCTAATAAAAATAGAAAAAGCTTTTTAGTAATGACATCAACATAAGAAAATATGTAACTCTTAAAATTCATAAGTATGCCCTGGCTGGATAGCTCAAAAGGTTAGAGCATCATCTCAATATGCTGAGGTTGCCGGTTCGATCCCTGGTCAGGGCACATACAGGAGCAGATTGAAGTTTCTCTCTCTCTCTTCTTTCCTCTCTTTCTAAAATCAATAAGTAAAAATAATTTTTTAATTAAAAATTATAAAGTCTACAATAATGTAATCTTAAAGCGATTATTTAGTAATGAAATGTGTTTATTGGAAAATTAGTGAGACCCTGGCCAGTTGACTCAGTGGCTAGAGCAGCCACCTGGCATGCAGACATCCAGGTTTGACCCCCGGGCAGGGCACACATGAGAAGTGGTCACCTGCTTCTCTCCCTCTCCTCAGCCCTCTCTCTCTCGGCCCTCTCGATGCCAGTTGCTTGGTTGGTCCAAGCATGCGCCTCAGACACTGCGGATAGGTCAGCTGACCCCGGGTGTACCCTGCTAGATCCTGGTTGGAGCTCTTGCAGCAGTCTAGCTCCCCTCCCTCACTTAAAAAAAATGAAAAAGAAAAATTAGTGAAGAATATGAAAATATCAAAATAAGCCATTCATCTCGGTATTCTAGGGCCAGTTGACAGGTGCAGATTCATGGTTACAATCTCTAAGGTGACACTCTGAAGTTAGGAAAGGTGCTCCCATGATCTGTGGCTTCATCGAGAGAGCTTGTGAATATGAGTGTGTGTGGCAGTGACTCGGAGTCAGCTAAAGCCTCTCCGTTTCTTTTCTGTTCCACCCTTTATGTCTTCATGAAGTCTTCATGGGGGTAACTCATAATATAATAATAACATAGAATCTTTGAATTCTAATTCCAGATCTAGCACCCCAGAATTTTATAAAAAAGAACATAAAAGCAGGTACTTTTGTCTCCCCTTCATAACCAAATGCAGCATTTTTTTTCAGATTTGCTCTCAGCAATAAATTCTGTAATTTCTCTATAAAGAGCTCTAACACGAAAGTCCTCCTGTCTCTTTTTAGCTTTCTTTACAAGGGACTCTAGCTCTTTCTTATGACCTGAAATCCCTTCTCTCCTGATGATTCCAGATATGTCCCACCTTCAGCCCTGATGACTGTCAATCACTCTTCAACACCAGGCCTAATGTTATTTCCTCTCCATAGCTACTCCTAACACATTGATGACAAAGTTAGTAATGCCCTTTTTTTGTGCCTCTATCCCCACCTTTATTTACAGCCAAGAATGTCACAATCTGACTATGTGGGTTTATGAAGACCTCTATTAGTAGAGAAGGAACTCCTTTACCTCAAAAAGTTGTCATTGATCTATTACAGTACCTACCCAGGTTTGAGCACGTGATAAATATTTAACAAATATTACGATGAATGGCTAGGTAAATGGGAAAAAGAAGCTCTTTTTTTAAACAAAAGGACCAATTAAAATAATATTCTAAGAAAAGCCCCCATAAATAATTCCCAGTGTACCCTTTGCATTCCTTTAGAACAATCTCTTATCCCAGCATTACTTTAAATCCCTGTGGCACCAAGAAAGATTTTTAGTAAAGCTTTCAAATTTTTAAACACATGAAATTAACTGCTGTGAAAATTCCTTTGAAAGTTTTAGTAAAATATATTTGAAATTGAAAAGTTTCACAGTAACTACAAGTCCAAAGCTCATGTTAGTCTTAAAAAAATTATTGTCCAAAGAAAAAGCTTTATCAGTATGTTGTTTAAACAACTGTGCCATTTTAAAATTTAAAGAAAAATAATCATTTTCTGTAAATATCCAAAATTTTAATCTTTTATAGTTACCCCATATGTCTGCCATATATAGTGATGTGAGTGAATGCTATGTTAGGTGGGGAAGTGGAAAGCTATATTAGCGTAAAGGATCCTCAGTCTGCATTAAAAAGTCATTATGTACATTTTTATTAGTTTCTTATTTATTTGCTTGTTTTGATTATTTATTGGCCTTGCCATCAGATCCTAGATACTTCTTTTCAGGAATAATAAGAAAGAATTGGAGTTTGTGATCATCTGGCTTGATATAGTAAGTAGGACATTCTCTGTGAACTCTTACATGGCACGGGCATGCAGCTGAGGAGACTTCTGCCTCCTGGCTTGGACACTAAAACCAGGGCGTCCGGCATGGAATCTGTGTCTGCCCTGATAGCAAACCTGCTCTGTGGCCAGACATTTGTTGCTGCTGTCTTTGATTATGCCTTTTGGTGGCCAGCTTTTCATCCACCAAGATCCTTAATTTCATATGCTATTGAAAGATATAAATAGCATCTTGGCATAGTAGAAGAAACCGCAAATTCATTTCTGTAAATGAAATGTCAGTTAAGGTCAAGGCTTTCAGGTTTTTTATTCTATAGTTGACAAATATCCAGACACACAAAAAGACAAGAAGTTATTTATTCTATTGTAGTTTAGAAGGAGCACAATAACTTCAGGGTTTTAGACAGAGTCATTATTGACAATTAACCCTCAAGTTAAATCAAGAGCCAGAAAATATAAATGCCATCAGCTGGAAAATAAGGCCTGAATACAAGCATTAAAAGATTATACGGACATATTTATTCAGCTTAGAGGAAAAAAGCATGCATTCTTGGCAATAAAATTAATTGCGAGTGACATGAGAACCAGAGGAAAGATACTCATGCCTTAGGGAGTTATAATAAGACTGTGACATAATGTCAGGCACCACCATAAATATTTTTAATCTGTAAGAGAGCACAGAATCTACAGAATACAAATCCTGGGGAGGGGTGTTGGCTACAACGGCAAAGCATTTGTGAGCCTCTCTTTTCTCACTGAGCAGAGCTGTTCAAGTTACCAAGGTCTTCCTCTGCCCATCTTGTGCCTTTGAAAGCATAACTAAGGCTCCTATCATGTCCATGAAAGAAGGTGTAATTTTTAAATAGAAAAGTATGTCAAAGTTTATTAGTTATTATTCTTTAGGTTCATATAAGTTTTATTGGTTTTAGTGTAGAAGGAACTTTTTCTAAATTGTTTAATCTTTTGGTGAATATGAACTCTTATTAGTTATGTTCCTAGAGGTTTAGAATGAATTTTTATTGACACTAAAAACAGATGATTTTTTTAAAAACTAGGCAAGTCTTTTGTAGGTCATTAAAATTTCATAATCTCAAATCAAATGTTTACTTGTGGTATATATTACATAACTCAGTAATATCCCAGTCTATGTTATCAAGTGTGCTCTGGGTTGCTGGGAGAAATGGAAGGTGGTATGAAATGGCCTAGCACATAGTTGTAATTGGTATAATTCTATATTTGCTAGAACCTCTGAGAATTACAATGGAGAAGGCTCAGAAGTAAAACTTACTTGCTATAAAGAGATTTGCTATTTATTCGTGTATTGAATTTTCAACAAGTATTTTTAGATCACCCGCTATGTTGGCATTTATTAGGGTCTTGGAGAATAGCAATGAATGCACCATTCATGATCTTTAACTTGAGGTTTCAGTAGGTACAGATGATGAGATGATAGATGAATAATACATTTATACACTATTTAAAGTACTTTGGAAGTTGTCATTAAATCCAAGGTAGAGGTGTAGCTGTCAGGAAAGGCCTCTGGAAGGTGATATTTCACATGCTGCAGGAGGAAGGAGGAAGAAACATTCAAGGCAGAGGGAAGCATGCATGGGGCACTGAGCTCTGTGTGTTCCCTTGACCAGAAGAGTGCCACATGCCTGCAGCTCAGTCAACAAGGCGAAAGCATCCCAAGAAGATGTGGAGAACCAGGTGGTACTGACCCTTGTAAACCCACAGCAATTTTGATTTTGTTCTAAGGGAAAGGGAAACCCTCCCTCCCCCCAAGTCATTTCAAAGTGAGAGAGTAATATGTTCCAACTGATGTGCTGAGATGACCCTTACAGCTGTGGAGAGCCAAGGGGAAGCAGCAAGGGGCCAACGAGGAGACAGGTGAGCCAGTGCAGGAAGACGGGTGTACCCGGGGAGGGAGACGGCAGGCTGGCACAGTCTCTGATTTCAGCCATCAGCCATACTAACGGGTTGGATTGTGGAGTAAGGAAAAAGGAGAACCTGAGCATACTCCGAGTTTATTGACCAGCGAGGAGTGGTGGTCCTGTTGAGATGAAAGACTAGAGGATCGTGGAGAAGGTCTCAGGGAGGAAATGAAGAAGGCAGTTTGAACATATTTGTTCTGAGATGTCTTCTGTGAAATGTGTAGACAGGAAGGCCACCCTACTGACCCCGCTTATCCTCCCTCCCATCGCCGTTAGGGACACAACCTTTGGAGTTAGAACCAGAACAAATAC
Organism: Saccopteryx leptura; assembly: GCF_036850995.1. Classification (NCBI taxonomy): domain Eukaryota; kingdom Metazoa; phylum Chordata; class Mammalia; order Chiroptera; family Emballonuridae; genus Saccopteryx; species Saccopteryx leptura. The sequence goes on from NC_089506.1 coordinate 117,685,787, forward strand.
TAGGGCTACCTCTTGCATTAATTGGATGTGACTCTGAGCCAGGTAACCAGAACATTTTTTAGCCTTAGTTTCATTCGTAAAGTGGCAGAATAATAGTACCTAGCTAATGAGGGCCTTTTGATCATTAAATAAGTTAATTCATGGAAATAGGATGCTTCCTTCAGCACAGTAATGACCGTGCAGGTGGCTGCTGCTACCAAAGTCCTACTGTGAGGGTTCCCAGAGCTTGTCTTTCTCGTTTTCTTTTTTTTCTTTTTTTTTTTACTTTACTTTTCTTGCTTATTTGTCCTCTCTTTCTTCTTCTTGTGTTCTTCCTTTCTCTTGTCCTTCTCACAGCAGCTGTGTAAAGTTTGTCTATTCATTCTTTTGTAGAGAGACAGGCTGTACAGGAATACAGTTGAGCAGTTGTGAGCCCTTCTGTAATGCCAAGTTTAAAAGCCACAAGTGCTTCTAAAGTAATTTCACTGCTGGTAGTAGCTAAACTAAGATTCCCATAAAACCAGTAATAATGGTTAAGCAATTGGAAACACATATCTCTTGACCTTGGTTTGCATGTTGGATTTCCCCTTTTTAATGAGGGGAAGCATAAATTTTGTAGGGTTGGTGGTTAAATATTGTAACTGGCTTTTATCAAAATACAGCATTCTGAAACATCTGCAAAGGATTGTGGTGATGTCAAGTCTAATACGCTGAGCCACAGCAGACTGAAGACATTGACAAAATACCTTATTGGTTCTGGTCTCAGATTCACCTAAATGTACTTAGTATATAGAATGCTATAATCACTCCAGCTGATAGATGTTTCAGTTAGTCAATACTGTAAAGATAAAAGCAATTAAATAAATGTGCATTTAAGAAAAATAGTAAATTTGTGTAACAAAAGAGCATATATTTTGAAATTCTCCATTTAGGTCATTGGAAAAGGAGTTCTGTGGGTATGTATATTACTACTGAAATGTTCCTTAAAAGCTAAATATTGCTTGTGTGAATGATTTGAAGTAAACAGATATGCCTCCATTTCGTATAATAAAAAAATGTAAAACCTTATTTTCTTTTTTGGTTTTTTTTTTTTTTTTTTTTTTTTTTTTTTTTTTTTTTTTTTGTATTTTTCTGAAGCTGGAAACGGGGAGAGATAGTCAGACAGGCTCCCGCATGCGCCCGACCGGGATCCACCCGGCATGCCCACCAGGGGCGACGCTCTGCCCACCAGGGGGCGATGCTCTGCCCCTCCTGGGCATTGCTCTGCCTCGACCAGAGCCACTGTAGCGCCTGGGGCAGAGGCCAAGGAGCCATCCCCAGCGCCCGGGCCATCTTTGCTCCAATGGAGCCTTGGCTGCAGGAGGGGAAGAGAGAGACAGAGAGGAAGGAGTGGGGGTGGGGGATGGAGAAGCAAATGGGCGCTTCTCCTATGTGCCCTGGCCGGGAATCGAACCCGGGTCCCCCGCACGCCAGGCCGACGCTCTACCGCTGAGCCAACCGGCCAGGGCTAAAACCTTATTTTCTTACCATGTTATAAGAAAACCCTCTGCTTTTTAAAATCTTGTACCTCTAATGCTTTTGTAAATGAAAATCAGATAATATATGGATTTTATTTAACAGCTATAACAAACTTTCTACCTGATAAATATTAAAAACGTGTATTTTGTTATCTCACAGTTGGATCAAAGGAACAGGTGTCATACTTCATCCTGATTACAAATAAGGAAAATAAATTTTTATTGAAGTTTAACTTTGTGATGAAGTAATGAAAGTATAGCCACACACAAATATAGATGTTGTTCTTGCTTTTTAAGTGCAGACTAATTTCTGAGTGTGCATTTTCTCAGAGTCAAAATTGTTTGTGTAAATGAGAAGGAAACATTTTCCTTAGCATTCTGTTTCAGAACAGTTGATGCATATTTACTGAGATCATTAATTTATAATGTTTCTGCCCCTAACAATAAAAAGAAATGATTGTCAAGTGACAGTATATAAGCAATTTTTCATAAGAGAATAACTATTAGGTTAAAAAAAAGTGTACCTTTAGTTGGTTTACATTGAGAATTCTTACATTGTTATGGCAGTAAAATTCCAGAATAAATCATTCAGTTATGACTAAGTACCATGTAACATAAGATTCACTCTTGCAAAGAATATTAGCAATCTTGGTACTAAGAAGTTAAAAGATTAAGGGGAAGTAATTATATAACTATGTTTAGTTTTCAATTTAGAACTATTTTTTTTTCATGTTACTCTTGAACTAAGGTTGGAAAATACACCCTTCATGGTGTCTTTTGAAGGAAGCCAGGACACGCTTTCTGTTTTCTGTGTTAAGAGAAGTCTGACTACAGTCTTCCAGACCAAGAGTGTGGAAATGCCTGCTCTCCATTTCTGTGCTGGTTATAAACATTTTCCTCAGTGCAGAAAGTTTTAATCATTCCATCTTAGTAATGCCCCACCTGCTACTTTTAATTCCAGTTATGGAGCTGTGAGCAGCATGAACTGAGAAGACTTGAAAACAGTGGTTTCAAGTATAGCTCAAGGGGCCACTTAAGAAACTGAAAATAAAGTAGCAAAACTGGTCAGTAGACTTCAGAAATCCAGGAAAGAGGAAAGAATCATTCCGTGTTCCCATAATTCTACTCTTGCTTTACTTTATTTTACGCAGAACTTGTCCAGAATTAACCGCATCACACCATTGCTTTAGAACTAAGAAGGGTAGGCTTTCTTAGGAAACTGCTATTAACCACTGAAAAAAAAGGTGTTCTTGCTACCTAAACCTCAAGAGTCATTTTTTTCCTGTTTCAATTGCGTGTTCATCAGTGACTAAACCCAGTCAATTTTGCCTGCTTACTGAATTTCTGTTGACGGATTCCTTCACTAACTTCATGGATATTGATCCCATTAGAATTACACTGAGGTTTACATTAAATGGTTTAATAGGCATAAACTGCTCAAAAATGACAGGCTCCAAAGAAGTGCTGTCTCGTGTTGGGTTCCCACTGTCTCATAGTAGGAGAACCAGAACCCTCATCTCTGTCCTGAGGCGTCCTTGGTGCCTGGCACACTCCAATGCTGCAGACGTGGTTACTGAGTGAATGAACAAAGTTTCCTCTTTCTTTTTTTTTAACAAATTTTTTCCTAATGTGATTCTCCTGATGAATCTCTTTTTCGCTTCCCCTCTGATCCAGACAGATGTACTCTGTTTCCAGAGTTACCTAAAAGTACCAATCTGATTTTTAAATTATCTCCTTGAAAAAAAAAATGTTATGGTCCCTCTACGACCAGAGTTAATATTCCTAAGTGCAAATCTGATGCCATAGTGACCTGTCACCTCTCAAATGCTCTCTGGTAGGTGCAGGATAGAAGGGAGGCCAAGTTTGATCTCTCTTGTCACACAGCCTCCTCTGGGTCCCGCACATGCCGCGCTATTTCATGCACCCCGGTCTTTTCTTCCTGAATGTCCTTTTCATCATGTCTGCACAACAATCAGTCCAGATAGCACATTTCTCCCCGACTGTGTTTTTACCTTTGTTCTTAGGGCCAGACATCTCCCCCTTCAATGTGTTTATTACTTACTACTCATATTTGTATTCAGGGATAATATGCAAAATATTGATTTGCATATTATATATTGAGCTATATAATAAGTTAAATCATGTCAAAGGCAAAATTATATATGTACATATGAATTTATTGCTTACTAAATGAGGTTGTTAATATACTGTGCAGTATAACATACTATACATATGTTTTATAAAATGCTTACAAGTGTAGTGTTATAATACAAATAACTCATCAAACACTAATCATTTTTAAATCTTTTATTTAAAACAGCTTTCATAGGCTGCAGGACACCTTTCCTAGGCCATGACTTGACATGACATCTAACTCTTCTAATGACTTTGCTCTTAAACTAGTTGTTATTAAGTGACTTATAACCCCAATTGGTAGAATATTGCTCTTACCACCAATGATACTGTTTATGTTGTTAAGTCTACTCTCAATTTTTTTCTTGAACTAAATCAGTTACATTTAAATTATTTCTAAGCCTTACAAATATTCTCATATAGTGTTCAATATCTAAAATTATTCATTGGAATGCAAGATTTAATTAGGTGGTACTTAATACTTCAGCACCAATGACAGGTACTATAATACATTGGTTAATAATGTGAGCTCTTCTAAGCATTCTGGGCTTGAATTCTGACTCTGAAAAGTTTTAAATAATTTTAAAGTTAACCATCAGTATACCAGCTTGGGACCATTTGCATACATTTGTGCTTATAAAGCTTCTCCACTGTGGGAGCTGTTTTGTACATTTGTTTTCTTGCTTGTTTTATATTCGTCTCTCCTTATCCAATGCTGAACCTCCACTTGGCTCTTAGTGAAAGGTCGATAAATATCTATGTAATGAAGTCATGAATAAATGTTAAACATAAAATAATGGTTGCTTTCTATTTTTCTCTTAAATTTTTTGTAGAGTAACTTCACAAGTAGAGAAAAGAATCTAAAAGGAAGTAGAATAGTCTTACCAAGTTAAAAAAATTAAAAATAAACAGAAGCTTTTGTTTACTTTTAGATAGCTTTCAAACACACACAAGTGTATAAGAACATACACTTTCTCAATAGTCTTTGCATAGACTTTTGTAGTGACATCAAACTCTTTGTCTTGCTTATTATAAAAGAGAGTTTTTCTTATGTGTTTATGCCTGGCTCTGTTTCTGGCACTGAGATTTAGCTTTTAGACATTCCAGCATTTGTAGATGCTATCGTTTTTTTGACTCTGTCATTTTAATAAGCATACTGAATCTTATTGCTCTATATTCTGGACACCACTGAGGGTGGTATTTTACATGCCTATCTTCATAGACTCACTACCTTCTCCCTTTTCTAGCATCAGTTTGAGAAAACTGAGACAACCACCAGTCTCTTTCACTCCACATTTTTTCTCCACCTCAAGTATATAGGTGGTAAAAGTCAACATCCATAAGAAAAGGTACAAAGTCAATTAAATGGTACTTAATATCTATTTCATTTAATTGGGGAGAAAGGTAACCCTGTAGAGTAGCATAACATTATTAATTTGGGAGCTTTTTCTATAAGAGATGTTGCTAAATGATGTGATAAAGTGAAAATCTCTAGAAACAAATCAGTTATTTTAATGTCCATCTCTATGGGTCTCTTGTTTTTACCTATTTCATTAAATAGTCACTAGATGGATATATATAGAGAGAGTGGTGAACAGCATGTATTAGAGTCTTTAGAATTATAGGTACTTACAGCATTTAAGTTTGAGATTTCAGAGAAAGGACTATCTTTTTAAATTAAACATTGAGATTGCCCTGGCCAGTTGGCTCAGTAGATAGAGTGTTCGTCCCACATATGAATGCCTCAGGTTTGATCCCCAGTCAGGGCACACATGAGAAGTGACCATCTGCTTCTTTTCCCCTACCTCTCTTGCTCCCTCTTCCCTTCTCACAGCCAGTGGCTCAGTTGGTTCGAGTGTTGGCCGCAGGCACTGAGAATAGCTTGGTTGATTAGAGCATTGGCCCCAGATAGGGGTTGCCGGATGGATCCTTGTTGGAGTGCATGTGAGAGTTTATCTCTCTATCTTCCCTCCTCTCACTTAAAAAAATTATTGGGGTAACATTGGTTAATAACATAATTTTGAGGTACACATTATAATTTGACATTTATAGATTCTATAGGGTGTTCCCTACCCAAAGTTCAGTTTCCTTCCATTATCAGATATTTGACTTCCTGTACACATTTTGCCCTCATCCCTCTTTTCTTCCCCTCCAGTTATCATTATCCTATTGTCTGTATCTGTGAGTTTGTTTTGTTAGTTTGTTTGTTACTTTTTTTTATATTCCATGTATTCGTGAAATAATACATTTTTTGTTCTTTAAGGATTGTCTTTTAAATAGAAGATCCCTAATGTTTTAATATGTTGATCAAATCACTTGTTTATTATATTTATGTACAGATAGCTTTAAGTCTTATTATTTTCTAAAAATTAAAACTTATTTTGGAATTTTAAAGCAGTTTTTTCTTTTGAAAAAAGAAAACTAAAGTGAAACAAGGCCTTGTAATTATGAAAAATGGGTTAAAAAGAGTGTCCTACACTTTATTGTTATTCATAAATGTCAGCAGTGACCACACACCATTTTAAATACAACAGCTTATCTTGTGGATTTCTGAGACTGAGAGTTAAGGAATTAGATGCAGACAGGAAGCACATGGTGTACAATAAAGGTTGTGGATCCTGGCTTTCCTGAAAAGGGTGATTGTGTTACTTGGCCTATGTTGTTTCCATTGTAAATAATGCCTGCAACTGAATTCATGATTAAAGCTCCTTTGAATCTACCAAAAAGCTTAATATAGGTTTTGCTATATTTTTTCCCCAAGGCTATTATATCCATATAGATCTCTTCTAATATTTTAATGACCATTCCATATCTTTATTAATGGAACTCAGAAGCAGTTGATATACATTTGTTTTTATCCCATCAGTTATTTTGAGACAGGAAGGTACACACTCACACTGACACTCACAAAGACTCTTCTGTTGTGGGATCCTAAGATATCCCTATTTAGGAAACAGTTTTATACTCCACTAAGTGAATAACATTTTTCTGCTACTGGTTCCAACATTAGCTTCTTAAGCAATAATATAAAAAAAAAGGCTGAAAATATTGTCTTACATTCTGAATTGCTTTGGGTGCTACCGTGACCTGGTGTTTAATTCTAGCAGCAGTTAGGCAGTGTGTCTAAGGCTGTCTTCTGTGGTCCCCTCTTCTCTAAATGGTATGTCTATTCACACCGTTGTCTCTTCTTTCTTATTTCTTCTTGTTTACCTACCTCTCCCTCAAATGGATTTCTCACCATTACATCTATTTTCCATTTCAGAAGTCAACACATTTATGTTATCATATGTTAACATTCATGTTATTTCTTTTTCTTTCAAGTATAATTTCATGTTACCTACTTTTCTTTAAAGCAGTTTTTTTTTCCAATCACCGGTCTGCAGACCAGCACCAGTTCACCAGCAATTCCGTGCCTGTCTGTGAAAGAGTTAACCACCCTGATGTTGTATGAAGATTATAGACCCAATTAGCTTAGTTGAATTTGCGTATGCTCAGGGTGATTGCCACTTATCAGCTTGCATCACTGATAAAAATACTATTGCGGTGTCTTAGATATCTCTGGAACTTGTAGGCTCATTTGAACAACCTTTTGTACCATGCAGAGCATTTACAAATCATGTGCAATAGACAGAAAGCATGCAGACAAGCTTACAAAGTATTCAATGCATCACATATGTGCAGTGTGGAAAGCGAGCTCCAGGTTGTACCATGTTGCCCTGTTATGCACAGTAAGATAAAGCTTTGTTCATTGTGTGCTTATGTTTCCAGCTGGCAGGGTCACTGGTCCCCAAGGGTAAAAAAGTTGAAAACCACTGCTTTAAAACATCATTCCTAAGCCAGTTCTATAAAACCTTGCCAGAGCTCTTCACCCCAAAGCCAGCTCTTCCTTCTCTGCATGCCAGTGGTTCTCAACTGCAGGTGGGTTTGTCCCCCAGAGGGTATTTGATAATGTCTGGTGACATTTTTAACTAATCAACTGAGGGTGGAGGAAATGCTACTGACATCTAGTGGGTAGAGGAACTAGAGATACTTTCAAACTCCTTACATGGCATGGGACAGCCCCCTACAGCAAAGAACCATTCATTCTAAAATGTCCATAGTGCCATGGTGGGGAAAGACTGGCCCATAGTATTCTCAAAAACTTGGTATAGTCTACCAGGCCATGTAGTTGCAGATTGTGATTCTGATGATAAACTGGGGGCAGAGACCTTATCACAGCCATATTTGGGTTTTGAGTAGCACAAAGGATAGTACTGTGCATATAGTGGCCCATTAATAATATATTCAAATGAATAAACTTGCTCAATAAAAAGTATCTAGCCTGACTAGGCCGTGGTGCAGTGGATAGAGTGTCGGACTGGGATGCAGAGGACCCAGGTTTGAGACCCCCGAGGTCGCCAGCTTGAGCACAGGCTCATCTGGTTTGAGCAAAGCTCACCAGCTTGGACCCAAGGTCGCTGGCTCGAGCAAGGGGTTACTCCGTCTGCTGTAGGCCCACGGTCAAGGCACATGTGAGAAAGCAATCAATGAACAACTAAGGTGTCGCAACGAAAAACTGATGATTGATGCTTCTCATCTCTTTCCGTTCCTGTTTGTCTGTCCCTATCATTCCCTCTCTCTCTCTCTGTCTCTGTAAAAAAAAAATGTATCTGGTGAATGAAGTATTAAGCCTCGTGCCCATCAATGGTGGCAGTGAAATTAGGATTCTGAGGTTAAGAGATATCTTCATAAAACATGAGGGCTATAAAAACCTCATTTAAAATGATATCCAATATATACTCATCAAGTGCTCCTTGCTGAAAGTGAAGTTAGCATTTATTGATCAAGATATTCAGTTGTAGCTTTAATCTTCAGAGATAGTGGTGAAATATTTTGTTCAAAATTATTTTTGTGGATTTCAAGATATTTTTACAACCCCATCTTTAAAATTTTGAAGTCATTTATTTAAACACACTTTCACAAAGGACTTTCACGAGAGATAAGGAGAACCAACCCAGTAGAGGAAGGAAAACTTGCATCCCAGAAATTCCATCATGTTTTGCAATGATCTGCAACATTGTGATTCAATACAAACGGAAATGTTCTAAACATGGGGAACGGTACGTTAGATGCAGGGAAGATCCGTTTGCTTTTGCAAAATGAATAAAAAGCAGGATCTTTCTCTGGATCAGGTGGGATCTAGCTCAGGAGACTGGATCTAGAAACAGAGATGTACACCATCTTAACTGACTAACTTAGAGTTCCCCCAACACCAAGACTTGGCAGGGGAATCTACAGAAAGATCTAAAAACCCTCATTTGCTTTTAGATTCTAATCAGATTTTTAATCTGCCACCCTTCATTTCTAATGAACCAGTTGTTGCTGTTTTGTTGTTTTTTCTTAGTAGAGGCATTTGTTTTTCACAAAATAGTGCTATTTAAATGCCCCTATTAATTGGCTTAGAGATGATTTATATTTCAAAATCCATGGTATGGTAGAGAGAATTCAGGACCTACAGTCCAGAGAACAGGTTTAAATCCTACTTCAGACACTTATTATCTGTAACTCTGGTCAAACCTTTTAATTTTTCTAATCTCCAATTTCACACATATGGATAAAAAATATCTTTTCCATTTAGGTAAATTAATTTAACCTTAATTAAAGCCTAATTAAGATCAATGAAAACATGTTATACACTATAAAGTGCTACATGATTATAAATTCCTATTTGTAATAATTTGTGCTTATAATTTTTTGAGTTCTAAAGTAAATTAAGAGTTGATTTAAGACATTATTAACAAGAAGGAAAATTTCTTTTAAAATAGTTTAAGGGAGCATTATGGAAATGTGCCATTTTTTTCTTTCATATCCTGCCTAACTAGGGTGAAAGAATCCCTCGGAAACTTAGATACAGGCTCTTTCTATGTGACTTGAATATTTGGAAGCCTCTGTTTCCTTCTCATGACAAAGACCTTTACAAAGGTCTACTACTACCAGTTTTACTTTTTTCCTGTGCTTTATCCTACTAGCAGTCTGTGCATTGTGCTTTGCTATTGAAGCATTAACACAATTCTACCAGCCTGCAGCCGGTGAACCCTCACCCCTCAGGCCCATTAGGACACATTTTATGGTTTCATAACATCAACACAGCAAATTCTTTGTTTACATGTATCTTTCTTCTCCTTCCCCTTTTCTCAGACCATTCCATCTTGTTGGCTCAGGAAGCAAACCTGCTTTTCCTTTCCTCCCAACACCCACATGCACACACACGAACACAAATTTGAATTGCACTCCCTTTTTGTTCCCGATGCTGTGTGCATCCAGGTAAAAAGAGCTTCTTTTGAAAATGACTTTAAATACCTTAAGTCTGGAACTACAGCCAAAAGCAGGAGTAGGAAAAAATATGGTTTGGCTAGCTGTGAAGTCCTGCCTGAAATTAATGTGAGCTGTCATAACAGTCTTCCTGTCACTTGACGTATTCAAGTCAAAGCTGAGTGACCACAGCCAAGGAAGTTAAAACTGATTCTTAGGTAAGGTTAGTCTGGATTCTGAATTGATTCTAAGTTTCTTATTTTTTCTTTTTTATTGAATGCATTGGGGTGACACTGGTTAACAAAATTTTGCAGGTTTCAGGTGCACAGTGCTATAACACATCACTGTACATATATTATGTGTTCACCCCAAGTCAAGTCCCTGTCACCATTTATTCTCCCTGTACTCTCCCCTGCTCCTCCACCCCCACCCCAGTCACCACACTGTTGTCTTGTTCATCAGTCTCTTTTCTCTTCTTTTTTCTTTTTTGCTCAATCCCACTATCTCTCTCCACCGAACTTTCCCCCCACAGATGTCAGTCTGCTTCCTATCTCTGAGTCTGTCTTCTAACTTGAGAAAATGCTCTTTGAAATAAAGGTTGGTTAAATCCTTATCTTAATAAATATGTAGGAGATTAAGAGCTTTTGCTTGAAAACATTTCTACTTTACTGCCTGAGAAACCATTAGGCTGAGTTTTCATCAATAGGATTTAATTGGGGTTTTCTTTTATACACATACACATACACATACACATTTCCATTGTAGGAAAATTAACAAATACAGAACTCAAAATTATGTGAATCATCATAATCCCATTAAACAATGAGAATCATGATTAGCATACAGCTATGTATCTTTCCATGTCATGTGTTTTACAAAAAAGAAAAAAAGGCATCATTGAACATATACTAGTCTGAGTCCTGGATTTCACCTTTCATAACATGTCTTGAACACCTTTCTGGAACAATCAGTAGAAACCTACAGTTCCTTTTAATCATTGCCTTGTATCCCACTATATAATTATAGCATATAATTAATCTAAACAATTACATACATTTTTTTAAAGTCTATATTTTTAATAGATGAGCTATTAAATAACTTTCATGCAATTGACATCACTGATTATGGCACCCAAACTCCAGGAGTAAAAATATATATTTTTGGATCCATCTCGAGTCTCTCCACTACTAACAGGTGAAATCAAGTGGCATTCTTGCAGCTTGGAAGAGCTGATGAGACCAAGATCCCCTCTAGCATTCCTTTTCCTTGTTAGAATGAGTGGAAAGAAAGTACGATTTATAATGATCTTTTGAACTTTGAATTCCTGGAATGCTTGTTCAGAGCATCTACTAGCTCAGAAATCACTTTCCATCCTTCATTGATAAGCTGTACATAAACAGCTGCTTTAGTGTTTGCTAATAGCTCTTATTCTACCAGTTTCTTTTTTTCTTTCTTTACTACCAAAAAAATGACTAAATGCATTTAAGAGATGATTTTAGAAAATCCATTAGACAATTGTTTGTTAATGACATATCTTCAATGTTGAATGTGGCTTTCTCTACAAGATTGACGGCGACAGATAGAAGAGATGGGAACAGTATGTTATTGACTACTTCCTGTGTGACCAGCAATTTACTCAAGTCAACTCAGGGATCATTATAAGAGCAGTTAGTGATATCTATTATCCCTATTTTACTTAGGAAGAAAGTGAGACTCAAAAAATTAAAAATAAATTTCTCAGAGTTACTGTATTAATTTCCTATGAATACTGGAACAAATTGCCACAAATGTAGTGACTTAAAACAACACAAATTTATTATCTTAACACTTTGGAGATCAGGATTCTAAAATGGGTCCTTCCAGTGTACTACCTATGGCTTAGAAAGAAGAAACTCTCAACCCTACTCAGGTTTCAGAGTAATCTGGAGAGTTTTTAAAAATCCCAAAGCCCAAGCTAGTTCCTGGCACCTGCATCTCTAGGGCTGGTACACAAGCATTGTTTTTTGTTTGTTTTTATAAGCTCTTCAAGGAATGTCGATATGTAACCAAGGTTGAGAAATACTTGTTTAGAAGGAGTAGGTTCAAAATCCTACCTTGAATTCTGACTTCCATTTTAAATGCTGATTTACTCAGCGAGGTCTATATTGCTTGAACATCAGAACACCCTGCGGGACAGTAGTCCCACCTTATCTGACTCAGATTTGGGGTGGGGCTCAGACAATGCCAAGGCTACTGACATCAGAAGCACATTTTGAGAACTACTGTTCTAACAAAGTGATCTAAAGATAGTCAAACAGATTTTATATCTGGTAATATTTTCTATCCTACCGCTTTCTCATTTGACCTCAGAGATTCAAAGTGTGACCCAGAGTTAATATCAACATGTCAAGTATGTTATATTTCTGACAATCTGTGAAAGAGGTTTGCAAAAATTTCAGCCGAATGTTGGACATTTAAGCTTTGAAATATTTAAAACCCAGCTGAAAGTGTCTGTCCATGAGTGGGCATGTGCCGTAGTCAGCTTGTTTACTCATCGTAAATGAGTTCATCTCTGTGTCTGGCACAGAGTAAGAAGCATTACACAGAGCTAGTTAATATGCTGGCATTTTTTATTTTGTCAAATATGATATAAAGAAATTTTTGAAAATATAAAATTAAATTATGAATATTCATAATCCTTCCCTTGCTCCTACTTATATAAAGAAAATTTCCTTTATGAACATTTGTTGAATTGGAGTGAGGGAGGGGTCAGGAGGAAGAAATTTCTGTTGAGAAATGTTTGAAAATGATTTTCAGAATTCTTGCCATGTGTGTGTGGTGTGATATATTGTCTCTTCACTATCTCCTGAAAGAATTTCAATAACAGCTAATATTTATTGAACTTTCTGTATCTATTACTTCTTAGCCAGGATTCTGAGAGAGAATCACTCCATAATGCCTGAAAACATCCACTGTGTGAAACAAGTTGACTTCTCTGCATGCATCTAGAATGACACTAGCTTTGTACCACACAGAAGGGAAGTGAGAAAATAACTTTCAAATCACTTCCTCTAGGGCTGGAATCTAGGCATTACTCAAAGCACTTGGTAGATACCAGTAGTTTATTTAATTCTCAAAATTATCCTAAGGAAAGAGTCCATTACTTATCACCATTTTTACACGTGAGGAGACTAAAGTACAGCAAGTCCTTACTTCATGTCATCAGTAGGTTCTTGGAAACTGACTGTAAGTGAAAGAATGTTTAATGAAACCAATTTTACCATCGGTTAATTGAAATAACAAGAGTTTAATTCTTATGGCATATTTCTGGTCACAAAAATGTCACCGAATGCATAAATAAAGAAATAAAGCACTTCTAATATTAAGCATTGAAACAAATAGGAGCTATACATACATTTAAGAAAGATGAATAAGAAGATAATTGTTTTCCAAATAGCTTCAAGGTTGCAGGTGGCCAGAGCCTATTGGAGCAGTTCAGAACACAAGGTGAGACCCTACCCTAAAGAGGCCACCCTTCCATCACAGGGTGCACACACATGCATATACACCACACTTACTCATTCGTGTAGACTGAGTCCATTTAGACATGCCAATTCACCTACCATGCCTCATTTTTGAAATGTGGGAGGACATCAGAGTACCTGGAAAAAACCCACACAGACCTGGGGGGAAGGCACAAACCACACAGATGATGGCTGCACCAAGGATGAACTTTTTTTTTAATCAACATTACAATAAAAAAATGTTGAACAAATAAGGTCTTTCAAGGACCTGCTATTAAACCAAGTAACTCACCCAAGGTCATAGAGTAAGTAGTAGAGGCAGGATGCAAGCCGAGAGTAGTGGGGTCCGTGTTCTGATTTGCTCCAGGACATTGCATTTATTAGAGCTCTAACATTTCTGGAGTTGGGCTTGTGTTTCTTTTAGATGAACTCACTTGCTGAGTCAGATGACCCAATACATCCATGCTCACAAGATTGTTCTTTAGATTGCTACTCCTATTCTATACGTTACTTTGTGTCTGAATGAGTGGCCAATGGCAGTGGAAGGCACAGTAAAAGGGAATGGCTGTCATGTGGAAAGTCAGCGCTGCCTTTCGTAGGGAGCTAACCTGGGCTTAATGTCTGCTGTGAAAAAACACTATTTCATTTCGCTCCCATTGGAAAATACTAAAATAAAGTATTTCATAGATTAAAGACACAGAATCTCAGAAAAATAAAGCAATTTAGCCAAGACCCCATAGCCAGCATATGACAGTAATAATTCACACCAGAAGTAGGGCATTGGATTCCAAAGCCTAAAATTTAGAGATGTTTATCACTATCACTTGTAACATATCATTTAAAGAACCAATGATTATAAAGCAATTTAGTCTTTTTTTATAAAATATAAATTATTTCTTCCTGACCACTGGCGGTGCAGTGGATAGAGAGCCGACCTGGGATGCTGAGATCCCAGGTTCTAAATCCTGACGTCACTGACTTGAGGCCCAATATCACTGGCTTGAGTCCAGGGTTGCTGGCTTGAGCAAGGTGTCGCTGGCTCAACTTGAACACCTCTCCCGCCTGTCAAGACCCATATGAGAAAGCAATCAATGAACAACTAGAGTGCTGCTGCTATGAGTTGATGCTTCTCATCTCTCTCCCATCCTGTCTCTCTCTCTCAGAAAAATAATACATCTATAAGAGTAGTATTATCCCTTGTGTCTACCAGGGCTGCTTCTGTTGAAAGTGATAAAAAAAATCAGTTAACTCTAAAAGAGCACTAAGTTTTCCATCAACACATTTTTGCCCCTGCCCTTCCTCTCAGTAGCGTAGATAAGTAAAAGAGGAATAGTTTGCTTTGTCTAAAACCCATTCATATAAAGATACTTTGCATTCATATCTAGATCATTTATCCTGAGCCAGCTGAAAGTTACTATATATGTATTTTTATTTTTAATTTTTTTTAGAATTTTTTATACTTTAATTTTTTTAGAATTTTTTATTCTTTAATTTTTTTATTCAGTAATTTTTTTAACAAGTACATTATAGATTTCCATTGATTTTTAAAATTAAATTTATTGGGGTGACTATGGCTAATAAGATCTTACAGGTTTCAAGTGTACAATTCTATGATACCTTATCTGTATAGTGCATGTGTGCCCACCACTCAAAGTCAAGTCTTCGACTCTCACCATGTATTTGACCCCTTTACCCTTTACTCTCCTCCCAGACGCCTCCCCTCTGGGAACCACCATACAGTGTCTATGAGTTATTGTTTGTTTTCTCTTGCTTGTTCATTGGTTGCTTTCAGTTTTATATCCCACATAGGAGTGAAATCATGTAAGTCAGACAGAAAAAGTTACTGTTTTCTGTGTTTTCAAGGCGGACTCGTGCCTATTCTCCAACAAGCTGATTAATTAAGACCTCTGCAGCTTGACGTGTTTCTTGTTCTTGGCTAACCTCAGCTTCAAATGTGGCAGCTTCCTAAATCCTGCTCTGAAACCTATGAAAACATGAAAATTTAATTAAAGACAAGGGATTTAAGATAAATTTAATTAAATCACACTTAGGTATTAAAGTCAACATTTGATGTGAGAATTTAATTCATGATAAGACTGATAATATTTGTGCACAAAATATCTTTAGAAGAGCAGGCACATATACCAACATATAGTTTTAAAGTGTAACATTCTCACAAAGCTTTGATGTCCTACTACATTCTGTACAAACTCAATGTGACATTCAAAGCTATCATAAGATCAGCCCAATCTATCTTTTCAGCTTTACTTCCTTGTATTTTGGTCCAATAAAATTGAACGTCAACATCTGGTGAATTTTCTATTTTCAGGAACGCCCTGTCCTTGATTACCTGGGCCCTTCCTCTGGTTGCCTCATTTGCCTGAAAATACCTTCCTCCTCCTTCTCTGTCCTTCCCTCACTCCCCACTCTAACTCCCTCTGGAAACAGACTACACTTTCATTCTCCTCTGTTAGCTGTCCTACACCTCCTATATGGTTTTTTGACAAATACTTGCTGAATTAAAATGACTCATACATATCTTTGTACAAGTTATATTTAAAGTGGTAAACTTGTTAATTTTATCAAAATATCATTTAAAAACTGATATATCACCCTGTTTCTTTAACCCCCTTGTTCTTTGTTGATATACAAGAAGATAAGATTGTTGTTACTGCCAAGGGTTGAATAAATCTTAATTAAGGATCATAAGTCAACCACATGTTGACTAGCATTAATTCACCCTTGATAATGACTTCAAAATGGGAAATGCCATTTTCTTAACTTAAAATTAAAAGTTCATTCTGAGGGTTGTTGTAATAATCTTTCTAAAATATTGGTAGTATCCTCTAGTAATTAAGAACAGAAACTACACCAAGTCAAACAAATCTAGTATCTGATGCTAGCTTAGTCGTTGACTAGCTGTTCAATTCAAGCAAATAAACCTTTCTAATCTGTAGCTTCCAAATTTGTGAAATGAAAAAAATAACTCTAAGCATGTTTTGAAGGCTATGTAATGTGTCAGTATAACACCTGACACATGTACAAGGGTCAAAGCATTGCTACCATATGCTAACTACTTGATGAACTGAATATTAAGTACTGCTCTTGAGCATATGACACAAAATAAATAATTCAGTATTTTTCTGACATTTTTATAATTTATCTGGAACAAAATGATGCAGCTTTTCCTATATTTCTAAAATAATAATTATTCAGAAATATTAAAAACACTATTTATGAATTTGGGTTTCCTTTTTGTTTTTTCCTCTATTTATAAATGTATGTAAGTATAAATACAGATAATTGTTTCCTAGCTATAAAGAAAATTTATAGTGTTTAGTCTAATAGTCTTTTTGGTAAAATAAATTGTTTGTTCCATGAGAAAAAAGGAAAACATAATACCTGCTTCAGAAAGAATATATGTGTTTATAGAAAAGTTTTCATCTCAAAATACTGAAGGCCAACTCTAACATATATTCTGTTTCATCACATATTCTTTTATTTTCTAATGTTCATAATTTTTATAGGATGCTCCACATTTATAATTTCCATTCCAATATTTTCTGTCCTGTACTAAATAGCAACCACAGAAATCTAGAGGTGCATGAAAGATTTAAGATGAATCACATTTATAAATGATCCTTAAATTTGAAGACAATATTTGTATGAAAGAATATTTTCCAACACCAAGAAGAAAAAACTTTTTAAAGGTAGAATCGTTTTTAACCCACAAGAAGATTTCACAACAGGTGGTCCTATAGTATCATCTGAAATAAAGAAGTCTAAAGTTAAAAATAAAATAAAATTTGTTTAAGCCAAAAACAAATGTCTTTTCCCATGTAATTAATAGCAAGAGAGGCCAACTTTAGAGGTGATTAGACTTGACATCCTGAGGATGGGGTCTCCCTGCGCAGCCTGCCTGTGTTTGTTGCTTCATTGCTACAGCCACACAATGGCACGATGGCGCCAGCACCCCAGCCTCAGACCCACTACGGTCAAGTCAAATGGGAAAAGCAAGCCTTTTGCTTCGGTAGCGCTCACAAAAATCTGCACTGTACCTCGAATTGTGCTGGCTGAGGTCACATACCTATTTGTGAACCCTGAAGTACTTTGAAGGGCATACCTGAGTGACAAATTTCATATCTGCAGCCATGGATATTGCTGTGGGGGTGGGGGGAACGAAGAAGATAAATGGATGGAGTTATAACTAGGACTTTGGTAGAAGTATGCATAACACCCCCCCATGTTGTAAGCCACAGCCAGTACTCCGGGTGGGCAAAAAGAAATGCATAAACATAAATTAATCTATTATTCACTAATGTATTCATTTACTAACTATTTTCTGGCAACGTTGTGTCAAGGATTTTTAGAACAAGAAAGAAAACATAAGGAACCCATGCCTTCATAGTACTTTATGTGCATGGGAAAAACAAGCAGTAGACAGGTAAATTTTTTAAATGACCACAAATCATGAGTAGTCTAAAATATAAAAAGAAAGAAACAAACAAGTAGGTGAAATGTAGGGGGGCTATTTAACCTTTCCAAAGCATAGCTCAAGGAGAGCCCAGGTAAACTGTGTTTAAGCTCAGCCCTAACAGGTGAGAAGTTAGCCTGGGAAAACTTAGAGACAGGTGACCTACTCAAAAAAAAAAAAAAAAACAACCCCAGTTTCTTGTGAGGTAGAAAGGAGTTTCAGTTTTCTCAGAAATAAAAGATCAGCGTTAGCCAAAGCGAAGTGAACTAGAGGGAAAGTGGGGAGACTGAGCAGACTCTCATGCAGAGCCAGTCACCCTCCGAAGGACCATAGCGTCCATATTAAAATACAGTGGATACCATGGAAGGTCTCTAAACAACCACAGGAGTGAATCATATTTACTTTTGCAGATCTACAGAGGACTGAAATGGGGATTTTTCAGGCTCAAGCAGTTGAATAAACGACAAGGCTTTTTTTTACTGACTCAGGGGTGTGATTCGGAGAAAATGGAAAGCTCTGCTTAGACATGTCAAGACTGAGATGTCTATCAGTGATATTTCAAGTGTGCAATTTCAACAGTCAGAAAAGTCTGGGCTATTTTGAACTGTAGTTGTTATTATTATGCAGCGATGGTGAGGCCAGCAGATCCAGAGACCACTGCCACAGAGAAGATAAGTCATTGCTCACAGTCCCTGCAGAGGATGGGGCATATGCCACACCACACGGGCCACAAAGGAGAGTGCCAGGGTTGCCCAGGAGTCCCAGGGAGCACAGGGAAGTCATGAGGAGAAAGAAGTCTTTATTGTGGATCCCATGGGAAGGCAAGTCAGGGCACACAGGTGTAGGATCATTCTCAACAGGTTCTGAGGTGTAGTTGTCTGGTGCCTGGCCCAGCAGTGGTTCGGGCAGAGGGTTGTTACATCCTGAAGTTTAAGAGCTGGACAGAGGAGGTGGCTCAGGGTACATGCTCTGGATTGATTGGTTAGTTTATGAAAGACATAATGAAAGGGGAGTATTTGCTGTGAGGTGTAGAAATTAACTAGCTGAGTGGGGGGGCAGTCTCTCCCCAGTCAGCAAGGCCCAGATGCCACCATAAAAAGAATAGAGAAAATAGGAAACTATAGTTTACCCAGGGTCGAGAGTATGAACTTGCAAGTGGTACCAATCATGTGTACATAAAGGTGGAGGGGATAGACAAAGGCTGAGGACTACTCCCTAGTGCAGATACCTTTGGTAAAGGCTAGAAAATGCATCCAAAAAAGAGGTGGGAAAATACTCTTTTTATTCTCCCCCTCCACTAGTAAAGATTATGGCCATAGGGAGCTTAGATAAAGAAACTGCATCTACTTGTCCCGCCCCCAGCCTGTTGCACATACTATCCTTAGGTGATGTTTTAGCAAAGACTTACGATTATGCAGGAGGGAATAAAAATATTTATCCATTATGTATATAATGAACTTAGAGCTGTTGCTACACCTTAATTGGGAGTCTGATAGATGTTTCTAAGAGTTAAGCAGTAGTTCAGTTAATTAGCAAAACTTCTGCCAAATTACTAGATATTTTAATTAAAAGTGTTGAAATGAGCCTGACCTGTGGTGGCGCAGTGGATAAAGCGTCGACCTGGAAATGCTGAGACCGCCGGTTCGAAACCCTGGGCTTGCCTGGTCAAGGCACATATGGGAGTTGATGCTTCCAGCTCCCCCCCCCCCCTTCTCTCTCTCTGTCTCTCCTCTCTCTCCCTCTCCTCTCTAAAAAAAAAAAAAAGTGTTGAAATGAAAGGTGGTGATTCTTAGGCCTGACAAAGTAAGATCCTTTACTAACTTAAGGTGCAAAGAAAGTATTGTTTTAAATAAAATCCAAAGTTTATTGGAGGTAGTTCTTATGCCTTAGATACAATTTCAGCCGTCCTCAACCAGAAGTTTTTACTTATTGCATGAAAATACCTCTATAATGTAGGCATGTAAGTTTTAGATTTCAATCTGAGGCCTAGAAATGTGTGCTATATTTTTACTATAAGGAAAGTAAAGTATTTTTCTGGGTAATGTATTGAATTATTCACTTATTTAAAATGCTGTTAAAAAATGCAAATCAACATTCTGCTCTTCGAAGGAATATGAAAACTTTTCTTTTATAGATTAAATAGTGTAGGGTGCCAGTGGGTAGGGGACCGTGTTTGTCACCATTGTATCTAGCACCTAGCACATAACCCTTGGCACTGAATGTGCTCAAATAAAACTAATGATTGAATGGGGGGGCTTCAAAGAAACTACTGTATTGAGTGTTGCCATATTCTTATGCTTTTTGCTCTGCATAGCCTTTCCATACCTTTATTCAGACATGTTTTGTTTCTGCCGATAATATTTTATAATTTCATCATATAATGTAAGTGTTGGAGAAGTGAAATGATTCAGAGCTATAAAATAATTTGCAAGCTTATCCAAGTATGTTATATGGGCATGGCTTAGGTGCAGCTAGTTGCTTGACAGCAAGATTGCCAATAGCTTCAGGCAAGTCATAAGCTACCTTAAAAATACACATCAGACCTGAGGTTATCCCATTTCTTGGATGAAGACCATTAGGCAAACACAATTTTTGGATAGACTTAGCTTAACATGGATAATTAGAGGTACTTTTAAGACTGGAATCCTCGGATAAGCTTTGCTCTGGTGAGCAATTAGTATCATACATAATGCAAAATGTTGTGTTTCTTTTCTTGTTGTTATTACTGCCTGGTGGTTTTCTGAGTTTCTGAAAAGGACCAGGCCCCTTGAGTCATTGGCAGGACTGCCAGGGATACCATTTTACAACAAGCAGGAATAATGTAACAATGAGACTGGACTTTGGTATTCTTCTTCTTTTTTTCTTTCTGTTTTTAATTTTATTTAGAAAATTAAATTTAATGGAGTGACATTGATTAATAAGGGTACGTAGGATTTAAGTAAACATCTCTATAGCATTTGAACTATTGATGATGTTGTGTACCCATCACCCAAAGTCAGATCATTTTATGTCACCGTATATTTGTCCTTTACTCCCCTCTTCCTACCCCCTACCCCTGGTGACCACTTCACTTTTATCTATGTTCATGAGTCTCAGTTTTCTATCCCACCTATGTGTGAAATCATATAGTTCTTAGCTTTTTCTGATTTACTTATCTCACTCAGTATCATGTTCTCAA
The DNA here is from genome assembly GCF_036850995.1 of Saccopteryx leptura. Lineage (NCBI taxonomy): Eukaryota > Metazoa > Chordata > Mammalia > Chiroptera > Emballonuridae > Saccopteryx > Saccopteryx leptura. The sequence goes on from NC_089506.1 coordinate 117,706,862, forward strand.
GTTCCATCCATGTTATCATAAATGGCAATATGTCATCATTTCTTATGGCTGAGTAGTATTCCATAGTATACAGACTACATCTTTATCCAACCCTCTCTTGAGGGACACTTTGGTTGTTTCTATGTCTTGGCCACTGTGAATAATGCTGCAATGAACAAGGGGGGGTGCATATATCTTTACATAACAATGTTTTGGGGAGTTTTGAGTAGATACCAAGTAGAGGGATTACTGGGTCATATGGTGGTTCTATTCTTAGTATTTTGAAGAACCACCATACTTTCTTCCATAATGGCTGTACCAGATTACATTCCCATCAGCAGTGAATGAGGGTTCCTTTTTCTCCACAGCTTCTCCAACACTTTTTAATTCCTGTCTTCTTGATAATAAGCAATCTAACAGGTGTGGGGTGGTATCTCATTGTAGTTTTGATTTTCAGTTCTCAATAGCTAGTGAAGATGAACATCTTTTCATATATCTGTTGGCCATTTGATCGTCTTCTTGGGAGAAGTGTCTGTTCAGGTCCTCTCCCCGTTTTTTAATTGGACTGTTTGCTTATTTGTTACTGAGCTTTGTAAGTTCTTTATATATTTTGGTTACTGACCTCTTATCAGAGCTGTGTTTATAAATATCATCTTCTATTTTGTTGGCTGTTTTTTTCTTTTGTTGTTGGTTTTTTTGCTGTGCAAAGTTTTTTAGTTTAATATAGTCCGATTCATTTAATTTTGCCTTTACTTCTCTTGCCTTTGGGGTCACTTCATAAAATGTTCTCTGTGGCCAAGTTCCATAAGTATAGTAGTATGTCTTCTTCTATATAATTCATTGTTTCAAATCTTATATTTTTGTCTTTGATCCATTTTGAATTAATTTTTGTGCAGGGCCACAAGGTGTAGTCAAGTTTCATTCTTTTGCATGTGGCTTTCCAATTTTCCCAACACCATTTATTGAAGAGGCTTTCTTTTCTCCATTGTGTGTTTTTGGCTCCTATGTCAAAGATCATTTGTCTGTATATATATGATTTTATTTCTAGGCTCTCCATTCTGTTCTATCAGTCTGTGTGTCTGTTTTTCTGCCAATACCATGCTGTGTAGTATAATTACAGTCAGGTAGTTATTCAGAAGCTCACAGAACAGGGAACATCTATTAGGACTCCCCACTTTAACATTTTTATAAATACTTTCTACAAAATGCTAAGTTCATGAGATAGTCCATGATGAAAGAGTATCATAGTCAAATACATTTAGCAAATGCTTTCTACTTCATCCTTTTTCTAGAGAATCACAAAAGTTTCAGAGTTCTAAAGAAAAAATACCCCTAACCTAGTATTTCCCACCATACTCATTTGATCACAGACATTATTTCCCAACTAACATAAATTAGTATACCCTGTAAATTATCTTCCAAAGAACATAGTTCATGATGCACAATACAGGATATAATGACGAATTTTTTTGTGCATATGATATTTTTCTTCTGCTGAATTATTTTATTTAGGAGATAAATCAAGTACTTCTATTCCACTCTTGAAATTTATTGTGACAGTACTGTCCAAGAAGATAGTAGCATACATTTTTCATTATTGCAACATCACTAGGATAATGATTTTATTTTATTTTGTTTTAATAATTATTACTATATTGTTGGCCAAACTATAAATTTGGTATACTTTTGTTTTTGGCAACCTCAGTCTTACTAAAGGAAGTGGATTTAATTCTCAACCTTTTTTTTCCACCAAATAATACTTTTTTTATTATTAATTTTACTAGGGAGACATCAATAAATCAGGGTACATATGTTCAAAAAAAACATGTCCAGGTTATCTTGTCGTTCAATTATGTTGCATACCCATCACCCAAAGTCAGATTGTCCTCCGTCAACTTCTATCAAGTTTTCTTTGTGCCCCTTCCCTCCCCCTTTTCCTCTCCCTCCCCCCACCACCCGTAACCACCACACTCTTATCAATGTCTCTTAGTCTAGTTTTTATGTCCCACCTACGTATGGAATAATGCAGTTCTTGTTTTTTTCTGATTTACTTATTTCACTTTGTATAATGTTATCAAGATCCCACCATTTTGTTGTAAATGATCCGATGTCATCATTTCTTATGGCCGAGTAGTATTCCATAGTGTATATGTGCCACATCTTCTTTATCCAGTTTTCTATTGAAGGGCTTTTTGGTTGTTTCCATGTCTTGGACACTGTGAACAATGCTGCAATGAACATGGGGATACATGTGTCTTTATGTATCAATGTTTCTGAGTTTTGGGGGTATATACCCAATAGAGGGATTGCTGGGTCATAACATAGTTCTATTTTCATTTTTTTGAGGAACCACCATACTTTCTTCCATAATGGCTGTACTACTTTACATTCCCATCAACAGTGTATAAGGGTTCCCTTTTCTCCACAGCCTCTCTAACATTTGCTATTACCTATCTTGTTAATAATAGCTAATCTAACAGGTATGAGGTGGTATCTCATTGCAGTTTTGATTTGTATTTCTCTAATAACTAGTGAAGATGAGCATCTTTTCATATATCTCTTGGCCATTTATTTTTCTTCCTGAGAGAAGTGTCCGTTCATATCCTCTTCCCATTTTTTTATTGGATTGTTTGTTTGTTGTTGAGTTTTATGAGTTCTTTGTATATTTTGGATATTAGGCCTTTATCTGAGCTGTTGTTTGAAAATATCATTTCCCATTTAGTTGGCTGTCTATTTATTTTGTTGTCAGTTTCTCTTGCTGAGCAAAAACTACTTAGTCTGATGTAGTCCCATTCATTTATTTTTGCCTTCACTTCCCTTGCTTTTGGAGTCAAATTCATAAAATGCTCTTTAAAACCAAGGTCCATGAGTTTAGAACCTATGTCTTCTTCTATGTACTTTATTGTTTCAGGTCTTATATTTAGGTCTTTGATCCATTATGAATTAATTTTAGTACAGGGGACAAACTGTAGTCGAGTTTCATTCTTTTACATGTGGCTTTCCAGTTTTCCCAGCACCATTTGTTGAAGAGGCTTTCTTTTCTCCATTGTGTGTTGTTGGCCCCTTTATCAAAAATTATTTGACCATATATATGTGGTTTTATTTCTGGACTTCCTATTCTGTTCCATTGGTCTGAATGTCTATTTTTCTGCCAATACCATGCTGTTTTGATTGTCGTGGCTCTATAATATAGTTTGAAGTCAAGTATTGTAATGCCCCCAGCTACATCCTTTTTCTTTAGGATTGCTTTGGCTATTCAGGATTTTTTATAGTTCCATATAAATCTGATGATTTTTTTGTGCCATTTCTCTAAAAAATGTCATAGGAATTTTGATGGGAATTGCATTAAATTTGTATATTGCTTTGAGTAATATGGCCATCTTGATTATATTTATTCTTCCTATCCAAGAGCAAGGAATATTTTTTTATCTCATTGTATCTTTTCCAATTTCCCTAAACAATGGTTTGTAGTTTTCATTATATAAGTCCTTTACATTCTTTGTTATGTTTATTCCTAGGTATTTTATTTTTTTTGTTGCAGACGACTGCAACACAAAAGGGGATTCTTTTTTTGAGTTCATTCTCAAATGTTTCATTGTTGGCATATAGAAAGGCTATGGCATATAAAAGGTATGTTAATTTTGTATCCTGCCACCTTACTATATTGGCTTATTGTTTCTAGTAGTCTTTCGGTAGATTCTTTGGGGTTTTCGATGTATAGGGTCATATCATCTGCAAAAAGTGATACCTTTACTTCTTCTTTTCCAATATGGATGCCTTTTATTTCTTTGTCTTGTCTGATTGCTCTGGCTAGAACCTCTAGCACCACATTAAATAAGAGTGAGGAGAGTGGACAACCCTATCTTGTTCCTGATTTAAGGGGGAAAGCCTTCAGTTTTGTGCCATTTAATATGATGTTAGCTGATGGTTTATCATATATGGCCTTTATCATCTTGAGATATTTTCCTTCTATACCCATTTTGTTGAGAGTCTTAAACATAAAATTGTGTTGTATTTTATCGAATGCCTTTTCTGCATCTATTGATAAGATCATGTGGTTTTGTTCTTTGTTTTGTTGATATGGTGTATTACATTAACCGTTTTACGTATGTTGAACCATCCTTGAGATTCTGGGATGAATCCCACTTGATCATGATGTATTATTTTTTTAATATATTGTTGTATTCAATTTGCTAGTATTTTGTTTAGTATTTTAGCATCTGTATTCATTAGAGATATTGATCTGTAGTTTTCTTTTTTTGTGCTGTCCTTGCCCGGTTTCGGTATGAGGGTTATGTTGGCCTCATAAAATGTGTTTGGAAGTATTGCTTCTTCTTCAATTATTTGAAAGACTTTGAGTAGAATAGGAACCAAATCTTCTTTGAATGTTTGATAGAATTCACTACTATAACTGTCTGAGCCTGGACTTTTATTTTTGGGGACGTTTTTAATAGTTTTTCTATTTCTTCCCTACTAATTGGTCTGTTTAGGCTTTCTGCTTCTTCTTGACTCAGTCTAGGAAGGTTGTATTGTTCTAGGAATTTATCCATTTCTTCTAGATTGTTGAATTTAGTGGCATAAAGTTTTTCATAGTATTCTACAATAATTCTTTGTATATCTATGATGTCCGTGGTGATATCTCCTCTTTCATTTTGGATTTTGTTTATATGAGTTCTTTCTCTTTTTTCCTTGGTGAGTCTTGCCAAGGGTTTGTCAATTTTGTTGATCTTTTCAAAGAACCAGCTCCTTGTTCTATTAATTTTTTCTATAGTTTTTCTGTTCTCTATTTCATTTATTTCTACTCTGATTTTTATTACCTCCTTTCTTCGGCTTGTTTTGGGTTGTCTTTGTTCTTCTTTTTCCAGTTCCTTAAGGTGTGAAGATAAGTGGTTCACTTGGGCTCTCTCTTGTTTGTTCATATAGGCCTGAAGTGATATGAACTTCCCCTTATCACTGCTCTTCCTGCATCCCATAGATTCTGATATGTAGTATTGTCATTTTCATTTGTCTGTATATATCTTTTGATCTCTGCGCTTATTTCTTCTTTGGCCCATTCATTTTTTAAAAGTATATTATTTAGTTTCCACATTTTTGTGGAGGTTTTTTCCTCTTTTTTGCAGTTGAATTCTAGTTTCAAGGCTTTATGATCAGAAAATATGCTTGGTACAACTTCGATTTTTCTGAATTTGCTGATGTTGTTTTTGTGGCCCAACATTTGGTCAAGTCTTGAGAATGATCCATGTACACTGGAGAAAAATGTATACTCAGTCACTTTTCGATGAAATGTCCTGTAGATGTTTATCATATCCAGGTGCTCTAGTGTTTTGTTTAAGGCCACTATGTCTTTGTTGATTCTCTGTTTGGATGGCCGATCTAGAGCCGTCAGCAGTGTATTGAGGTCTCCAAGTATGATTGTATTTTTGTCAGTTTTTGTTTTTAGGTAAATAAGTAGCTGTCTTATATATTTTGGTGGTCCTTGGTTTGGTGCATATATATTAAGAATTGTTATGTCTTCTTGATTCAGTGTCCCCTTAATCATTATGAAATGACCATTTTTGTCTTTGAGTACTTTTGCTGTCTTGTAGTCAGCATTATCAGATATGAGTATTGCTACGCCTGCTTTTTTTTGGATGTTATTTGCTTGGAGTATTGTTTTCCAGCCTTTGACTTTGAAATTGTTTTTATCCTTGTTGCTTAGATGAGTTACTTATAGGCAGCATACAGTTGGATTTTCTTTTTTAATCCATTCTGCTACTCTGTGCCTTTTTATTGGTGAGTTTAATCCATTTACATTTAATGTAATTATTAACACTTGTGAGTTCCCTATTTCCATTTTATACATTGCTTTCTGTTAGTTTTGTGTCTTGTTTGATTCTTCTCTTTCATTTTTCTATCTTTTGTTTTTGTTTGGTTGTATTGTATACATCTTTCCTCTGTTGCTATCTTTTTTAAATCATGTGCTTCTGTGGTGGTTTTTTCAATGGTGGTTACCATTAAGTAATGAAAAGGGTTCCTACCCTGTTTATTGTAGTGCACTATCTTGTGAGTACTTTTGCACTCCATCATCCTTTGCTACTGTTAATCTCCATCTTCTCCCCCCCCCCCTTTCTTTTTGTTGTTGTCACAGTTTAAATTTGGTTTTATTGTGTTCTTGGTGGAGCTTTTACTTGTGGTTTTGTTTTGTTTTGTTATTTGTATCTGGTTGGAAAACCCCCTTTAGTAATTTCTGGAGTGGGGGTTTTCTGATGATAAATTCCCTCATCTTTTCTGTATCTGTGATTGTTTTTATTTCTCCTTCATATTTGATGGATAGCTTTGTTGGGTATAGTATTTGTGGCTGAAAATTCCTCTCTTTCAGGACTTTAAATATTGGGGTCCACTCTCTTCTAGCTTGTAGAGTTTCTGTTGAGAAATCTGATGATAATCTAATGGGCCTTCCTTTATATGTTGTATTCTTCTTTTCCCTGGCTGCCTTGAGAATTTTTTCTTTGTCATTGGTTTGTGCCAATTTCATTATGATGTGCCTTGGGGTACGTTTGTTGGGGTTAAGAAAACTCGGAGTTCTGTTTGCTTCTTGAATTTGAGGCTTTAGTTCTTTCCACAGGCTTGGGAAGTTCTTATCTATTATTTGTTTGAATATGTTCTCCATTCTATTTTCTCTCTCTTCTCCCTCTGATATACCTATTATTCTTATGTTATTCTTTTTGATGGAGTCAGACAATTCCTGTAAGGCTTTCTCATTTTTTTTAATTTTTGAGTCTCTTTCTTCTTCTTTCTGTTGTGCCTCAAGTTGCTTGTCTTCTATTTCACTAATCCTCTCTTCTATCTGTCCTGTTCTATTAGCTAAGCTTGTTACCTCATTTTTCAGCTCGTGAAGTGAATTTTTCATCTCTGTTTGATTTGTTTTTATAGTTTCAATTTTCTTGGTAATATATTCTTTGTGTTCATTGAGTTGTTTTCTGAGCTCCCTAAATTGCCTTTCTGTGTTTTTTTGTATATCTCTGAATATTTTTAGGATTTCTATTTTAAATTCTCTGTCATTTAGCTCCAAGGTTTCCAATATATTAAATTTTTTCTCCATAGATTTTTCCTCATCTATCTGTGCTACATCTCTGTCTTTTGTATCCATGATATTTGATTTCCTTTTCCTTAATGGCATCTGAGGGTGGTTTTGTTGATAGTATTAATGAGACTTAATAAAGAATAAAAAGTTAAAAAAATAAAAATAAAAAAGAATAAAAAAAATTATTATTCCCCCCCCCTTTTTTTTCCTCTCCTCTCCTCTCCCCTCCTTCTTGAGAAAATCTTGTGGTGAAATGTGAATTATATTGTGCTAAATAGAACAAAAACTACCTATAGTGGAGGGCCTGAGTTGGGGAGAAGTGATAAAGGGGCAAAAAAGGGGGTATGGATCCACAAAATGCAAAAAAGGAAAAAATTTTTCTCAAGAATAAAATGATTTGCTATTAGGTGATGGTTGACTAAGAGATATAATGAGAGGAATAAGAAGGAAACAGGAAAAAGGGGGAAAAAATTAAAAAATTACTGTTGTATTTAGTGGAGCAAGAACCAGATAAAATGGAGAGCCAGGGTTGGGAGCACTGTTAGTGAGTTAAAAAAGTGAAGTAAAAAAACCCCAAAGCGCCACAAAGAAAAATTTGAGTCCTAGATAAAATAAGTTGTTCGTGATTGAGGATTAAATGAGAGGAAAAGTAAAGGAGAAAAGAAGAAACTAATATAGAGGGAGAAAAAAGAAAGAGGAAAACACAAAAAGAAGAAAAAGGAATAAAAGGAGAGAGAGAGAGAGATTGAGTTAAGGGTTTTGGAGTGCAACTCTCATAGAGAGAAAGGAAGAAGAAAGAAAAAATAACGGGAGATGTAACACTTATGTGTAGTTTAGTTCAAGGAGAGGAGAGAGTAAGACCGACAGAGAATTAAACGACCAAATTGGAAGAGGAAGAAAATAATCAAGACAAGAAGATAAGAGAAACAAACGAACAAATATAATAAAATGGGATAGGTTATAAAGTCTGTGGATTATTCTTGATTTTGAGAGGTTATCTTCTTGCTTTTTCTTTTTTCTCCCTCTTCCTGGTTGGTGACTCTGTACCCTGGGTTCTGCCCCTGTGGCACGCTTAGGTAGAGGTTTGCAGTTGATAAGTCTCTATGAGGATGTCATATATTGGGCTTCAATCTCGTTGGCAGTTGAGGCTCATTAGCATTTGCAGACTCCACCAATGAGAGAGTCCGTGTTCCTGGAGCCTCTCTCCTAGTCTTTCCTTCCTGAATTAGTAGCCTGATGATCGAGCTATGGGGTTGCTGCTGCCTCTCCCTGGATAATAAGAGGCTCAAGGAGCTGGCAAATCCCCACTCTATTCCCACTCAGCACAGGGCTCTGGGTAAGGCTCAGTCAGTCAGAGCCCCTGGCATAATTGGGTGGGTCTTCAGCCCACACAAAGACCTCTGACTGTGCCCCTCTGTCCGGGAACACGGGCGCCCACTCCTGGGGAAATCTCTCGCCCACTATCTGCACTCGCCGACCAGGATATTCGGCCAGCCGCCTCTCACTCCCGGTGAGGTGCCCCGCCTGCATGGAAAAGTTCCAGCCTAGCAAGTTTCGCTCCCACTCAGTCCCCACGCGCTGCTTTTTGGGTCACAGGGGCGACCTTAAGACTCCGGTTTCGGCCCACAAAAAGGCCTCTGACTCTGCCCTCTGTCCGAGAACACGGGGGAATCTCTCACCCACTCTCTGTGCTCACCACCAGGATATCAGGCCAGCTGCCTCTCACTCCGAGTGAGGCGCCCCTCCTGCACAGAAAAGTTCAAGTGTAGGGAATTTCGCTCCTGCGAAATTTCGCTCCCCATGCACTGCTTTTCAGGGCACAGGGGCGACCCCAAGACTCTGGTTTTGGCCCACACAAAGGCCTCTGACTCTGCCCCTCTGTCCGGGAACACGGGCGCCCACTCCCGGGACTCTAGGAGGAATCTCTCGCCCACTATCTGCACGCGCCAACCAGGAGATCGGGGTGGATGGCTGTCCCAAGTGCCTTTCTTTGTCTGGATTTGGTGTGAGCATTAGCTTGTGTTGACTGGGTTGCCACAAGCACAGTTTTTCCTCGGCTTGGATGTCCATGCCACAGCCTAGTTCATACGTTTGTGCTGCAGTCTGGTTCTATTCACACCCTATGCCTGCCTTAGTTCCTATACTCTCAGTTCCCAGTGAAAGCAGCCCTTATTTAGGTTAGTGAGGAAGGCGGAGTGTTTCTTCCTCCTTATTGCCTTTGGGGTTGATTATATATTTAGTCAATTTTTCACTTGATCATATCTTTGCGTTTAGTGTGGAACTGCTGGAGGCTCCAAGGATAGATTTTTCTGTCTCTGGTTGAAGATCTTGTTGAATTTTTGGGGAGATTTATTGGTATCACTCCTTATGGCGCCATTTCTCTGACGTCACTCAAATAATACTTTTTTAAAGATCCTATTCTCATTTGTGACTGATGCATAACAACAAATGCAGTTTGTATGCTAGATGGACTGAGACTTTCTTTAGATCATTGTAAAAATGTTAAATATGGGCTCTATTATTATGCTTAACATTTGTGGTCAAACTATAGTTAATATCTTTCTTTCAAAGTTGCATAATTGTAGAGTGTTTAAATTCTTATTTATGCAACGATTTAATAATATCAGGAGAAATGACAGTCTTATCTGTGGTCTGTCAGTAACCAAAGTATCTTATGTTGGCTAACTACAGTTTTATCCAGATTTACTAAAGATAAAACAGAAATAACTGACAGAATAAAGCTAGGTCTATAAAAAGAGCAAAAACACGAGAAGCAATTTCCCTTTTATTGTATCATTATTAGCAGAGTTGTTTAAGGCCCAGCTGAGCTTGTGCTCCTCAGTATTGTCATTCTGCCATGGCCAGCTTTGTACCATCCCCTGCCCCTTTCATGTGCAGAAGACTCTCCAGTAGGTCCAGGTAGACTCCAGAAAAAACTGAGTTGTGTAGCTCTTAGGCAGAGGCCATTTTTCCTCTGCATACCAGACCTCCCTCCACAATGGCAAACCTTGGTCTGTGTGGGCCTGATGAACACGGCTGGCCTCACTCTGATGAATCCCTGAGACCCGACCCTACCACAAAGGAATGCAGACACAGGGAAGGTGGCATCTGCCCTTGGTGTACCTTGAGACTGTTGCAGAGTGGCCTCAAACCCAGCACTGGTGCAGAGTTAAATCTGTATCAGTCTGGTGAACACCACTCACCCTTACCTGGTGACTCACTGATAGCCTCTTGAGTTAATTCACATACCTACAGAGGCTCTTTCAGAAACTGAGCCCAACAGGCAGCTAACAGGAGAAGGAAGATATTGGGGAACCTTGAGTTTTTTGTTGACATGCCTTCTGGGCTCGGTGCTGGTAGAAACTGTCTTTGGTGCACAGTAAGGCCCTTCCCACACAGAACCAGGCACAACAGAGACAGCCACAAACTGTAAATCTCTTTGTTACTCCAAATAGGTATCCCAGGACCTGGCATTGGCAGTGCCACATATCAATGGCACTAGATGCTAGCCAAGGGTCCCAAGAACCAACACAAAAAGTGATTAAGACCATATCAGAGCACAACCCAAGGAGTTCCACAAGCAGTACACACAAAGAGATATCTTGGAGACATGAGACCCAGTGGGGACTAGCTCAGCTTTGCGGAGCCAGCCCCTTATAGCCACTCATACAGTGTGCATGAGGCCAATCTTGAGAGCTAGATAATAGGGCAACCCCCACAAACAGACAGGCAAAACAGCAATCATGACTCAGCTACTAAAGGAGGGTTCATATACCCCATACAAGAGACATTCCTGGACCACCTAACTCAGGCAATTAGGGAGACTGTGGCTCTGAGCCTCACAAGACACTTACTTCAAGGCCACCATACCAAGGCAGAACAAATCTACCTAATACACAGAACAAATACAGAGGGGCAGCTAAAGTGGTGAGACAAAGAAAGATCCCCAAATGAAAGAACAGGAGAAATCCTCAAAAAAAGAACTAAATGAAATGGAGTTAAGCCAGCTACTAAATATAGAGTTTAACAATGCTGCCTGACTGCTGGTGGTACAGTGGCTAAAGCATTGACCTGGGATGCTTAGGTCCCGTATTCAAAACCCCGAGGTCACCAACTTGAACACTGTCACATCTGGCTCAAGTGCAGGCTCTCCAGTGTGAGTGTGGGGTCGCCGGCTTGAACGTGAGATCATTTACGTGATCTTATAGTTACTGGCTTGAAACCCAAGGTTGCTGGCTTCAGCCCAAGGTTGCTGGCTTGAGCAAGGGGTCACTGGCTCAGCTGGAGTCCCTCGGTCAAGGCACATATGAGAAGCAATCAGTGAACAACTAAAATACTGCTACTATGAGTTGATGCTTCTCATCTTTCTTTTTCTCTCTCTCTCTTTCTCTCAAGAAAATAAGTAAATAAATAAAGCAATGGTTATAAGGATGCCCAAGGAACTTAATAGACACTTCAACAGCATGGAAAGGGACATAGAAACCATAAAAAAGAACTAGTCAGAAATGAAGAATACAGGCTGACCTGTGGTGGTGCAGTGGATAAAGCATCAACCTAGACAACCTAGAATGCTGAGGTCACCAGTTTGAAACCCTGAGCTTGCCTGGTCAAGGCACATATGGGAGTTGATCCTTCCTGTTCTTCCTCCCCTTCTTTATCTCTCTCTATCTCTTTCTGTCCCCTCTCTAAAAAGTGAATAAATAAAATCTTAAAATATATATATAAGTGATTGACAGAATCAAAATTATTAAAAGAAAACCCAAAAAATGAAGAATACAGTATTTGAAATAAAAACTACAGTAGAAGGAGTCAGCAGCAGGCTAGGTGAAGCAGAGAATCAAATAAGCAATTTAGAAGACATCAGTAGCATAAAACACACAATCAGAGAAGAAAAAATCATTTAAAAAATATATAGTCTAAGGGACCTCTGGGACAATATGAAGCATAACAACATCCACATCATAGGGGTACCAAAAGGAGAAGAGTGAAAGCGGGAAATCAAGAAGCTATTTGAAGAAATAAAGGCTGAAAACTTCTCTAACTTGGTGAAAGTAAAAGACACATAGGCCTAGGAAGTACAGAGTCTCAATCAAAATGAACCCAAAGAGGCCCACACTATGACACATCATAATTAAAATAGCAAATGTTAAAAACAAAGATAGTATCTTAAAAGCAGCAAGAAAACAGTCACCTACAAAGAAGCTCCCATAATACTTTGCTGATTTGTCATCAGAAACATTTGACAGCAGGGATTCTCATGAAATATTCGAAGTGATGAAAAGCAAGGACCTACAATTAAGATGACTCTACCCTGAAAAGCTATCATTCAAAATTGAAGGTGAATATAATAAATTTCTTACCAGACAATGAAAACTTGAGGGGTTATTTACTACCAAACCAGTATTACAAGAAATGTTAAAGGGCCTTTTTAAGAAGAGGGGAAAAAAGAAAATGAGAAACATGGTTATAAAGAATAAAATGGCAATAAACACATACCTAGCAATAATGTAAATGATTAAATGCTTTAATCAAAAGCAGAAGATAGCTAGCTGAATGGATAAGAAAACAAAACCCATATATAAGCTGTCTGAAGAGACCCACTGCAGAACAAAAGAAACTCATAGACTGAAAGTAAAGGGATGGAAAAAGATATGTCAGCAAGTGGAAAGAAACAGAAAGGATAGTTGATGAAGAGTGATAAAGATGACTAAGAATTTAGAAACAGAATTAGAACACTGCCTTTGCCTAGTGGTAAATAAACCAAAATTCCATTGTCATGCACATGTCATAGTGGCCTTACATCTAGTGTTTGCAATGTGAATAGGTCTGCTGTAGCTAGAACTTGCTTATTTCCTCTTGCACTGTCCCAGTATGCTTATGGTCTTTTCTTTTATTTTCACTGGGGGGATTTGTTATACATTTAATTTCTTTATAAATTATATTTCATTTTGTTATAAAGTGATTCTCTCTGTTAATTCAGTGGTAAAAATGCAAATAGAATCTGAAAACTTAATATATGGAATATGTACAGGGAAGGTGAACTTGGCACCTTGGCAACTGATAAAGGCACTTACTTACATGCTTAATAGAGGGATTTCTGTGAGCTTTGCTCTTCTAATCAGTGTGAATCTGTATCCCATTCTGGGAGAAAGGAATGCTGGGTTGCTGGAGCTTCTCATTAAGACTTGACACTTTCTTGGAAAGAGTTGCAAGAAAGTAAAAGAATTATATTTGACCTACTCCTTATACAGTTCACCCTCACTCTCCCCTCCCTCCCCCAAACCTATTATTTACACCTATGTGTTTTGAGATGTAGTCATAGCTTATTCTTACAAGACTAAAACATTTTTGTTGAACTGTGATTTGTCTTCTAGATAAGGTTCCTTGCCTTCATTTTATAGGTGCAGATAAGATGAGAGAAATAGCCAGAAAAATGTATCATTTGTACATTAAAGGAAAGACCAAAGACAATATTTTTCTTCATGGTTTTAAAATGTAAAATCTTGCTCAAAAACACCAAAATATAAAAGTATTAATATGCAACTTGATTTTCTATAAGTTTCTCTTCTCCATAGTTCTTACCCATGTGCTGTCTGAGAATTACTAATGCTTTTGTAATGTCCTAATGAAAGAATTTATAATCCTCTCTTTTTGGAAGTAAATTCAAGCACAAAACTTAATGCTTAGTATTCAGTTTCTGTCTACCCTTTTTTTTGAAAGAACAGAGCTTCATTAAACATTTTATATTAGCCAACTCTCTATAAGGATGACAAAAAAAAAAAACCCTAAAGAAGACTGAGAAATCTATGTTAGCATCTAGAAAATATAGCTACTGGCAAAATAATTTCTGTTTAACTGAATTTATTTCATGTAGGAGCTATTTTAGATATTAACCCAAGAAAATTACAATGAATAAAAGATACAAAGTAAAAGATTCAAGAGTATTCTTAAATTGGCTTTAAAACAGCATATAGATGTTACTGTGGGTCTCAGAAATTATGTCAGTGAAAAGTAGCCAAGTCCTCTGTTGAGTAAATTGTCTTGATAAGTGGACCATTTATGTCATTATCAAAATGAATCAGGTGAACAATATTATAATTTATTATCTGGTCAAAATACTCTTGAGAAAGAAAGGAGTTACTAGCCATTCTGGACACCAAGACAACCAATTTAACCAAAATAGTCCTGAACAAATGGATAAGAATCATCAACCTTCTAATTACAGGTTCTCTCAAGGGGAAAATAAGACTTCAATAACCACATTTCGTTATTATACATTGTGTTCAAGGCACTGGGAAGCAACTTTGAAATGGACAGGCCTGCTTTCCTGGAGCTTACCTACATTGCCAGCTGCAAAATAATATATATTCACTTAGAATAGAGTGATTCACATTCATGTCCATTTTAAAAAAAGTAGAGATTATGTAACATTAAGGGTGCAATAGAAAGTAAGCACATAATTACAATAGAAATGAAAAGCAATTACAATGGATTAACATTTGATACCTGGTATAAAGCAGATGATTCTGAATTTTTATCTTTAAATGTGTCATGTTGAACTTTAGACTATTATGGAAGTTCATAACACCATTTACTTTATATTCAGTTAAACTGGTAACTGCAAAAGAAATGGAGGCTATGTAAGTATGCGTCATCCCTTCTTGTTTGAGACCTATAGTATTTAATGTACTTAAAGTCTAAGCTCCATTAAAATCCTCGTAAAAGAATGCAAAGAAGTTGGGCGGGGGGGAGGGGGGATAACATGGCTTAGTAGTCCTTTAAAGTGAAAAACTTTAATATTATTTGCTCTAGGATTTATTTTTATGTTAAGACTACATATAGATCAGAACTTATCAATTTATGTTCCCAGTCAGATCTTGCCAAGTTTCTTATTAGACTTTGCTTAATCCATGGATGTTGCTTGTTGAGCAGAAACTAAACTACTGCTAAGAAAACTAAGTACTGTATGTAGTCATTAAAATTTATGAGTTGTTTTTACTTCGTAAACTACTTTAGTTATCAAAGTACTTATTTTCAAAGGCAATTCAACAAATATCTGTTGAACCTGGTGATTTAAAGACCTCTGGGACATAGCCACTACTGGGAAGTGATATAGAAATGGGGAAAGAATGACATTGGGTGTCAGACAGACTGGGTCCACATTCCATGATTTATGTACAGTGTCTCCAGCTGTGAGATCTTTGTAAACTATCACTGTGGCTCTCTGAAGGAGCTGATGACAGGAGCTCTAAAAGTAAGACTCATTCTAGCAAGAGTAATAACAGAAGTAAACAGAAATCAGTAAAAGAACTGCCAAAGCTCAGTGAAGATTCAGTATTAACTTGGTTGTGAATCTATAGAGGACACGATCAAGCACGGTTTGGGGGACCTGCAGCAGAGCTAAGGGGCCTGGGCTGGCGGAGTGGGAGTCTTGCTGGCTTGGTAAGTGGTGAGAAATGTTATTGTGTTATTGGGATACTGTGTCAGTAACTGACCCTTATCAAATAACTGTTCATCAGGGGTGAAAGTGATACAGGAAGAAGGTTCATGACAAAGACAATACGAAGGATGCTTCTTCATGGAGTTCTTTATTTACAGAGGATGGCAACAGATAACGGGTGAGAGGAAAGGTATAAGCCAGCAGCTAGAATCATCAAATGAAAAGGAAAAATGTCTCCAAGGATCTAGACTAAACTGTGGGATCCAAAGAGGAAAAGGGTTTCAACAAGATGGCAATAAAAACACCAGTTTCTAAGGAGCACTAAGGAGTGAGAAATAGACCAGCACCTTCTTTTAATTCTGTGGAGAATGGATAGTAGGAACACAGCAATTTCCTCTGTTGGAAAGGACTCTGGGGGCAATGGTTTACTCTGGGGTTGGACAGATTCAATGAAGGCAAGACCATGAAGGAGTATAGAGAAACTCCAGTCCCCAGGCGTGCTCTATGATGAGCCTGTAATATAACAGGGTTAGAAAGAGCACAGCAAATTTCCACAACACATGCTTATCCTCACTGTCTATAATAAGTGGGCAGTTATCTATTCTATTTTTTTAATTAATTTGTAAATTATAGTTATATTTTATGAGGTCATCACCCTGATAAGACTGGTAACTATCCAGCACCATTCACAGTATGACAATATCATTGTGCTCCCTGTGCTGGACTTTGCATCCCTCTATCAGTGTGGCCTTCTTCATTTCTTTTTTTTTTTTTTTTTTTTTGTATTTTTCCGAAGCTGGAAACGGGGAGGGACAGTCAGACAGTCTCCCACATGCGCCTGACCGGGATCCACCCGGCACGCCCACCAGGGACGATGCTCTGCCCCTCCGGGGGAGGGGGGGGCGTCGCTCTGCTGCGACCGGAGCCACTCTAGTGCCTGGGGCAGAGGCCAAGGAGCCATCCCCAGCGCCGGGGCCATCTTTGCTCCAATGGAGCCTTGGCTGCGGGAGAGGAAGAGAGAGACAGAGAGGAAGGAGGGGGTGGGGGTGGAGAAGCAAATGGGCGCTTCTCCTGTGTGCTCTGGCCGGGAATCAAACCTGGGTCCCCCGCATGCCAGGCCGACGCTCTACCGCTGAGCCAACCGGCCAGGGCCTTCTTCATTTCTTTCACCTTTTTTGCCCATCCCTCTAACATCCACACCATCTGGTGACCTCAATTTTTTTCTCTGCATCTCAGTTTGTTTCTATTTTTCCATTTATTTTGCTTTTCATATTCCACATAGAAGTGAAATTATGTGGCATTCGTTTTTCTCTGACTTATTTCACTGAGCATAATAACCTCTGAGTCCATCCAAATAGTGACAATGGCGAAATTTTACTCTTTTTATGGCTAATATTCCATTGTATTTACATAACACCTCTTCTTTATCCATTTGTTCATTAAGGGACACATAGGTTGCATCAATGCTGTGGCTGTTGTAAATACTGCTGCAATAAACACTGGGGTGCATGTATCTTTTTAAATTAATATTTTGAATTTCTTTGGATAAATACCCAGAAGTGAGATTGCGGGTCATGAAATAGTTCTATTTTTAATTTTTGTTGCAACTTCCACATTGGGTTTATTTTCCTCCCCAATTTATCACAATTTATTTGACAGTCACAACTCTTTATTTCCTTTTTAAAATAATGTTTTATTTTTCAATTACAATTGACATACATTATATTAGTTTCAGATTTACAACCCAGTGATTAGATATTTATTTAACTTACTAAGTGATCAACCCAATAAATTTAGTATCCATCTGACACCATACATAGTTATCAATATTACGACTATATTTTCTATACTATACATCCCCATGAATATTCTGTAACTGCCAGTTGTGTGCCTCTTAATCTCTTCACCTTTTATCACCCCTCCCGCCTACCCCTTCCCATCTGGCAACTCTCCGCATCTGTAAGTCTGTTTCTATTCTGTTTGCGTGTTTGTTTTTTAGATTCACATGTAAGTGAAATCATCTGGCATTTGTCTTTCTTTATCAGACTTATTTCACCGGGCACGATACCCTCTAGGTTCAGCCATATGGTTGCAGTTGTCAAGATTTCATTCTTTTCTATGGCTGAGTCATATTTCATTGTATATATACAGCACATCTTCTTTATCCATTCATCTACCGATGGGCACTTACGTTGCTTCCATATCTTGGCTACTGTAAATAATCCTGCAGTGAATGCAAAGATCACTCTGTCTTTATGATTTAGTGTTTTGGGTTTCTTTGGAAAAATACCCAGAGGTGGAATTGCTAGGATTGTCCTTGTCTCTTGTGGTAGTGGGCTCCTTAAACTTATTTTTGTCTGGGGAACTCTTTATCTTTACTTCACTTTTAAACGTTAGCCTTGCTGAGTCACATGGTTGGTTGTAGGCATTTGTCTTTAATTACTTTGAATATTTTACACCAGTCCCTTCTGGCCTGCAACGTTTCTATTGAGAAATCAGCTGCTAGTCTTATGGGAGTTCCTTTGTAAATAACTGCTTTATTCTCTCAGTACTTTTAAGATTCTCTCTTTGTCTTTCACCTTTGACATTTTAATTATGATGTGTCATGTTCTGGGCTTCTCGGGTTTATCTTGTTTGGGGCTTTCTGAGCAAAGTGGACTTGTATGTCTATTTCCTTTGCCAGGTTAAGAAAGTTTTGTCATTATTTTTTCAAATATGTATCTCCATAAAGTGACATAATGATTGACAGACATAATATTATTCTTCATCTCAGATTTCTTTCCTTTGTTTTACTGTTTTAAAAAATTATTGGACAAAATACCTCTGATGTTTATCTTAAGGAAACAGAAGCTGCCTATATTCAACAAAATATCTTATATGGAACTATCTTTAATGCCCAGTTAATGATAAAAATTAATCTTCTAGTCTCAAACCAAAAAAAAAAAAAAAGGCATTTAAGAAATCCTTTTAAATAAGTTATATACATTAATGCAAGGAAAGCAATCTATTACATTATAAATTCAATTATCTTATGATTACATGTTTATATTCTTATAAAAGGTTATTTTTAAGTGAACAAACAAAATAAAATGTATCAAATGTATCACCTGACCAGGCAGTAGTACAGTGGAAAGAGCGTCAGACTGGGACGCAGAGGACCCAGGTTTGGAACCCTGAGGTCACCAGCCTGAGTGAGGGCTCATCTGGTTTGAGCACAGCTCACCAACATGAACCCAAGGTCACAGGCTTGAGCAAAGAGTAAATTGGTCTGCTGTATCCTCCCGGTCAAGGCACATATATGAAAGCAATCAATGAACAAATAAGGTGCCGCAACGAAGAATTGATGCTTCTCATCTCTCCCTTCCTGTCCCTCTCTCTGTCACAAAAATAAATAAATAAATAAATAAATAAATAAATAAATAAATAAATGTATCAATCCTAAAGAGATTTTGATCTGTAAGTATAGAATGTTATCCTTTCCCCCACCAAAAAAAATCACATGTGTTTACTGAGCTTTCCATGTTGAACACACATTTTTTAGCCTGGCAGGAAGAACAAGGAACTAGGAGAAAGAAGATGCTCAGATGAATTTGTAGGGATGGCCCTGGCCAGTTGGCTCAGTGATAGAGCCTCTGCCAAGTGTGTGTGTGGATGTCCTGGGTTCAATTCCCAGCCAGGGCACACAGGAGAGGTGTCTCTCTGCTTCTCCACCCCTCTCCCTTTCACTTCTCCCTCTCTATATCTCTTCTCCTCCTCTCCTGCAGCCATGGCTTGATTGGAGCGAGTTGGCCCCAGGCGCTGAAAATGGCTCCATGGTCTCCACCTCAGGCACTAAAAAATGGCTTTGGTTGCAAAGGAGCAAGGGCCCCAGATGGGCAGAGCATCGCCCCTAGTGGGCTTGCTGGTGGATCTCCATCGGGGCACATGCGGAAGTCTGTCTCTGCCTCCCCTCCTCTCACTAAAATAAAAAAAAAATTTTTAATTAAAAAAAAAGAATTTGTAGGGATAAGTGTCTAGTTAATAGGTTTTTCTTAACCCTGTGCCCTTTCTTGATTAAATTATTGTTTGTGCACATTGTGTAGCAACAGTTTTCCAAATTTTTAGACCTAGAATATCTTTTCACTTTTAAAAAAATTTTTGGGAGACCTTATAAGAGGTTTTGTTTGAAATCCATGTATTGATATAGATGATAATTTAAACTGAGAATTTTTTAAAATATCGTGTATTAATTCATTGAATATAACAATAATAAACCCATCACATATTAAATAATATTTTGAAAAAGTAACTGTTTCTAAATAAACACCTTAGTGAGAAAAAGTATCGTTGCTACACATTTTTAGAACTGTCTTTAATGTTTGTCTTAACTGAAGACAGAGTCACATATCTGATTCAGTGTTCAATCTGTGGTGGTATGGCATTTTGGTTCAAATATATTAGGAAAACCCAGCCTCACTAAAATTTTCCTTTTAAATGAAGAATTCTAATGCTTTCATACTATTTATAATTATTACAAATTGAGACTCACCATTACATGGATAATGTTAAAATCACCTCAATTTATATCAATCCCTTTAATCCAAATGATAAATTTACTCCTTAGTTTAGAAATTATGTAGATAGATTTAAATAAGCAAAAAACCTGCCCTAGCTGGTTGGCTCAATGGTAGAGCTTCGGCCTGGAGTGTGGATGTCCCGGGTTCAATTCCCAGCCAGGGCACACAAGAGAAGCACCCATCTGTTTTTCTACCCCTCCTCTTGCTTCTCTCTCTCAATCTCCTCTTGTCCTCTCCTCCTGCAGCCATGGCTCAATTGGTCCCAACCACTGAGGATGGCTCCGTGGCCTCCATATCAGGAGTTTTAAAAAAAAATGGCTCTGGTTGCAATGGAGCAAGGGCCCCAGATGGGCAAAGCATCGCCTCCTAGTGGGCTTGCTGGGTGGATCCCAGTCTGGACGCATGCAGTAATCTGTCTCTGCCTCCCTTCCTCTCATTATAAATAAATAAATAAATAAATAAATAAATAAATAGCAAAAACTTATGACAACAACATACATATATACATATGCAAGAATGGTTATGCTTATATCGATAAATAAAGTTCATTAAAGAAAAGAATTGTTCTCTTTATTAGTATCCTTTGATTATAACTGTAAAAAAGATAACATATCTTTCTAATTCCATTTTCAGTTTTTATTCCTAGTAAAAAAAATTCTATCTATCATAATTACTTGTTATCACAGCAGGAAATTATAGCAAGAGCTTTTAAAAAATGCTTACCAATAAAATTTCATTTAAAAAATGAAGGATAAAAATCATATGATCATATTAATATATGCAGAAAAAGCATTTGACAAAAGCCCCCATTTATAATTTTAAAAAATCAAGCAAAGAAACACTCATAGTCAGCGGTATGATGAGTACCAGAGGGAAAGGGTGATGGTGGGAGGTAGGAGAGGCTAAGGGTAAATGATGACGGAAGGAGACTTGACTTGGGGTGGCGAACACACAGTACGATATACAGATGATGTACTATAAAGTTGTACACCTGAAACCTGTATAATTTTATTAACCAATGTCACACCAATAAATTCAATTTAGAAAAGAGTCACATATCCTTTCAAACAAATAAAGCATTCCACAAATTATAATACAAATAAACAGAAAATGTGTTTCGGTGTGGGAGATGGATAAAATGGGCAAAGTTGGTCAAAAGGTACAAGTTTCCAGTTCTAAATTTTCAGGATACAAAATAAAAATGAATTTTAAAACACTTATTCAGGCACTTCTTTGGACAACTTAAATAGTTGTTGCTAACAGCTTAACGCACAATAAATAGTGGAGTCCAAAAATCTAAAATGTTTAGGTTGGTCAGAGAACAGAGAGGCGTTTAGAGTGGTCCCAGACCCGAGTTAAGGTATGGGAAACAGCGCCCTAGGCAGGTGAGCAGGGGCGGGGGCTGGGCACAGCAGCACCATTAGGGAACACTGCCTGCATTTCCCTGCCTCCCCTTCTGAGCATCGAGTTCTACGTGTATTTCCAGGGGATGAGAACAGGAGAGTGGGATTGATACAACCTACCCTCTTCACGCGCACAGAGGAGAGTCGTTGGTGTGTAAACTGGGAGTCCCCGTTTCTCCCGGGAACGGAAAGGAGCAGGCAATGGCGGGTTGGAAGGTGCAGGGCGTGTGGCTTCCCCTTTAGCTGCGCGGATCCGGCCCCAGGCGCAAGCTCTCCGAACCAGGCTAGATTACACTGTTTATTCAGTCAAGCTTTTCTTTGCCTCAGAGGTTAACTTAATGATACAAGATATCTCAAACATTGAAAGATAATTTTTAACTAGAAAGTAACCTATTTATAAGAATGATTTTTAGCAAGTGGCTCTAACTGGCTTATGTTTCCAGGCCTTCGGGTGCTAGAAAATTGTTTCAAAAAGAAACAAAGGGGTCTCAAAACCCAAGATAGGTGTCGAGAGACTGATTTTTTTTATTTTTAAATTTTTTTTATTTAAAAAAATTTTTAAATCAGAGTCCTTGTTCAGAACTATTCTTATGTTAGTAACTGATGCATCATTAAAACTGCTCTTTGTTACCAGGGCGTCATTTTTGAAAAACTAGAAAAAAGATCATTATAATTGATTGTAGCCTTCTATTTTACTTCACCATATGAAATCTTTTTGATGATTTACAATGAACTGTCTCCATCTCTACACCTTCTGCTCAATTTTTTTTAATAACAATGTCTATTTGTTGTTAGGTATGCAACATTAAATAAATATATGTAGCAAGACTGTTTTGAGCATGTGGCAGATGAAAGAAGCAAAGATTAAGTGAATAAATGATAATCCTATTTAAAATGATGTTGAATAAATGATAATCCTATTTAAATAAATAATAAAATACCACCATGGAATGAAATTAATATTGATGCTAAAAAAAAAAAAAATGCATGGTCTTTTAATGGGAATTCCATAGCAGAGAAGATAGATAGGTAACTAACTCATCTGTGAACTGTTTATTTTTTGTTCCTGCTTCCTTAATTCTTTTCTATTTGTTTTCTCTTTCTCTCCCCCCTCCCTCTCTTTCTCTCACTAAAAGAGAGGAGGATGGGGGACAGACAGACAGGAAGGGAGCAAGATGAGAAGCATCAACTCATAGTTGCATCACTTTAGTTGTTCATTGATTGCTTCTCATATGTGCCTTGACCAGGGGAGGCTGGCTTCAGCCAAGCTGGTGACCCCTTGCTCAAGGCAGCGACCTTGGACTTCAAACCAGCAACCTTGGGCTTCAAGCCATGGACCTTTGGGCTCAAACTAGAGACCATGGGGTCATGTCAGTGACCCCGCACTCAAACTGGAGAGCCCATGCTCAAGCCAGATGAGTCCATGCTCAAGCCAGTGACTTCAGGGTTTTGAGTCCTCAGGGTGCCAGATTGATGCTTTATCCACTGTGCCACCACCTGGTTAGGCTGTTTTCTCTCTTATAGCTTACCGTTAGTGGCCTCTTCATTTGATAGTCTCTCTGATGTTTTTACCCCCTTCTCTATTTAAACTAAGTTCTTTCTGTCTTTGAAATTCAGCTTCATCATGGGCCCATCTTGGAAGCTACTGGTAACAAATGTGAAGCAACTTCTTTGTGCTGCTTACCTGTGAAAGCCCTATGCATGTGTGTCCCACATGTGGGCATTTCAGTAGTTGGCATTCTTGTCCATCTCCCTTTGAGGGAGATGTCTCCTTTATCTTTTTTGGGGGAGGGCTCATCTGGGATTCTCTATCTTTATATAATATTCTCTACCCCTAAAGCAGCCCTTTGCACATCACACATTTTCAAGGTTTGTTGAATAAATGAATAAAATAACAAGTAAATTTAGTTTTTGAGTAAACAAGAAACCAAGAAGACCTCTAAACAATTGTAGTTTTAACAGTAGATGGATGGATGAAAGGTACTTGTTTTCATTATTCAAGTTTTTTAAAATTAAAAACAGTATTCAAGACACATCTTAAGGGAACAATAAAACAATGTTTGCGTATTTCTCTTAAGTATCTCTGGTAACCGCAGTTTGAGATTATCAAGCACACTTAAAATTACAGGGAACTTTTGTTTTGACTTGTGCCATACACAACAGTTCCAAACTATAATTTGAAAATTAGATCTAATAGTAAGTTAAAACAGTGACTCTCAAGAATTTTCTAAGTAATCGGAGTGTAAGTTGGAGCTGGAGCCATGAGAATGGATAAAGATCAGTCAGAGACAGAGTGTAAGACCAGCACACCACTAAGCACAGAGCCTGCGAGAATAGCAGGGCTAACGGAATTCCACAAGGAAGAGAAGCTCATGGAGGAAACTGTGCTGAGACACCACACCGGAGAGCTTGAAATAAAACCAAAAGAGAGTGGGGTCAATCTTGAACTTCACTCCCCCCAAAATGAGCTGCATCACACTAGGCAAGGTAACTCACCTGTCTATGCAGCTCTGCCTTCTTGGTTTAAAAATGAACATGCTGCCGGACTTGTTGTGGTGGCACAGTGAATACAGCGTTGACCTGGAATGCGGAGGTCATCAGTTCGAAGCCCTGGGCTTGCCTGGTCAAGGCACATGTGAGAAGCAACCAATGAACAAATAAAGTGAAGCAACGATGAGTTGATACTTCTCATTCCCCATCTCTTTCTCTCCTCTCTCTCTAAAATCAATAAATAAAACATTTCTTTAAAAATGGGTATGACAACAGTATCTCTCTCAGTATTTATGTGAGTATTAAATACTATAACACATGGACAGCACTTGGCAATGTCTAGCCCACAATAAGTACACAATAATTGCTGTTGTTAGAGGGAGTACTAGTGGTAATAGCAATTATGAAGTAGTGATAGTTGTAATAATGCATTGTCCCTTATTATTAAGTATTTAAATAATTGAATATGATTTTTTTAAATTAGCAAATATTGGGAAAAGATAAATGAACACAAGTGCTAAATACTTCCCAAGGGATTTGGCAACTTAACTTAGACTTGATTTGTGACTTTGCCAAACACAATTTTAGTAGGACAAGAAGGCCAGCAGTATGAGTAAAGTGTTCATGAAAGGTAAAGACATTGAGGTCCATCATGTCGAGTCCCCTTATGACTTGGGGAAGTTGATAAATAGGGCAACAGTTAAGCGTAGCCCTCTCAGCCCAGCATCTCTGGCCTGTTCCAACTTGGCCCTTCATGGAGTCCTATAGTGGCCTTCTTTGGTTCATTCTGATTTCCTTCCTAGAAAGCCTTTTCTGATCATCCTTCTCTTTAAGGCTCAACCAAACTCTCAACTTTGCCATGATGTCTCCTCTCACCTCCCCTCTTTCGCTGGCTGTCCTGCGTTCACTCCATTATCGTGTGTCCCCAGCCTCATTCCCACAACACCTTGGATTGATTGCCCTCAGTCTGTTGGTCTGTTTCCCAAAGAGAGTCTACCCATTGCCTCTGAAAGCAGGGATTCTGGGTCTTATTAGGTTGTGCAATGCATGGCTTTAACTTACTTTATGGATAATAATAAAATAGTTGGAACATATTATAACATAATTGAAAGTTTCTCTTTTCATTGGCTTCGACAATGTGATATTGGTATCACAACCTCAAATATATATACATAGTCAAGGACTGAGAGCACCGAAAACAGAATATTACCTGCTGATGCCACCACAATCGTATTCTTTAGTTTGAAGTGGCTGACATTTAAGTCTGTTTAAAATAACAAGATGGATCATAGTACTTTAATTCATTCTTACCACTCTTATAATTTATCTATTTGATTCTTTATGGCATTTTAAAGCCAAAAAATTCTATACCTTTACAAAATCTTTTGTTTTATAAACTCTAAGCTAACTTTCAGTTATAATAATCTAGTTTACTATGTCCTTGATTTTTTTTGTAAATAAGTACAGTAATAGTTTTTGAAATGTAAATCAGAATAAGGTTGCTCAAATACTTAATGCACTATAGAGAATTTTTTTTTCTTTTTAAATAGCAAAGAGAGAGATGGACAGATAGGGACAGACAGACAGGAAGGGAGAGAGATGAGAAGCATCAATTCTTCATTGCGGCACCTTAGTTCATTGATTGCTTTCTCATTTGTGCCTTGACCAGGGGGCTCCAGCCAAGCCAGTGACCCCTTGCTCAAGCCAGTGACCCCTTGCTCAAGCCAACAACCATGGGCTCAAGCCAGCAACCTTGGGCTTCAAGCCAGTGACCTTTGGTTCAAGCCAGCGACCATGGGGTCATGTCTATGATCCCTCACTCAAACCAGTGACTCCACGCTCAAGCCAGATGAGCCCACACTCAAGCCAGCAACCTAGAGGTTTTGAACCTGGGCCTTCTGCATCCCAAGCTGATAGTCTATTCATTGTGCCACCACCTAGTCAAGCGAGAAAAATTATTTTTAAATGATATCTTTATTACGTACTGTTTCATGTTGTAGAAACATTATTTTTGATTTATAGACATTAAAAATGGTAGCAAAGTAAAAAAATGAGAGAGTAAATGGGGTAAAATTTTGAACAAGCACAATTTGCAATGAGGCTTTACTAATGTGTACTATTAGGAGCTATGGCTTCTTAAGTAACTTGAAAATACATCAATTGTTAATATGGTTAATTAGAACGATGGGTGAATCTGATGATCATGCTCTTTGTGGTTTATCCTTCATCACGAGAACAAAGAAAATTACGGTCTCCTACTTGCAAGCATTATTTCTCATAAGAAAACAAATGGACCATTCTGCATATTAGGTCTCTGATTTTGTTAACAGCACCTGTCATGTTGAAAATTTAGTAAAATGTTATTGGCCTTGTAGGCAACAATAAATACTGATGAGAATTCAACTTTTAATTACAAATAGCAACCCAGTTGTGTGCAATCCTTTTTTAAAAAACTGAGATCTGGTATATTAACATTTTAGGAAACTTTTATGCATGGCCTTTCATTGGAAACTTGCCCCATTATTAGCGGTATTAGAGGAAGTTGGGAATGGGGCTAGACTTGAGACTCTTGACTCCTTGCCTGCTTTAATAGTGATAAGGAACAGTTTCTTGGGAAAGAAGAATCTTTCAGTTTAACTCAGTTTACACACAGGTCTCTCTCTCTCTTACACACACACACACACACACACACACACCCCTGTCCCATAACTATATCAAATATATATATACTTTTGCTTTATTTTTGTTGACTCTAAATCTTTAACCCATAAGCTATTTAGCACTTTGTTAAAGGGTTACAGAACAGTTAGAAAGATTAAGTAAAGTGTTCAGCTCTCAGAGTATCATTTGGCAAGACCAGGATTCAGACTCTGGTGATGTAACTCCAAGCACATGTTTCATCTACTGAACCACAAGCCCCTAGGAGAGGGCAGGGTGGCTGCCAAGGAGCCGTGAGGCTCATGCTGCTTCCGCACTGGGAGGGGCCGATGGGGGAAGCGGTGCTAGACATGAAGACATATGAAGACGAATACATGAAGGGGATCCTGTGCTCTTTGACCACCTTTTAAAACATAGAAAGAATATTGTGGCTATCAAGTTACAAATGAGCAAAATTTCTCCCTAACGCAGACTGCCTTTTGTGCCCTGAAGTGAGTCACCAGACTACCACAAATTTCAGACTCAATAAATTTTTCTGAAATAGCCGTCTACAGAGACGATAAAGTCAGCTCTCAAATGTGTCAAATGCAGTCAGTAGCAAATAACTAAACAGCCCTCTATTATTTTAAGGAAGGCGTTGTCAGGAGTGAACCAAAGTACTGGGAATGCTTACTTTTAGTTTTTTCCTAGAAAACATCACCAATCTGAGATAGTTATTACCTTATTAGCACTTTACTTAATGGGCTCTCTGACTCTTAATCTTTTGTTTTTTGGGGTTTTTTAATTTAATTTTTAAATTTTATTTAGAAAATTAAATTAAACAGAGTTACATTGATCCATAAGAGTACATAGGTTTCAGGTAAACATCTCTATAGCATTTGAACTGTTGATTATGCCATATACCAATCACCCAAAGTCAAATCATTTTCCTGTCACCTTATATTTGTCCCTCTTTTCACCCTTCCCGCCCAGCCCCTCCCTTTTGAAAGACTTGGTTTTTGTTCCCTTCTTTTATAATAGTTGAACCAGCTGTGTTCATCAGTCAAGAAAGGTAATTATCCACTTGGAAGGTTACAGGACCACTGCTCTAGGCATGCGTATTTGTGAGGATGTGAAAGTGGGAATCGTTTCATTAAAACACCAGTGTAGAATTTTCCAAAGCCAATGTTGTCTAGAAATAGAGGAGGCAATGAGATGGTTCTGATTATATTTTTTATGGTTCATCTAATAAA
Source organism: Saccopteryx leptura (assembly GCF_036850995.1). NCBI lineage: Eukaryota > Metazoa > Chordata > Mammalia > Chiroptera > Emballonuridae > Saccopteryx > Saccopteryx leptura. The sequence continues at coordinate 117,734,683 of NC_089506.1, forward strand.
TATTGACAATGCAAATTAAACATGTTGATCAGAAGCTGGAAAAACATGATGAGCAAACCACTAAAACTATATATTTGAGTTATTGAACTAAAAAAAACACAAAATAGCACTTTAATTACAATGCCGATTAGTCCTTTTCCTGTCTGTCAACATTTCCTTCCTTACAGTGTTTTCCACTGTTGGGGTTCTCAGTATCTCTACACTTACTGAGCTTATGTTTGAAGTTCCTAATCAGTCAGTGTTTTCAAGACCCATTTAGGATAGATGAATATAGACGGATGCACTATAAGAGTTCTGTAAAAATACGCAAATCTAACAATGAGTATTTCTGCTACCATCCATGAGGCAGGATTTCCTAATATATGTGGTGTAAGGATCATGAAGATGAGAAATAGGATCAGATTTCTGAAAAAGAAGCAAAGAAAAAATACTCAAAGACACAGACAACAGTATGGTGATTACAGGAGGGAAAGGAGGGCGGGGGGAGGTAGAAGAGGGTCAAAGGGGGGTAAATGGTGATGGACAGAGACTTGACTTAGGGTGGTGAGCACACAATACAGTGTACATATGATGTGTTGAAGAACTGTACACCTGAAACCTGTATAATTTTATTACCCAATATCATCCCCAATAAAGTCAGTAAAGAAAAAAAAATTAAAATTAAAAAATGTTTTAAACCTAAGTGGGAAAAGATTTGGAGGGAAAAAAGATTTCTGAAAAAGAGAAATTACATGTAAATGTGGCAGAAGATAAAACATAAGCTAGCTCTGAGAAGCTATCTGGTACCATCAATTTCTGAGCCTTTTTAGGGTTTTTAGATACAAATTAAGTATCTGTACTTTTCCCAATGCTGATTTCATTTTTTTATTTCCTCTAATCTTCTGACTGTTACACTCGCCCATCTGTTTTCCAAATTTTAGATATTTTAGCTTTTACTTTGTGTCCTGTTCTCTTCATTCTTATATTATGCCATTTTATTATTTACAGAATTATGACTTTTATAGGACTTCCAAAAAGATAGAAGTGTTGTGTTTAATGTCTGTGTAATGTTCTAACCAAGAGTGTCAACCTTTGTTCTTTATTACACTATAATTTTTCTTCAAATGAGTTTTAAATTTAGAACTTGCGTTAGGGTTAAACTTGGTCTACCTTATGTGGGGGTCTCCTGATGTCCAAATCTATACTTAAGGTACAATTTAGGAGTGCTCCAGCCAACTTTACACTTAGCGCTTTGAGTAAGTTTTCCACCCTGGTTTTTCTCACTCTGAATTGTACATTCTCTACGATTATGCTGTTTCCAGAAGAGAAAATTATGTATATGGTGAGATTGTTCCCACTTGGTTAACTCAGAGTCTGTGGGGTTCTGTCTGTCTCATTATTTCAGACCACTGGTGGATTCCAAAGATAATATTTGGATGAGAGTAGAGAGTCTACAAAAAGAAGGGGCATCAATCATGTAAGCAACAGTAAACAACTTATAATAATGGAAGAAAGATACAAATCTATTTTAAAACAAGTCCAGGACCTCAAATGGCACAATAGGACCTATTTAGTTAAAGTACAGCAAGTCTCTCACCCGTCCACAAACCATGAGATTTCAGTGTCACAGCGCAGTGTGATCACAGCTGTTCATCCTTGTTTCCAGAGTCTTCTTTCAAGCCTATATATGTGTTTCCTCCTCTGCTCTCCAATATCTCATTCTTTACCAAACAGAACACTACAGATATCTTTCTTTCTTTCTTTGTCTTTTTTCTTACTACATCATGACATTGACTTTTACATCCAAGTCCCCAGAGCACCTGTATATATTGTGTGTGGGTAAATATATGAAGGGTGGAGTTAATAGTTTTCTTTTGGGAGGGGCGTTCTTTGGTGAATAAAAGATTGTTTCAGTAGAACTGGTTAATATTACACCAACAAGTTGAGAAAATGAATTGATGTCTCAAGTATGTCTTTCTACTTTGTTCTAAAATTGACAAGTACAAAGCTATTGTATTTGGTATTCTTGTGGAAAGTAGCTAAGACTCAGGGTGAAGAAGTACAGAGTAGGCAACAATGAGGTTTCAGATTTTTTTATCTGTTTATCAGCCTTAAAGTTTTCATTGCATCACTATCCTCTTGCCAAAATCCAGTTTAGCCCTTTCCTCCTGTGCCCGTCATTTTAATAGCTTCAGAAGCATTCTTCTTGGTAAGCCTTTAAATCCCTTATCAGAGTTAGGCAGATTGTAAGGTTCAAATATCCACAGGGAGTAAGATCCAACTGAAAACAGAGGCTGACATGGCTCATTGTATATTGTTAGTGATTTTAGCTGTCGTTTTCGGACCTAGCCAAAATCCTAATCTTTGTCTCTCTTTGGACATCCGATCCCACATTTGACTAATTAAAAAACAGAGCTGGAACTACACAGCTAAGTCCCCCCCCACACACACACACAGAAGCATATGTGTCTCCAACAATAAATATGATAGTTAGGGAACTGGTATATCAGTAGTCAGTGTGTTTACTTGAACTAGTTTATTTTTCTTGGCATTCCACAAGCTGACATATTTACTTTGCCATTTAGATTAGGAAGTAGAAGAGTCTTGAACTATAGCTAATAAGGTAGGAAACTCCTTTAATTTTATTGGTGTTTGTTCCCCAAGATTATGAAGTGCCACTCCAGTATATGGTGTTAAATATGGACAATTGAAAATTATGTTACTTGAATGTGGTTGATACTACACAGAACTCTCTGCTCAAAACTGAATTTTAAAAGGTTTATCCTTGAAGCCAGTTTGTCCCAAAGTAGATTCTGTAGAGCAGAGACTCATATGATACCTTCAGAAGTGGGTTCCCTGGTGAGAAGAGATTGAGAACCTGCCTTGTCCATGCTAAATGCACATTCCCACATGAAAGTGTGTAAGAACTGGTGTAGTAAAGAATTCTGTTTACATAGCTTAATCCCAGGGTAATGTCTCCTAGTTGACACAGAGTGATTTTTGTACACATAAAACCTATTAAAAGACAGGAAAAATAAGGTTCAGAAAAACATATGTTAGGAAATTCTGTCCTAAATTGTTTAGTAGAAAACCAGAGAAAAGACGTGTTTTGTATTTCTGGAGAATGTGTTAGACAATATTTTCATTCTTTATAAAAGCAAAGGTAAGTGTGTGTGTGTGTGTGTGTGTGTGTGTGTGTGTGTGTGTAGTATGCACAGAAGTACACATGGCATTTGAATATGTAGTTTTTTCCTTTGAGCTATAAAAAGGCATGAAAAACTCGACAAGCTGTGTTCTATGCCGAAATGTCCCTCCTGCAGTGACTTCAGGAAGCCCCTCCACTTCATACTCTCAATTCTAAGGTGTTCTTGGGAAGCCTAATCTCCTGCAGAGCTCCAGAATAGAAATCATCGCCCACACATTTGATTTCATCCCGAACTCAAAATCATGCATGCAGTATCACTTTGACATTGTTTGGTGCAGTTTTTCAGATTCTCACTCCTGAATTCCCAGAGAAGTAGTCATAAATTTTGGCTGGGTAGGAAAACGACTGGCTCAACTACTTCCTACAACAAGAGAATAAACCCCCTTGTACTGGAAACTTTTCAGCATCAATGATGGATTTGAAAAGTTCTGCGTATTTATATAAGAAGAGAATGCACTTTTATCATTTGACCACATGTATTTAACAGTTCATAAGAAAACATGGAATTTATGGAGAGAAGTCAGATGCTATGCTTACACTTAGTGTTAATGTTGATGTGTCACAATATAACAACTTTAGACCAGTAGCATGATTGACATTTTGGTCCAGATAATTCTAACTTTATGTTGGGGGGAGGGGTCTGACTATCCTGTGCATTCTAGTGTCCCTGGTCTCCCTGGCTTCTACCTTCTAGATTACTCCCTCCCTCTACCCTATTGTGACAACCAAAACTGTCTCCTAACATTGCCAAATGTCCTCATGAAGACAAAATCAGTTATACACTCCCTCCCCCCACATGCACACAAGAACTCCTGGTTAGACTATATTATGAGTTGCAACCTTAATGTGTTGGCTTTCCAAGTATGCCTTTAAACATGTTTCAGCCACCCTGTGGTAATCATTGTCTCAGAATATTCATAAAATTTCATCAGAATATTTATAAAATGCCATCAGCATTGTATATTAACCAAATGAAAGAAAATGTAGTTTATATTGGCCTAAAAAAGAATTTTGTCACACTGATCCTCATTTTTTATAAGTGAGGTGGGAGGGAGGAAGAGAGAGAAGAGTGAGAGAGATTTATCTGTGGTATGCGTTTGGAATTTTACCAAATAGACACTTAAGTCCAAAACTTCTCCAAGAAATCTAGTCATTGTTTCTTTTTACTGCTCAAAATAAATGATCTCTGAAAGTACACTTTCTAAGGATGGGGGGGGGGGGGGGTTAAAACTTCAGAATTTATATACATTTAAATAAGGCCTGGTTTTCAAACCCTTGAATATATGAGTACATAGAATGCCTAAATTAGGATCATCAAATAAAGGATGTAGTTTCTCACCTGATTTATTGTATATAATTCTTATGAAAATTACTCATAAAACTTACTGGTAATGTTTATTTTAAAGTCTACTGTAACACCGTATCATTGTTGCTAACAATGGCTTCTGATTACTAATATCATATTTCTCAATAAAAAAAGAAAAAAGTAATTTTGTTTAAATAGACACTGGTGAATTAACACACATTTTTCTAATCAAAAAGTTACTTTTCATTTAAATGCAAGGATCCAAACTATAGATTATTTTTTAAACAGAACAGTAAGTTTATTAAAGTTTTAAAAGGATATCAGTGCCTTTCTAGGACATACTTATTAAAAAGGGTAAATCGCAGAATTGAGTGGAGAGCTAAGGTCCTTCATTTTTTTACTTCCATCTATATAAAGTTAGTTTGCCAGAAGAATATTAGTGAGAAGGAAATCTGTGATAGGGCCGTTTTGGCAAAAGTTTGTGTCCAGTCTACTAGTTCCAGAATTGATGTAATTGCCTGTTTATAGTGGGCATTTTTAGTTAGCCATTTCACTTGTTTGGGGGTAAGTTTTAATATTCTAAGAATTCCTATTTTACTATGAACAAAACTTTTATTTTTCTGATGGCAATATTTATATGGGCTCATTTGTATCAGAATGCAAGTTTTCTCTCCCCCTGGCAGAAATCCTCATTTATGAGTGATATCTTTAATTTCTGGTTCGTCTATTTCTGGTTATTATTCTAACAAATCCTTGAATAATTCTACCAGGCTGTATGTTTTAAAGAAGAATTCAGATTTTTGTCTTCGCTACACCAAGTTGTCTCTGTCAGCCCCTCACATTCCAGCCTATCTCCTGCTTCTCTGTTTGCTTCCTTCCACACGCTTGACAAAGCCAGATAATTCTGTTCCTGCCCACAAAGTGCTGTGCTTCTTTCGCACCTGTTCTCTTGCGACTCCTTCTCTTCCAAGTCACGCCAGCCTTCAGCGTCCCTTCACAGTACCCTCTGTGCCAAGCCTCCAGTGGTCTCCCCAGTCCAACAGCCTCCTGCCCCTCTTCTGAACCCCCCATACTGGATATTCACCATTTTATCTTACATTCTGTGTTATCATTTACATAGGGTATTGGGTTTACCCTCCTTATGGGAGCCTAAGTCTTACAGAAGAAATTACATGTGAGCTATCAGTATTCTTTGTAAAATGCTCTCTGGGCTCTATGCCAAAAAAAAATTGTAAAAAGCTGTGTGTTCCCTAAATGTGTTTCCTACAAGTTCTGAGATCGTACCAACTTTTCTTTATACTCATTGTGTCTCTTTTCTTTTGGCAGTTAAATGCATAAATGAATGGCCTTTATATTAATCAGAGACAGTAAAATTACCAAGGAGGACTGTATGTGTAGCTCTGGCTAATTTTAAGGGGATCAGAGCGGTCACCAAAGGATTTGACTAATTAAACAATACACAGGTCAAGTACAAATGCTACCTTTGTAAAACTAATCTGAAATAAATGAAAAGAAAATGTGAAAAACAAACATATGTGTCAGGCAGATATTTTGCTCACTCTTGTTAAAGATGACTGCTGCCCACGTGGGGCGGGGTGGCTAGATGCCCTTCTTGCTTGGAAAGGGGCGTGGTTATGCTAATGTATGTTGGGGTAGGGCTTTCTTGCCAAAAGATTTTAAAAGGTGAAGCTAGGAGGCCATTTGGAAAGAGTGGCTATGTTCTTGTAGGGAGGAGGGGCCCATGCTGGAGCAGGGCAGGGAGGCCACATGGAGGAGGCAGCCAAAATAGCAGAATGGGGGAAGGAGAAGCCAGTTCATGAAGGAGAAGGAGATGGGGAACAGAAGTGAATAAGACTGGTGAAGTGGAAGCCTTTGATTCTAGGAAAACTCGGATGAGTCAGTGGCTTTGTGAGTGCTGAATGAGTGGGTTTTGGAGCCCAGTGTGTGTTTTTACTCGCTTCTCGAGTGTGAGTCTAGAGTAAAGAAAAATGAACCATCAGTTTTAGGGCTCTGTTGATTCCTTACTGTGTGTCTGAATCAAAGCTGAACCTGCGTTGGCCTTGCGGCTTTGATGGTGGCCACGAATACTGGCTTTACAATATGTCATTGATGGTATTCCACTCCATTCTCCCACATCTCTCTCTCCTTCCCTCACCCCCTTTCTCTTCCTCTTTTATTCCCTTTCCTTCTTTCCTTCTCCCGTCTCTTCCTTCTTTCTTGACAGACATTGATGTAAATACCTTTTTAGTTTGGAATAATAGCCAGGAAACCAGGTGTGATTTGCATATTTCTTTTTTTTTTTAGTTGTAAGTCTAGAAATCTAAAACTTCCATACCTTGATTTTGCATCTGAGCACAAATATACATATGAACATGTTACTGACTCAGATTTACAAACAACAGGTTAATCTCAAAGTAACTTTAGGGAGTTCTCATTTAGCGCTGACATTCTAGAATTCTGAGTTCAAATTCACTCCAACATTTCAATTCATAAAATAGCTTTTGTGCTTCTATCTCATCTTAATACCCTCTCTCCCAGCCATCAAATTTAACTTTGGTAAAAGTAGAAACAAAACAGATTTAAATAAAGGTGGTGTTACTTTTTTCTTTTTTTTTAAACAATCAGATTAAGGCACTTCTGAGGGGTTTTTTTCTTTCTCTTTTATTATATTTTTGTCTCAATGTGGATGTAACACATTTTTAAAAGATAACCCAAAATATAGCTCAGACTATAACCCTTGTTAACTGTAATGACGTGTCTCCTAGTAATGTGCCTGCTGCTGTTACACAAACAGAAATTAGAAAACCCCACTTCCCAGGGAATTAGCTAAATGGTGCTAAACCGGTTAATCTGAAAGGTGCTCAACAGAATCACCGCGTTATTTCCCTGCAGAGTCTCGTCGGAATGGGAGGGGAGGGGGACGTCTGGCGCCACAAAAGGAATTAGGCTCTGGTTTGAACAGAGACCTGAGGCTGTTAAGTTTATTTTAAGAATGTGTTTCCAGAGATCTAACAAATTATGTGTTGCTCCAGGCGGTGCAAGCTTGAAGTCTTGCTCCACCAGGTGTTTTGTTTTGTATTTTTCTCTTTCCCCCCAAAGGCAGAAGAAGGTGGGAATCCTCCTGACAAACTTAACTCAGCTTTTGGTAAAACAGTTTGTTTTTTTTTATGCAAGTGTAGGTGTGTTTTGTTCTGTATTTGTTTCTGTTAAAGGGGAAAATATAACAGAAAATTATTTCTAGGCCACTTTAAAAAGAAATGATTAAGTCCTCTCCAAATTTGATACTTATAAATTACTAACTATTCCATATTGTTTTAAACACACAATTTCTTTGATCTTGTGCTCAAGAACAGCGTTTGAGATCACAATCTGTTAAATGTCAATATCACTGGACTGAGCGCGCAAACCTCCAGGAATGTGTTCCTCTTCTGCAAATAGCTGCTTTGCAATCTTACTCAAATCACAGCCTTTCTGGGCCTGGTAGAATGGGGAAAGTGATAAAAGAGGCAGTCCAGGGTTTCTTCTTGCTCTAAAATGCTTGGGGTTTACATTTGTCTTGTTCCCCAACATAATTCTTTTTGTTCCTTTGTTTTTCTTTTTTTTCACTGGAAAAATAATTTTTATTTAGACAACCCCTCTCCCCCCACCAGCTGTTCAATCTGTTCCCGATATCAGGCTCCTTCTTCCTTTGCAATTCAGGATTTCTTAAGGGGATCCATGAATGCCTTCTTCTCTTCCACAGTCTGGAAGCATCCATGGCCAAACCTGGAAGTGGTGTAGGCAAAGTGGAAGTCCATCTTCTCTAGGGCCCACCAATTGGTTTGCAACAACAAGGACTACCTCATTATTTCTTGAACTAGTGTGTGTTTTTGTTTGAAATACAGTATCACACTTCCACTTTCAGAAAAAAAGTTCCCCCAACCACTCACATTACAGCATTCCAGTGACTAAGTTAGCTTTTAATTTAGCCTGCATGTGATCATCTGGTAATGTGCATGTTGTAAACGAGGCTTCACCTTGCAATTATGTTTGCTTTGTCCTTTGTCCTCCCTAGATGTGCACCTGAATTCCTCATCCTAAGCATGCATACCAACAGTGAAGGCACTCAGTCCACTGTATTTAAATTCTAATTAAGAAAGCAAAGTATCGCACAATTAAAACAGACTTGATCAAGAAAATATTTTTAAGCCCTAGGTTAGGAGATGGAAACTCATGGTTCTCCCCCTTCTTATTTTTGAAACAAGGGCTGCAAATGAGCACGTTCCTTTGCTTTTGTTTATTCTTTTCTTCTTTTTTTTTTAAGGGTTGAATTTTGGGGAGGGGCCATGCTAAGGGAAAGGTGGGGGTCCCTTGCAGGCCCAGACTTGTTAACCTGATTCAGCTGTGGCCTGATGGAGCAGCTCATCCCTCGGCCTGCAAGGAGCACGCTCCTTCCAGCTTCCCTGATTTCTGGCTACCGCCCCAACTTCACTCACAAGGCAAATGGGTCTTCCTCTTAGCTTGTGTTAATGTTTCTATGACTTAGTCTCAAATATTTAGAAACTGACCTGTAATTCCCCCTATAATTTCCGCCATGGCCGGTCCCTCTGTCCATTAGGGCCTGTGGATAGCGGAGGGAAATGCACTCAGTCAGCACTCCTGCATAAATTCAGTGAAAGCAAATTAAGATGAAGTTAGCATCACCTATAACTATTGTAGAATGTCAACCTAACTGAAATAATCTGATTATTTATAGAGGAAGTATAGAAAGAATCCTAACGGCTGTGTTTGAATCCTAGATCTGTCCACATAATTCAGGATTTAAAGTGAGTGATTTAGCCTGACAGTGATCTATAGAATGTGGAAATGGCTAACTAACATGCTGGGTGAAGGTGAGACGAATTGAGATAAGATATGTGTGATCAAAATTATCCTGAACCTGGCCCCCAAGTGTCCAGTCCTCCTTCCCAAGCATTTTCAGTGTCCTGAAGCTGAGCTGATATCCAGCCAGTTTATGCATGTATTCCACTGAGTTTTTGTCAGGGACTCTTATGACTGACTGGTCAATACCTATGTTGTGTTGGTCAAAGGCCATGCTGCTGCTACCCAGGGGTGGGATTCAACCAGTTCACACTGGTTCAGCAGAACCGATACCTAATTTTTTGTTGAGTTTGGTGAACCGGTTGTTAAAATGGTGCTTGTAATCAGGGCTCTCTAAGGTGGGTGCCTGAGCAGCCACTCAATGAAAAAATCACAAATTTACATTCCTTACTCTTTTTTCTGCGCAACAGCATATTCTAAGCACCCATAGTAATGTTCATTCTGTCCATAGGTAAAAAAAAATAGTAAGAGAGGACACCAATCAAGAAACAATATGGAAATATCTTAAATAACAGTTTTATTGTTCTTTGTCAGGTATTATTTAATATTTTTCATTAATATTTTAAAGTTCTTTCTTATAACATAATCTAGTTTTGTGTACCTCTTTTGTTGTTCTTATTTAAGTATTAAATGCACGAAATAATAAATTACTTTTCAGTATATCAGTTTTTTATACTTAAAACAGTCATTAGGGCAGAGAACTGGTTGTTAAATTATTTGAATCCCACCACTGCTGCTAACCAGGCATAAGTGTTCTCCATAGTCAGTCCTGAGCCGTAGCGTCAGCATAGCTCGGCCAGGAATCCCAGTCACTGAATTCAGCTTCCTCTGGCAGGGCCTGCCTGTGGCCCCAGGAGCCATATAGCAGGCACCGAACAGCGGTGAGGTGAGCTTTTGTTATCTACATGAAAGGAAAAGGGTGTCCTAAAGAGTCCTGCCTGGGATCTTGTATGAAAATAGGTTGAACAAGCATCTCTTTAAACTTCTACTAATGGTTTTCTCTTTTTCTAGGACCAAACATTCCTCCAGGAGCCCAGGTGCAAGTTAGCCATGAGTAACACCCTGTACTCTGAATCTCCACTTTACTCTGGTGGTTAAGACTTTGTACAGAGTCTATAGTATTGTGCCTGACACATCCATTTATATTATAATGAGTTCTTTCTCTGGGGGCCTCCAAGAAAATCAGCTTTCATGAGTTCTGTTACTCCTGTTCACAAAAAAAAAAGAAAGAAAAAAGCATAAATAGGCATAAATCCCAGATGTGGGTTATTACTTAAATGGAGACCCTGCAACAAATTAGTTTAAGATTCTCAACAAGATTAGGTGTTCATTCCACATATATTATTTTTGTATAGGTTAAAAATTAACCAGTAGATTGTCTTTGTATATTTTCACATTACGGCATATAGCTCTGCAGGAGCCAGTATAATCTCCACCCACAACTGTGTCTGCAGCTCAGTGCTGTCCTGTCAAGGGACAGATGACAGGAGGGAGATTAGTGTGGCCACTGCAAATGCAGTGGTGGTTTCCTCCTGTTCACACCCCTGGGCATGTGTCAGGGAAAGGGTTGATAAAGGGAAGGTAAATTGTGTGTGGAGAAAGAATACATGTCCACTTCCTGTGCTCCATTTTGTCTTGTCCCTAAAAATGAACTTATTGTGAATTTCATTCGGTAAATACAATTGATTTCCCTTATTTGTTCTATAAAATCGCCACATATTCTGACTGCTCCTCGGGAAAACCCTGAGTCGGGTTCACTGCAGGCTTTCCCCTCACAACATTTTATTAGCCAATCAATGCATGACTTTTTTTTATGTGTGTTTCTGTTTAAAGGCACCTTATTGGATATATGTTGTCAATTCATTAACATAGAACTTAAGCTTGTGCTTAAACAAGTGTGCCTAACACATGTACCTTGTCTGTGAGGCATGCCACAGCCTTCTTGTGCTTAGGAATAGGGGACAGCACTCTGGCACTGAAATGGGGAGTGTGTTAATCAGCAAAATCACCAAAAAAAACACCAAGAAAAATGTGGCACTAAATAGACTGTAAAAAGGACACTTGTTTACAGTATGAGAGCTGAAACAAAGTCAGGCATCAGGTGATGCACATTTTTCAGAGGTGCTTTGCTAGTGCCAGCAAATAAATACAAAAACTCCGCAAGTATTGATTTTGGAGTTACAGATACATTTTGTTGAGTAGACAGATTTGCAAGTATAGAATACGAGGATAATGAGGACTGACCGTACATCAGCCTCTGGTATAACAGATGAGTAAATCAAGTCTGTGGAATCTCAAGTTCAAACACCCGTTACATGCCCCCGTGTGGATACATGTGGTCAAACTATGTCCCTAAGAAACAAAAGTACATGGTAAGACCAAAAACAAAAGATTGCTATACTCTCTTTTTTTTAAAATTTAGACATTAAATTTAATGGGGTGACATTGATCAATATGAGTACATAGGTTTCAGGTAAACATCTCTATCGCTATCACATTTGAACTGTTGATTGGGTTGCATGTCTTTGTCCACTCCATCCCCAGCTCCACAGTATCTGGTCACCTTGTCCTTAGAGCCTACAGAGAGGGAAGTGTGAACTAATCCATACTTGAACTCCTTTTCCTTACCAAGATGTCATAGCTCCAGTTATGCTTTTTAGTTAGGGAGGTTGTGCTTCTGTGGGTGCCTTTCCCAAGCATAGCCTAAAGACCACCAGTGAGTGTGAGTGTGTATGTATTCAACAGAAGCCAGTTGTGCCGTGCCTGTTTCTCTCCACCTCTGAGTCCTTGACACAGAACCTCTCCTTCTCTGAATTTCTGTGTGGGTTCTCTGTCTGTCTGTGTGGCTCCGACACCTCATCTGCCTCTTTTTTAGGATGTGCATACCTATGGGAATGGTGGAGACCATGTGGACAGCAAGAAGGAAGAAAATGAGATAGCAATTGTCCAAAGTGGTAGTGCCACTTTTTTAATAGATTAACATTAGACTAAAAACAATCATTGGAACTATTAAGCAGTCTCTACAAAATTATAACCGCTGACTGTTTTCTGCGGGTCTGTACCCAGTTCTTCGGGAGCTCTCTCAGTCACACTGAGGCTGCTCTTAGGGCAAGGTGGAAAGAGAAGGAAGTATCTATTTAGTAAATGTCCTGAGCTCCCACTGAGTTGAATTCCTTTTCACTGGATTCCTTATCTCTGTTCTTATACTTATCTGGAGGAACAACTCCCTCCATCTCCTTGAATGTCTAAATACCAGCCTGTACTTGAGGCCCCCATTGAAACCCTATCACTTCCATGAATGTTGCTTTGATCCCCCGGGGGTTAAAGTAATCCCTCACTCTTGTGAACGCCCACAGCTCATCATCAGGGCCTCTCTCCACAGCACTTGTCAATCTCTAGTTTATACACATTATCTGTGTACTTGGCCCATCTCCCCACAACAGAATACCGACTCCTAGAGGCAGAGGGAAGTTATGTTGAACAGTCCAGCTGGCTTCACCTTAGCCCAGGGGTCCCCAAACTACGGCCCGGGCCGCATGCGGCCCCCTGAGGCCATTTATCCGGCCCCGCCGCACACCCATAAGGGGCACTTCTTTCATTGGTGGTCAGTGAGAGGAGCATAGTTCCCATTGAAATACTGGTCAGTTTGTTGATTTAAGTTTACTTGTTCTCTATTTTAAATATTGTATTCGTTCCCATTTTGTTTTTTTACTTTAAAATAAGATATGTGTAGTGTGCATAGGGATTTGTTCATAGTTTTTTTATAGTCCGGCCCTCCAACGGTCTGAGGGACAGTGAACTGGCCCCCTGTGTAAAAAGTTTGGGGACCCCTGCCTTAGCCCCAGTTGGTTTTCAATTAACTATAAAATTCACCTGACTGTAAGAACCAGAGGACAGGATACCAGAGCTCTCACAGATGCTCATAGAGAAAAATTCTGAAGCAAAACAAAATTTAAAAGATCATCCTAGCACAGGAATGGTGAGAAAGGAAATCCCTTACTTTAACTTGAATTCTTGATTTTCTCCACAATTAGTAACAACAGTAGTTGATGGTAGTTGCTAACCACTATTCTTATCTTCTAAGAGAACAAAACTGCTCAAAAAATCACATTATACAATTTTTACCAATAAATTAGGTAACATTGTTATCTTAATCTATTTTAATATAAGTATCTTTTTCAATTGCTGATTTAAAGGATGATATACTGCTCTTAAAATAGCTATATATTTCATTTCCACTTCAGCTTCCAAGCTGAATGTTATTCTTAGCAAATGAATTTTAGAAAGCTATAATGTTCTATTGTTAACTAACTTTTCTTTAAGAAATAAATTCCTCAAAGCTAAATGGACACCCGGAAATTACTCTTCATCAAGCACATGTCAAAGTTGTCACAATGGTTTCATACTGAAGAAATATACTTTGTCTTCAGAGAAATCAGGCAGCCCTATGTTCTTAGGAAGAGCTAACTGAAGGTTGTGATTCTTGGCTGTTCTTAAAAAAAAAAAAAAAGAACTATTGCATTCCCACTGAAAAAGAAAATGAAGAAGCATACAGACTAGCTGGAACAGTTTGAAAGAGGTCTTTTCCTAAAAACCTTAATGGATTTAGTTGTCAGGGTTTGGAGAAAAAGTATTTGGGAGTATGGTTATCAGCTGTCAGGCACCTGTTGCATGGACTTATGACACATGTTACAGACTTTAATTTGTTTGCAGTGGGACGTTGAGACTAGATTTTTATACATCAGAGATGACTTTAGAAAGGCAAAGAATTTTTTTCACTGAAGTGAAAAAATTTTTTTTAAGTTGTGTAACTTCAAAATTTTACATTCGGTAAGCCGTAGCTATTGTTATTTCAAGTATATACATTGATTGTTACCATAGTTGAGATTTTAGAGGAGTGTACATGATATGTAATAAATGAATAAATAATGTGTCTTTCCATTCTTTAGATGAAATGCAAAGTTCAATCGATCAAGGTCAGTTTTAGTGAGAGTTACAAAATTCTATCTTAGTTCCTCAAATCCTCAATCACTCCTGCATAGTGAGTAGCATCTAAGATTTTATAAATTCTAAAACACAAATAGGGTTCATGGGTATATGACATTAGGTAGTATTTAATTCTATCCAGGCATTCACTAGTAAAACATCTACTTGAAAGTCTCTGATTTAGGGTGAATGCTAAGCATCCAAAAATAGTTACACTGGAGCAGTCCACTGTCTCACAAAGCAGTTTCTGGATATTGCCTCTGAATTGTATCTCAACTAAAAATCTCAAAGTGGCGGACATATGAAATCCTGGCAAACTTCTTTAGCTCTGTGCCACTTGAAACCCCTGATGAAACAGTAAACTGGCACCCACATCCTTCCAGAACATAAGTACCAACTAGAAAATAAGATTATTAAATCTGTAAGTGGAGATGAAATTATCTATCCCTAAAACTGTCTCTTACTTCGTAACAGGTAGAAAGGTAAAACGGGACATTAGTCACCAATGAGCCCTGGAAAGCGTCACTTAGACAAACACAAATTCTAGTAGTTTACATTTATTATAGTAATAACCATCCCAAGGAAAAGAAGTATGCAAGACATTTTAGAAAGGGTGTTATTTGAAAAATTACATGGGAAAAAAAGACTTGAAAGATTTATTAATCTGGAGGACATTTACATCACCACAAAAATGAAGCACTACTGAATATCTTTCAACCAACACATCAGGATGTCTAATTCATTTAATATTAGGCATTTTTCTAACAGTAAGCCTGCACTCTGGATCATGTGTTACAATGGGAGGAGATAAAGTGGCAGACCAAAAGTAAACATATTTAGGATATGAAGTTATGGAAAGCACTGTGGGGAAAAATTAATCAGATTAGAGGAGCCAGATGGGGCTGAGGTTTGCTTTGGGGCTTGCTGTTGCATATAGTGCCCAAGGAAGAAGGCCTTGGGACTCAATATTCTTAAAGCATGTAATATCCAGAAGGGTGATAATGTCTGGAATATTCCAGGAAAGGGTTAGAATCAAATATTATAATTAGGACCTGGCTGGTTGGCTCAGTGGTAGAGCATACGCTCAGCGTGTGGAAGTCCCGGGTTCAATTCCCAGTCAGGGCACACAGAATTGCCCATCTGCTTCTCCACCTCTCCCCCTCTCACTTCTCTCTCTCTATCTCTCTCTCTCTCTCTCTCTTTCCCCCCCTCCTGCAGCCATGGCTTAATGGGAGCGAGTTGGCCTGGGCACTGAAGATGGCTCCCATGGCCTCCACCTCAGGTGCTAAAATAGCTCAGTTGACAAGTAACAGAGCAACACCCCAGATGGGCAAAGCATCACCCCCTAGTGGGCTTGTCAGGTGGATCCTGGTCGGGGCACATGTGGTAGTCTGTCTCTGCCTCCCCTCCTCTCACTGAATAAAATATATATATTATAATTTGCTAAAAATTTAGAGAAACTATATGCTTAGGGATCTCTTACTCTTGAATATAAGGAAAAGGAAATAAGAATAGAGAATACAAAACTATAAAATAAAATTTACTTTTTGAGTACAAAAGTTACTGAATAGGTTAGAAGTTATTAGTCACAAGTCAAATAAATCTGTAGTATGTGCTTTGTTTATGTAAGCCAAAACTGTTATGAAAAGGAATAAAATAGGCAGGAGTTTCAAGGTAGCCACTTTACTGCTAAAAATCATGCTTCATCCATAGGTTTCTTCATCCAGAAACAAGCACTCCTCCTTATGTCCTAAGGAACAACATAGGGCTTGGATACTAGAAAGATGAATTCAACCATTGCCTATCCTGGGCTGCTCAGACAGGAGCAGACACATGCTTGTAAATAAAAAAATAAAAAAAATAAATGACAATTGACGATGTGCAAGCCCACACAACAATAAACAAGAAAAACAATGTCCCTACAGAGTGGTGGCTATACTGGGTATTCTCTTTCATCATCAGTACGTGTCTATTGATAACTCAACATCGCTGATATATTGATTTTAAAATTTCTAGCAAAGATGAACATTCTTCCCTTTGTTCACTCACTATGTTTCCCCTTGTGCAGATTCTCTGTCTTCCGTTTTATTCAACTCTTGATGTTTTTCTGCCTCACTTCCTCTTCTCTAAGTGTAGCTCTCTCCATGTAAACTCAGAAGCGAAGAAACGGGAATTAAAATTGGGCTTCTAGCTGTGTTTATTATTTGGGCTTTTTCCCCCACCCTTTTTACAGAGGCTTAAAAGAAATTACTGATGTCTTTATTTAATAAACCTCACCTTTCTCTAAAATAATTGGTGCAGATCAAAGGAAGTAGAGGATGTGTGTAAAAGTGATCAGCTGATAACCGCTTCTTCTTTTATTCACCTGGCAGAGCGCTTTCACATTAGAGAGATCACACACAAGGTTTATTTTCCCTTGATAGGCAGCAGCTCCATTGTGGTAGAAAGGAGGGAGGAGAAAAGCTTTATCTTCAGAGCAGAATGGAATCAATGAAAAGAGCTGTTTGTTTGTTCTAAGGAACTGGAGTCAATATAGTGGAGGAGGGAGGCAGAGGGGATATTTGTTTTTTCTTAAGTGGTTATAATTAAAGCCTTCTACCCAATGCTCAGTGAACCAGAAAAAAAGTTAATTTGTAAAGTTGTGTGTGTGTGTTTTTAACATCACAAGTGAACCCTGCAGCCTTCCCCATAGGAAAACCTTGCTCTCCAGCGACATCTTGTGAGAGAAGAACATCTTCCTGCAACTTAGATATTTGATTATTTTATTTTGAAAAAAAAAATTATTAATTTTATTTTATTGTGTTAGCATGGATTCAAGTGTCCCAGTTAATATAACACCCTCCCCCCCAACCCTGTGTCCCCCATTACACCCCTTTTGCCCCCTCCCCCTAACTCCTTTCCACCTTCCCTCTGGGATTTGCTGTCCTGTTATCTGTATCTATGTGTTATGTATATAAATTTCACTAATCCCTTCACTTTCTTTATTCCATCCCCTCATCCTGCTTCCCTCTGACAGCTGTCCTGCTCCCTGTGACACCGCCTCTGTCTCTATTCCTTTCCTCAGTTCACTTTGTTCATTAGTCCTCAAATGAGTGAGGTCATATGATATTTTTCTTTCTCTGTCTGGCCTATTTTACTTAGCGTGATAGTTTCCAAGTCCATCCATGTTGTCACAAAAGGTAAGATTTCTTTCTTCCTCACAGCCGTGTAGTATTCCATTGTGTATCTGTACCACAGCTTTTTAATCCACTCGTCCACTGATGGACACTTGGGCTGTTTCCAGATCTTTGCTATTGTGAACAATGCTGCCATAAACATGGGGGGGGGGTGCATTTCTCCTTTTCAATCAGTGATTTAGTGTTCATAGGATATATTTCTAAAAGTGGAATAGCTGGGTCAAAGGGCAGTTCCATTTCTAATTTTTTGAGGAATCTCCATACTGTTTTCCACAGTGGCTGCACCAGTCTGCATTCCCACCAGCAGTGCAGGAGGGTTCCCTTTTCTCCACATCCTTGCCAGCACTTATTCTGTGTTGTTTTGTTGATGAGCGCCATTCTGACTGGTGTGAGGTGATATCTCATTGTGGTTTTAATTTGCATTTCTCTAATGATTAGTGATGTTGAACTTTTTTTATATGCCTATTGGCCATCTGTATGTCCTCTTTGGAGAAGTGTCTATTCATTTCTTTTGCCTATTTTTTTATGGGATTGTTTACCTTCCTGGAGTTGAGTTTAACAAGTTCTTTATAAATTTTGGTTATTAACCCCTTATCAGACATATTGGTAAATATGTTCTCCCATTGTGTGGGTTGTCTTTTTATTTTGTTCATGGTGTCTTTAGCTGTGCAAAAGCTCTTTAGTTTGATATAGTCCTGTTTGTTTATCTTCTCTTTTATTTCACTTGCCCATGGATATAAATCGGCAAAATTTTGCTATGAGAGATATCAGAGAGTTTACTAACTATGTTTCCTTCCAAGATATTGATGGTTTTGTGACTTACATGTAAGTCTTTTATATATTTTGAGTTTATTTTTGTGAGTGGTGTAAGTCGGTGATCTAGTTTCATTTTTTTGGCATGTACCTGTCCAGTTTTCCCAAAACCATTTATTAAACAGACTGTCTTTACTCCATTGTATGCTCTTAGTTCCTTTGTCAAATATCAATTGACCATAAAGGCATGGGTTTATTTCTGGTTCTCTGTTCTATTCCATTGATCCGTATGCGTGTTCTTATGCCAGTATCAAGCTGTTTTGATTACAATGGTCTTGTAATATAACTTGATATCAGGAAGTGTGATACCACCCACTTTATTCTTCATTTTCAAGATTGCTAAGGCTATTCATGTTCCTTTTTAATTCCATATAAATTTTTTAAATACTTTGAAGTATGCCATTGGTATTTTAATAGAAATGGCATTGAATTTATAGATTGCTTTGGATAATATAGACATTTTAATAACATTTATTCTTCCTATCCTTGAACACGGTATATGCTTCCACTTGTTTGTATCTTCCTTGATTTCTTTTTTCAATGTCTTGTAATTTTCTGAGTACAAGTCTTTTACCTCCTTGGTAAATTTACTTCTAAGTACTTTATTTTTTTTGTTGCAATAATGATGGGTACTGTTTCCTGAATACTCTTTCAGACAGTTTATTGTTGGTATATAAAAATGCCACTGATTTCTGAATATTGATTTTATATCCTGCCACCTTGCCAAATTCTTTATCAGATCCAGTAGTTTTTTGACTGAGATTTTATGGTTTTCTTTGTACAGTATCATGTCATCAGCAACTAATGATAGTTTTACTTCTTTTCCATTTCAATGCCTTTTATTTCTTCTTCTTGTCTGATTGCTGTGGCTAGGATTTCCAGAACTATTTTGAGAAAGAGTGGTGAAAGGGGGCACCCCTGCCTTGTTCCTGATCTTAAGGGGATTGATCTTAATTTTTGCCCATTGAGTATGATGTTGGCAGTGGGTTTGTCATAGATGGCCTTTATGATGTTGAGGTATGTTCTCTGTATTCCCACTTTGCTGAGAGTTTTGATCATAAATCTATGCTGGATTTTATCAAATGCTTTTTCTGCAACTATTGATATAATCATGTGATTTTTATTATTCCTTTTGTTTATGTGATAAATCATATTTATTCATTTGCAAATGTTGTACCAGCTTTGCCTCTCTGGAATGAATCTCACTTGATCATGATGTATGTTTTTTTAATGTGTTTCTGAATCTGGTTTGCTAATATTTTGTTGAGAATTTTAGCATCTAAGTTCATCAGGGATATTGGCCTATAGTTTTCTTTCTTTGTAGTGTCTTTACCTGGTTTTGGAATGAGGATAATGCTTGCCTCATAAAAAAAGCTGAAAAGGGCCCTGGCCAGTTGGCTCAGTGGTAGAGCGTCGGCCTGGCGTGCGGGGGACCCGGGTTCGATTCCCGGCCAGGGCACATAGGAGAAGCGCCCATTTGCTTCTCACCCCCCCCCCCCTCCTTCCTCTCTGTCTCTCTCTTCCCCTCCTGCAGCAAGGCTCCATTGGAGCAAAGATGGCCCGGGCGCTGGGGATGGCTCCTTGGCCTCTGCCCCAGGCGCTAGAGTGGCTCTGGTCGCGGCAGAGTGACGCCCTGGAGGGGCAGAGCATCGCCCCCTGGTGGGCAGAGCGTCACCCCTGGTGGGCGTGCCAGGTAGATCCCGGTCAGGCGCATGCGGGAGTCTGTCTGACTGTCTCGCCCCGTTTCCAGCTTCAGGAAAAAAAAAAAAAAAAAAGCTGAGAAGTCTTCCCACCTCTTAATTTTTTTGAAATAGCTTGAGAGAGATTGGTGTTAGTTCTTCTTTGAATGTTTGGTAATATTTACCTATGAAGCCCTCGATCCAGGATTTTTATTTGCTGAGAGTTTTTTGATAACTGTTTCAATTTCATTTGTTGTAATAGGTCTGTTTAGATTTTCTGATTCTTCCAGATTGAGTTTTGGAAGATTATATGTTTCTAGTAATTTATCCATTTCACCTTGGTTGTCCAATTTTTTGGCATATAGATCTTCATAGTACAGGTATTTTCTTACAGTTTTTTGTATTTCTGCAGTGTCTGTTGTTACTTCTTCACTTTCATTTCTAATTTTATTTATTTGAGTCCTTTCTCTTTTTTTCTTGATGAGTCTGGTTAAAGGCTTGTTTACCTTTTCAAAGAAGCAGCTCTTGGTTTCATTGATCTTCTGTATTGTTATTTTAGCCTCTATGCCATTTATATATGCTCTGATCTTTATTATTTCCTTCCTTCTACTTCCTCTGGGCTGTATTTGTTGTTCTTTTTCTAGTTCTTTTAGATGCAGGGTCAAGTTGTTTATTTGAGCTTTTTTTTTGCTTCTTAACATATGCCTGTAAGGCTGTGAACTTCCCTCTCAGGACTGCTTTTGCTATGTCCCATAAATTCTGAGATATTGAATGTTCATTTTCATTTGTTTCAAGAAAATTTTTTATTTCTTTGTTGATCTAGTTGTTAACCCATTTGTTATTTAATAGCATGCTATTTAGCCTTCAAGTATTTGAATATTTTTCAGTTTTTCTATTGTAATTGATTTCTAGCTTCATTCCATTGTGATCTGAGAAGACGCTTGATATGATTTCAATCTTTTTAAATTTATTGAGGCTTGTTTCATGTCCTAATATGTGGTCTATGATACAGAATGTACCATGAGCACTTGAAAAGAATGTATATTCTGCTGCTGTGGGGTGAAAGGTTCTGAAGATATCAAATTCAGTTGATCTAGTGTGTCATTTAAGGCCACTGATTCTTTGTTAATTTTCTGCCTGAAGGATCTATCCATTGATGTTAGTGGGGTATTAAATCCCCTACTAATATAGTATTGCTGTCGATCTCACCCTTTATGTCCATCAAAGTCTGCTTTATATATTTAGGTGCCCCCATATTAGGTGCATAGATATTTATAATGGTTATCTCTTCCAGTTGGATTGCTCTCTTTATCATTATGTAGTGACCTTCTTTATCATTATTATAGCCTTTGTTTTAAAGTCTATTTTGTCAGGTATAAGTATCACTACCCCTACTTTTTTTTTTTCATTTTCATTTGCATGAAATACTTTTTTCCATCCCTTCACTTTCAGTCTGCGTGTATCTTTTGTTCTGAGGTGGGGTTTTTTAGACAGCAGATGTACAAGTCCTATTTTCCTATCCATGCAGTTATCCTATGTCTTTTGATAGGAGCATTTAATCCATTTACATTTAAGATTATTATTTATATATACTTATTTATTGCTATTTCATTCTTTAAATCTACAATCCTCTTTCTCAATTTCTTTTTTTTCCTTCTTTCTTTGCTCTTTTTACAGCAGGCCCCTTAAGTTGTCTTGCAATACTGGTTTGGTTGTAATGAATTCCTTGAGTTTTTCTTGTCTAGGAAGCTTTTTATTTCTCCTTCAATTTTAAATGATAGACTTGCTGGGTAAAGTAGTCTTGGTTGTAGGTTCTTGTTTTGCATTAAATTGAATATTTATTGCCAGTCTCTTCTGACCTCAAGTATTTCTGTTGAGAAGTCAGATGTCACCTTATGGGGGCTCTTCTGTAGGTAATTAACTATTTTTCTCTTGCAACTTTTAGTATTCTTTCTGTGTCTCTTAACTTTGGCATTTTAATTATGATGTGCCTTGATATAGGCCTCCTTGGATTACTCTTTAATGAGACTCTTTGTGCTTCTTGAACTTCTCTGACTTTTTCCTTCATCAATTTAGGGAAGTTTTCAGCTATGATTTCTTTATACATGTTTTCCATTCCTTGTTCATTCTCTTCTTCTTCAGGAACCCCTATGATACGGATGTGGTTTCTCTTCATGTTGTCATAGAGGTCTCTTAGCTTTTCCTCAGTCTTTTTGTGCCTCTTTTCATTTTCCTGCTCTACTTCTGTGCTTATGTTTATCTTGTCTTCTAAATCGCTGATTCAATCATCTGCTTTATCCAGCCTGCTATTGATTCCTTTTAGTGCAATCTTCATTTCTAATATTGTATTAGTCATTTCTACCTGGTTCTTTTTTATGATTTCAATGGCATTTTTGATGCTTGCTGTCTCTTTATTTAGGTGCTCATTATGTCCATCCATTGTTGCTCTAAGATCTTTGAGCATCCTACAAATCATTATTTTAAACTCTGCATCTGTAAGTTTGGTTACTTCCATTTTATTTATTTATTTTTCTGGGGATTTCTCCTGTTGATTCATTTGGGTCACATTTTTTTGTCTGCCCATTTTGTCTATGTATTAGGTAGCACTGTCTGACTTTGAAATTTTGTGGTGTCTTTATGAGGAAGATGGGTTCGGTGGTACTGCCCTCCAAGCCACCTGTTTTTCTTGTTCTAGGAATGCTTCTTGAGGGTACTATTTTCCCTCTTGTTGTATGTGGGTATTGAATGCAGTTGGTCTTTTTGTGAGTATGGTATTCCTTCAGGCTGGCTGGCTCTAAGGATCAACATTGATCGTGTGTATTACACATTGTGCCCTTTTGGGCATATTTATTCTCCACGTTGTCTGGTGCCTCCTTTGGACAAACTGCTTGTGTAGCTAACTGAGTCTAGGGTTGGTGCTGTCTGCCATCCACTACCTGCTATTTTGGTTCTGGATCTTCTTGGGTTGACATCAACTGTTGTTTGTAACCCACTTTGGGCTACCTGTCTATAGCTACTGCTCTGTTTGCTGTTTGTGTCTGTGTTTTCTGTACCTGAGTAGTGTGGGAGTGGCCAACCTGTGTATAAGGATCAGCTTCCTCCTGCTTAGAGATTACAGCAGCTCTGTAAAAACCCCAAGCTCTGTAAGACTTGCCTCTACTTTTCAGCTGTTTCACCTGCTCTTGCCACTGCCTGATCTTCCCATAGAGTCTTCTGTAGAAAGACTATACTGTTGGCTCAGACAAACCAACCCCTCTACTGGTTGCAAGCTTGTTGTGTTAGGGTTTGGGAATACAGCATTAGTGGGACCCCCTATTTCAGGGGTGTTTTGGTCAGGAGTTCAGTATGGGTACTGTGGCCCCTACTCCAGAGCCTAATCCCTTAGCCACTGCTTGATACTCAAATTTTTTTTTGTCTCCAACAAGGTGAGCAGCAGGTTCAGATAGTGTGTGGCCGACAGTACCCTCTGCAGAAGTCTTATAGCTGGTGAAACCCTAGTCTCAGGGAGGAAGACTGAGAGAGTCCTCTCCTGTGGCTGACTCTCCCCCCCCCCCAGAAAGTGTCTAAGCCCCTCGACCCGATCCAGCAATAGACTTACAGGGACCCACACTTTAAATGTCCATGTTCCAGGACTCTTTCCCTTCCCTCTGTTGAGTCTAGTCCAGCAGGGCAGGATATCCAGCACCTAGGCCAGCTGACTGTGAAGCTCCACTCTATCCAATGCACATGAACCACTGTGCCAGTGCTGATCACAGAGAGCGGAATTTGCGTCAGCTTGGCCAGGTGTAAGGAGCCCTTCCTTAAGATACCATTCTATCAAAAGTTTTTAGGTCCTGAACCAATGCTCTCTGCAGCTGGCCACTAGATATGCCAGTCTGGACCCTCCCTGGCAAGAATTCAGCACAGAGCAGTGGAAGACACTGCCTATGACTGGCCCTCAGCAACCTTCTTGCAGCTACAAACAAACCAGAGTTTGTGGCTGCCTCTGCTGGGCCCAAGTGCTCATGGGAATACTAAGCTGCACACCTAAACTGGCTTTTATCCATACTAGGCCTGGGGGAAGTTCCACTTAAAAGGCCAAGTTCCCTGAGTCCAGCCTCCTGCAGCCTCTGTCTGCTGGCTGCTTCTTGGGCTCAATGCTGAAAATACCTCTAATAGAGTCTAGAGCAGTAGTAATCAACCTGGTCCCTACTGCCCACTAGTGGGCATTCCAGCTTTCACGGTGGGTGGTAGCAGAGCAACCAAAGTGTAAATTAAAAAAATAGATTTAACTATAGAAAGTTGTTTTATAAAGATTTATTCTGCCAAACTTAGCAAAAATTCTATATAAAGTAATTGATAAATAATTATTATTATATGCTTTAACTTGCTGTAGCTCAGCTTTATAAAGTAAAGTTACTTCCCTACTTTATAAATCACCATTACTGTGGAACCAGTGGGCAGTTAGAAAATTTTACTACTAACAGAGATACAAAGTGGGTGGTAGGTATAAAAAGGTTGCCTACCTCTGGTCTAGAGCCTAGGGCAATTCAGGAATTAGGAAGGGTGGTGAGTGTGGCTCCATTCCTTGGCCCCAAGTATCAGGTATCAGTCTGTCCAAACTTTTTTTCACAGATCGCTATAGGGGGTGGGCCCAGGAGTCTGGAGGGGATGGTCTCTGATACTAAGAGGTCTGGTCTTCCCACAGTCCAGACAAGTTTCTACTGAGTCTCCTGTGAAGGGGAATTAGACTCAGGAGTGTGTGAGGGAAAACTTCAACCTCAACACAAGAAAACTGAGTCACTAATATGCCCCCTGCTTCCTGGCTTCTTAGAACAATCCTGTCTCCGTGACTAGGGCAGGAGAGACTGCCGAGGGTGGAGCAGTTGCTTCTCCCCAGGCTGATGCTGCTGAGAGGGGATTGCTCCACCCAAGAAAGATGGCAATTGCAATATTGGAGAATGACTCAGCACAGGGGTTCTGGTGGCCGTCCCCCACAGTGTCTCTCCCTGGACCTCCAACTTTACACTCCCCTCACACAACTCTAGTCCTCTCAGCTCTCCCTCCACTCAAGCCCTGGGTAAGTGGCTGAGAACAAGATTTTCTGCACAGGCCTTTTAAGACAAATCCTAGGTCTCCAAGAGCTCATCTCTTTCTCGCAGACAGAAACCTTGGCTCTTTTCACCTCCAAATGCTATGTGGGCACCTCTTCTAGGCTCTGGGGCTCTAGGCTGGGGCTCCGGGCCTGAGGTTGAGGACCCTCCCCTCTCAGGGCGACCCTCCCTGCAGTGAGAGTCCCTCCAGACCCTCAGGCACTGCTCACTCCGGGGAGCGGGGCAGCCCTTTCTACATCTCCACCCTTCGTACCAGTCTCAGAGTGGCTTCTTCTGTGATGCTTGGTTACAGATTCATGTTCTTTTAGTCCAAAATTGGTTGTTCAAGATGATTGTTCTTAAATTAAGTTGTAAACCAATTTGGTCCTGGGAGGTGGCAGTTGGAACATCCACCTACTCCATTGCCATCTTGGAATCCTCAAGTCACTACCGATACTTGATTTTATGATTAAACTATGTTGCTTCCTTCCACCCCTTGACAATTTCTCCTCCTAAAAAGCGAGGGATTTTGTGAAGAATTATGTCAGCTACTGCATTTCTGTATAACACTAAGCTGTATTCCCATATACATATTCTAGAGTGTGTATCAAATCAAGCAGCTACTGTGATTCTTAATGTTGCATCATTAAAGTCGTCTGTGGAATTTTTTAAGGTCATTCACTCAAATTAAGCAACACGTTGATGCTTTAAATTTTTGTTTTCTAGGTGGAAACAAGTTAACCAAGCAGCATTTTCACTTGAATTGGGCATGGATCTCCTTTGAAAAGGAATATTACCTGATCAACGAGGACTCCAAATTTCTAGATGTCGTTCTTAAACGTAGAGGTTACTTAGGAGAAACTTCATTTATAAGTAAGTTTAATTACCACTTCTCTCACAAAGTCTCAGTTTTCTAACAAAAGTTCATAATTTTATAATGATTAAAATGTATTTAGTTTACTGCTCTAGTTTTAAAGCTTAAGGAGATGTTGACATTTAAATGTCTTTTAACTGCTAAAAAAAATTCCAAAAGTTTCATGTCAAGGCTAAATCACCGAGACAAAAGTCTATAAAAGTAGAAAATGTGAACCAAAATATACACCTCTTCAAAACTACATATGATCTTTCTCTGATATAAAATAACTACAAAACTGGCAGTAATCACCCATAAGTGAAAAAGTTTTAAATGTCACTAGATCATAAATAGGTTTAGGCAATTATGTAATTTTTCCATAAGATAAATGTCTGCATAAATAGAACATATGTGAAGGCTGCTTTAACAATAAAGTATTCAATAACCTATTAAGCATTGATATGTAATTCACTATTTGTTTGTTGCATTTGAATGCTCTGGTAGGTCACTAAAGCTTTAAGAACCTCAACACTGCATAAAAGCACTACATAGAAGATACATGTTGGACTTTTCTTTAGAACCAACAGTAAGGTGTTAAATACTAATTGTATTCTGCTGCTTTATCTTTTTAAATAAAACTAAGACTCAAAAGCAAACGTATAAAACCTTTTTTAAAACTCCAGTTCAAGCTCACATTCAATTTCATATAAGTGTAAAATAGATATTTTTACCAATAAATATATTGGTAATCTTATTCAGCAATATAATTGGCACAAAATATTTGGTATATTAATAAAAGATGATAGCACCCCAAGCAGTTAATATTATTTTTGGTACCATATGTTTTATAGACATCTAGACTGATAGAATTTTTATAAAATAAAAGACCTTTTTTTAAGTGAAAGGAAGGAAGATAAAGACAGACTCCCACATGTGCCCCAACCAGGATCCACCAGGCAACCCCAGTTTAAGGCCGATGCTCAAATCAAGCGAGCATCCTCAGTGCTTGGGGCCAACTCTCAAACCAATCGAGCCCCTGGCTGTGAGAGGGGAAGAGGGGCAGAAGGGGGAGACAGAGAGGGAAAGAAGCAGATGGTCACTTCTCCTGTGTGCCCTGACTGGGATCAAACCTGGGATGTCCACAAGCCAAACCAACACTCCATCCACTGAGCCAACTGGCCAGGGCCTAAAAGAGCTGTTATTGAATGAAAGTATTGACTTAGGTAGAAATCTAAAAAAATGTTGACAAAATAAAAGGTGTAACCATGTTTATGTCTTCAAAATGATGTTTTGAAATTTTCCTAGTCCATAAAATTCAGACACCTCAAGCAGATCCCCATCAACACACACACACACAAACACACACACACACACACGAGCATGCACACACACAAGCACACACACACATATACACGAGCGTGCGCACACACACGAGCGTACACACACACACGAGCGTACACACACACACACACACATAAGCGTGCGCACACACACATGAGCACACACATACACCCATCTTTGCCACAGTCACAACTCTCGCCTGCTCCTATAATTTCCCCCCATGTTTGAATGCTAGATAATAATGATCCATGATTTTAGAAATACTCTTTGTCTTTTAACTCTGGAAGAGGGTGTTTTACTCTACACGCTGCTGATCTTGTAAGGTGACTCTGACTCTAGATGGGGTTAGTCCACCATGGACCTGTATCTCTTCCAAGGCTGTCATGTACACATGCTGTGTTTAACCTTCTAGAGCAGAATGAATGACCGGTTGCACTCTCATTTAGAAGTATTTTCACTCTGGACACATACACATGCTCTGCAAATCAGGAATATGACCCTGTCTTACTTCCAGTCATTGAGAGATCAGCCTTTACTGTGCTTTGTGCTTGAAAATAAGTCATAGGGAAACAAATCACCAAAAAACAGAGTGCCTTCACCATCCTTAAAGATGCCTCACTTATTTGCATTTTACCCAGATTTCCACTCTTGTTGAGTATATTTATTATTCACTCACAAGTAGCCCACTGATAGCAATGGGAAAGTTAGTAGCTGAAAAAATGTTTTTAAACGATTTTTTCATTCCATTGCTTTTTTTTAAGCTGAACATTAAAATATCAGACAAGAGCTCTGTTTTCTCATTAAGTTATTTTTCTAATGTACTTATTTTCTACATGTGGAGACCAGCACTAGCGATTCTGAAAAGGTTCTATTGACCTGCTTGGTTAACTTCACATGTTACTCAGTAACCTGGGGAGACAAGACTTTGTGTGGCCCACACCCATCAGTCATGGAAGATAGTAACAGAATTCATGCGAGGGCTGGGAATGGAAGTCACATTAAAGTGAAAGGTAGCCTCCTAGGAGTTCTACAATGAATAGGTTTCATGTTTCTGTTCTGTGACCTCCACTTTCATTTACAGACTTTTCAAATTAGATAGTTTGCATTATAGCTAAAAGCGGACTGTCACTTACCTTCAGGAGCCCAGTTAGTGAATCATAAATTACATGAAATTAGTACATGTATTTTCTCAGAAATTAGTATATACTGGTAACCCATTAATAAGTACATAATTGCATTTCACAAAAGTAGTTGAAATTTGAGGATCTTACTGCTACCAGTTATTGAACATTTCTAAGTGCAACATACTTCATTAGGCACATTAAATATTTTGCCTTTTACTACTTACAACAACCCTTCATTCACTGACTCAACTAAGGTTTTCTTGAGTGCTTATTAAATGTAAGACACCTTGTTAGATTATGGACCATGACGTGATCATACTGATAACTAAGATGTATTGGGTTCTTATTATATGTAAGGCCTACTTCTCAATAACTTGCATAGGTAACCTCATGAGAAGAATGTCACTGCATCCTTCATGATACGGAAAGGTTGTCATGTACCCAAAATTACACAGCTACTAAGTGGCAGAGCTGGGATTTGGCTCCAAGGCTGACTCTCTCAACTACTACTCCATTGTGTGCCTTAAATTGTCTACAACTAAGGAAGTTAATAATTTTCCTATGATCCCAAAGCCACCATGTGGCCGAGATATGATACAAAATTTGTTTTCTCATTCCAAAAGAACTTTGTATAACCTCCATACCATATTTTTCATGCCAGAGAAAAAGACAGAGTTACAGTGTCACTTAGTATAACAAAGGATATGTTTTGTTTCATAATTAATTCTCTTCAGGGGGGAAAAAAGTCACACATTTAAACCCAACTTGTAAGCTTTTTGATTTTCACAGTTTTTTGCCCCATCTAATAATATTATTTATAATATAAATGGTTTCCCAGCTGAATATTTTTATCCCCAAGGTCATTTTTTTAACACTGGCTATGCTTAACTGTCTCACATATTGCATTAGGTTAAAATGTGGACTAATATGTTCCCTCCACAATTTCATTCTTTATTAATGCAGGGCAGTTACTTTACATAGGACCTTGTGGAGATATGAAGTCTTTGGTATGTGGCTGCCCGGCCTCAGATTTTAATGCACATAAGATTTACCTGGGGATCTTGCTAAAGTGTTGATTCTGATTCAGTAGGTCCGGGGTAAGGCTGAAACTGCATTTTTAACAAGCTCCAAGATGTTGTTCACACTGCTGGTCCATGGACCACATTTCAAGTAACAAGGTAGACTAGCACTGCAATTGTAATAGATGCTGTGTGTTCATTATAAAAAGGGACTCGTTATTTTTCACCCAATGCAAACTTAGTATTCCACCTTAGAGGGTTTAACACAAACTTAGCTTGAAGAATATACAGTAAAACCATAATGGGGCAAGAGTAGGACAGAGTCATGAACCCACGGTGAAACACTATCACTGGACCCAGTTATCATTTCATGGAATCTGAATAGGACCTACTTTGCACTATAGGATCAATTGATGCACAAAAAGTTAACAAGGGGCCTTGGCCAGTTGGCTCAGTGGATAAAGCATCAACTCAGCATGCAGACATACTGGGTTTGATCCCTAGTCACAGCACACATGAGAAGCAACCACCTGCTTCTTCTCCCCTCCCCTTTGCCTCTCTCTCTCTTCCTCTCTCATGGCCAGTGGCTCGGTTGGTCCAAACATCATCCTTAGGTGCTAAAAATGGCTCTGTTGATTCGAGCATCAGACCTAGATGGGGTTGCCAGGTAGATCTCAGTTAAGGCGCATACAGGACTCTATCTCCCCTCCTCTCACTTAATTTTTTTTTAAGTTAACAAGGAAAACCTTAATAATCCAATTGAAAATGAAACTAAGAAAATGATTTTGTGATTCTGTGAAGGTATTGGCACAAGAGATGGGACTGCAGTAAAAAACAAAGACTTCAAGGGCAAAGCACAGAAGCAAGTGCAGTTCAATCCAGGCCAGACCAGGGCCACATGGAGAGTGCACATCATGGGTGACGGGGAGCACGAGCAGTCTGAGACCTTCCAGGTGGTCCTCTCAGAGCCTGTGCTGGCTGCCCTGGAATTTCCCTCATTGACCACAGTGGAGATCATCGACCCAGGAGATGGTAAGACTATCATCAACTGTGTTGCTGCTGTTGATTGGGTTTTTACGACAAAAATACTTTACAAAAAAAGTTTTAAATTTGATGTTTGGGCTTTCTGTAGAGAGAAAAACCTAGATTAATGTTTTAGTATTCTCAGGTATGCTAAAGAAGAGGGAACCCTAAAATGAATGAAGGGAAGCTATGTATTTTCTTTTTATTTTTATTTTCTGATTATAAGGCTTTAAAATTAGAATTCAACTATAAAAAAAGAAGTAAAGAAACCCACAAAAATGTGGAAATTAAATATACTTCTAAAAAATGACTGGGTCAAAGAAGAAGTAAAAGCAGAATTCAAAAGATATATACAGACAAATGAAAATGACCTATCAAAATTTCTGTGACACAGTGAAAGTAATAAGAAGGAAGTCTATAGCATTAACCATAGGAATACACTCAGAGAACATGCAGAGTTAGAATAACAGTTAGAGACAGCGAGACACTGAAGGATGGAGGCCATGAGTGGCTGAGTCTCGGGCCTCTCTGACCCATGCTGAAAAGAGCAAAACAGCACTCTCAGAATGCCGATTAAAGTAAGCGTGTTCCTTGTCCTTTACTTCACCACTTGAAAACACCTCCTTTCTGCTTCCCTGAGTTATTTGTACTAATCTGTATCTGAGTAAGGCTGTTGACTGGGGCTATTGCCCCCCCTCAGCCTCTCAGGGAATGTCATCTGGTCTCTGCGTAGTTAGTTCATTGTCACAGTGACAAGTGGATCCATATATGAGAAACCAAAAGAAATGACCTCCCAAAGCCTGGCAAAGGAAAAAGATGTCTACTCATTCCATTGGCTATGGAACACAAGCAGCAGGGGAATATCCCTTGAGTGCTTGTGGTGAGGTCACTTTTAAGGTGATTTCCCAGGTTTGCCATGAACCAGCATGGCTAGTAATTCCGGGTCCTTAGGGAGAACAGCGTGGAATTAAAAAAATAGACTCACCGAGAAAAGAGGATGGGATCGGGAGGCCTCTTCAATGCTGATAGCAAGATCAGAGAGTGTACCCAGCAAATATTTTAAGGTCAATTTAAAAAAATTTTAAATGGGGGAGTCATATCCTGGAACTCCTATGGGTCTACCATATCATGCTTTTTACTTAAAAAAATTTTTAATTTCTTTTGAATGCTGATGAACAGGAGACACCAAATCTTTTTCTCCTGCAAACTACTACCTTCTTTATTTGATCCAGCTAATAACACTGTTTTGTCTTTTTGCAAATAGCTCCAGATTTATGAAATAGATTTATATAGGCGGATGGGGATCCTCAAACCCCTCAGCGAGATCTTCTGAGCATGGCGTTTAAGATACCAAGAGGCAGAAAAGGCCCAATAGAGATCAAGGGAACTACCAGCTTTTAGGATATGCCCTTAAAGGCTCCCAACGCCCCAAAGAGGACTCATAGGATGCCATCTGGGCCCTGCTTCAATAGTGGAAAGGAAGGTCATTGAGCTAAAGCCTGCCAGGCTTACATGCCTCTGCTGTGAGGAAACAGGGACACTGGAAGGTAGGCTTCCCCCTCACTCCTCTAAGGGAGGGTTCAGTCTCTTCCAGTCCTGCTCCAGCCACCTATGACCTAACCTTACCCAGAAAGCTGGGGTTTGCCACTGAAGGCTGAAGGTGCCCAGGGCCGTCGGCCCCATCTACGACACTGTGGACGAGCCTAGGGTATTTCTTCCAAGAAGCAGATAAACTGATCTCATTTGCACAGGGGCCACTTAACTATGTCTTGCCTGAATAGTCAGGTTTTTTATTCTTCCCTCAAAGATCTCTGTTGTGGGTGTTGATAGTCCTATTTTCTGCTGCTTTGTTTAATATATAGTGTTTCCTTTATCCCCACTCATATTTCAGGCTGGGACCTACTCCTAATTTAGAGCTCTCTTTCCCCCTTTTGCCAACTTCTATTATGAATCTACCTCTGCCACCCAGCTTAGTGTATCCCAAGGTTCTCTTTACCAAGCCACAGTCGCAGAGCTCCAGGGAAAAGCAACCTGTTCTCATCTCTCTAGGCAGAAGAGAACAGAAGCTCCATCTCTACACATGCTGCAGATGGCTTTTCCAGTCTACCTGAATCATTACCAGCTAGAAGCAGCAGTCATTGGGACTTGGACGTGAGCTGCAAAGTATAGAATTGTGACAACAATTCCAGTGCCATACGAACTTTTCCTGGATGTGGACTTTTCCTGGACTCCTGCTCCTTGTGCCAGCTCCTAACAGACTGAACTGGGGTTGGGTTGCATTTTTCAGGGATTTGGCATAGTGTTGGGGCCAACTTGGACTTGGTGAACATGTTAAGGACACTACTCTTTTATGGATTCTTGCTGTATTGGCCAAGAGTTTGCTTAAAGGCTTTAATCACTGTAAAAAAAAAATAGGGGACTGGATAAAGAAGATGTGGCACATATACACCATGGTATACTATTCAGCCATAAGAAATGATGACATCAGACCACTTACAACAAAATGATGGGATCCTGATAACATTATACAGAGTGAAATAAGTAAATCAGAAAAAAACAAGAACTGCAGGATTCCATACATTGGTGGGACATAAAAACAAGACTAAGAGACATGGACAAGAGTGTGGTGGTTTAAGGGGGGCGGGGGAGCGAAGGGGGGAAAGGAGGAGGGGTGGGGGAGGGGCACAAAGAAAACTAGATAGAAGGTGACGGAGGATGATCTGACTTTGGGTAATGGGTATGCAACAGAATGGAATGACAAGTTAACCTGGACATGTTTTCTTTGAATATATGTACCCTGATTTATTGATGTCACCCCATTAAAATAAAAATTTATTTATAAAAAAAAAAAGATCAGAAAGAGAAAGCCCCTGATCTTTGCTTTATTATCTAGCTTAGACAGTTAAAGCCTTTAAGCCAATATACATAATAAGGAAGTCTCTGATACAAAGCCACTCATTTGAGGCATAAGTGGGATTCCTCATGAGAGTGCACCACCCCACATCATACAACAGTCAAGGGTGTGGGGAAAAGCTTAGTGTTGAGAAGATCTTAGTATTAAAAGAGTGGGAAAGGCTTAGTCTTAAACTAAGCCTTAGCTATAACGACCTTGCCATCTTACAGCCTGTTTCCCACATATGCCCCCTTTTTATATATATTTTTTAAATTTAGCTCATGTGCTGAGATTTACACTCATCTGATTTCCCAGATTCTATTACAAAGGCAGATAGAAAAAAGAATAAACAGAATATTAGCATAGCCAATGTTAACAGATATAGAAACAAGTGTCTTAATACATTACAGGGATTAAAGCCTTTAAGCAAATTCTTAGCCAATTTAACAGGATCTATAATGGAGTCTTTGCTGTTTTGAATGTCCTTAACATGTTCACCAAGTCCATGCTGACACATCACTGTTTTGCATTCCCTGCAAATGCAACCCAACCCCAGTTCAGTCCATTTAGAACTGTCACAAGGAGCAGGAGTTCAGGAAACATATCCAGGAAAAGTCCAGGAGTCCAGGAACATGTCCAGGAAAAGTCCACATAGCACTGGAACTGTTGTCACATTTCTACACTCTGCAGATAGCCTCCAAGTCCAGTGACCACTGCTTCCAGCACATTAAGCTTTTGTCTCAAGCCTAATGTCAATTCTGGGTTTCCTGTGATGGTTCAAATCCGGCTGGCCAAAAGTAGCAACAAGGCCGATTCTGAGGACGGGAAGTGAAAGGAGAGAAAGGCTCTGAATTCTTGGCCTAAAATAGGGTTGGGGCAGCGAGGCAGGAGGAGAAAAAGAGTGTGTAAAGGAGCAGTGGATCCATGGCAAACAAGGAGGAAAATAAGACCATCAATACCCACAACAAAGATCTGCGAGGGATGAGCAGGACCTGAATATTTGGGCAGGGCAGAGTAAGTGGCTCTGTTTATAAGAACTGAGATTGGCTTACCCTCTACTTGGACAGTTACCCTAGGCTCCTCCACGGTGACGTGAGATGGGGCCAACTGCGCTGGACACCTTCAGTCTTCAGTGGCAACCTGAGCAAGGCTAGGTCAGAGGTGGCTGGAAGAGACTGAACCTTCCCTTAGAGGAGCGAGGGGGCAGCCTACCTTCCAGAGTCCCTTTTTCCCACAGCGAGAGCAGGCCCTGGGCGGGGGGGTGGGGTGGGGGGGGGGTGGTGAACAACTAGACAGGCTTTAGCCCAATGACATTACTTTCCACCCTTGAAGCAGGGCCCTGATGGAGTCTTATGAGACCCCTTTAGGGGCATTGGAGCTTTTGAGGGCATATGCCAAGAGCTGATATTTTGCCTGATCTCTTTGGGCTCTGTCTGCCTTTTCCTGTTCCTCTTGGTCATTATAGACCTAAAAGCCATGCTCAGAAGATCTCGCTGAGGAGTTTGAGGGCCCTGCACTGCCAATTTAAGCTTTTTACAGAAACAGGTTTGACAGAGAGGGTCAAGAGTGGAGTAAAATAAGCCTTATACAGTTGCTCTTGTGGAGTGAGTCTCTCATCCTGGCTCATGGTGTCTTACAAACGTTCAGGAACCCACCGAGGAGCCTCAGGAAACCTAGGAAAAACACACACATATCCTCAGCCCCATAAGAGAACAGGGTCTGGCCCTTGTCAGAGTCCTGTGAGCGGGTCCCCCATCGCACTTCAGGGAAGGCTTTTCTTGTTGGATTCCAGAGTCTCTCAGCTGCTGAATGACCCTGTACATCAGCATTCAAAAATATTTTTAAAGTAAAAAGCATGATAAATAAGATTTGCAGGAGTTCCAGGATATGGCTTCCCCTTTTTTATTTTTTATAATTGACCTTTAAGCGTTTGCTGGGCATACTTTATAACGCCTTGACCCTGAGGATTGTAAAGAAATACCTGTCCTCAGGTTAATTATAAAAGTTTGACAAAATATAGTAAATGCTATTCCTACATATATATGCAGGAGCATTGTTAGTTTTAATCATCTTAGGAAGTCCTAAAATAGAAAATGTATACAAACAATGAGCTATAACATGCTTAGCAGCCTCACCTGTTCTGACAGAGGCTATTATAAATCCAGAATAAGTATCCACTGTAGTGTGGACAAAAGACTGTTTGCCAAATGAAGGTATATGAGTAACATCCATTTGCCAAAGTTTTCCCGGTAGGAGTCCTTGAGAGTTAACTCTAAACGAGGGGAAATTGGTTCAGCAGAACCTCTATGAATGTTAAAAAGTGGTTTTAGTTTCCCTGTAGTTAATTTTAAGGAAGGTCTAAGCCAATTAATGTCTCCTAACAATTTCTGGAAATCATTTAAAGTTTGCAAATGATTCATCCTGATTTCTAATTTTTGTGGACAAATTTTTTGTCCCTCAATAATTTTTTCTAAATAAGAGAAAGGTAAAGATTGCTGTACCTTTTCAGGAGCTATATAAAATCCTGATTCTTTTAAAGAATATTCTAATTGTTGCAAAATGGTCAGCACAATGTCTTTGTCTGGATGAGCAATAAGAATATCATCTATGTAAAGGATTATGTGCACCTTAGGGTGCTGCCTTCATACTGGAGAGACAGCTTGAGCAACATATTTTT
This sequence comes from Saccopteryx leptura, assembly GCF_036850995.1. Classification (NCBI taxonomy): domain Eukaryota; kingdom Metazoa; phylum Chordata; class Mammalia; order Chiroptera; family Emballonuridae; genus Saccopteryx; species Saccopteryx leptura. The sequence goes on from NC_089506.1 coordinate 117,770,689, forward strand.
GGCACAATGTAGGACTGTTAGCCATACCTTGAGGCAACTGGTATCGCTCAATGGGAGCCTAGAAATTAAGTGAAGGAACACTGAATGCAAAATGCTTGCAATCATGAGAGCTTAAAGTAATAGTAAAAAAGTAATCCTTCAAGTCAATAATAAGGTGAAAATCTCATGGAATGGCAGTAAGAGAGGGGAGTCCTGGTTGGAGAGGATCCATAATTTCCATAGTCTTATTTATTGCTTTTAAATCTTGTAATAGCCTCCACTTTCCTGATTTCTTTTTAATGAAAAATATAGGCGTATTCCATGGCGTATTTGAAGGTTTAAATATACAGCGCCCAAGCTGTAACTGCTCTTATACTAATTGAGCAGCTGCCTTAAGTTTCTCCTGAAAGAGGGGCCATTTGTGTACCTAAACAGGATCTTTTTGATTTCCAATAATTGTGTCTGCACAATGTATTTTTGGGGGAGCAGGAGCTACAAGGCCCCTATACTCAATTTTGATACCCTAATCTATACCTTCTGGCATAAGGTGTTACTTCTATGGGGGGTGTGAATGTCCCACTGTTCTTTCCCTAATCCCTTAGTGGGCAAAAGTTCTTAATCAAGTATTTGAGCACTGACTAAATTATTAGGACTGACAAGTAACGCTCCCATATTTTTAAAAAATATCTCTACCCTATAATATTAACAGGCAGTCTAGGGAGCATATAAGGCTGAAAAAGTCTAGTATGACTTTTGTTATCTTCATATTGTAAAAAAAAGTTACACCTTTGTTATAGAAAATCTACCCTATCCCAAGCCTCGCATTGGGAGGCTATGTATTTTCAAGTAAATGAACTAAAAATAACCATAGGGTTATCAACATGTTCTTTCCCTTACTATAATTTTATCCTTTTAGAACGAACATTGTCCCTCTCATTTTTAAAATTAATTCATTACTTTTTAAAGTCTTTTAATTGTCTTTCAAAATGTTCTTTAGACAAATAGTTTAAGAATTAGACCATTTTTTGGATTGATTTGTTCCTTATATTGCACTTAATGTTTCAAGTTTCCTTCATATATTCAATTTTCGTTTGTCCATATGTTTCCAGATTTGTTACATAATACCCACTCAACCCACTCCCACCCCCTTGGTGTTTTGAATCATTGCTCATCATTTCTAATGCATGATGTTTTCTTGTCGATGCCCCCTTGGCCAGGGTTGGTAAAGGTACACCTCACTGTGTATATGTGTAATTTGACCTTTTCCTCCTCCTGCCATACTTCTGCAGTCTTGGCTTGTCTCAATGCAGTTAGGAGGAGAAAGAAGAAAAAGGTTAAGTGGCTTTTTAAAGACTGGCCTTTATAAAAAGCTTGGAAAGACTCTTCTAAAGCTGAAAGAAACACTGTTGGAAGGCAGACATGACTTTCTTTTAAACTGCCAGCCCACATTATCTGTCAGTCAGAAAACTATTAAATGTTTCTGTGAAGATACAATCTACTGAGTACATGGAATGGAGACACATGTGGAATATCTCTGGTTAAAAATGACTGAGAACAACTCAAGAGAGGGATAAGAGAACTGGAGCTTTGACCCTGTTCGTTTAACATCTCTGCCTCTGGTTAAATATGAAGTTCAGTTATATTTATAATTTCCATTAAGCAATAGCTAGCATTTAATTACATTAATTTTATCCTCCTTAACTAAAAATAAATAATTAACCTTTCTTCTAGTCCTGAGTTTTGGGTAAGTGCTAGCATGGAGAGCTTATCTCTTTTGAACAAGCCCATGACAACTATGCTACATATAAACTAGCTCATTTGTTAGAGTTTATTTAAAATCATTTCTTGATGCTTTATTTTCCAATAGGTATAATTGCCATACTTTACATTAAGGGTTAAGACACTTAAATTTATCTGTGCCTTCCTATTTCTTAGTCCAGAACAACACTTTATAACCATAATAGGTCTCAGAAGTAGGGTGTTAAAAACAAAATACACAAACAAACATATACACACACACACACACACACACACATACACATATGCCTTATATAATCTGTCATTTTGCAGGCTACCAAATAAAACTTTTCCATAATTTCATTTCATGTTATGACCATTCCAAGTTGTCTTAGAAGTTTCTAGATAAAGTTCAGTGCTCTTCATTCTAGGCCATGATCATCCCTATAATAACAGACAAGTGTTCCATAATGCCTGCTATGTTCCATGTCTTGTTGAAGACCATTGGTCTTGAAATTGCAAGACCTGGGTTTGATTCCCAGTTCTACCATTTCTAGTTATATGACTTTAACCAAACCAAACAGCTTTTATTTAGTTTCCTGATGCACAAAATAAGAAAAATGAATTATTCTCATGCTGCAGCATTCTTATGAAAGAGTTCCAAAAAACATACAGCAGACCTGGACTGGTTGGCTCAGCAGTAGAGTGTCAGCCTAGCATGTGGAAGTCCCAGATTTGATTCCTAGTCATGCACACAGAAGCGACCACCTGCTTCTCCACCCTTCCCCTCCTTTTCTCTCTCTGTCTCTCTCTTCTCCTCCCACAACTATAGCTCTATTGATTTGAGCAAAATGGCCCTGGATGCTGAGGATGGCTCCATGGCCTTGCCTCAGGCTCTAAAATGGCTCAGTTTTTGAGCAATAGATCAGCCCAGAAGGGCAAAACATCACCTGATCCTGCTAGGTGGATCCCAGTTGGGGTGCATACAGGAGTCTGTTTCTGCCCCCCCACCTCTCATTTAATATAAATAAATAAATCACAGTTCAAATATTGTTTTTATTTCTAAGGTCATAGATATAATGTGAGATTTTATTTTAAGTAAATTTTTACTGACACAAATGATCATTTTCTTAATTATTTCAAAATTTTGAATTTCTTCATAAACTCTCTTGTAATGCTCCACATGTAAATTCACTAGCCCTAGGAACCATTATGTCTGTAATATTTCTCTCTCTACTTATTAATTCCAGGGCATTTTATGAGATTTTACTGCATGCAATAAAAATATATCCAGCTCATACTTGTGCAAGGTACAGTACTATGTATTGGGAATACAAAGATAAGATATCATCCTTTCTATCAAAGAGCATATGATCTACTTGGAAAGACATCTCTGTGAATAAGCAATTGCAACTAAGTGTGTTGTCATACAACAAAGTAGGAACAAGTGTTATGGGAACAAGAAGATGGAATAATCAGCTTTGCATTATTTCAGACTGGGAACTGCTTTTATTGATTTGCCAGTTCAGATAAAAGCAAGGACATACTTTTACCTATACTGTCCTTGCCCACAGCTGGTACTGATAATGATAACTGAAATTCACTGAGCATGTTCTGTGTGCCAGACGGTGTGTTAAACACAGTATATTCTTTCTTTCTCTCAACCTTTGTTGCCTCACTATCTTGCAGGATTATGTACCATTTTAGATGTTTTACTTGGACACTCTCAATTTCACATGTCACAAGTTTTAGAACATTGGTTCATAAATTAAAGACAAAAAAAAACCCAACCAAAACTTAACATGTATTCTCTACACATATACAGAAATATGTACCTATATACATAGGTTCTGGATTCTAACATATTCATGACTATACTCTTATAATAAATCTGTTTGTTTATATTATTTAAATTATATAGTTGTAATTTTAGTAAAGATTTTAAATAACTATGTATATTTTAATAAATATATAAGTATCTATAGTCATTGCAAAAATAATAATATGCTTAGGTGCTTATTTATTTTGCCATGAGGCAATGCCTGCATGAACATGCTATAACACCTCTCATGCCTCCAGATATTTGTGACTCTCTGGTTGGGAACCAGGGCTCTGTAATTGATAAAACAGAATCCTCTTTAAAGAGCAGGTCCAGTCATGATGTTTTCCTGTGTCGTGTGTGCAAGAGCTCACATAGCCTACCTCCAAGGACAGGTACTGAGAGCCTGGGGCACGTGCTTCCCAGTCCCCATCCCTGACAGTCCTGGGGTGGCCATGAATTGAGTAGAGCTAAATCTCCTGCACAGCCACACACAGCTCTCACAGTGGTTCTGACACCTGCCAATCAAGGAGGGCCCACCCAGACACAGGACAACTGTCAGAAGGGCTGGAAAATACACATTTTATCTAAAGCACTCATCTTTTGTTACACAAAAAATGGAGGGCTGAGAAGGGTTCTTTCCTACTACAGAACAAAACTTTTGATGGGGTCGCTAATGAGGAAATGGACCATTCTGCCATGATTATGGGTATCAATTACTTCCTAGACACACGGGTTTAGTCATTTACTGATTAAATTGACAAATTCAGTCATTTACTGATTAAATTGACAAAGAGAAAAACCAGAATAAGAACAGAACAGATTGTGGAGCAGAGATACGAACTTCTCTTTGGCTTACCTCCCATGCCTCAGGAATTCTGTGGCCCATGGAAAATCTGATATTTGTTGTTGTGGTTTTCACCTTCTTCCTTTGCTCCTCTCTATCCCGTTGCTGTCCATCCCTGTTTCAGTTTCACTCCACCATCTCCATCCTTGACATGTGCACATAGATAAGTTCCAGTTAGGGGGAGTTTTAAAGAGCATGAAGTGTTCAACTCATGTTCTATCTGAGGAACCTGAGAAAGACGGCCTCCGTTTAATCTCTGCCCAAGTCAGATTTGGTTTTACTTGGTTTTCTTTTCTATTGGCAGAGATGGGTCAAATTACACTTCGTTTGAGGGGCCGTGGGCACTCCTCTGTGAAATTCTATTGAATACTGACCACTGGCTTCAGTTAAAAGATCCTCTGTAGTGAGGCTGGACTCTGACTGAAGCAGACAGTAGGTTCCACGTGACAAGGAGGGCTTCGAGGAACTTCAGGTGGCTGCCGTTCCTCCTACTTTTTTCTTTTTAAACTTAAGCCCAATGTTGATGTAAGAAGCAGCCAAACCTGCAGAGGACTTTCCGAAGAACTTACTTGAGCCAAACGGACTACAGAGAATGAGTTTTGCAGTTTCCTTTATGCATTTGAAATGAAGGAGGGAACTTAAGGAAGGTTCCATGAAGTTGTGAAAAAGCCAAGTGTATACTGGATTACAGGACAGTTAACAAGATCATGAGCTCTCTTGAGGGTGATTAAGTTTCTGAGGGGTCTGAAAAAGAGGCATTTCAAAGGTATGTTAACCCAGGTGCACAGAAGCAATGAATAGAGCTTGCTTAAGGCAGAGATAAACCTTTAACAGAAGAAGTTATATACCTGGAATATGATTAACTTGCCCAGTTAGAATGATGTGATTAGATCACTCTGTCGGGTTACTGTTGGTTAGGTTTATTACAGAGCACCTACTTCGTCCACACCATGAAGGTCAAAGCGGTCACTCGAAAGGCTGAGGATAAGATAGTCATAGAGCTAGTGTTTAACATCTGTGAGTACCTGCTGTGAGCCAGACAGTGCATTAGGAGCTTTGTAACCTTCTATTCAAGTGTTACATTCAGAACTGTGAGACTTTATATCAGTTTTAAAATGAAATCTCTCAGACTCATAGAATTACTCCTCTATAAAGCCCCCCAGCCACACATACACTGTATATTCGGCCACATTATTTACCTCTTCTTGTACATGCAAAACAAAAAAAGAACAAGAACAACACAGTAATTTCTTCTTATTTTATTCTATTACCTTTTTTCTTTATACATCAATCCTCAGATATATGAATTAGTATAGGTGAAAGAAAAAGAACAAAGTGTTCTAGGAAGATAAATCAAGACCAGCTCAGCCCTTGCATAATGATTTGTATTCAACAAATGTCTACTGACGTATCTGCTATGTGCCAGAAATTCTGCTAATAGCAAGGGCTACAAGTGCTAGAGAAGGAAGGCACACTAACCATGAAGGAACACATAATTAGATGATTGCATTGCATGGAATTGTTACAACGAACAATACAAAGTGAAATGTGCCATGATAAGGGAGCAGTCCACACTCATGGGAGAAGTATCTAACCTAGAATAAAGATTCTTAACTTCCCGTGTATTTGGTTCCCCAGCTGTCAGAAATTATACCATCTCTTCTCAGTCCTAGAAATATATATGGATATTAATTAATATTGAACATTTCATTCCTTTTATAAGTAAAATATGTAAGAGCTAAAACTTCTTATTTGGTATAAAAATCCCATTCCTTTTTTTACTTTGTATTAAATATTTTATCTCTGTCATGTTTTTGTGGGGTCAGATTAGTTAATACTACATAATCCTTAGTAGAGAATAAACAGTATTCTGGAGGAAAGTAGGATCTATACCTCAAGAACCCTAATCTTGCCCGACTGGTGGTAGCATAATGGATAGAGCCTCAACCTGGGATGCTGACATCCCAGATTCAAAACTTCTTGAGTAGGGGCTCATCTGGCTTGAACGAGGCTCACCAGTTTGAGCATGGGGATGCTGGCTTGAGCGTGGGATCATTGACATAATCCCATGGTCACTGGCTTGAGCCCAAAGGTCGCTGGCTTGAAGCCCAAGGTCTCTGGCTTGAACCTAGGGTTGCTGGCTTGAACAAGAGGGTCACTGACTCAGCTGAAGCCCCTGGGTCAAGGCACTTATAAGAATCAATCAATAACAACTTAAGTGCCGTAACTATGAGTTGATGCTTCTCATCTCTCTTCCTTTCTCTCGAAAGAAAGAGAGAGAGAGAGAAGGAAGGAAGAAAGGAAGGACTTTAATCTTATTTGATACAAAGAAAAGACAGACTTTTATTTGCTGAGTGAACCAAACCCATGTTATGAAATAGAATTTAGAAGGCATAGGCTATTATAGGAAATCCAAACATTAGTTGTTTTTTATTTTAATTTCTGTACCATTGGCAAGTTGACATAGGGAGATCACTGAATGAATACCTGATATTTTGAGATGAGCATACCAAAATCAAAGGTCCAGAATTAACAAGACGATAGTCAACTGTAACCAATGACAGAGAAATAAGTAATTAAAAACAGTATGCAAGAGCTTCACCTTAATTAAGTGTGAAGCTTGTTTCTTTTTGAACTCTATAGCTATGAGGCATGAGTCACCATCTTAAAAGAAACAAAAAATTCTTTGTTGGAAACAAATACATAAGCAAAACACTTGTTCAAAATACAGCACACAGTTCCTGGCCCCATAAGGTGGATAAGAAGAAGAACGTGGTGCAAAATAGAACTCTTTTAGTGATATAAAACTTTCTGAAAGTTTCTACACTTACAAAATAAAAACACTTAATGAGACAAAGCTTATCCAGAGATTCACTCTTAATCAACATGTCTGCCTCGTGCTAAAGAATAATCTTTGGAACCCAATGGCATCCTGATGTGAAATTATAACTCTTATTATGTTATTTAGATATGTTTTCATTATTCTCATTTCTTTTTCAAGTCCCTGTTGAAATTAACCAATATTACTATGACTGTTTCACAGGTCTGAGAGAACTGTCCAAGTTCAAACACATCAGTGATGAGTCTAGTCAGTGCCACTTGTTGGACAGGCTAAGGGCACCACAATAGCCTGAAGGTGTTCCAGAATATTTTCCGGATGTTTCTGAATGTGCCAAACTTTTTTAAAACGATGAATACTCCATGTATTTATCCATGCATGCACTGCATTTTTTTTTTCCTTTCTTTGTTCTATTATAGCAAAAAAAGGGGGGGTAGAAGATATTCTGTTCTGTCAGGTTGTTGGCAGAGTCTTTTTGGCAAATCTGTTCAGTATACTTGAGAAAAGGTCAATTTGAACATTTCCTTTCAAATGTAGCTGCAATTACTTTATTTCTGAGAATAGAAGTCATTTTTTGCCTAAGTCACAGCACAGTGAAACCTAAAAATAAAAACAGCAATTGCAAATCAAAGTACTCATTGCAATAGTCACATTGACTGATAAAAATATAGATCCACTTTATATGGCTTCAACTTTAAAAAATACAGAGTAATGAAACCAATCCAAAAACAGAAAAATAATACAAGTTCATTGTCAAAAAGTTGGAGATTAAAATAAGTAACGGTCACTTGTAGTCCTACCACATGAAAATGACCACTATTTGTGTTTGAGAGAAGGTGATCCTGCTGTCATTTTTTTCGACATGTCTCTATTTAGTTAGTGTGGAGTTTACTATATCTATACTATAGCCCTTGCTTTCTCCAGCATGAACACCTTCCCAGAGACTCCTGCAGTTTTGGTCTAATGTGCTAATAGGTTTTGACATAGTTTATCCTTTATATTTTATCATACAGGTATGATATCTGTATATCATTGTGTATATTATACATATATATGTTTATATAATACTTTTGTAATTTTATATGAATAAAATTATGTGTGCGTGGGACCTGGCCAGTGAGCTCAGTTGAACAACCCTTTCAGGTAAGAACATTGTCCCGAAACAGGAGTGAGGGTTCCATCCCTGGCCAGGGCACACACAGGCAGCAGCCACTGAATGTACAAAAAGTGGAACAACAAATGAATATTTCTCCTCCCCCTACCCTCTCTCTTCCTTCCTCTCTCTGTCTTTCTAAAAATTAAAAAATTAAAATTAAAAATTAAGCCCTGGCCAAATATCTGGTTGGAGCATTGTCCAAAGTACAAAGGTTGCCGGTTTGATTCCCCCATCAAGGCACAACTCAGTGCTCCTGTCTCTCTCCCTGCCTCCCTCAAAATGTGTGTGTGTGTGTGTGTGTGTGCGTGTGTGTGTAATCTATATGTGTACAATTCTTTAAAACACACTGGATCTTTTAAAAAATTCTTAAATTATCTGTTTCTAGCTTCATTTTTTCTGCTTCTACTATACCTGGCATCTCTATTTTAGCAGTACTTTATATCTCTCTATTATCATTTCAATTTAGCCTTTTATTTTTCTCTGGCATGAGTGATGCTTCCTGACACCCTGTGTGTTCTTCTTTTAGGAGTAGAGCATAGTAGCTATGAGCTTGAGCTCTGAAACAGACTTCTTGGGTTCAAATCCCAGCACCAGCACCTACCAGCCCAACCTTCGACTGGTTACTTAACCTTTGTGTACCTCATGTTGTTGGAGGTAAAATGACAGTCATAATGTTCTTACCTGAAAAGGGTTGTTGCAAAGATAGACTAGGTAGTTTAGAGTGTTTAGAATAGGGCCTAGCAAATAGTAAGAACCCCATACATATTAGCTTATCATTTTTAGGGATAGGAGAAGAATGCTACTTTTCGGGACTTTGCATTTACAAAAGTTGTGCTTACTTGAGGTAGTCTGTATATTGTACTGTATATTGCTTCTATCATACATATAAAGTGAAGCTGAAAAGTAATGTTAGCTGGAAACTGTTACCAGGGAAGTCTTTCTTCATCTCTCCCACAAAGTTCTGTCAGCAGCTAAGTCAACAGAAGACCTCAACTTGGTGCCAGACCTGTTTGCCCCTTGTCAGACCAAGAGTAGGAATGATTCCACAGCTAACGGCTAGCTCTGATCACCCAGCTTTATTCTTCATGTATAATTTAAACCTATAGGCACTAACAAGAAATCAGCGGAGGAGCCCCAGCTGGGCTCGCAGGCTTCCCTGAACAATTTGATCATGGAATCAACTAAAGGTGGGAAAAGTTGAGAAGTGAGGTGGGAGATAAAACACACTAGCAGTCAACACCAGAGATGAGAAAAACTCAGACTGTGTTTTTTTTCGCTGGGGCTCCAGAGAGAGGAAAAGCCCAGAGTGACTGGGTCTTCTGCCCAGGGGAGCAGTGAGATCGGGAGCAATAGGGAAAATACTACACCAAAGCAGCAGCAGAAAAAGGGGTCATGGCCAGTGTTCCTGGGTTTGCTAGCAGCCCACACTCAAACAGAGACAGAGAAAAACAAAGTGTGGCCCCTGCTCAGGCTCTCAGATCCCGTCTCCCTCACCTCGCTGACCCAGCCAAGAGCCAGAGCACAAGGAAAACTTTGTGTGTCACATTAATCAGCTCCAGGGGCATAAGGCAGGGAGGGCGGAGAATGGAGGAACAGGAACCTCGAGGGCCTGTGTTTTCACTACTCCAGTGTCTTTTATAATCATCAGAGGCAGTGAAGCTTACTGTTTTAAAAATAACCATGAAGTATTTTTTGTGTGTATATGAAACCTTCCCCTGGCAAATGCAAAGTATCTCTTGGGTTATCATGCCAAACTATTGAACAAAACATTTCATTGAGCTAAACATAGTTTTACTTTGAACAGGGTTTTTTGTTTTAAACAATTTCTGCCATTTTTATTATTTAGTGTACCTTTCAAGTACCGTAAAAATGAAACCAAAGTCTTATTATTTAAATATAATGTTGTACACTCTGTGTTCTTGTTATTCCTCTGGGGGGAGGGGGAGGAAAACACAGACTTGTACCTTATGACTGATAAATTTATGAATTCTAAAGGAACTGTTATTTAAAAAACAAACAGAGAAACAAAGGATTGAACAATGCATTATTTTTTAATCATTCAAAAGAAACACATTTGAGGTAAAAAGAACAAATATACTCGACCTAACAAGATCGGAGTTTTAATCCTGACTTACCAGGAAGTGTCCTTCACAAGTAGGCTCAACTCTGTGAATCCTCATCTATAAAGTAAGAGGTGAGGCCTAATGACTGCTGAGTTCTCTTCCAACTCTAAAATTTGACTACTCAGTGGAAAGATGTTGAGTAGTGGCAATAGAACAAAGCTGGGTTAAAGGCAGTGTGTCGGCAGCACTTACTGGGAAGAAAAGAATTGCTGGAGATAAAAGCAATGTTGGGTTTTACTTCTAGGTTAAGAATTCACTGGCCCATGCCCTGCACGCTTTATACCAACTTCTCCACTCTCCTTCTTCTTTCCCTTCACACTGTGTTATTCTAGAGGAACATGCGAGGGAGAGTAAGGGGTTAATTTTTAGAGAAATTTTAATTTGCATAGTACTGTTCCAGGAATAAGAAGCTCATATAAAAATAATAATGACTGTGCCCTAGGCGGGTAGCTAGAGCATCATCAGCATAGCCAAGGTTACAGGTTTGATCCCTGGTCAGGTCAGGACACATACAAGAATCAACCAATAAATGAATAAATAAGTGAATAACAAACCAATGTTTCTCGCTCTATCTCTCCCCTCTTTTCTCTCTCTAACGACAATTTTTTTTTTTTTTTTTTTGTATTTTTCTGAAGCTGGAAACGGAGATCCCGCATGCGCCTGACCGGGATCCACCCAGCACGCCCACCAGGGGGCGATGCTCTGCCCATCCGGGGTGTCGCTCTGTCGCGACCAGAGCCACTCTGGCGCCTGAGGCAGAGGCCACAGAGCCATCCCCAGCACCCGGGCCATCTTTGCTCCAATGGAGCCTCGGCTGCGGGAGGGGAAGAGAGAGACAGAGAGGAAGGAGAGGGGGAGGGGTGGAGAAGCAGATGGGCGCCTCCCTGTGTGCCCTGGCCGGGAATCGAACCCGGGACTTCCGCACGCCAGGCCGACGCTCTACCACTGAGCCAACCGGCAGGGCCTTCTAACGAAAATTTTTAAAAAAATAAATAAGTAACAATGACTGCGATTGTGTTTTCTCCTTAGAATCAACTGTATTTATCCCTCAGTCTGAATACTCCATTGAGGAAGATGTTGGTGAGCTGTTCATTCCCATCAGGAGAACTGGTGATGTGAGCCAGGAGTTGATGGTGATCTGTTACACACAACAAGGTAGCTCAAAATGTCCCGCCCAAAGAGATAAATAAGTCTCTTTAACGTTTTGGAGACATAAAATCATGCCATGAGAAGTAAATTTTATTATTATAGTTGTCGTGAGTAAAAAAAAAAAAAAGGCAGTTATCCAAAAGTCTTCCTTCATTATCACACCTTTGAGGACTCTTCTAAGAAGACCTGCAAGGACTTGGCTACTACTTACTCAAAAATACTTGATTCACTTGTTTGCTTCATCTAATATTCAATGCTTTACTGATTATAAGAAATTGAAGCTCCCCACCCCCCCACTCCTCCACCCTAGGCTGCTCAAGTATAAGGTAATAATTGTTAAAAGACACAGAACTAAACAAAAAGAGGCAACAAAATGCATACCCAAGGAAAGAAACATTTCAAACTAGTTTGAAACTCATTTCTATCAAATTTCAGAATATTTGTTTTGCTCACAGGTAAACATCCTCTAATGGTGATTTTATGTAATACAAAACTGAAATTAATATGTAATATTTATAAATATACTAAACACTTTTCTGAGAAACAGGTAGACTTTTTAAAAATGCAAAAGAAAAGTCATATATGCTGTTGGTATCTATGCTGACAATCTTTAAAATTTCTATAAATGAATATCCATTGAAAGGTAGTAGAGTATCTTGGTTACAATGACAGACTTCGGGCCCAGCCTCCCACACTGGGTCCCTGAGCAAGGAGCTTAACTTCTATAAGCCTCATTACCAAATGCATAAACCCAACAGAATAAAATGGTTGAGAGGATTAATGCATGTAAAACACTTGGTACTTTACCTGTACACTGTAAGCATTTGAATATCAGGAGCTATTATTTTGTAATAATGTGTTGTTCTAAAAGACCATGGGCAGGAAGTAGAGAAAACATTTGACATGTTAATATTTGTCACGTGTTTGAGACCATTGTGAAGTTGACTGAAGATGCTAGAACAGTATATATGCAATATTGCAATTTGCAGGAATGTTTATAAGTTGTTAATTGACTACTAAATGCTGCATGTGAACATTGTTTCTGGAAATACCCTTGTGATATAAACTGCTCACAAAAATGAGAGGATATTTTATCACTTCATATTCATTTGGAAGTATCCCCTAATTCTGTGAGCAGTCTATTCTGTATCAAACACTTTCTGTTTTTCTCTGCCTCGAGGAACGGCGAGCGGAACTGTGCCGACGTCAGTGCTGTCCTATTCCGACTACATATCCAGGCCTGAGGACCACACCAGCGTCATCCGCTTTGACAGAGATGAAATGGAGAAAATGTGTCGGATTGTTGTTATTGATGACTCCTTGTATGAAGAGGAGGAAACATTCCACGTCCTTCTGAGCATGCCCATGGGTGGGAGAATTGGATCAGAATTCCCGGGCGCTTGTGTTACAATCATCCCCGACAAAGATGATGGTAAGTACTCATTTATCTCAAAATGATTCCTTTTACCAAGCAGACCAACATTAGGCACAACTTTCGAGACAGAAAAATGACAGTGTAAAATAATATCACACGCATATTTACTTTACACTTGATGTTAAGTGTGATTTTTCAAGTCAACTGCATTAAACAATTTGTCTTTCTTAATTTAATATTTTTAAAGGGCACAAATAACACCTACATGGTTTTTCCCTCTGTACAGTTTTTTTTTTACAATGCCAATTGCAATTAGATGTTTAAACTTCTAAAATTTCATGGAAATTTAGAAGAATTGAAGGAATTTTTTTTAACTTTTTTATTTTTTTTATTTATTGTGCTGACATTTTATTTTTTAATTTCTTTTAATATAATGTGTTTCAAGCATTCTATTCAATATAACACCCTCAACCCCCACAATATGCCCACATGTCCCATGAAATGTCTCTTTCCATTCGCATTTCACCTCCTTTGCATACCATCCCCCTTTCCCTCTGAGATTGCTGTCCTGTTATCTTTATCTGTGTGTTATGTATATATGACTTGGCTAATCCCTTCACCTTCTTTGACCCTATCCGTTTATTACCTTTCCCTCTGACAGCTGTCCCTCTGTTCCCTGTGACCCTGCCTCTGTTCTGTTTTGTTTCTCAGTTTATTGTGTTCATTAGATTCCATATATAAGTGAGATCATATAATATTTGTCTTTCTCTACCTGGCTTATTCACTTAGCCTAATAATCTCCAGATCCATCTAAGCCATCACAAAAGGTAAGGATTTCCTTCTTTTTCACGGCTATGTAGTATTTCATTGTATAAATGTACCACAGCTTTCTTATCCACTTGTCCACAACAAGTGGGCTTTATCAGATCTTGGCTATTTTAATCAATGCTGCAATGAACATGGGGGTGCATATCTTCTTTTGAATTAGTGTTTGGGGATACTTAAAATGTATTCTTAAAAGTGGGATAGTTGGGTCAAAAGGCAGCTTCATTTTGAATTTTTTGAAGAAACATCATACTCTTTGCCATAGTGGCTGCATGAGTCAGCATTCCCACCAGCAGTGCAGGAGGGTTCCCTTTACTCCACACCCTCACCAGCATTTGTTGTTTGTTGGTCTGTTGATAAAAGCCGTTTTGGCAAGTATGAGGTGGTATCTTGTTATGGTTTTAATTTGCATTTATCTGATGATTAGTGACATTGAACATTTTTCATATGCCTATTGGCCATCTGTTTGTCCTCTTTGGAGATGTATCTATTCAGTTCCTTTGTCCATTTTCTACTTGGATTGTTTACCTTCCTGGTGTTGAGTTTTAAAAGTTCTTTATAAATTTTGGGTATTAAACTCTTATCAGATGTACCAGCTAATATGTTCTCCTATAGAGTGGGTTGTCTTTTTATTTTGTTAATAGTGTCTTTTCCTGTACAAAAGCTTTTTAGTTTGATATAGTCCCCTTTCTTTACTTGGACCTTTATTTCACTTGCCTGCAGAAATAGATCAGCAAAAATATTGCTTCAAGAGATATTTGAGAGTCCACTGCCCATGTTTTCTCCCAAAATTTTTATGGTTTCATGACTTACATATAAGTCTTTCATCCATTTAGTTTTGTTATTGTGAATGGTGTAAGTTCGTGGTTTAGTTTCAGTTTTTTACATGCATCTGTCCAATTTTTCCAACATCATTTATTAAACAAACTGTCTTTACTCCATTGTATACTCTTGCCTCTTTTTTAAAATATCAATTGACCTAAAGGCGTGGGTTTATTTCTGGGTTCTCTGTTCTGTTCCATTGATCTATATGCCTGTTCTTATGCCAGTACCAAGCTGTTTTGATTACAATGGCCTTGTAGTGTAACTTGATATCAGGAAGTGTGATACCACCCACTTTATTCTTCATTTTCAAGATTGCTGAGGCTATTCATGTTCTTTTTTGGTTCCATATAAATTTTTGGAATATTTTTTCTATATCTTTGAAGTATGCCGTTGGTATTTGAATAGGAATTGCATTGAATTTATAAATTGCTTTGGGTAGTATAGACATTTTAATGATGTTTATTCATCTTATCCATGAACAAGGTATGTGCTTCCACTTGCTTGTATCTTCCTTGATTTCTTTTTTTAATGTCTTACAATTTTCCATGTACAAAACCTTTAGATCCTTGGTTAAATTTACTCCCAGATACTTTATTTTTTGTTGTTGTTGTAATAATGAAGTGGATTGTTTCCTTAATTTCCCTTTCTGGCAGTTTATTATTGGTATATAAAAATGCCACTGATTTCTGAATATTTATTTTATATCCTGCCACTTTGCTGAATTCATTTATCAGGTCTAGTACTTTTTTGACTGAGACTTTAGGGTTTTCTATGTACAGTATCATGACATTAGCAAATAATGATAGTTACTTCATTTCCAGTTTGGATGCCTTTTATTTTCTCTTCTTGTCTGATTGCTGTGGCTAGGACTTCCAGTATTATCTTGAATAAGAGTGGTGAAAGGGGCACCCCTGCCTTGTTCCTGATCTTAAGGGTGTTGCTTTTCATTTTTGCCCATTGAGTATGATGTTGGCTGTGGGTTTGTCATAGATGGCCTTTATCATGTTGAGGTATGTTCCCTGTATTCCCAGTTTGATGAGAATTTTGATTATAAGTGGGTGCTAGATTTTATCAAATGCTTTTTCTGCATTTATGGATATAATCATGTGGTTTTTATCTTTCCTTTTGTTTATGTGGTGAATCACATTTATTGATTTGTGAATATTGTACAAACTTTACCTCCCTGAGGTAAGTCTCACTTGATTGTGATGTATGATCTTTTTGATGTATTGCTGGATCTGGTTTGCTAATATTTTGTTGAGAATTTTAGCATCTATGTTCATCAGGAATATTGGCCTATAGTTTTTCTTTCCTTGTTGTGTCTTTACTTGGTTTTGGAATGAGGTTAATGCTCGCCTCATAAAAAGAGTTTGGCAGTCTTCCCCCTCTTGAATTTTTTGAAATATCTTGAGAAGGATAGGTGGTAGTTGGTCTTTAAATGTTTGGTAAAATTCACCTTTGAAGCCATATGGTCCCATTTTGTTTGCTGGGAGTTTTTTTTTATTACTGTTTCAGTTTGGTGTAATCAGTCTTGTTTAGGTTTTTTTATTCTTCCAGATTGAGTTTTGGAAGATTGTATGTTTCTAGGAATTTATTTATTTCATGTAGGTTGTCCAATTTTTTGGCATATAGATCTTCATAGCATTTTCTTACAATCCTTTGTATTTCTGCAATGTCAGTTGTTACTTCTCCACTTTCATTTCTAATATCATTTATATGAATCTTCTCTCTTATTTTCTGATGAGTCTGGTTAAAGGTTTGTCAATCTTGTTTACTTTTTCAAAGAACCAGCTCTTGTTTCATTGATCTTTTGTATTTTTTTAAGCCTCTATGTCATTTATTTCTGCTCTGGTCTTTATTATTTCCTTCCTTCTACTTCCTCTGGGCTTTACTTGCTGTTCTTTCTTTAGTTCTTTTAGATGCAGAGTTAAGTTGTTTATTTGAGCTTTTTCTAGCTTCTTAAGATATGCCTGTAATGCTATGAACTTCCCTCTCAGGACTGCTTTTACTGTGTCCCATAGATTTTGAGGTGTTGTATGTTCCTTTTTATTTGTTTCAAGGAAATTTTAGATTTCTTCCTTAATCTCATTATTAACCCATTCATTATTTAATAACATGCTATTTAGCCTCCAAGTGTTTGAATGTTTTTCACTTTTTCTATTGTAATTGATTTCTAGTTTTATGCCATTGTGATTTGAGAAGATGCTTGATATGATTTCAGTCTTCTTAAATTTACTGAGACTTGTTTTGTGTCCTAACGTGTGGCCTATGCTGGAGAACGTACCTTGAGCATTTGAAAAGAATGTATATTCTGCTTCTTTGAGGTGAAAGGTTCTGAAGATATCAATTCAATTCTAGTGTGTCATTTAAGGCTGCTGTTTCTTTGTTAATTTTCTGTTTAGAGGACCTATCCACTGATGTTAGTGGAGTATTAAAATCCCCTACCATTATAGTATTGCTGTTGATCTCACTCCTTATGCCCATCAAAATCTGTTTTATATATTTAGGTGCTTCTATTTAGGCACATAAATATTTACAGTGGTTATATCTTCCTGTTGGATTGCTCCATTTATCATTATGTAGTACCCCTTACTATAGCCTTTGTTTTAAAGGCTATTTTGTCAGCTATAATATTGCTATCACAGCTTTTCTTTTTTTTTCATTTCCATTTGCATGAAATATTTTTTTTCATCCCTTCACTTTTAATCTATGTATGTCTTTTGTTCTGAGGTGAGTCTCTTGTAGACAGCATATGAACAGGTCCTGTTTTCTTATCCATGCAACTACCCTATGTCTTTGGATTGGAGCATTTAATCCATTTACGTTTTTAGGTTACTATTTATATGTACTTATTTATTGCCATTTTATTCTTCAAATTTACAATCCTCTATATTTTGATTTATTTTTTCTCTCTCTCTTTTTATTGCAGATGTCTTTACATTTCTTGCAGTACTGGTTTGGTTGTAATTAATTCCTTGATCTTTTTTTATCTGGGAAGCATTTATTTCTCCTTCAATTTTAAAGAATAGCCTTGCTGGGTAAAGTAGTCTTGGTTGTAGGTTCTTGTTCTGCATTAAATTGAATATTTCTTGCCAATCCCTCTGGCCTCAAGTGTTTCTGTTGAGAAGTCATATGTCATCTTATGGGGGCTCCTCTGTAGGTAATTAACTGATTTTCTCTTGCAGCTTTTAGTGTTCTTTCTTTGTCTCTTGACTTTGGCATTTTAATTATGATGTGTCTTGGTGTAGGCCTCTTTGGTTCCTCTTCAATAGGACTCTCTGTGCTTCTTGAACTTCTCTGACTTTTTCCTTTATTAATTTAGAAAATTTTTCCACTATGATTTATTCATACAGGTTCTCTATCCCTTGTTTGCTCTCTTCTCCTTCAGAAATCTCTATGATGCACCTGTTGTTTCTCTTCATGTTATCACAGAGGTCTCTTAGAATTTCCTCAGTTGTTTTAAGCCTCTTTTTGTTTTTCTGCTCTACTTCTGTGCTTATGTTTATCTTTTCTTCTAAATCACCGATTTGATCATCTGCTTCATCTAGGCTGCTGTTGATACCTTCTGGTGCAGTCTTCATTTCTGATATTATATTTGTCATTTCTGACTGGTTCTTTTTTATGATTTCAATGGCATTTTTGATGCTTGCTGTCTCTTTATTTAGGTGCTCATTATGACCATCCATTGTTGCTCTAAGATCCTTGAGCATCCTAAAAATCAGGGAAAATAAAAATACATGTTAACTATATTTTTAAATAAATAAAAAATATTATGTATTATTAATGTTAAAAATTGCACGTATGAAACAAACTTAGTGTCATTAGAAAAAAGTGTAAAGTTGGGGTTTTGCAGGGCCCTTCAGTAGTCGGGACCCAGGGCACATGCCCAGTGTGCCCTCCATTAAATCTGCCTCTGAGACTGAGAGTTCTCTCCTGGGGCTGACTGTGCCCCCCCAAAAATGGCTAAGCACAAAGTTTGCTTTGGAAGAAGAAAGTTGCCACCTTAAAGATTCCCTGGTACAGAAATTAAGATATAGGATCTCTAATAATGTTGCTTTGTGGTTAAACAAATATTTATTCATTTGTTTAGCAAATATTTTTCATAATCCAATATTCATTCATTCGTACATGTATTATTTCAAAAAAATGTGAATTGAGCACCTCTGTTAGCAGCACATACATTGTCAGGTGGAACAGCAAAGAACAGAACCACAGTCTTTAAACTCATGGACTTTGCAGACTTTAGGGGTTCATAGATAAGTAAATAGGGAAACATACCATATTTTCCCATGTATAAGAAGCACATTTTTTCAAAAAATTTGGAGTCTAAAAACTGGGTGCATCTTGTACAGTGGTTGTAGAAGAGTGGCATTTCAAATGCCACAGATGGAACTGAGGATGAGACAATATATGAAGACAGTGATTCGTCATGAGACACAGATGAGGACAAGCTAATGGATGAGAGTTTCGACAGTGATGAGGAGTTGTATGAATTTTATGATGAAAAAATTTGAATTCAATGACTTTATGTAATACATTTTTTTTTCAAATTTTGGGCCTCAAAACTAAGGTGCATCTTACACACAGGAGGAAATTTCCCCATCTTATACATGGGGAAATACGGTAAAATAAATGTGGTAAGTGTTTTACCAGGGAAAGAACATATTTCCCAAACCAGTTTCAGGAAGGGCTTCTTAAAAAATAAAAAATTTTAAAAACATGATTTTCAGTTAGGGGGAGGGGGAGGGGCACAGAGAAAACTAGATAGAGGGTGACGGAGGACAATCTGACTCTGGGCGAGGGGTATGCAACATAATTTAATGACAAGATAACCTAGACATGTTTTCTTTGAATATATGTACCCTGAATTATTAATGTCATCCCATTAACATTAATAAAAATTTATAAAAAAAAAATTTTTTAAACCATGATTTTCTATGGAAATTTGAAGACAATGTTACAATAACTCATAGAAGAGAGAAGGAAAGTGTGTTTCTAGGGGGAGAAACTCACAAATGGACGGGCTGAATGCACATTATGTATCTTGAGAAGTAAACACTGCAATACAGCAAAAATCTAGAGCTCCAAGGAGGTAATAACAAAAGGAGTGTGAAAAGAGAGGCAAGTGTTCAATCTCATAGGACCATGTAGCCACATAAAAGGTGTAGTGTTTTGTTACTGAAATAGAAATAGAAAACAACTCACAGATTTTAAGTAAAATGGCAAAATCTGATTTGCATTTTGTGACTATCACTCTGGTCTAGCTAAAATGTAGAGAATTAATTAAATCGCTCAAGAGACTACTAAAGAGGCCCTGCCCAGTTGACTCAGTGGTAGAGCTTCGGCTAGGCATGTGCATGTCCCAGGTTCGATTCCCAGTCAGGGTACACAAGAGAAGCAACCATCTGCTTCTCTACCCTTCTCCTTCTTCTCTCTCTCTCTCTCTCTCTCTCTCTCTCTCTCTTTCTCTTCCCCTCCCACAGCCATGGCTTGCATGGTTCCAGCAAGTTGGCCCCAGGCACTGAGGTTGGCTCCATGGCCTCACTGATCAACAGAGTAGTGGCCCCAGATGGGCAGAGCATTGCCCTGTAAGGGACTTGATGGGTGGATCCAGGTCGGGGCGCATGAGGGAGATTGTCTCACTGCCTCCCCACCTCTCACTTAATAAAAAAAGAAAAAAAGTACTAAACAGCTAAGGATTAAGCATATCTGTGTCTAAGTACTATAAAACATTCTCAAATCTGTAATATATAACCTGCAACAAGCTAAGCCATTATCTTAATTCCTTTTGCTTGTTCAGAACTTTTAACCAGTCTATTTGAGGGGATATTTTTTCAACATGAAAATATTTTACCTATTTTTTTTTAATTACCCAAAAGAAAAAACTCAAGGCTTATTTTAGAGGAATTTGCTTTGTGATCATATGTATTGGAATCCTTCATGTCTTACTAGCTTTTTGGTCAGCTTTTATTAATGTCTCTAAACCTCAGTTTCTGTGAGTAAAATAAGATAGTAATCTTATTTTATTTTTAATATATTAAAACTTTTTATTTTAGAATTTGACATCTTGTGATGGGGTCTTCTTACCTATCATGTACAGAGTTTATAATTGAAAACAACACTGCTAATGGTGAAGTACTGTCTGTGCAGAGTTTTACTAGTTCATCATGGAAAGAAGAAAGAATGCCCAGTTTAATGGGGAGAAAGTCAAATTTCATTCTTGAGTAATCATACAAATACAATACTACCAATTGTCCCTCTTGAACACTTACTATGTGCTAAGAACCTTACATGAATTGTCCAGTGAAATCTCAAAATGACCTTATGAAATAGCTATTTCCTCATCTGATAGATGGAAAACTACACTTAGAGATGCTAAGAAAAGTGCTTTAAGATTACACAGATGTAGTGTGTTGGATGTATGTCCTAAATTTGAGTCTATTTAACTCAGATTCAATGTGTTTTATCACTAGGCTATAATGAATCCTTATGACATAACGGAAGGGAAACCATTGACATAGACTCTGGAAAAGAATAATACAAATGCAGGTCAACATTGGTTGAAGGGGAAGTATTGTTTCAGCTTTTCAGTCACTAGAAAATACAGAATTGGAATAGGGAAAATGTTCAGACCTGTTACACAGTATTCCACAACTCTCCAACAGTCTCTGCTCTGGGTGTTGTCTTCATTTCTGTGGTGATGAGTGTACTAGATGACAATTGTTGGGCAGATAAAATATATTATGCTCACTTTGTTAAAGATGGCACTGCCCACATGGAAGCCTGTCGCCCAGGTGATGGTATTGGTCGCCCTTCTTGCTTGGGATGGGCGTGATTATGTAAATATGTGTTGGGGGTGGACTTTCGCACCAAAAGGTTTTAAAAGGAAGAGAGATCATGTTGTTCCTGGAGAAAGAGTGATTATGTTCTAGAAGGAGAGAGCAGAGAAAGGAGAGCAGAGAAGGGCCACGTGGAGGAGAGGAGAAGCAGCCAAGATGGCGGAGTGCTGAGGGAGAAGCCAGTTTGGGCAGAGTTTGTGCAGAAAGAAGGATATGGGGAACAGAGGTGAATAAGTCTGGTGAGCTATAAATCTTTGATTTTGGGAAACTCGGATAAGCCAGTGGCTTTGGGACCCCTGAATGGAAAGGGAAGTGTTTTCCCATTGTGTGTATTTCTGCCCGCTGGGTGCACGCCAGTATTAAAGAAGATGGCTTACCAGTTCTTGGCTCCATTGTTTCATTCGGACGTCTGTCTGAATCCAGTGCGAACCTGCATGGGCCAGGCTGCTGTGATGGTGGCTGTGGCTACTGGCCTTACATTTGGCGTAGTCTGTGGCAGGATTCAATACAGATGAGTATGGAGCCACCACCGCCTTTGAGCGGTGGAGTAGAGGACTGGCTGCTGTTAGGGTTCCCCATGGCTGTCCTTTTGAGGACCATAGGCTGGCTGACTTTTACAGCCATGTGTGAGGAAACCAAGAGCTTTGAGGAAGAGGCTGCCCGGGACCTGCAAACCAAGCAGTGGAAGGAGCTGGAGCAAACGTGGGAGAAAGAGATGCCGACCCTGGAGCTTGAGCAAGCACCAGAGAAGGAGGCTAACCAGGTTCACGAGATTCGCTTGGAAATGAAGCAGCCACTGCAGAAGGAATCAGAGGTTCATGAGTTGCAGCTTGCCCTGGAGATTTCCCAGAGCCAACTGCTGCAGGAGGCCGGGGCTGAGGCCAGGGCTGGTGCCGCAAGGCCTATGGAGCAGAAGGCGGCAGCAGCCTGGGGCTCGAGCCCGGCAGTGAGAGCTGGTGTTTTCAGTTCCTCTTTGGAAGATGAAGAGAATCGGGCTAGAGTTGCGATCTACAGTCTCCAGAAGGTGAGAGCCCAGCTGCAAGAAGTACTTACTATGCCCCTGATAGGTCTGCAATTTTGGGACATAAGGGTGAATGCCATCACGCTCTCCGGAGCAGAGATGGAAATGCTAACTGCCATTGCCACATGCTCCTCTTTGGGACAGTGTAAGACCTTCCAGGACAGCAGGGATGAAGGGGGGTGGCTGAGGCCCCATGTGCGTGGACTGATTTCCTGGACTACGACCAGAGTAGGCACTGGCTCCTTTGTTGGATGGACTTATGGATTTTGGACAATGTGAAATAGCCTGATGGGGGTGGGAGGCAGCTTTGCTGGAAGCACTCCCCTGCCCCGGCAAGCTTTTCCCATGGCTAGAAAGAAGGCTGAGGACATTTTGCACTTTTGGCAAAGTGCTCAGAGACTGGTGAAGTGTACCTTATAATTGTTGAAATTGTATGATTTGTCATGCTTTTGTAATTGGTATAATGTGCCTAATTTCCTTGTGCAGGAATACTTGTGCTTTAGATTGTGAAGCGAGCAAAAGGGGTGGAATGTTGGTCAAATAAGTTTGTAAATATGATATATAGATTTGCTGGCTTATGGTTTGCATTGGGTGTGGGGGACAGGCTGTAAACAGGCAGCGTCATTATAGCCTAAGGCTTAGTTTTAAGACTAAACCTTTCCCACCCTAAGTGACTTTGTATCAGAGACTTCCTTGTTTGTATATTGGTTAAAGGTTTTCATTTCTACACTATAAAGTGGGGCAGACCAAGAGCTTGCTCTCTCTGGGTTCCTGAGATTAGCATTAGAGGAGAGAGCAGAGAAAGGAGAGCAGATAAAGGCCACATAGAGGAGAGAAGAGGCAGCCAAGATGGTGGAGTGCTGAAGGAGAAGCCAGTTTGTGCAGAGTTTGTGCAGAGAGGAGGTGGGAACAAAGGTGAATAAGGCTGGTGAGGTAGAAACCTTTGATTCTAGGAAACTTGGATAAGTCATTTGTGAACACTGAATGAGTGGGTTTGGAGCCCAGTGTGTGTTTTTATTTGCCTACTGGGTGCAAGCTAGGATTAAAGATGATGGCCCACCAGTTCTTGGCTCCGTTGTTTCATTACTGACTGTCTGAATCAAATGTGAACCTGCATGGGCCAGGTGGCTGTGATGGTGACCGTGGCTACTGGCCTTACAACAATGCAACCAAACCACTGTTCCATAACTAAAAAGAAATAAATTCATTGTAACTACGTAACTTGAAGAAATCTAAATTTTAAAAAGCTAATTGGTTTTTCAAAGCTATATTATTCCTCAACTAAATTATAAGGTAAGTTTTCTGTCCCTGCAGAGTGGAGGAACATGTCCTAAACCGCGAGTGTTTTATCTCAGATGCAAATGTCTGAAAATCTCAGGTGGGGACCAAAAGTTATTTCTGTACTAACCACCTCTTAACAGAATGAGAATAAAACAAGGCTTGAAGTACAGAGATATGTCTTTTGTGTGTTGTGTCTTTAAGAACAGCTAAAATCTTTACAATGTTTGGAAGAGATTTAATATGAACAACACATGAGCAGCATACTGATAGAGGAATAATTTTGTGCATCCTACAGCAATGTCTTAAGTCCTCAGTACTTCAATAAGAGTCACAATTTAATACTACAGTATTCCATTTATTCAGAAGAGCATTAAGTCAGTGCTAGCAACAGTTCACTAATCTTTGATGTCAGTCTTGGGAAATTAATTAAGGAACATTCAAGTTGAATTCATTTCTGCTTTTATGTGACAAGCCACAGGGCTTTAGCTAAAGAGCTAAAGTGGCTAACTTCCTTTACCATCCTAAAAAAATTACCATTCTAAATATGAGCCAGAGGCATGTAAAAGGCACATGGTGAGTAACCTGTGGTAACTATAAGTCAGTTCAGTGCTGTTCTTTAAAAGCTTATTAGCATCAGAAAAGCTTTCTCAATAGCAGGCATACCATAGAGAAGAAAACATTCTCAGTGCTAGGAAAATGCGCTGTGGTGTGGTGTGGGTGGAATCTGTTTTATTCATTTGTGCTGAGCCACAAAGCCTGGTCACCATCCTTTTTCTTCTTGAATACCATTATGTATTTGCTTGAGTGTGAACTCCAATTAAACTCCAAGTAAGCCAGGTCCATCATTGTAAGAACTGGCAAAATTCAATGAAAGTAACAATCTGACAAAATTACATTTTGTATTTTAGAATGCTTGAGTTAGAACCATATTAAAAAATCAATAAATGAAAAAATGAGCTTCTAACTGGGAAATATTAACACATTGCAGATGTTAACAGGCTAGAATATAGTTGACGGTACTAAGGCTTCGATGAAAGCCAATGGAAGTTCAGTGAGTCTTACTCTGAGAAGCAGTGAGAGGGTGCACGGGATAATAAATATTATATCAGTTTTTTCACATGAGAAGGATATTAAATATAATGATGTAGATATCACATCACTTAAAAATAAAAGTGAACTAAAGTAAAGCAGTATATAAGAAATGCCTTGCCATTAGAACAATCTAATCACACATACCACACACACAGCACAACAAGTATTTGTTGTGCATCTACTAAGTGCAACAGATAGCAACTACAAAGCCATTTAAGACTTCAACCAGGATGCTTAAAATTTATTCGGGAGGGAAAAAAAGACAAGTGCATAAAAGGTTAAATAAGAACAATTTCTTCAATAATTTGAAATGATAAAAGTGAGACAAGGGAATAATGTGCCACGGTCATTCTGTGAATCATTGATGGAACAGATAAAGGATTTAACAGATAAAAGGGTTTAGATGAATGGAGAGGAAGGCAAAGTATTCCACAATTGCATGAGGGAGAGAAGGTCTTTTGGGAGCAGTAGTCAAACCAGTTTGGCCAGCTTGCCTTTTCCAAGGAAGATTTAGTGTCTGAACTTTTTGAGTGGGATGTTGGGAGACCTGGGCTATACAAACACTTTTGCTGCTTTCTGTTCATGGAACCTTGACCAATCCCTTTTCTTGAGTTTTCTTCCTCATTTGAAACATGAATATATTATTACCCGAATTTATTTCTGACCACCAGAATTTTTTAAGGACCAAATAACATGAGCTGTGTGAAAAGCACTATAAAAACTAGCCGAACAAAAAAGTAAGGTGGATGTTGTTGGCAGTACAGGCGAGTTGAAGGACACACGGATGCCATTGAATGAGACAAGGAATTCTTAACTGGATTTGATGGGGAGCACCAGGAAGTTTCTGAACAAGAAAGGATCAAAGTGGTGTTTGAAGGTTATTAACTAGACAGAAGTGCAAGGGAACGGAACTGGAGCCAGAAACTGCAGTGGAAATTAGAGTGGAGTTGAGGCTGAGACTAGAAGGGCCCGTTATTGAGAAAAACCTGAATGGGCCTTGTGGAAGGAGGATACAAGAAGGAAATTACGCCTGACCTGTGGTGGCGCAGTGGATAAAGCGTTGACCTGGAACACTGAGGTTGCCAGTTCAAAACCCTGGGCTTGCCTGGTCAGGGCACATATGGGAGTTGATGTTTCCTGCTCCTTTCTCCTTCTCTCTCTTTCTCTCTCTCTATCTCTATCTCTCTCTTTTTGAAAAGTGAATAAATAAAATCTAAAAAAAAAATTTTTTTTAAAGGATTGAAAATTTGAAAAAAGAGATATAAAAAAAAATCTTGTAGACAGGTTCCAAGAATGGAGGTGCCATTCATTATAGAAGATCAAGAGAGAGAACCAGTCTAGGGAAAGGAAGTTGGAAAAAATGAGGGAGTCAGTTTAAACACGCTGAGTTCAAGCTCCCTGGAAGATATACCAGGGAGCTGGGTTCTGTAACTATGGAATGACTGAACTGAGCCAAGACTGAGCTGGTTGTGTTGGATGTCACACACCTGAAATCAGAAGGATGCGTGAGAACTAACGGGAGAGAGAGTGGAAAGCATAAATTATTGTGCAGTAGAACCTCACACACATTTATAATTCATCAGTTATGTCAAGTGGAATAAAGAAAGGTTACTAGAATATCTTTCTACTAAATATTTGTATAAAGTTTTTTTTGGCTCTTGGTTGCTCTAGGGAAAACAGCTGTGTTAGGCTTGCTCACTTGATTTCCAGTGGCAAGCACTTCGCATGATTTGTGCATGAGCACATGGCAGAAAACCGTGTGTGTGTGTGTGTGTGTGTGTGTGTGTGCGCGTGCGCGCGTGCAGGTAGCCTATGTAAGGTTATTGGTACTTTCCCTCCGAATGGATTGCTTGCCCACTGTATGGCCAGCTGTCATGGCCATTCACATGCAGGTTCTCACTGGATTCGGGCAGAGAGTAGAACAGTGGAGCCGGAGGATGATGGATCATTCCTTTATTAAAGTCTCGTACTGGCCAATGAGCAAACACACAGGGAAAACACTTCCCTCTTCATTCAGAGCTCACAAAGCCCTGACACATGATCCGGTTCCACAACCAGGAGAATCTTATCCAGGTTCTTCTAGAATCAAAGTCCCCACCAGTCTCAGTGGAGCTCGCAAAAGCCCCTCAGTTCTGGTTCCCCATCTGCACACCTTCACTCTCTCTGCACATGGCTTCTCCTTCAGCACTCTGCATTCTCTCTGCTCTCACTCTGCAAGCATGGCTTCTCTTCTTCTCTTCCTCTTTCTCTCTCTGCAAAACGACCTGGGCCCACCAAGATCCCTTCTCCAGCAAACATTAGCAAAACAATGGCCCTTACCAAGGAGGAATGCAATCCACAATTTACAACCAACTGCCCTGCTCTGAGGGCAAGCACACATGCAGCTACCCAGCGCCATTTTTAACAATAAAAGTGAGCAAACTCAAAAATTACAAATTTTACAAACTCATTTGCCCAACACTCAACACCAGGAGGGGGCAGTTTTCCTGATCACTGGCCCAGAACTGCAAGGGCTGGTTTTCCTGTTTGCTCACCTGCTGCCACAAGAAGCAGTTTTCCCCTACCTGTTTGCTTGTCCACTGTTGCAAGAACCCAATAAACGAGAGTGGCCCAACGCCTTTTGACTCCACTGTTCTTCTGTGGTCTGCCCAAATCCAGTGTGAACCTGCCTGGCCTGACCACCAGCATTACACCTGACACTGTGAGCAGGAATCAGTTGTGACTAATTCACAGTTACAAACGGTTCACAGCATCACAGTTACAAATACTAATTAAATATCATTTGTTACATAATTAGAATGTTATAGAAATGTGCAAAATTAAGTACATTATTAGAGTTGTCAAATAATACATTAGGGCTTTTAAACAAATGGGTTTTAAAAGTTGCCTCTTTTGGCCCTGGCTGGTTGGCTCAGTGGTAGAGCGTTGGCCTGGCGTGCAGGAGTCCCGGGTTTGATTCCCAGCCAGGGCACACAGAAGCGCCCATCTGCTTCTCCACCGCTCCCCCCTCCTTCCTCTCTGTCTCTCTCTTCCCTTCCCGCAGCCGAGGCTCTATTGGAGCAAAGTTGGCCCAGGCGCTGAGGATGGCTCCATGGCCCCTGCCTCAGGCGCTAGAATGACTCTGGTTGCAACAGAGCAACGGCCCAGATGGGCAGAGCATCGCCCCCTGGTGGGCATGCCGGGTGGATCCCGGTCGGGCGCATGCGGGAGTCTGTCTGACTGCCTCCCTGTTTCCAACTTCGGAAAAATACAAAAAAAAAAAAAGTTGCCTCTTTTAAAAATAACTAATAACTAAAACAGGATGGTTTAATTTCCTCATTTTGTGTGTCCTTTTAGTTACTTTAAAGCATTTACGATAAAGAGACACTTCATATCGTTTTTCAAAATTGTAATGGTTTGCGGAGACAGAAGCAATTTATTTTCAGCAAACTCGTAAGTGGGAGAGGGTAGAAAGAAAGATAGCGTTTGTGAATGTTAATGAGTGAATCATTCACTAAGTATGAGTAGGAGGGTCTCCAGAAGTGAAGCCAGCTGTTAACAGGGAACAGCTCAACACGGGGCTGGGATGCAGGGGGGAACATATTAAAATAAGGCTAATGAGCAAGGGTCCCAGGCTACTGGAGTGGGTTTATTAGCAGTAGGAGTACACTTAACTTAATTTGTTATGGTCAGCCGCTCTTCAGGACCTTGCTGCTATTTTGTTGTGAATGCCCTGGTCTTTTTGAAACTGTTGCTACACGCACTGCCCCCAGAAGGACAAGCACTAAGCTCCAGTCCTTTGTCCCACTGCATAGATGCCCACTACTTAGCAAGCAGCCACTTGAGCCTCTCTGGCTAGTCACATAAAAACATTCATCATTGTTACCAGAAAAGGTGAAAGCTCTAGAATTCCTTACGATCATCACATTGGATAGTTTGTGTTGAAGAACAACCTTGTGGCCCTCAAGGAAGCCATAGGGCCATTTCACCCAGAAATAAATTCCCAAATCCATGGAGTGTCTATTTGCAGGTGGCTTTAAACTATTAGGACCATACTGTTCATAATATTAAATTAACTCATGTCTTTATTCTTCAGAGCTTCATAGATATCACATATGTCATATAATAATGACAGCTAATTTGAGTACCTTCTTAAGTATGATAAGGCATTTTACTTGAATTATTTAACAATAGACACACAAACTGTTAACAAGGTTGTATTATGCCTCAGTTTCATCATCTGTGAGTGTTTAGGTAACTGATTCAAGATCATACAGCTGGTAAGGGTTTAGCCAGGCTGACTACAGAGCCCATGGCACTAACCACTAAGCTGCCCATATCCTATTACATCACACCTGCCTTCTGAGTCTACACTGTAACACTCAAAGATAGTAGTAGGTATCCTAATAGGGAACTTTGTTATATGAAACAAGTTATATACTTTTATATGCACACAGCACCTAAGTAGCCTAGAATAATTAAAATGGTAACAGTTACAGAGATAGGCTAATGTATTCCTGTGAATTATTCTGGTTCACCCTTACCAATTGTAATTCCTTGAAGATCATTCAGAGAGCTTATTACTGCAGTCTGGTACTTCATTTGGACAAGGAGCAGCATAGCTTTCCCCAAATCATTTAATGGACTGCCCTTGTGAAGCACTGAGTTTGGGCTCTCTTGTTAACTCCTTAGAGATAAATGTTATGTTGTGTTTGATTGTCTTTTTCATGGTAACCCCATCTTCCTGAGTCCCAGGGAATGCTGGTTACATAATACCATTTTGTCAAAAAAGAAATAGTAATGACTTGTGATCACTAAAACCCTGGAAGTAGAACACTGAGCATTTATGAAAACCTCACAATCTCAGTCACAGACCAGTTCCACTTTAGTGCTAACAATCACATAAATCTTTGGAGCCACTTCTTAGATGGTAGACTTCAGATTTTGTAAGCTTAAAATTTTTAAAAGACATGTCACAACAAAATAAAATACACTGCTCACAAAAATTAGGGGATATTTCAAAATGAATATGAAGGGATAAAAAAAAAAAGCATTTGATTTTTTATTAAACAAGAACATCAGAAAAGCAAACAAGCCAAAGAAAGTTGTTCAATTATGCAAATGAGATGCAAAACCAACTTTTGTTTCATAGGTGAAAACGCACTATACAAAAGGCTGAAAGTACTGGAGTATCTGCACGTTCCCTGATCCCTTAATTTTTGTGAGCAGTGTAATTATTTGCCAGCAACAGATAGGTTTATGTACCCTTTTCTTGAAACATAAAGCACAAAGAAAATGATGGTAACCAAACGCCACAACCTGGACGAAAGCAGAACACTTTAAAATCTTGTCCTGCAGGCTCCAAGATGCAAAGCAAGGTCAGACTCTATGAAATATTACATGATCTTATGGAGCTATAATTATTTAGTAAGTCTGGACGACGTACAATCTGTTGTTGAAAGTGTCTGCTTCATAAAATCCATCACTAAGCAGGCAACAGTATCTCCTTCTATGATATTAGAATTTTTAAAAAATCAAGACAAAGCTTTAAAATACATGTACTATTTTCTGACACTGTTGCTATACCAATTGGTCAGTGTAGAAATGTGAAACCTATTGGTTTTCTTCCTCTAGGGGTAGTTCTCTTCTAGGGGTCCTTACAGTGTCACCAGATTCTGTGTCCCTTCCTTTCTCTTTACAGATAGATTATCTTCCACAGGATATAAACAGACTGAATCCTTTTCCTTTGTTCTTACAGAAGCAGACATTTTAATCTTTATTTTTCTCTTTACTCTTGGTTTATAAAATACATACATACCTTTTTGTAATTGGCCTTAAATCATCTTTTATGTGATGCAAGCAACTTGCTACTGACCTAGAGAGATACAAGCTTGCTCAATAAAGTATATGAGTAATATCATTTGATAAAACCAGCGAATTACACCATGCTACAAATAATTACAGTAATAATCTGCACTAGGGTTATAAAATGTAGCTAAACCTAATAATACCTCTTTTTTTCAGGCCATTTTCTAACAATGTGAAAGGCCCTGGCCAGTTGATTCAGTTGTAGAACATTGGCCCAGCCTGTGGATGTCCCAGGTTCAATTCCCAGTCAGGGCACACAGGAGAAGTGACCATCTGCTTCTCCACCCCTCCCCCCTCACTTCTCTCTCTTTCTCTCTCTCTCTCTCTTTCTCTTTTCACCTCCTGCAGTCATGACTTGATTAGAGTCAAGTTGGCCCCAGGCACAGGGGATGGCTCAATGGCCTCTGCCTCAGGCACTAAGAGGAGCTCAGTTGCTAAGCAATGGAGCAATGCCACAGATGAGCAGAGCATCACTCCCTAGTGGACTTGCCTGGTGGATCCCGGTTAGGGTGCATGTGGGAGTCTGTCTCTCTGCCTTCCTCCTCGCACTGAATAAAAAAAATTTTTTTTAATAATAATAAAGCACCTTCATCCTTTCTCTAAGAAATAGATCTTTATTCCACCATATGAAAACAGACATTTGGAGTAATACATAGCAGATGCTTATTTATTGATAATATTTGCTGAATCTCTCGAATGTGCCACACACAATACTGTGGAGGATGGAAGAGACCTAGGATTTGTCCTGCCCTCACTTCCCATAGTCATATATCTTAACACTGTGTAGCATCTTCATAGTGCTCCTGCTGGGTGGTAAGCCCTCCCGAAGACACTGAGACAGTGGTGAACAAAACGGGCCCAGTCTATAGAGGGTTTCCATGAGGTAACAGGCAAACAGATACACAGTGGCAGGAGATAAGACCAGGCTCCCTGGCAGTGGGAGATTTCAGAGTGGCATCCAGTGTGGCCTCAAGTTCCAGAAAGGCCAGGTCCATGCAAGATCTGAGAAGACCCAAGTCGTGGGAGTTGGCAGCTCACAAATTGATGTGCCTTGTCACATGACCCCTTAGGCAGTGACAGTCTTTCAGTTGTGAAGACAGCCTCACTGTTTTGAGATGAGTCAAGTAACATACCATATATATGAGCAGTCCTGAATTTACTTACATCCCCGTGGAAAGAGATAAAACAGTTGGCAGAGCTTTATTAGTGAGTACTTAAAAAGAAAGTTAAGAATATAGGCATTGTGAGAGAAGAATAGCTTTCTTTTTTACACCTCATGGGGCTGAAATATACTGCTCACACAAATTAGGGGATATTTCAAACTGAATATGAAGTGATGAACTAGCCCCTAATTTGTGTGAGCAGTATATGTCTCCACTTCAGTTTCCCTGGGGTGTCTCATCAACAGTCTATGTCACAGTCCCAGGAAGTATGTCACAAAGCTAATGCCCAGCCATCAAAGTGCCAACAAGCAGCTCATTTTATTTTCCTCTTCTTCTTTTTTAAAAGAATCCCATTCCCTCAGAGAGGTAACAGTCCAGACCACACGGACAGCTAGGGAAAGCCTGAGAACACCAGAGCCGCAGGTCCTCCACAGCTGCTGCAAGGCAACCCCCTGAGTACAAGATAAAACTGCACGTAGCGCGGGAGTGGGTTTGCAGGTCTTGGGTACACAGTCGCCAGCCCAGAAAACTGGTAAAATACTGTCTACACTACACAACAGGCTCAACAGACACACAGAGTGTTATATGCACTTTCCAGAGGATCCCTGTGCTCCTGATGAACCTAGCTGGCATGTTTGAACTGACATTGGTCCAGAATACATATTTTGAAGTCCTTTAAGTTGTGCACTAGATCTGGTCCAGTATACTTGAGGACAAAAAACTATTAGCAGAAGGTGTTGGATTAATTCTCTGAGGAAACTTACTACCTTGTTCAAACCATTGCCTCCCTTGACATTTCTGTAAAGAGAGAAACCCTGTCAAACTCTTGTGTTATCATTACAAAAGGTCTCAAATGTTCTTATAGATGGATTCTGTTTGTTCTTTTCCTTTTTACCAGTGAAAGGGAAATAAAATTGGCATACAACTCGCCCTGGGCCTAGTGCCCCAGCTTCTGAATGAACTCAGCAGGAATCAGGAAACAGCAAACATGATAGAAGAGACCAGCAGGTCCCCACTCTCCCCGCTTTGAGCTGTGCTCCTAATCTTGATGAATAGTTGTTCTACCAGCACTAACCTCCTTTCTCTCATGTCTGCACCCACCCCAACTCCTTGATTCTCCTTTATATCTCTAAATATTATATCCTCCCTGTCTTCCACCCCTGAAGTGCCACCCCCCATCCAAACGAGCTTCGTATCTTCTCCAGGTTCCTACAGTGGCTGTCCGACTAATCTCTGCCTGCAGTTTGCCTACCCTTCTGCCTGTCTGTCTTCCAGACCCCTTACATGCATATTTTATCACATCCCTTCCCTTGTTAAAGTTGAGCACCCCTCTCACCTGATAACTCGTAGGATAAGGTTCCAAGGCTTAGCACACACGGTCCTGCATGACCTGGTCCTTGCCTTATATTTTCCACTGTTCCTCCTGCCCCATTTCCTCGCCCTGAGCAGCGGTCCACACCAGGCCACACCTCACACAGGTGATGCTGCACACCCACCCATCTGTGTTCTAGCTCAGTGCTGCTGCTTCCGCTCGGGAAGTTCCCCCACTCCACCCCTCATACTTCATCTCCCTCACTCATATCAGGACCTCAAAATTCAATTACTAATAATGATCCCTTACACTAACTGAGCACTCGCTGTATACAGGTAATGCACTTTATGGTCATCTTATTATTTTTAAAAACACCCACAATTAAGGAACAGGGGAGAGGAGAAAACAGCCAGAGGAAAATGGTAAAGACAGTCAAGAAGACAGGTGTCTTCCTGACACCTAAATTCTGCAGCGGAAAAAAAAAGAACAAAGACTCCCAATATGCAGGTGGATTTTTTTTTTTTTTTTTTTTTTGAGCGAGAGAGAGAGAGAAAGAGGAAAAAAAGAGAGGAACAGATGGACAGGAAGGGAGAGAGATGAGAAGCGTCAACTCGTAGTCACGGCACCTTAGTTGTTCATTGATTGCTTTCTCATATGTGCCTTGACCAGAGAGCTCCAGCTGAGCCAGTGACCCCTTGCTTCAGCCAGTGACCTTGAGTTTAAGCTAGTGACCTTGGGCTTCAAACCAGTGACCTTGTGCTCAAGCTAAGGAGCCTGCAATCAAGCTGGATGAACCCACACTCAAGCTGATGACCTCGGGTTTCAAACCTGGATCCTCAGCATTTCAGATCGATGTGCTATCCACTACACCACCACTTGGTCAGGCTGGATTTTGTAAAGAGAAGGGCACAGGCAACTTGGAGACAGTATTTCTAGACCATTTTGGAGGATGAAACCATGTACCAAAAAGTTTTAAAGTTAATAGGAGCTAAAAATAATAATAATAATAATAATAAATAATCTTTCAAGTTATTACCCAAGAGAAAGGAAGAAATGAGAAATTTTAAGATCAAATAGTGGTGCCGGTGGCAATGGACTGGTGTGGCAGTATTGAGGGAAATGTTTATTATGATGATTTTAAGTCCAGAAGAAAGAATAAGGAGGTAGAAATTTGTAATATAAATAATGTAGTTAAATTGGGTAGTACAATCTGGTCAATCAGGATACATTTAGGAAGTCATACTGCCTGATGTCTAATCCTGGCTTCATTGTTTAAGGTAAGAATTGGGTGCCTTTTGGTACCGAGTGTTACATAATAGCATCCACCTCATAGGGTCATTATTAAGAATAAATAAGTTAATATACGTAAAGCACTTAGAACATAAATTTTTGCTACCATTGTTGTTGTCAGAAACAACAGTACCACGTTGGGATTACTCTCTGTTTCAAGTAATGGACCAGAAACTATTCACATAAACGGGCTACATCCTTATCAGTATGTCAGCACAGAGTGGTGCCTAGCCCGTAACAGCTGTTCGGTAAGCGTGCACTAAGAAGGACTAATGCACGCAAGTGGGCAGGTCATCCAGGGCTACCTTTCTGAATATTAATATTTTTTATAACATACAAAGATATTTTTCAGGCAAAAATGTATAAAGCTCTATTTTTGAAAAACACATTCAGTGTGTTTACAAAATACCAAAACTTCTAAGAAGAGAATATGTGCCTTTTAGCCTAGTTGGCTTTTCCCAGGTCCTTCTCTAGAGCCAGGCGGTTCGCTTCCACCTCATGGCTGCACAGAGGCACTGCCTGCTCCAGCTAGTAAGTCCAGCTGTCAGATATCCTTTGTGACACTGTATCTATCTGCACACTAATAACCTTGAATTGGCTTTTAAGTTTCCCCATAGAAGCCATGTATTTAGCTGTCCACTTCCATCACCATCTTTCCCCCCTTGGGGCTACTTTCTAACCACTTACCTTGCGTGGCTCTTACCTCGCGTGGCTCAGACACAGCCCTCCCTCAGCCCCGACTCCAATGTGCTCCTTTCACCCTAGGAGGTGACATGGCTTTATTGTTTAATGTTATTATTTCTTTTAACAATATCAGGTAGAAAAAATTTAATTTTTACTCTGTACGAATTAAAACAAAACACAAGTGTCAATGGTTAAACAAGGTGATTTTTTTAGGAGCTGTGCATTTTAATGCATACATTTTATCTGAATGCGAAAAGTTATATGAAAATCCTAATGCCTGCACTTTTATCATCTTGGTTTATGGGTTCTGCTTTGTTTGCAAACCATTTGTGAGACAAGAATGGTTTTCTAACTCTTGTTTTTCCCTTGAGAAGAGACAACTACTTTTCTTTTTCTTTTTTATAGCGAGACGGAGAGAGGGACAGACAGGGAGAGATAGGAAAAGAGAGAGATGAGAAGCATCAACTAATGGTTGAAGCACTTTAGTTGTTCATTGATTGCTTTCTAATACGTGCCTTGACAGGGGGTAGAGGGGGTCCAGCTGAGCCAGTGACCCGTTGCTCAAATCAGTAACCTTGGGCTCAAACCAGCGACCATGGGGTCATGTCTATGATCCCACGCTCAAGCCAGCAACCTCAGGACTCGAACCTGGGTCCTCTGCATCCCAGACCGATGCTCTATCCACTGCACCACCGCCTGGTCAGGCACATCTATTTTCTTTTCAAAAAAAGAATGAAGAAAGTAAAGATAATTGGGTAGTATGGACTTTGGATAAGACAAATAGCTGCCAACTGGTGTCACATTGCCCACAGAATCCCCATCTCCAAGGGGGCACTGAGGATGTGCACAGACCGGGATGCTCAATGATGTATTTCACAGAGGCCCAGTAGTGTTTCCCCATATTACAGACAGAAATCCAAAGCCAAAAGATATGCTTTCCCCAGTGTCAGGCATTTCGGATGTGACTGAGAGGGGACCAGCACACATAGCTTGCAGAACAGGTTGGGTGTGTGTGTTTCCCCCACAACAGCACAAAAATGGAAAACTCCTGGGACCCTTTTCCACGTAGTACTCACACTATGGAGCAAGGGAAGCAGCGTGAGCAGCTCTGAGTCACACTCACAAAGCGAGACAAAGATCCCTACAGGAAAGGGCACATTCCTCTTAGTCTCAAATAGAGTAGCTCCACCTATTGATTCTGCTGTCCCTTTCTTTGCTGCCTGCAAGTGTGCTGCAGGTGTCAATTGTTGAGCAGTTCTGTGGTCAAGATTATTTATTTTTCGAGTGTTAGCCACGTGATCTGATTCCTGAGACCTTACACAGATTGTGTTGGAGATCATGTTGTTCATAATCTTTTCTTATTCATCTGTTGGGATTCCCACATAAATCACCCTGATATTGAAGTCCTTATTGATTCCGAGATCTTACATATGAAACTCACACTAGTCAGAGGGAATAAAAATGTGCATAATATATATATATAACTCCTGATTGGTGATTTCTTTTTAGCAACAACAATTTTAAATGTATCAAGAGTTTAAGCATAAAATGACATTTCATTTTCTATAACTCTTTCTACAATGATATCATATTGTTGTTGTTTTTAATGAAAAAAAATTCTCTTTACTGCTGAGGAATACACAGAATGTTGCCTTCCTCTCTTGTCATTCAAGAAAACTCCCATTACACATCTTTAAATAAAATATTCTAAAACTTGTTCACTGAAAAGTGAACTTAATTATTTTCATAGAAAGTACTACTTAATGAAAAAGTACAGACTTTGCAGTTATAGAGACTTATGTTTTAATCCTGTGTCCCTAACCCAGTTATTTAACCTCTCTAAGTCTCATTTTCTTTTCTTTTTTTTTGTAAGGACCAGATATAAATCATTGCCTTATAAGGTTATTGTGAGCACTATATAACTAATATTCTAGGGACTCTGAGAGGGCTTGCAGAGACAGACACCCAGGAAATATCGCGGTTGTATTATAATTGTAATATTGCATTAACTATAATATTAACTTGTGTGTTCTTACAAGGTGAGTTTTACAGCCAAAATAATTATCTTTGATTAGAAAATCTGGAAGCAGTTACCAGTCTTAACTTTTATCTCCAGACATTTTTTTTTATGACTTCCCATATGGCAGACTCCATGCTTCTCACTAGAGTTTAGGGATAAATAGTACGGTTCTTCTGCCCTTGGGGAAGTCTGTCTAATGAGGGAGATGAATGAGTGGCTGAATCATTTGAATGCAGCATGAAAAGTGCAATGTGTGAGAAGGCAGGATCTGCTGAACAGCTGTCACCTGGGAGTAGGTTGCATGGAAGAGTGGAAAGGCAAACTTTGC
This sequence comes from Saccopteryx leptura, assembly GCF_036850995.1. Lineage (NCBI taxonomy): Eukaryota > Metazoa > Chordata > Mammalia > Chiroptera > Emballonuridae > Saccopteryx > Saccopteryx leptura. Next base: position 117,808,240 of record NC_089506.1, read on the forward strand.
AGGACCTTAGGACTCTTAGATAATAACTTTTTTGAAAGTGCAATAATTACTCGGTTCCCTCAAGGAGCATACTCATCCACAGAACCATGAAATACTGCAAGAAATAAGTAAAGATGCCAGAGTCTGTTAAGAGTGAAAAAGGTTTTAAAGATTTTTTTAACAGGAGTAGAGAAACTTTCTGCTCTATAATTAATATTTTTCTTAACTGTAACATTTTGAGATTATGTTTAAAGGAGGTAGGTTATGCAGATTGATCCCTGTTTAATGTTGATAGCTTTATTTTAAAAGTATTATATGAGTACTAAACAGAAGTGCATGACTCAATGGCAACAGACTGGTCATGGCCCTCACCAAATACACACCTCTCCTTTTAGCTTACATCATATGGGATGCGTCCTTCCGTACACACAGTTACATGCACAATTTTCTTTTGACTTTGATTAGAGGTAATTATTGCTATAGTAAAGTAGCAACTAGCACAGACAGTATGACTTCCTTTCCATTTATTGATTATTGATCTCCAATTTCTAGACTCCAGTTTCCTCACCTGTAAAACAGAGATGATAATAGTACATACTTCAAAGGGCTGTTAAGGGGATTAATGTATGCTATCTATTAAGTGCTTAGAACAGTTCAGGCACATTGAAAATACGCAATGAATGTTTATTTTTATTACATGATCATATTACACATATTATCATACTTATTTCATATAAGATAAATATCAAAAGTATTTTATATCAGTACATGTAAACCTTGCTCATTCTTTTTAATGGCTGAATAGTATTCCACAGTGTGGCTGTATCATATTTAATAATTTCCTATCAATGAGCATTTAGGGGCTTTTTCAGATCTTTTGCTGTAAAACATATGCTGTAGGTAAATATCCTTTTTACATATATAAGATATCATTTATTTGCCTAGTATTTATCATTGTACCCAATTTTAGATGTAACAAAATATATATGATTAGAAAGTATCTGCATGATATAATAACAATAATGATTAGCATTTATTGAAAGCCATTAACATGCCAACCACTGCTCCAAGCATTTTGCATACATGCTATCCTTCAGTATTTATAACAAATCTGTGAGGTCTTGTCATTGTCTCCAACTTTACAGGTGAAGAAATAAAACACCCATGTATTAGGTAACTTGCCCAAGACTGCACTGCTTTAAAGTGATTCAGCAAGGGGTGTAACCCAGGAAGTCTTAAGAAGAAAATCTACTTAATTGTGGAAGGATAGACACAGTGGAATTCACTTATGCCATAACTTGTAATACCTGCTTGTCAAAAATAAGAGGTGCCTATAACATTTCTTAGATGGCATCTGACGCTATGAGTCTTATCCAGAAAGGCAGCCCAGTCTGCCTGATTATAAAATAACCCTTCCTAAGTTTCCTTCTGACTGGACTTTGGAAGTAAATATATCACACTTTTTCATTAACTTGTGGAGACCTCAACCAATTTATCACTATCCCTTATTTCTGTCTTACAAAAAAGACAAATGTTTATAATTAACAACAGAGAAAGTGCAAACACTCTAGTACATAACATAGCATTTTTGGAGCCTGAGATGTCATTTGCCATATATAGGATAGGAACAAAGACATTAGTAACATGACCACTTTTTCCTTCCCTCCCTTTTTTACGTAATATGATATCTTATAGGATTGAAACAAGAACAAAGAGTTAAAAAAATTCTCCTGGAAGGCAGAGTCTTCAACAATAATTATTGAATAAGAATATTCACAAAAACCTCCTTCAAATGCTACAGGATGGTGAAAAACTGATAATTGCTTAATTTTTTTTAATTAAAAAAGTAAAACTTGCAGTGACCCTAAAAAAGACAAAACCAGAGTTCTGAAATAAAATTGGTTGACAATATTATCTCTAATAACCTTACTTCTTAGAGAAAAGCTCATCATGAATTCTCAGCTGAACTCTTACAGAGACAGCCCTTAAATTATTATCATTCTAGATGTATACTGATTTTTCCTTATCCTCTCAGAAAATTATAGTTGTCAAAAGAGAAAAAATGTCAAAACATACCTTTACTCTGATATATACCCTTAAACTTCTCCCTTAAATAAACATTTGAAGTTTGTTTTGCAACAAGAATTTTGGAAATGTGTTTTAAAAACTAAATATGAGCTCATTCTTAAGAATGTGTGTTTATGTATTTAAAGTATTTCTTGAAAGAGAAGTAAGGAAATGCCCAGTCAAAATTATTTAAAATTAATTTTTAAACATAAGAGGAAGTTTTACTTTTTTTTTCTTATTTACCAAAATAATAGATTCTATTGGGGGTGGGTTAAATGTATAGCAAATTAAATGTATGTAAGAAATGTATAGCGAAGGAGGTAAATTTTTTTCATAAATTTATCCATAGGTACCAGCTTAACATATATTTTTTCTTATTTTTCTATGTTGTAAAAATATACACATAGATTTTAATAAAATGGATCATTTGATGCATACCATTTTATAACTACCATGTAAAAGTTTTTTTCTTTACAAAATTGTACAAAAAATAACAATACAACATAATATCTGCTCTATCTAAAATGAACCAATGTTACTATTTTATAGTCGCTTCAGATTTATTTTTTAAGTGAGAGGAGGGGAGATAGAGAGACAGACTCCCACATGTGCCCCAACTGGGACCCACCTCGAGAGCCATCTGGGGCAGATGTTCTGCCCATATTGGGCCATGCTCACAACTGAGCTATTTTTAGCACCTGAGGCAGAGGCTTCGCAGAACCACCCTCAGCACCAGGGACTGATGTGCTCAAAGCAATCAAGCCATGGCTGCAGGAGGGGAAGAGAGAGAGAGAGAGAAAGGGAGAGAGAGAAGTGAGAGGGGGAGGGGTGGAGAAGCAAATAGGCACTTCTCCTGTGTGTCCTGACTGGGAATCAAACCTGGGACATCGACACGCTGGGTGGACATTCTATCACTGAGCCAAACGGACAGAGTCCAAGGTCATCTTACTGCAAAGATGTTCACTAAGTCCTCCTCCTCAGGCTTCCTCCCTCCCACCACCTGATGCTAACGAAGCATGGTCTTTTCTAACTTACCCACCACGAAGACATGTATTCACTCTGACAAGTAATTTTACTTTGCTTGGTGTACATTCACTTTACACATGTCAACCGAGCACCTGCTGCTGGGCATTGATTATGCTAAGTGTTGAAGAAACACCATGAATAAAGAGGGCTGAATTCCTCCTCTTAAGAAATGCAGGAATGGGATACAAGCCTGCATGACTGGAAAGAGGGAGAGCAGTGACAGGGAGGGCAGGGTGCCTAGAAGCCTGTAAGAGGCAGGAGGTACCCAGAAGAGGAGGAGGGAAGGAGTATTCAGAACTATGGTGGTAGTATGGCAATGACTGGAAGTGACACTCTTAAGACATTCAAGACACTGGATTACTGTTGAGTAGAGAGGGCGAAAATGAGATGTAAAAGGCCAGTGGAGACCAGATGTTTCAGTGTCTTGCAAAACATTCAAAGGTTTTCAGCAAAGGGACCACTGTATTGAGATTTGCTTTGGGAATGGCCTCTTGGATAAGTCCCATTAAGTGGCTGTTGGGAGACTTCAAATGACAGATGACACCAGCTGCCTCTTGGTAAGTGGCAGTGAGACAGAGAGAAACCAAGAGGTTGAACTTGGAGGTTACTCTGCAGACTCTGGGGAAGTTTACCTTGAGGTATCCATGGCACGGGGTTGAGTAGGCAGTTATCAAAAGGCACGGTTCAGAAGAGAGGTCTGAGTTGGAAATAATTTGAGGAGATTCCTTTGTATTGTTTTCAGCACTGAACCAAGTCAGCGTAAAAGTTTATTTCATTCAGTTCTAAGCACACGTGGTCCTTAGAGCTATAAAGCTTACTTGCCTGGCAGTCCATATACAAGTGCATAGATAAGATTTGGCTCCAGATAACTGTTATGACTGGCACCTCTTCCTTTCATCTCATGAGATGCATGTAATTTTAAACATCAACCTAGACATCTCAGACTCCACAAAAAATTTTAGAAGCTCACTTTTCCCCTGTGGGGGAGAAACGTAAATTGTTTCTCCTTTGTTGCAGGTGTGTGCATTCTATGGCTTGCCAAGCCTCCTCATCAACTGCATTTGTAAGAAACGTGATCCTGTCCGTGCTGTGTGTAGTGAAAGTATCCTCAAACTTGAAGATCATATTAATGTTTAGTGAGCTAAATACTCATCTCTAGTCAACAGCTTGATCTCTGTGCTTTACTTCAAAGTGTATGACACAAAGGATGCAGAGAGTGGATAGAGTTTGGTTCCCCTTATGAATTGCATGCCATTGGACTGGCCAGCTCAAAACCTCCCTTGCACGGTTCACACACTATTTAGACATTACTTCTCTTTCTTAGCAGAGGGAATGAACAGGCATTCTGGAGTGTCGTTTGGGTGCTGGAGTGTTAAGGAATGACTGTTTTATGGTATTAAGCAGGTGTATGCCGTGGGATACATGCTTGTTTTTTAATTATTATTTTCTCATTCCAGGTAATAATATTCAGCCACTGACTGGTTTCTTCATTAGACTGAATTTACAAAACACAGTGTGTATTTAAGATCTTATTATAGAATTAAATAGGCTTTTTCTAACTTACTTTAAGTTGTAATGTGGGTATTTCCAAAACTAGTAGACAAAGATCTATGGTTTACTTAACTATAAACCAAGCTCCTAGACAAAAACAAACAAAAATGTTATCAAACACAGATGAGCTAAAATCTCAGCTGTAAATGATGATAATTTGTCAGCACCGGCAGTTCATGTGGGTTTTGTATGGGTATCCTTCAGTGGTTAACAGTCTTCATCATTCACCCTTTTCTCCCTTTGACTTGTTTAATACCAATGAAAAGTGTCCAGGAAAACCCCACTGTTTACCTTGAAAGAAACTGTAACTCAATTCACTGCTTGAAGAATTTTGAACTCATTCATATTACATAAGAATCTGACCAAATGGTGACAGTTATAAGCAATATTTAAATTGTAGATATTTTTGAAAATGTGTTGAGAAATGCAAATAATAATAATGATTATGCTTTTTAGTTTTGTTCTTTTTTTTTTCTTCTTTTCCAAGTGAGAGGAGGGGAGATAGATTCCCGCATGTGCCCTGACCAAGATCCATTCGCACCCCCCGTCTAGAGATGATGATACTCTGCCCATCTGGGGCCATGCTCAGAACTGAGCTACTTCTAGCGCCTGAGGCAGAGGCCCTATGGAGCCATCCTCAGCTCCCGGGGCCGATGTGCTCAAGCCAATCAAGCCATGGCTGCAGGAGAGGAAGAGAGAGAGAGAGAGAAAACAGAGGGGTGGAGAAAGAGATGGTCGCTTCTTCTGTGTGCCTTGACCTAGAATCAAAACCAGGACATCCACAAGCCAGGTTGACACTCTACCACTGAGCCAACTAGCCAGGGCCTGCTTTTTAGTTCTTCCTCTACACTGAGAAGATAGAAAGGTGCTAAGGTCTAGCCATTCCATTTTATTGCCGGTGTAAGAAACTAGGCAATTGACAACACCGTTTTTCTTATAAAATGATTGGATTGTGTTTTAATCTCATCATAGTTAGTCACTTTATACTTTAATGGCAATGATTGCAATTGATTTAATAGACCAATTTTTCTAATCATCATGAGTAGAGCACAAAAGGAAAGAGAAATCACATAAATAACTTAAATCTACTGATAATTAAAAATTCATCTTAAAGAAATATCTTTCTGATGTCTTCTATTATCTGCTGTAGGGAAACTGAGGGATTTATGATTAAAACCCTTTTCTAGCCTGACCTGTGGTGGCACAGTGGATAAAGTGTCAACCTAGAATGCTGAGGTCTCCGGTTCTAATCTACAGGCTTGCCTAGTCAAGGCACGTACAAGAAGCAACAATGAGTTAATGCTTTCCACTCTCCTCCCACTCCTCCCTCCCCCTCTTTCTCTCTTTCTCTCTCTCTCAAATCAATAAATAAAATTTTTAAACAGGAAAAAAAAATCCTTTTCCATTTCTACTCTTTCTGCTGAAGATAACAAAATACTAATTAACAGGCAATATGATAATATTGCTGTGTCATTCACATAACTCCTGTTACTTATTGCAGATACATGTGCCCTTTCCCTCACCTCTCTCCTCTCCCTACGTATGTATATAAAGCACGTGTCAGTCAGATAATGAATGCTTTATGTACGGTAACTATTTATTACCCTGTTTTCTGAGTGACAACCTGGATACAAATTTTCAGTCCTACATAGGAATCTTTTTTTTCTTACAGAACAACACATTAAGCTATAACATAAAAACACTTGATCTGGCCCTGGCCGGTTGGCTCGGCGGTAGAGCGTTGGCCTGGCGTGCAGGGGACCCGGGTTCGATTCCCGGCCAGGGCACATGGGAGAGGCGCCCATTTGCTTCTCCACCCCCCCCCCCTCCTTCCTCTCTGTCTCTCTCTTCCCCTCCCGCAGCCAAGGCTCCATTGGAGCAAAGATGGCCCGGGCGCTGGGGATGGCTCCTTGGCCTCTGCCCCAGGCGCTAGAGTGGCTCTGGTCGCGGCAGAGCGACGCCCCGGAGGGGCAGAGCATCGCCCCTGGTGGGCGTGCCGGGTGGATCCCGGTCGGGCGCATGCGGGAGTCTGTCTGACTGTCTCTCCCCGTTTCCAGCTTCAGAAAAATACAAAAACAAAAACAAAAAAAAGACACTTGATCTATAGTTGGCAGACTAAGTCTAAATGCACAAATGGAGAGCCCAGTGTTGCCTCTGCTGCATAGCCCAACATGGTGTTGACTGGTTATGCTCACTTCCACGATGTCACTGTGTTCCACTTCTAAGATGAATCTGTGAGGAGCAGAGAGCCAAGGAGAGGGGAGGTAACATTACACAAAAGGCAGCCCCTTCACCACATTGTTCAGCTCTCTCCGTCTCTCAGAAACCTAATTTGTATGACAATGCAGTTTGAGAGGAATGTTTGGAGGTAAGAGCATCATGTGTCAGATGCAGATGATCAGGCCTCTGTAGTAATGATAAGAGCCCCTTTAAAAGACATACCAATGTGCCTGGTGTGGCCACCTGCTCACAGCAAGAATTTTCAGAGCCCTGTCTTCACCTTTGCCCCCTACCTGGGAGTGAGAAATGTCAGGAATTTATAGGCTTGTGTTCAAGGTCTGCCCTGACTAGGTTCATAAGGTAACACCTTAATCTGCACACCTACATACGCACATCCTACGACATAGGCATGAATATGCTGTAGGCAAATTGTCACCCTGTGAGCCAAATGTGCAAACAAAATTTCCAAGTTTGATTTTGTTTTACTCAAGAATGTAAGGGAGTTACATGCTTTTTATCATGCCCTTCATATGAAAAAAAGAAAACCCACAAAGAAAACACAATTTTCCAGTTTTAATAAAGATAATTTATTTGAGGGAAGTAAAAAATTCTTACTCAACTTAAACAATGCACAAAATGAATTTTCTTTGATTGTAAGCCATGACTGTAGGGTTTTGTTTGATTGTGTGTGTTTGATAATTCAGTTAGATTATCTAAAACAAGATGGTCATCTCTTTAATGGACTTGTGTTTTAAGGAACATTGATGTGAGCTGCGTGACCTTTTAGACTCCGAGTCTTACAAAACCAGACACAGATGAGTAAAATGTCGCCAGTCAAAAGGCTCCTTACCACATTGTGGATACTCTCCATTTATTTGCCTTTGTTAATGGTTACTTATAAAATAAGCTCCCAGTGGGGTGAAGTTGTATTTCTTTAACTTCTCGTGAAACTATAAATATTTCAAACTAAGTTTTCTCAAGTGAGCTTACAAACTCTCGGTTTTTCTCATTCATTGGCTGACTGCTGTACCTCAGATGTCTGGCAGCTGTCTTACAAGGTAAACCACTGGTGACCCGTGGAATCAGACAGAAAACGATTATTAGATCAATTCACCACCAAAACTGGAAAAAGATGCAGTCTTCGAAGCATGTGTTTTACTGTAATGACCTAAGTCATTTATTTTTATTCATGTTTAAGACAAATTTAAAATTCTTGGCATGAGATTATTTCTCGACGAAAACCTCAGTTGGTAGAGGACACCCCCAAAACCCTACCGGTAATCTACAATTATGTCCTGGGCTCTCTAAAATCTCTCAACCTGATAATGGTATAGTATTTAGTCTAGTTACAACAACAGGTGCTAGCTCTGTAGTGGTTATTATACACCCAATACACTGGATGAAAGCTAAATCTAACAGAATAGATGTCATGATGCAAATAGTCTCCAGAGTAAAGACTTGGTAGAAGGTAAAATAAGCAGTAGGGCCAAACTCATAAAATTTTAGCCTTATGTGTTTTGTTTCATTTCGGTGCTATTTTTTTATTTTTACCAGCTAAGCTTCTGGGAAGTACATTACGAAGCCATTTCTATAGAGTTTGATACGGAAAAATAAAATGAATAAGTGGTTTTTGTTCTGTTCTTCACAGAACCCATCTTCTACTTTGGTGATGTCGAGTACTCTGTGGATGAGAGTGCTGGCGGTGTGGAGGTGCAGGTGTGGAGAACGGGCACTGACCTTTCCAGGTCTTCCAGCGTCACCCTGAGGTCTCAGAAAACAGACCCTCCATCTGCCACCCGTGAGCGGTCTTCTATAATAATTCTTTCAGTTCTTGAATTTTCAATTTACTATGACACAAAATACTTTAAAGCTAAAATATTTCACTCCTATTAAAGTAGTCTGATAGAATGGAATTTTCTTCAGAAATTATTACTTTATGGGAGGTAAATCAAAGCTCTATTTACTACTGTGAGAAAATGCACTTAAAGGGCATGATCATAGGCATAGACACATGGCACAGACTGACAGCAGTCAGAGGAGAGGGCGTTAAGGGAACACATGAAGGAAGGTGAAGGGATTAAACAAAACATATATATATACATAACACATAGGTACAGGTGACAGTGTGGTGATAGCCAGAGGGAAAGGGGTTCAGGTGTAGGTGGAAGCGGGCAAAAGGGGGGAATGAAGATGAAAAGAGATCTTACTTAGAGCGATGGGCACACAATACAGTGTGCAGATGATGTTTTATTGAGTTGTATACTTGAAACCTGTTTGGTTTTGTGAAACAATGTCACCCCAACAAATTCAATTTAAATTTTTTTTTAAAATACACATTAGTCAGAAAAAATAAAAAAATAAAATACACATTAGACAGAGACTAAATTCTAATGCCTATATTTGCATGAATTTGTTCTCTACCCTGGCAAATCTAACATTATTGACTATTATGACATCACATGCAACAAGAATCATCATGCCGCCACCTCACAAAAATCTAATGGCATTTAAGTATCATACAGACATGCATCTCCGATGTGGCTTCTACCTCAGTTTAAACAAATGTCCCCATATATATCGAAGATTCAGAAGGCTCTTTCCCACTTTATTATTCAAGCTGCCCTAGCTGCACATGGCTGCCTTTTACTCTGGAGTCCCCAAGATGTTGATAATAACAGTTTAGGGCAAGCATAACATTAGAAATTTCCTTTTTTTCCCTTCTAAATTACCAATGGTACAAACTCTCTTTTACTCACAAGCACACACATGCATGCATGTATATACACCATACATACATTACACATTTATCACACAAGCAAGCAGAAGCCGTACATTACGAAAGTCACCCTTAAGTTTTAACTTTTTTAATGTAGTAGAACCAGAATAGTGACTGTCCAATAAACATGTAGTCACTGTCTAATAAACATTTGTTTAGCCCAGTTGTCATTTTATAAGAGAAAAATCAAATCAAAGAAAGGTAGAGATGAAAATAAAGGTGAAGATGCAGAGAAAAAAATATAAGATGTACCACAATGGATTCAGATACAAATATTTTTTAAAAAATGAATTACAACCTGGCCCATGGTGGTGCAGAGGACAGAACATCGACCAGGAGTGCCAAGGTGACCAGCTCAAGTGGGTCCCATGTTTGATCCCCAGTCAAGGCACACATGAGAAGCAATTAATAGATGTACAACTACAGTGGAACAATGGTTTAATGCTTCTCTCTCTCCCTCTACCCCTTCCTCTCTCTCACAAAAAATAAAAAAAAAAACTGACTTACAGACATACACATTCAAATATACGTAGTTGCATATGCATAGTAAAGTAGATACAAAGCGGGAGTCAGAAGTTATGAGAACAGAAAAACAATGACATTGAACTATCATCCTCTACTCTTAGTTTCTATAGATGTAGTGCCTAAGGTTAAATGAAAGTTTTTTTTAACGACTTTAGACACAAATGGAGATGTCAACACTTGGTATGTACCCAATGGCCTGAAAAATAGTAAAACCATAGACCATATATGTCTTAGAGAATAATGGATTGTTCTCCTTAACTAGGGTGATTGTGGGTGGAAAGTGTGAAACAACAGCTTATATCTGAAATGTAACCAGCAGGCAACCACACACCTAAATAAGATGTTCCCTAGCTCACAAAAAGAATTCTAGATATTTAACTAATGTCAATAAAATTTGAATGAAAATATTTATTTCATATATATAATTTATAATAATCATATTTGATGATATGCCGACTTTTAGACCTGATTTTTATTAGCTCCATTTCAGAATTCTAAACTAAAGATGAAGAAACTATAAGACACAAAGTAAAAATAACAAACTAAAATAACACATTAGACACAGAGGAAATGAAGTTCAGAACCTAATCTTTGATCTACCATCTCAATAACCAATGTAGATACCAATCTTTTCTATTTCATCAAATGTACTTTTCTTTAATGTTATGCTAGTCAATATTTTTTAAAGAAATGTAAATATACCTACATGGTTTGCTTATCATAATTTTGTTTAGCTATAGTCAGTCCCCGGTGAGTAATTCTTTTGTTACTATCATAGCTGGAACAGACTATGTGGGAATTAGTCGTAATTTAGATTTTGCACCTGGAGTCAACATGCAGACTGTTCGTGTTATCATCCTGGACGATCTTGGACAACCAGTGCTAGAGGGAATTGAGAAACTTGAACTGGTGCTTCATATGCCTACGAATGCAGCCATCGGCAAGCCCAGCAAAGCCACCGTGTCCATAAATGACTCTGTCTCAGACTGTGAGTGTTTATTACTTTATAATAAGTAAAGTGATAAGCTAAGATTTATACAAATGTTAAGTAAAAAAATAAAAATAAACTAGGACTATATACCTGTATTCATTTGCTAGAGCTGGCATCACAAAATATATTCTGTCACAAATCTGTTGGCTAGGAGTTCAAGTTCAAGGCATTGACAGGGTTGGTTTCTCCAGAGGGCTGTAAAGAAAAGATTTGTTCCAGGCTTCTCTCTTTGGCTTGGATATAGCCATCTTCTCCCTGTGTGTCTTCACATCATCTTCTCTGTGTGTCTCTGTGTCAAAATTTCCCCTTTTTAGAAGGATACAAGTAATATTGAATAGGGCCCAAACCCAAATGACTTCATTTTTACTTGATCATCTCTGTAAAGACCCGATCTCCATAAAAAGTAACAGTCTCAGCTACTGGAGCTTAGAACTTCAAACAACAAATTTGCCAGGGTGGATGGGATGGGGAGATGGAACACAGTTTAACACCTAATAATACCCTAGCCAATTATGTGTTCCTTTCTTCTACCAATTATTATGATAGAATAAGTTTTTCTCAGGAGAAAAATTTTAGTCTTCCTCTCAAGTTAAAAATGTGGTGTTATTATCAATATCTCGACTGTGTCTCAACAACTACCTCATCACAGACTTCCGGTCAAAATGGCAGAGTAGGCAAATACTGTGCTAGTCTCCTTCCACAACCATATAAAAATTACAACTAAAGGAGGACTGAGAAGATGGCGACAGAGTAGGCGGACATTCCAACTCCCACCTCCCAGACCAAAGTGAATTACAACTTAATGGCAACAATCATCTTGAAAAACCAACTTTGGCCTAACTAAGAGGAATCTATAATCACAGATCACCAAAGAAACCACACTGAGACTGGTAGGAAGGGCAGAGATACAGAAAGGATTGCCCCGGTCCCAGAGGTGAGTGGCGGCCCAGAGGGACTCTCACAGTGGGGTGGGTGGCCCAGAGACTTTTGGGTCCTCAACCCCAGGACCAGAGCCCCAGCATAGAGCCCCAGAGACTAGAAGAGGCGTACGGACAGTATTTAGCTGAGAGAAAAGCTGGATTACTGTTTGCAAGAAAGAGAAAGAACTCTCAGACCAAGGCTTCACCTTAAAGGGACCACACAGAAAACTTCATTCACAGCCAATTATCCAGGGCTCTGGGAGCTGGGAGAGCTCAGAGGACTGAAGTTGCGAGAGGAGAGTGTAATCTCAGGCACAGGGAGAGACACTATGGGGGACAGCCACCCTAACCCCTGTGCTGAGTCACTCCCCAAATCTAAAGTGGCCATTTTTCCTGGGAGAAGCAACACTAGCAAAGGGAAACAGTTACTCTTCCCACCAGAGGCTCTCCTACTCCAGTCAGAGCAAAGAGTAACTTGAAGTAGGGAGCACGTCAAGGACACAGGTTTTGAGTGCTGAGGTCTGGGCTACACTGCCCCCCCATACTGCTGAGTACCACCAAAGGGCAGGCGGGCCCGGTTACGGCAGTGGGAGAGGCAATGGGCAGACCACACCTCAGGAACACAGAGGCCACACCCACTTTGCAAGAGTAGATAAGAGCCAGTGTAGGAGTACGGCTGATATTTACAACAGCACTGGGGTCAGGAGAGGCAGCAACAAATTCTGGATTGCCTGTAGCTCCAAGAAGGTTGCTAAGGGCCAGTCATGGGCAGTGACTGCCACTGGTCTGCAGCAGGTTCTGGCCAGGAAGGTTCAGGCTGGTACATCCAGCAAACAGATACGGAGAGCATCAGCTTAAGACTTAACAACCCTTGATAGAGTGGTGTCTTATGGAAGGGCTCCTCACACCTGACCCAGCTAAGGCAGAGAACAGGGGTCCCCAAACATTTTACACAGGGGGCCAGTTCACTGTCCCTCAGACCGTTGGAGGGCCAGACTATAAAAAAAACTATGAACAAATCCCTATGCACACTGCACAAATCTTATTTTAAAGTAAAAAAACAAAATGGGAGCAAATACAATATTTAAAATAAAGAACAAGTAAATTTAAATCAACAAACTGACCAGTATTTCAATGGGAACTATGCTCCTCTCACTGACCACCAATGAAAGAGGTGCCCCTTCCGGAAGTGCGGCAGGGGCCGGATAAATGGACTCAGGGGGCCACATGTGGCCCACGGGCTGTAGTTTGGGGACCCCTGGCATAGAAAATGCCAACACAAAAAGGAAAAAGAAGAGTAGTAGCAGACAAGTAGCCCACAGAAGATTACAAACAACAGCTGGTGCCAACCCAAGAAGATCTAGAAACAACACAACTGCAAGCCGGAGGCAGACAACACCAACCCTATACTCAGTTAGCTATACAAACAGCACACCCAAAGGAGTACTCTATACACAGACAAAATAGGAAGACAGAGAAATGCAATCCAAATGTATCAAGAAGAGAAATCCCCAGAAAAAGAACTGTATGAGAAGGAAATAACCAAGGTACCGTATGCAAAGTCTAAAATAATGATTGTTAAAATGCTCAAGGATCTTAGAAAAACAATGGATGGACATAATGAGCACATAAATAAAGAAATAGCGAGCATCAAAAGGACATTGAAATCATAAAAAAGAATCAGTCAGAAATGACAAATACAATGTCAGAAATGAAGACTACACCAGAAGGAATCAAAAGCAGGCTGGATGAAGCAGAGGATCAAATAAGCGATTTAAAGGACAAAATAAATGAAAGCACAGAATCAGAACATCAAAAATAAAAGAGGCTCAATAAGTCTGAGGAAACTTTAAGAGAACTCTGTGAGAACATGAAGAGAAACAACATTCACATCATAGGAGTTCCTGAAGAAGAAGAGAAAGAACAAGGGATAGAGAACTTGATTGAAGAAATCATAGCAAAAATTTCACTAAATTGATGAAGGAAAAAGTCACACAAGTTCAAGAAGCACAGAGAGTGCCATTAAAGAAGAACCAAGGAGGCCTACACCAAGACACTTCATAATTAAAATACCAAAGAGATAAAGAAAGAATACTAAAAGCTGCAAGAGAAAAGCAGTCAGTCACCTACAAAGGAGCCCCCACAAGGATGACATCTGACTTTTCAACAGAAACACTTGAGGCCAGAAGGGAATAGCAAGAAATATTCAAAGTAATACAAAACAAGAGCCTACAACCAAGACTTCTTTATCCAGCAAGGCTATCATTTAAAATTGAAGAAGAAATAAAAAGCTTCCAAGACCCCAAAAAAACAAAACAAACAAACAAACAAAAAAAAACCCTTAAGGAATTCATTACAACCAAACCAATGCTGCAAGAAATGTTAAAGAGCCTGCTGTAAACAGAACAAAGGGGGGGGGGGGGGGGAGACCTAGATAAAAAGGACTGTAGATTTAAAGAATAAAATGGCAATAAACAACTACATATCAAAAATAACCTTAACCTTAAATATTAATAGATTAAATGCTACAATCAAAAGACATAGGGTAACTGCATAGATAAGAAAACAGGACCTGTACATATGCTGCATACAAGAGACCCACCTTAAAACAAAAGATACAAATAGACTGAAAGTGAAGGGAAGGAAAAAATATTTCATGCAAGTGGAAATGAAATAAAAGCTGGAGTAGCAATACTTATATCTGACAAAATAGACTTTAAAACAAAGTCTATAGTAAGAGATAAAGTAGGTCACTACATAATGATAAAGGGAGCAATCCAACAAGAAGATATATCATTATAAATAACTATGTACTTAATATAGAAACACCTAAATATATAAAGCAGATTTTGATGGACATAAAGGGCAAGATCAACAATACTATAATAGTAGAGAATTTTAATACCCCACTAAAATATTGGATAGATCCTCAAGAAAGAAAAATAACAAAAAAACAGCAGCTTAAAGGACACACTAAATCAGCTGGATTTAATAAGTATTTTCAAAACCTTTCACTCTAAAGCAGCAGAATATACATTTTTTTCAAGTGCTCATGGTACATTCTCTAGGATAGACCACATATTAGGACACAAAACAAATCTCAATAAATTTATTTATTTTTTATTCTTTTAGGGACAGAGAGAGAGTCAAAGAGAAAGGGATAGATAGGGACAGACAGACAGGAATGGAGAGAGATGAGAAGCATCAATCATCATTTTCTCGTTGCAACACCTTAGTTGTTCATTGATTGCTTTCTCATATGTGCCTTGACTGCAGGCCTTCAGCAGACCGAGTAACCCCTTGCTCGAGCCAGCGACCTTGGGTCCAAGTTGGAGAGCTTTTTGTTCAAGCCAGATGAGCCCACACTCAAGTTGGCGACCTCGGGGTCTCGAACCTGGGTCCTTCCGCATCCTAGTCCAATGCTCTATCCACTGCACCACCACCTGGTCAGGCAAGTCTCAATAAAGTTAAGAAGATTGAAATCATATCAAGCATCGACTCTGATCACAATGGCATGAAACTAGAAATCAACTATAATAGAAAAACTGAAAAACTTTCAAACACTTGGAAACTAAATAGCATGTTATTCAATAACAAATGGGTTAACAATGAGATCAAGGAAGAAATAAAAAATTTTCTTGAAACTAATGAAAATAAACAAACAACTCAAAATTTATGGGACACCACGAAAGCAGTCTTGAGACGAAGTTTATAGCATTACAAGCATACCTTAAGAAGCAAGAAAAAGCTCATATATACAACTTAACCCGGCACCTAAAAGAAATGGAAAAAGAACAGCAAGTAAATCCCAGAGTAAGTAGAAGGAAAGAAATAATAAAGATCAGTATGGAAATAAATGACATAGAAGTTAAAAAAAAAAAATACAGAAGATAAATGAAACCAAGAGCTGCTTCTTTGAAAAAGTGAACAAGATTGATGAACTTTTAACCAGACTCACAAAAAAAAAAGAGGACTCAAATAAATAAAATTAAAAATGAGAGTAGAGAAGTAACAAACTGACACAGCAGAAATACAAAGGACTGTAAGAAAATACTATGAAGAACTGTATGCCAAAAAATTAGATAATCTAGGTGAAATGGACAAATTCCTTAAAACATATAATCTTTCAAAAATCAATCTGGAAGAATTAGAAAACCGAAACAGACTGATTACAACAAAGGAGATTAAAATAGTTATGAAAAAAAACTCCCAACAAACAAAAGTCCTGAGCCAGATGGCTTCACAGGCAAAGGAGAACTACCAAATATTCTATCAAATATTGAAAGGAGAAATAACTCCTATCCTTCTCAAGCTATTTCAAAAAATTCAAGAGGAGGAAAGACTTCCAAGCTCCTTTTGTGAGGCAAGCATTATCCTCATTCCAAACCAGGGAAAGACACTACAAAGAAAGAAAGCTATAGGCCTATATCCCTGATGAACTTAGATGCTAAAATTCTCAACAAAATATTAGCCAACTGGATCCAGCAATACATGAAAAAAATTATACATCATGATCAAGAGGGATTTATTCTGGGGAGGGAAGGCTGGTACAATATTTGCAAATCAATCAATGTGATTCATCACAAAAACAAAAGGAAAGAGAAAAACCACATGATAATTTCAATAAATGCAGAAAAAGCATTTGATAAAATCCAGCACCCATTCATGTTCAAAACTCTCAGCAAAATGGAAATACAGGGAACATACCTCAACATGATAAAGGCCATCTATGACAAATCCACAGCCAGCATCATACTCAATGGGCAAAAATTAAAAGCAATCCCCCTAAGATCAGGAACAAGGCAGGGGGGAGGGGTGCCTGCTTTCAGCACTCTTATTCAACATAGTTCTGGAAGTCCTAGCCACAGCAATCAGACAAGAAGAAGAAATAAAAGGCATCCAAATTGGAAAAGAAGAAGTAAAACTATCATTATTTGCAGATGGTATGATATTGTATATAGAAAACCCTAAAGTCTCAGTCAAAAAACTACTAGACCTGATAAATGAATTCAGCAAGGTGGCAGGATATAAAATTAATACTCAGAAATCAGAGGCATTTTTATACACTGACAATGAACTGTCAGAAAGAGAAATTAAGGAAGCAATCCCCTTCACCATTGCAACCAAAAAAGTAAAGTACCTAGTAATAAATTTAACCAGGGAGATTAAAGGCTTGTACTCAGAAAATTATAAAACATTGATTAAAGAAATCAGAGAAGGTACAAATAAGTGGAAGCATATACCGTGCTCATGGTTAGGAAGAATAAACATCATTAAAATGTCTATATTACCCAAAGCAATTTATTAATTCAATGCAATACCAATTAAAATACCAATGACTTACTTCAAAGATATAGAACACATATTCCAAAAATGTATATGAAACCAAAAAAGAACACGAATAGCCTCAGCAATCTTGAAAAAGAAGAATAAAGTGGGAGATATCACACTTCCTGATATCAAGTTATACTATAAAGCCATTGTACTAAAAACAGCCTGGTACCGGCATAAGAACAGGCATATAGATCAATGGAACAGAACTGAGAACCCAGAAATAAACCCACAGTTCTATGGACAACTGATATTTGACAAAGGAAGTAAGAGTATACATTGGAGTAAAGACAACCTCTTCAACAAATGGTGTTGGGAAAATTGGACAGCTACCTGCAAAAAAAATGAAACTAGACCACCAACTTACACCATTCACAAAAATAAACTCAAAATGGATAAAAGACTTAAATGTAAGCCGTAAAACCATAAGCATCTTAGAAGATAATATAGGCAGTAAGCTATCTGACATCTCTCGCAGCAATATATTTGCCATTTTATCTCCACGGGCAAGTGAAATAAAGGACAGGATAAACAAATATATTTAACAATATATCTGATAAGGGGTTAATAACCAAAATTTATAAAGAACTTGTAAAACTCAATACCAGGAAGACAAACAATCCAATCAAAAAATGGGCAAAAGAAATGAATAAACACTTCTCTAAAGAGGATATACAGATGGCCAATAGGCATATGAAAAAATGCTCAACATCACTAATCATTAGAGAAATGCAAATTAAAACCACAATGAGATATCATCTCATACCAGTCAGAATGGCGCTCATCAACAAAACAACACAGAATAAGTGCTGGTGAGGATGTGGAGAAAAGGGAACCCTCCTGCACTGCTGGTGGGAATGCAGACTGGTGCAGCCACTGTGGAAAACAGTATGGAGATTCCTGAAAAAACTGAAAATCGAACTGCCTTTTGACCCAGCTATCCCACTTTTAGGAATATACCCCAAGGACACCAACGAACGGCTCCAAAAGGAGAAATGCACCCCCTTGTTTGTGTCAGCATTGTTCACAATAGCAAAGATCTGGAAACAGCCCAAGTGTCCGTCAGAAAACAAGTGGATTAAAAAGCTTTGCTACATATATGCTATGGAATACTACTCAGCCATAAGAAATGATGACATTGGATCACTTACAACAACATGGATGGACCTTGATAACATTATACTGAGCAAAATAAGTAAATCAGAAAAAACTAAGAACTATATGATTCCATACATAGGTGGGACATAAAAATGAGACTCAGAGACATGGACAAAAGTGTGGGGGTTATGGAGAGGAGGGAAGGGAGGGGGTTGGGGGAGGGGAGGGGCACAAAGAAAACCAGTTAGAAGGTGACGGAACACAATTGGACTTTGGGTGATGGGAATGCAGCATAATCAAATGTCAAAATAACCTAGAGATGTTTTCTCTGAACATATGTACCCTAATTTATCAATATCACCCCATTAAAATTAATTTAAAAAATTGGGAAAGTGGGAATACAGGGAACATGCTTCAACATGATAAAGGCCATCTATGACAAACCACAGCCAACATCATACTCAATGGGCAAAAATGAAAAGCAATCCCCTGAAGATCAGAAACTAGGCAGGGGTGCCCCCTTTCACCACTCTTATTCAACGTAGTTCTGGAAGTCCTAGCCACAGCAATCAGACAAGAAGAAGAAATAAAAGGCATCAAAATTGGAAAAGAAGTAAAACTATCATTATTTGCTGATGACATGATACTGTATATAGAAAACCCTAAAGTCTCAGTAAAAAAACTACTGGACCTGATAAATTAATTCAGCAAGGTGGCAGAATATAAAATTAATGTTCAGAAATCAGAGGCATTTTTATACACCAACAGTGAACTGTCTGAAAGAGAAATTAAGAAAACAATCCCCTTCACTATTGCTACCAAAAAATAAATAAATTTATCCAAGGAGTAAATTTATCCAAGGAGATAAAATGCTTGTACTTGGAAAATTATGAAACATTGATAAAAGAAATCAAGGAAGATACCAACAAATGGAAATATATATCATGTTCATAGATAGGAAGAATAAACATTATTAAAGTGTCTATATTACCCAAAGCAATCTATAAATTCAATGCAATTTCTATTCAAATACCAACTGCATACTTCAAAGATATACAGCAAACATTCCCAAAATTTATATGGGCCCTGGCCGGTTGACTCAGTGGTAGAGTGTCGGCCTGGCATGCGGGAATCCTGGGTTCGATTCCCAGCCAGGGCACACAGGAGAAGCGCCCATCTGCTTCTCCACCCCTCCTCCTCTCCTTCCTCTCTGTCTCTCTCTTCCCCTCCCGCAGCCAAGGCTCCATTGGAGCAAAGTTGGCCCGGGCGCTGAGGATGGCTCTGTGGCCTCTGCTTCAGGCGCTAGAATGGCTCTGGTTGCAACAGAGCGACACCCCAGATGAGCAGAGCATCGCCCCCTGGTGGATGTGTCAGGTGGATCCCAGTCAGGCACATGTGGGAGTCTGTCTGACTGCCTCCCCATTTCCAACTTCAGGAAAGAAAAAAAAAATTATATGAAATTTAAAAAGATCACAAATAGCCTCAGCAATCTTGAAAAAGAAGAATAAATTGGGTGGTATCACACTTCCTGTTATCAATTTGTACTACAAGGCCATTGTACTCGAAATAGCTTGGTATTGGCATAAGAACAGGTATATAGATCAATGGAACAGAACAGAGAACCCAGAAATAAACCCAGACCTTCTTGGACAATTGATATTTGACAAAGGAGGTAAGAGCATACAATGGAGTAAAGACAGTCTCTTTAACAGATGGTGTTGGGAAATTTTGACAGCTACCTACAAAAAAATGAAACTAGACCAACTTATACCATTCACAAAAATAAACACAAAATGTATAAAAGACTTAAATGTAAGTCATGAAATCATAATCATCTTGGAAGAAAACATAGGCAGTAAGCTCTCTGACATCTCTCACAGCAATATATTTGCTGATTAATATCCAGGTGCAAGTGAAATAAAGGACAGGATGAACAAATGGGACTATATCAAACTAAAAAGCTTTTGCACAGCTAAAGACAGTATAAACAAAATAAAAAGACAACCCACTCACTGGGAGAACATATTCGCTGATATATCCGATAAGGGCTTGATAACCTAAACTTATCAAACTCAACAACAGGAAGACAAACAATCCAATTTAAAAATGGTCAAAAGAGCTGAATAGACACTTTTCCAAAGAGGACATACAGATGGCCAATAGGCAGATGAAAAAAATGTTCAACATCACTAATCATTAGAGAAATGCAAATTAAAACCACAATTAGATACCACCTCACACCTGTCAGAATGGCACTCATCAACAAACAACACAGAATAAGTGCTGGCAAGGATGTGGAGAAAAGGGAACCCTCCTGCACTGCTGGTGGGAATGCAGCCTGGTGCAGCCACTGCAGAAAACAGTATGGAGATTTCTCAAAAAATTAAAAATGGAACTGCCTTTGACCCAGCAATCCCACTTTTAAGAATATATCCTAAGAACACCAAATCACTGATTCAAAAGAAGAAATGCACCCCCGTGTTTATTGCAGCATTGTTTACAATAGCCAAGATCTGGAAACTCCCAATTGTCCATCAGTGGACGAGTGGATTAAAAAGCTATGGTTCAGGCCCTGGCCGGTTGGCTCAGCGGTAGAGCGTCAGCCTGGCGTGCAGGGGACCCGGGTTCGATTCCCGGCCAGGGCGCATAGGAGAAGCGCCCATTTGCTTCTCCAACCCCCCCCCTCCTTCCTCTCTGTCTCTCTCTTCCCCTCCCGCAGCTGAGGCTCCATTGGAGCAAAGATGGCCCGGGCGCTGGGGATGGCTCCTTGGCCTCTGCCCCAGGCGCTAGAGTGGCTCTGGTCCCAGCAGAGCGACGCCCCGGAGGGGCAGCACATCGCCCCCTGGTGGGCAGAGCATCGCCCCTGGTGTGCATGCCGGGTGGATCCCAGTCGGGCACATGCGGGAGTCTGTCTGACTGTCTCTCCCCGTTTCCAGCTTCAGAAAAATACAAAAAAAAAAAAAAAAAGCTGTGGTTCATATACACAATGAAATACTATGCAGCAGTGAAAAAGAAGAAAATGTTACCTTTTGCAACAACACGAATGGACCTAGAGACTATTATGCTAAGTGAAATAAGCCAGGCAGAGAAAAAAAAAATATCATATGACCTCACTCATTTGATGAATCTAATGAAAAGTGTGAACTGAGGAATGGAATAGAAGCAGAGGCAGGGTCAAAGGGACCAGAGGCAAAGTGCGGTCAGAAGGAAAAAAGATGGGATCAGAGAAGGGAAAGAGATTAGTAAAATTATATATACATAACACAGCATTATAGAGAGCAGGAAAGCACATCTTGGAGGGAAAAGGGGAAGGTGTTCGGGGGTAAGGGAGTGTCAAGGGTAGCACAGGGGGTTGGGAGGAGATATATTCAGTGGGACACTTGAATCTATGTAAACACAATAAATTAAAATCAATAAAATTTTAAAAATTAAATAAAAAAATAAAAATTACAATTAAATTATGGAACAATCACTCTTGAAAATTACATGAAGAGTAGATAATCAGAACTATTGTAATTATAGATATAAAGAGGAAGCCATGTTCATCTGGTTAGTACAGGCAGAGAAGCATGATGGTCTGGTTCCACAACCATGCTTAGCACATAAGTATTAGATGGAATATCTCAGTTGCTCAGGTTCCCACTGAGGAATGAGGGTATCCAGTCTGACACTAGCTTCCTCAACCCAAAACACCAGTGCCAGGAACAGGAGTTCCCACAACATCTGGCTGCGAAAATCAGCTGAAATTCTTTCTAGGTGAAACGGGGCTTCTGTAGACCAAAGCATCCTTTACCAGTGGTAGTCAACCTGGTCCCTACTGCCCACTAGTGGACGTCCCAGCTTTCATGGTGGGTGGTAGCGGAGCAACCAAAATATAAATAAAAAAATATATTTAACTATAGTAAGTTGTTTTATAAAGACTTATTCTGCCAAACATCGAAAATCCGACATAAATTACTTGATAAGTAATTATTATTATTATATGCTTTAACTTGCTGTAACTCTGCTTTATAAATTTTATAAAGTAAAGTTACTTCCCTACTTTATAAATCACCATTACTGTGGAACCGGTGGGCGGTTAGAAAATTTTACTACTAACAGAGATACAAAAGTGGGCAGTAGGTATAAAAAGGTTGACTACCCCTGCTTTAAGGGGCCAGATCACAGATGCACTCACTACGATCACTCTAAGTTCCAACAAAGGGGCAGCAGCTTGAAAAGCTCTAGGGATGTACAAGGAGGACCTGACTTACCAGGCTTTGGAGCAAGGGCTGGACAGGCGGCTCTCTTCAGGACTGACATGCTGGCAGGCACTTTGTTCCTTCGTTGAGCCCACTCCCCAATCTCCCCAATCAACCTGCAGGTGCAGGTAGAAGAGCTAGCAGGTACCTTGTTCCTTTCTTGAGACCTCCACATCGGGTTGCTCAGACCCTTGAGTGTCAATAGTCTTTTTCCACTTCTGTCATCTCCTTACATTCAAGAAAGTCCTAAATTTTCCCTAACGATGTGTCAGATACATTGTTCTGAGGCAACCAGTTATTGGACACATCGCATGGCTTTTAACATATGATCACGGGAATTCTGAATAATCTTCTACCATAATTACCTTGACAGTTCTTTGAGCAGTCTAACCCATAGTCATTAAGACCTGTAGTTAGCCTGACCAGGGGGTGATGCAGTGAATAGAGTGTTGGACTGGGATGCGAAGGACCCAGGTTCAAAACTCTGAGGTCGCCTGCTTGAGCTCGGGCTCATCCAGCTTGAGCATGGGTCACCAGTTTGAGTGTGGGGTCACTGGCTTGAGTGTGGGATCATAGACATGACCCCATGGTCACTGGCTTGAGCCCAAAGGTCGCTTGCTTGAAGCCTAAGGTCAATGGCTTGAGCCCAAGTTTGCTGGCTTGAGCAAGAAGTCACTCACTCTGCTGTAGCCCCCTGGTCAAGGCATGTATGAGAAAGCAATCAATGAACAGCTAAGGAGCCACAAGGAAGAATTGATGCTTCTCATCTCTCTCCCTTCCTGTCTGTCTATCCCTATCTGTCCATCTCTCTGTCTCTGTCACACACACACACACAAAATAACCTGTATTGATGTAGCATAGCTGTCATCTAAATATTTTATATATGTCTAATATTATACTTATTGTCAATTTTACCAACATGAGCTGGGTAAACTATGCTTGTAATAATGTGTACAATACTTAGTGGTATATCAAAAAAGTCTGAGAAGCTGATGATTAAATAACACACAGAAATACAAATATCTTACAGTACCTAGTTTTATTCACTTTGAGCATGTCACCAATTGGCAGAGCAAAATTTCAAAGATGAGGAAATCAAAGCATTTGATGTCTAGTCATGTGCTCAAGGCCAAAACACTGGCACGTGATTGCTTAGAGGCTGGGTTCCAATTCCTCTCACAGCTATTGTGTTCTTCGTTCCACTAAAACCATATTTCCTGAAATGCCATTTTTGTCAAGACCATTTCTGTTCTTTTTGATCCATATGTTTATTTGTTTCTGCAGTGCCTAAGATGCAATTCAAAGAACGAGTATATACTGTCAGTGAAAATGACAGGCAGGTAGTCGCACTGATCCACAGGAGCGGAGATCTCCAGTATAGGTCCTCAGTAAGATGCTACACACGGCAGGGATCTGCACAGGTGATGATGGACTTTGAAGAACGCCCAAACACTGATATCTCCATCATCGCATTCCTCCCAGGTAAGTTTGAACTAGAAATTCTTATTTGGAATTTGAGTAAACCAAGTGTTTTGAGTAAGTAATATATAACAGGGACATATACGTTCTTGATTTCAATAAGTTTATGACATAATTTTATGTGCACTGAATGATATTAAGGTGGGGTACAATGTAGCAGATTGAATGAATGTACTTTTTGGTTTCTGTATCAACTTATTGATTAGTTTCCAGAGATGTTTTACATTGTATATTCAAAACTTATTCAGCATTAGGGGCATAGGTATAGATTTCATAATACTAGGAGTTACTTAATGTTCAAATGACAAAAATGGAAATAAATTAATGTCATATTTTTATATGTATCCAGATCCTTAAAATATCTGATCAGTTTGATCCAGTAATCCTTCTAGAAACTAGAACTGTGGTCACATTAATAATGACCAAGGAGTACAGGCTATTAAATCTTACTTCTTGATTGTAATGCTAGAAATTCACAAATAAAATTGGCATTTATTCTTTTTTCCTTGTTTTCTAAGATGAATGACAGGACTTACAGGCAGATGGTAAAGAAATCCCCTATACAAGGAGCAGCCTGTCATCACAGTGAATGAACATTGAGTCATTCATTCAACAAATACGTATTGAAGGCTCAGTACTGTATATATCAGAATACTATTATTTGCACTGTTGAAAAAGCAAGGAAAAAGAGATCTTCCTGCCCTCATGGTACTTATATTCTTGTCGAAATTTTATCTCTTTTGGCATATGGTGTGTGATGGACATTCTGTCATTGACCTAGGTGAGACTGAGAAGCCCTGTACCCTTGAGCTGACAGACGACGGACTCTACGAGGAAGTGGAGGAGCTCCGCCTGGTTCTCGGCACCCCACAAAGCAACTCTCCCTTTGGGGCTGCAATTGGTGAACAAAATGAAACTCTCATAAGGATCCAAGATGACGCTGACAGTAAGAGTCATTTCTTGCACTCAACTTTAAATTGAGGACTGAAGTCCATCCATGTTAAAGTGTTAAATGGCTTAGAAAACAGCCTGTACCTTCCTGACTAGGTTTTTAAAGTGATTGAGAAATAGGAAAAAGACAAAGTAAAATATGACATGAAAGAAACCATTAAAACTTAAAGTTGATGTTTAAGAATATGGTTTATATCTAAATACTGAACCCCAAGTATTCATTCCTACTTTCCCTCTTCCCCTGTCACACACTTGGATGCAGGTAGTCCTGGTCCAACCATTTCCTCCCTCCCTTCCCACTCTGAGTGGCCTGCTCCCATAAAATTTTTGGTATATAGAAACTGCTCAGAGAATATGCTCTCTGGGGACTGGGGACATCCTAAGGAAGGAGCTAGGCTATGCACGCTGTGTTCTTTCTAAGACACTCACCAATAATACTAGGTGAGGAGACAGAGCCAGGAATGTTATAGTCATAAAGCTCTTCCCACATAGAAAGAAACATTACAAATGGAGAAAAAGATGTTCCTTTTGTAATTTAATTTACCTCTGTTTCCCACAATAGGAACTATTATTAAATTTGGAGAAACTAAATTTAGCATCCGTGAACCTAAAGAACCAGGACAGTCGGCAGTTATAAAGATTCCAGTGATTCGACAAGGAGACACGTCAAAGATTTCCATCGTGAGAGTCCACACCAAGGACGGCTCCGCCTCGTCTGGAGAAGACTACCTCCCTGTGTCAGAAGGTACGGGAACTCCCGGGGCCGGGCTCCAGAGGGCGGTGCTCAAGTGACCTTGAGAGAACTAAGAGAAATATTGGGTTGAAATTAAAATATACACATTCCTGTAAATGTTATCTCCTTCAAAAAACAAAAGCAATGGTATTTATTCCCAGGGTTTTCCCTTCTGACTTAGAGGGTGAATGCATTAGGATGTAGGGAAATTTTAAGTAGACTTGCTAGATGACTTTCTGTTGTGAGCCTACTATAACTTTTGATGCATTTTAACCTTCACCAGGATAAACAGATATTAAATAACTCTCCTGGAATATTCTATTACATTGAAAGTCCATGATACCAGAGACAGTAGTCTATTTTGGTTTATAGAGCACCCACAACCTAATACTTCAAGCTAGAAATACCACAGAGACCATGGAGTTCTCTGGACCTTAAGGACCCATTGTGGATGCTTCTCATCATCTCTCTTCTTCTTCTTCAAGTTCATGGATCATTTTACCATTTGCTTCTATAAGTAATTAGGATGAATCAGTCAGCACACCCCTCCCCTTCTCTCTCTGAATTGTTTGCTGACAGAACAAATAGAAATTGTCCCAAATTTAGCTTGTGAATTATCTGGGGTTCTCCGTCTCTACTCGGTCCCCAGTTTCCTGCCTCTTACTACCAACACCCACCAGTTCCTGATGATCACAGAGCTTCGGGCACTCATTTTGGTCTCCTAACTTGCAACCATGCTTTAGAAAAGGATAGGTACTAATTACTGAGTCAAAAATAAATTGAATGGGAGAATAAATAAAATAGCAATTTCTGCAGAGGAGCTTATGCTTTATCTGCATACAGGGTGGGGCAACAGTAGGTTTACAGTTATTTGTATGGAAAATAATACAATCATTAATAAACAAGAATGCACCCTGGCTGGTTGGCTCAGCAGTAGAGCATTGATTGGCCCAGCATGTGGAAGTCCCGGGTTTGATTCTCAGTCAGGGCACACAGGAGAAGCACCCATCTGCTTCTCCACCCCTCCCCCTCTCCTTTCTCTCTGTCTCTCTCTTCCCCTCCCACAGCCAAGGCTCCATTGGAGCAAAGTTGGCCCCGGCTGCTGAGGACAGCTCCATGGCCTCCACCTCAGGTGCTAGAATGGCTCTGACTGCAACGGAGCAACACCCCCGATGGGCAGAACATCACCCCTTATGGTCATGCTGGGTGGATCCCAGTTGGGCACATGCAGGAGTTTGTCCGTCTTCCCACTTCTCACTTTGGAAAAATATAAATAAATTAAATAAACAAACAAACAAGAATGCAAGAATAAGCTCTGTGCTTCATGCCCCGCCCTGTATATGGTAAAAGTTTGATAAACTACTGCAGAACTTCAAAGTTATCCTCAGATTATTCTCTATGTAAAGGATAATAATAGATTTGAAATAAATCAGACACAACCAAAAATGAGAGGGAAAGCACTGCTTAGATACTAAATTATAAAATCTAAAACGTCTTTCAATAAGCAGGTTTTACATGAGAAAAACACCTACTAAATATGCACAATATGACCTTCAGAAGAAAATGTTTTTCGTAGAAATAAAATAATTCTTTTTTGCTAAAACAGAAACATATCTATGTCTATATTATAAAGTTATACATATTATATCTCTGCATTAAACTGACAGATAAAGTCAGAAAAGTGCTAAGTCACATTAAAACAACCTCTTTTTATCCCATAAACATCATCATGCTGTTTAAAATGTTTATAATAAAAATTTAAATAATATTTTCTGATCCATCCATGTTGTCACAAATGGCAAGATTTCATTCATTTTTATTGATGTGTAACATTCCACATCTTTATCTGCTCACCATTGATGGACACTTAGGTTGCATCCATATCTTGGTTGTTGTAAATAAGTCTATAATGAACATAAGGTTACACATATCTTTTCAAATTAGTGTTCTTTGGATAAACACCCAGAAGTGAAGTTGCTAGGCTATATGGTATATCTATTTTTAGTCTTTTGAGGAATCTCCATATTGTTATCCATAGGGGGTATAATTTGCAACAACATGGATGCATTTAGAGGGTATTATGCTAAGTGAAATAAATCAAACAGAGGAAGACAAATACCATATGATTTCACCTACATATGGAATCTGAAAACAAAACAAACAAGCAAACAAAATAAAAACAGATTCACAGAGGCCTGACTGGTGGTGGCACAGTGGATAGACTGTCAACCTGGAGCACTGAGGTCCCAGGTTCTAAACCCCGAGGATTTGAGTGCAGTCTGACCAGCCTGAGTGTGGGGTAGCTGGCTTGATCCCAAGGTCACTGGCTTGAGCAAGGGGTCACTGGCTTGGCTGAAGCCCCCAAAGGACATATGAGGAACAACCAATGAACAACTAAAGTGACACAAGTAAGTTGATGCTTCTCATCTCTCTCCCTCTCTCTTCCTCCCTTTCTCTCTCTCTCTTTCTCTCTCTCTCTCTTTGTCATAAAACAAAGTCATAGAAACAAAGACCCAAGGGATGGTTACAAGAGGAAAGGGTTGGGGAACTTGAGTGAAAAAACAAAGGAGGATATAGTTAATAATATTGTGATGTTTGCACAGTGACAGATAATTAGTAGACTCAGTGGGTATAGTGTAGTGTAAGGTATAAAAATGTCTAATATTGTACACCTGAAACTAATATAACACATATAAAAGGGTATATCAATGATACTTAAATAAAAAATAAATTTAAAATAATAATTAAAATGAGATAAAGAGGAGAATCAAAGCATACCAAAAGAGTAATCTTATTAGAAACACACTCTAATTTTATCTCTTATGTTTCTTTTTTCTTATTGATTTTAATTTATGTGTTTACATAGATTCTAGTGTTGCCCCAAATGCAACCCCCCTCCCCCATATTCCCCTAAACATCTCCCTTGCCCCCCTCCCCACAGCACCCTCCCCCCTTCCCTTCAGGTTTATCCCATCCTCTCATCCTCTTTCCCTCTGTCCTCTTTTCTTCTGGTCCCTTTGATCCCTCCTCTGTCTCAATTCCATTCCTCAGTTCACATTGTTCATTGGATTCCTCAGATGAGTGAGGTCATATGATATTTTTTTTCTGCCTGGCTTATTTCACTTAACATAATAGTTTCCAGGTCCATCCATGTTGTCGCAAAAAGTAACATTTCCTTCTTTTTCAAGGCCCAATAGTATTCCATTGTGTATATGTACCATTGCTTTTTAATCCACTCGTCCACCGATGGGCACTTGGACTGTTTCCAGATCTTCACTATTGTGAACAATGCTGCCATAAACATGGGGGGTGCATTTCTCCTTTTGAAACAGTGCTATGGTGTTCTTGGGGTATATTCCTAAAAGTGGGATAGCTGGGTCAAAAGGCAGTTCGATTTTTAATTTTTTGAGGAATCTCCATACTGTTTTCCACAGTGGCTGCACCAGTCTGCATTCCCACCAGCAGTGCAGGAGAGTTCCCTTTTCTCCACATCCTCGCCAGCACCTATCCTGTGTTGTTTTGTCAATGAGCGCCATTCTGACTGGTGTGAGGTGATATCTCATTGTGGTTTTAATTTGTATTTCTCTAATGATTAGTGATGTTGAGCATTTTTTCATCTGCCTATCGGCCATCTGTATGTCCACTTTGGAGAAGTGTCTATTCATTTCTTTTGCCCATTTCTTGATTGGGTGGTTTATCTTCCTGGTGTTGAGTTTGATAAGTTTTTTATAAATTTTGGATATTAACCCTTTATCAGATGTATTGTCAAGTATGTTCTCCCATTGTGTAGTTGTCTTTTTATTCTGTTCTTATTGTCTTTAGCTGTGCAGAAGGTTTTTAGTTTGATATAGTCCCATTTGTTTATCCTTTTATTTCCCTTGCCCGTGGAGATAAATCAGCAAATATATTGCTGCGAGATATGTTGGAGAGCTTACTGCCTATGTTTTCTTCTAAGATGCTTATGGTTTCACAGCCTACATTTAAGTCTTTTACCCATTTTGAGTTTATTTTCGTGAATGGTGTAAGTTGGTGGTATAGTTTCATTTTTTCGCAGGTAGCTGTCCAATTTTCCAACACCATTTGTTCAAGAGGCTGTCATTCCTCCATTGTTTGCTCTTACCTCCTTTGTCAAATATCAGTTTCCATAAAGGTGTGGGTTTGTTTCTGGGTTCTCTGTTCTGTTCCATTGATCTATATGACTTTTCTTATGCCAGTACCAAGTTGTTTTGAGTACAATGGCCTTATAGTATAACTTGATATCAGGAAGTGTGATACCTCCCACTTTATTCTTCTTTTTCAAGATTACTGAGGCTATTTGTGTTCTTTTTTGGTTTCATATAAATTTATAAAATATGTGTTCTATATCTTTGAAGTAAGTCATTGGTATTTTAATTGGTATTGCATTGAATTAATAAATTGCTTTGGGTAATATAGACATTTTAATGATGTTTATTCTTTCTAACCATGAGCATGGTATATGCTTCCACTTATTTGTACCTTCTTTGATTTCTTTAATCAATGTTTCATAATTTTCTGAGTACAAGTCTTTAATCTCCTTGGTTAAATTTACTCCTAGGTACTTTATTTTTTTGGTTGCAATAATGAAGGAGATTGTTTCCTTAATTTCTCTTTCTGACAGTTCACTGTTGGTGTATAAAAATGCCTCTGATTTCTGAGTACAGTATTAATTTTATATCCTGCCACCTTGCTGAATTCATTTATCAGGTCTAGTAGTTTTTTGACTGAGACTTTAGGGTTTTCTATATACAATATCATACCATCTGCAAATAATGATAGTTTTACTTCTTCTTTTCCAATTTGGATGCCTTTTATTTCTTCTTCTTGTCTGATTGCTGTGGCTAGGACTTCCAGAACTATGTTGAATAAGAGTGGTGAAAAGGGGCACCCCTCCCCCCCTGCCTTGTTCCTGATCTTAAGGGGATTGCTTTTAATTTTTGCCCATTGAGTATGATCTTGGCTGTGGGTTTGTCATAGATGGCCTTTATCATATTGAGGTATGTTCCCTGTATTTCCACTTTGCTGAGAGTTTTGAACATGAATGGGTGCTGGATTTTATCAAATGCTTTTTCTGCATCTATTGAAATTATCATGTGGTTTTTCTCTTTCCTTTTGTTTATGTGGCGAATCACATTGATTGATTTGTGAATACTGTACCAGCCTTGCCTTCCTAGAATAAATCCCACTTGATCATGGTGTATGATTTCTTTCATATATTGCTGGATCCAGTTGGCTAATATTTTGTTGAGGATTTTAGCATCTAGATTCATCAGGGATATTGGCCTATAATTTTCTTTTTTGGGTCGTCTTTGCCTGGTTTTGGAATTAGAATTATGCTCACCTCATAAAAGGAGCTTGGAAGTCTTCCTTGCTCTTGAATTTTTTGAAATAACTTGAGAAGGATAGGAGTTAGTTCTCCTTTGAATTTTGGTAGAATTCACTTGTGCAGCCATTGGGCCCAGGGCTTTTGTTTGTTGGGAGCTTTTTGATAACAGTTTCAATCTTATTATAATCAGTTTGTTTAGGTTTTCTGATTCTTCCTGATTGAATTTTAAAATATTATATGTTTCAAGGAATTTGTCCATTTCATCTAGGTTGTCTAATTTTTTGGCATATAGTCCTTCATAGTATTTTCTTACAATCCTTTGTATTTCTGTTGTGTCAGTTGTTATTTCTCCACTCTCATTTCTAATTTTATTTATTTGAGTCCTCTCTCTTTTTTTCTTGGTGAGTCTGGTTAAAGGTTCATCTATCTTGTTTACCTTTTCAAAGAACCAGCTTTTTGTTTCATTGATCTTCTGTATTGTTTCTTTAGCCTCTATGTCACTTATTTCCGCTCTGATCTTTATTATTTCCTTCCTTCTACTACCTCTGAGCTTTACTTAATGTTCTTTTTCTAGTTCTTTTAGATGCAGGATTAAGTTGTTTATTTGAGCTTTTTCTAGCTTCTTAAGGTATGCCTGTAATGTTATGAAATTCCCTCTCAGGACTGCTTTTGCTGTGTCCCATAAATTTTGAGTTGCTGTATGCTCATTTTCATTCATTTCTAGGAATTTTTTTTATTTCTTCTTTGATCTCATTGTTAACCCATTCGTTATTTAATAACATGCTATTTAGTTTCCAAGTGTTTGAGTATTTTTCAGTTTTTCTGTTGTGGTTTATTTTTAGTTTCATGCCATTGTGATCAGAGAAGGTGCTCGATATGATTTCAGTCTTCTTAAATTTGTTGAGACCGCTTTTGTGCCCTATCATGGTGTCTATCCTAGAGAATATACCATGAGCACTTGAAAAGAATGTATATTCTGCTGCTTAGGGTGAAAGGTTCTGAAGATATTTACTAAATTGAGTTGATCTAGTGCAGTGGTAGTAAACCTGGTCCCTACTGCCCACTAGTGGGCGTTCCCGCTTTAACGATGGGTGGTAGCAGAGCAACCAAAGTATAAATAAAAAGATAGATTTAACTATAGTAAGTTGTTTTATAAAGATTTATTCTACCAAACTTATCAAAAATCCGATATAAAGTACTTGGTAAGTAATTATTATTATATGCTTTAACTTGCTATAACTCTGCTTTATAAATTTTATAAAGTAAAGTTACTTCCCTACTTTATAAATCACCATTACTGTGGAACTAACTGGTGGGCGGTTAGAAAATTTTACTACTAACAGAGATACAAAAGTGGGAAGTAGGTATAAAAATGTTGACTACCCCTGATCTAGTGTGTCCTTTAAGTCTGCTGTTTCTTTGTTAATTTTCTTTCTTGAGGATCTATCTAGTGATGTTATTGGGGTATTGAAATCCCCTACTATTATAGTATTGCTGTTGATCTCGCCCTTTATATCCATCAAAGTCTGCTTTATATATTTAGGTGCTCCTATATTAAGTGGGTAGATATTTATGATGGTTATATCTTCCTGTTGGATTGCTCCATTTATCATTATGTAGTGACCTTTTTATCTCTTACTATAGCCTTTGTTTTAATGTCTATTTTGTCTGATATAAGTATTAGTACCCCAGCTTTTATTCCATTTCCATTTGCATGAAATATTTTTTCCATCCTTCTACCTTCAGTCTATATGCATCTTTTGTTTTAAAGTATGTCTCTTGTAGACAGCATATATGTGGGTCCTGTTTTCTTATCCACACAGCCACCCTATTTCTTTTGATTGGGTCATTTAATCCATTTACATTTAAGGTTATTATTGATATGTAGTTGTTTATTGCCATTTTATTCTTTAAAGCTGTATTTCTCTTTTGCTATATTCTTTTCCCCCTTTGATCTATTTAGAACAGGCCCCTTAACATTTCTTGTCACATTGGTTTGGTTGTAATGAATTTCTTGAGTTTTTTTTTTTAGTCTGGGAAGCTTTTTATTTCTCTTTTCATTTTAAACAATAGCCTTGCTAGATAAAGTAGTCTTGGTTGTAGACTCTTATTCTGCACTACTTTGAATATTTCTTGCCATTCCCTTCTGGCCTCAAATGTTTCTGTTGAGAAATTGGATGTCATTCTTATGAGGGCTCCTTGTAGGTGATAGTCTTTTTTTCTCTAGCAGTTTTTAATATTTCCTCTTTATCTCTTAGCTTTGGTATTTTTATTATGATATGTCTTGGTGTAGATTTCTTTGGGTTTCTCTTTAATGGAATTCTCTGTGCTTCTTGAACTTGTGTGACTTTTTCCTGCATCAATTTAGGGAAGTTTTTAGCTATGATTTGATTGAACAAAGTCTCTATCCTTTGCTTTTTCTCTTCCTCTTCAGGAATCCCTATGATTTGGATGTTATTTCTCTTCATGTTGTCACAGAGCTCTCTTAGACTTTCCTCAGACTTTTTGAGTCCCTTTTCTTTTTCCTGCTCTACTTCCATGCCTTCATTTATCTTGTCCTTTAACTCACTGATTTGCTCTTCAGCTTCATCCATCCTGCTCTTAATTCTTTACATTCTGGTCTTCATTTCTGATATTGTATTTGTCATTTCTGACTGAATCTTTTTTTATTATTTCAATGTTTTTTTATACTTGCTATCTGTTTATTTAGTTGTTCATTATGACCATCTGTTGTTGTTCTAAGATCTTTGAGCATCCTCACAATCATTATTTTAAACTCTGCATCTAGTAATTTGGTTATATGTAACTCATTCAAGTCCTTTACTGGGGATTTCTCTTGATTCATTTGGGTTGCATTTCTCTGCCTTCCCATTTTGTCTATGTATAAGAAGGGTGTGGCCACTGGAGTCCAAAGGGTGTGGCCTCTGTGTTCTCTAGGTGTGGTCTGTCTGTCGGCCCGCCTCCTCCTCTGCTGCTGCCTCAGGCATTTGTGTATAGGCGTTGCCAAGGCAGCCGCTGTCGCTGTGGTTTCCACCTCTCCTCCACGGGAGAGGCTATGTTCATGTGACCGGGTCTACAAACCTCAGCCATCACCCCGGCTGCAAGCCTCAAAACCATGGGCAGGGGTGATCACATTTGCTCAGCTGCAGGTCTCCCCCTATTCCCACATTTTCACCTCGCCCCTGTGGGCAGAGCTGTGCTCACACATCAGGCTGCAAGCCCCAGCTTTGTGGGCCCAGCAGGGCTGTGCCCCTGCACTCAGCCATGGGTCTCCGCTGTTCACAGGTCTTCACCACACCCCCACGGGTGGAACTGTGCTCGGGAGTCAGGCCACAAGCCCTGGCTCTGTGGGCTGGGCGGGGTTCCATGCCCGAACTCAGCTGCGGGTCTCTGCAGTTCCCAGGCTTTCACCTTTCCCCTGCGGGCAGGATTGCAGGCAGCCCTGCAGCCGGGCCGAACCACTTTCCTGCACCCCTTTCGCCCCCACCAGGCAAGAATGAGCTCACACCAGGCCTCAGTTGTGGCTGGCCTGGCTTCCACCCCTGCCAACAGGACCACACTTCCATGTCCTACCATCACCCGCCTTCTGGCGAGCCCTCAGCAGTGTGGGTGGAGGCACTGCACCTCAGACCCTAGCACTCAATACTATATTCCTTAAAGCTCCCTCCTTCTAGACGACTGTGCTCTCAGTGCCACGGGAGAGCTTGTTTGGTTGGTGTTCTGCTTCCCTTTGCTGGTATTGCTGGATCCAGGGGAAATATTCACTTCAGATTTGGGGAGTGACTCAGCCCATGGGTTAGAATGGCTGTCTCTCAAAGTGTTTCTCACTGTGCCTTCTAGATTACATTCTCTTCCTGCTACTCCGGTCCTCTCCTCTCTCCCCATCCCCTGGAGCCCTGGGTGAGTGGTTGTAAAAGAGGTTTTCTGTGCAGTCTCTTTAAGAAGAATCCTGGGAGAAATTTCTCTCTTTCTCACAAACAATATCCTGACTTGTTTTGCAGCTAAATGCTGTCCATATACTTCTTCTAGGCTCTGGGGCTGCAGGCTGGGGCTTTGTTCCTGGGGCCCAAGACCCTCCCCTCTCTGCTAAACTCACTTCCATCCACGTGAGTCTCTCCGGGCTGCCATTCACTCCCAGGAGCTGGGCAGCCCTCTCCGCGTTTCTGCTTTTTCTACCAGTCTTAGTGTGGCTTCTTCAGTGTTCCTTGATTAAAGAGTCCTCTTAGTTTAGTCCAAAGTTGGTTTTTCCAGATGATGGTTCTTAAAATTAAGTTGTAATCCACTTTGGTTCTGGGAAGTGGAAGTTGGTACGTCCACCTACTCCATCGCCATCTTGCTGCCTTTTCTTTCTCTTATGTTTCAGATTGAGGTCAGTCATTTACAAATAAACAGAAAAACTTAAATATAGAATAAAAGTTGAAGTATTTTGTGCTAAAAAGTGTGTAAAGTGACAGTAAAAGACTAAAGTGATTGAGAAAATAACTATCACCTAGCACATGTACTCTAAGAGAACAACAATTTAAACATTTAAAATAACAAATACTTATGTTTTTAACTTCTTAGAAATTGAGCTTGTACAGTTGAGAGGGTTAGAAAGCTTAAAAGCTTCTAGGGCTGAGAAAAGCTATGGAATCAGTGAAGCTGGAAAAGGTGTGGAGTGGGGGGGGTGTGAAGTGATGGGAGTGTTACTGAAATGGAAAGTCTGTTCCCTTCTGAGAAGCAAAAGCCTTTGCTATCAGATAGCCAGATAACTTTAACAAGTAGAGAAGTTCAAAAGAACTCAAAAATCTATACTTTCCTATGAAATCCACAGTTTTTTAAGTGTTAGAAACTAATTTTTTTTTAATGAGAGAGAGAGGGACAAACAGACAGGAAGTGAGAGAAATGAGAAGCATCAGTTCTTCGTTGCAGCACCTTAGTTGTTCATTGATTGCTTTCTCATATGTGCCTTGACTGGGGGCGTCGAGCAAAGTGATTGACCCCTTGCTCAAGCCAGCGACCTTGGACTTAAAGCCAGCAACAATGGGGTCATGTCTGATCCCATGCTCAAGCCAGTGACCCTGTGCTCAAGCCGGATGAGCCTGCGCTCAAGCGAGCAACCTTGGGATTTCGAACCTGGATCCTCAGCATCCCAGGTCAATGTTCTATCCACTGTGCCACCACCTGGTCAGGCAGAAACT
This sequence comes from Saccopteryx leptura, assembly GCF_036850995.1. Taxonomy (NCBI): domain Eukaryota; kingdom Metazoa; phylum Chordata; class Mammalia; order Chiroptera; family Emballonuridae; genus Saccopteryx; species Saccopteryx leptura. Next base: position 117,844,652 of record NC_089506.1, read on the forward strand.
AATATTTTTAATACAGTGATACACAGATCAAACCAAACAAGTTGGTGGGCCAGAAACAATCGGCTATTTTCTTCCCTGAGAACAAGAACCATGAGCTTTCTCAGGGAATGAGGATTCTAGAGTCACAGAATGGGCTGACATGGCTAACGTGGGAAACAGTTACATCTGGAAACAGAACAGATTTGAAAAAAGGAGTCTGGCTTACAAACTCAATATTTAACATTTTTTATAATTGACAATTTAAAAAAATAGACGTAAAAAAAGAAAAATACATTGGAGACACATTTTCTTTTGTCACATTTGAAAAGACTTAGCATTTTGAAGTGTAATGATTGAAAGAAGCATCTGTTATCTTCTTTAATTGAAATGATTATGCATTATATATTTTGTAACAGAGACAAAGACACAGAGAGAGGGACAGATAGTGACAGACAGACAGGAAAGAGGAGAGATGAGAGGCATCAGTTCTTCATTGTGGCTCCTTAGTTGTTCATTGATTGCTTCCTCATATGTGCCTTGACTGGGAGAGGGGGGCTACAGCAGAGAGAGTGACCCCTTGCTCAAGCCAGAGACCTTGGGCTCAAGCCAGCGACCTTGGGGTCATGACTATGATCCCATACTCAAGCCAGCGACTCTGCGCTCAAGTCAGCTGCCTCAGGGTTTCAAACCTGGAACCTCTGCGTCCCAGTCTGACGCTTTATCCATTGTGCCACCACCTGGTTAGGCTGCATTCTTCGGTGCCAGTTTTTCAAAAGGTCTGGTAAAACCACAAAATAGTTTATCCAACTTCCATAGCATAGTCAGATGCTTACTCATGAATTCAGTAAAAAATAAATTGATATTTAATATTTTCAGAATTTTAAAATGAATAGTTAAAAAATGCATAATTGGGTTTAATTTGCAAAAACAATGAAGCAATTCTTTTTAGTGAGGAAGGACCAGGATGAGAAGGGGGGAAAATGCCATTCATAGTTATCTTAAAAAAAAGGTGATGTTTCCAAGAATAACAACAACAACAAAAAGAAGTCTTTAAAGTATCATTTTCCTATTCCTATGTAAAAGATGTAAATCTCTGATTTTTGCATTTGTAGAAATTGAGTTTAAGGAGGGAGAGACCCGGCACATTGTTGAAATTGAAGTACTCTCCGATGGGGTTAGAGAGATGCGGGAGGCCTTCACCGTTCACCTGAAACCTGATGAAAGTATGTTCACAGAGACACAGGTGAGTGATCAAATGCAGATACAAATTCACGGCCAGTATTTTCTAAGGGAAACTGTATCCGAGCATCACAGAGCGTGCGATAAAGTCACTCCTGTCTTGCTTTCTTTGGAAAAATTACATTTGGCTCTACATCTGACCGCTTACCCTTCCCCCTTCAATCAGTAACAACTGGATGTGGGATTCATCCCCAAAGAGGAAGCATTGTCTCGGCACAAAGATGACATGTTGGCATTGATTCCAGCAATGACTCATTAGAACAAACATTTTAACCCACAAAATATTCTGCTGAGCTTCAAAATCCACACCTTTTCAACTTTATTAAATTGATGTCCAGAACCTCAGTGACCAAAATGTTAAGGTTCTAACACTTCTCTCTGTTTATTTAATTTATATTGTATCAGCAACCAAATTTTCTTGAAGATGAACATAATTTCCACAGATTTTTTTTTTTTATCTTTAAGCCTAAAGAAATTTTTAAAGCTAAATGAGTTTAGGAACAGACCAATGTTTATAATATCTAGACTCAAATTTACTCTAGTCCCTTGATTATTCATCTCAGTATTAGTATGAGATCAAATTAGGGAGATTTTCTTCCTTAAGTATCGATTATCATTTCATAATTTTTACTACTTCGTGAAATTTCTGCTACAGTGCCTTGCTTTACTTTAAAATCATATTTAAAATTTAGCCTGAATTGTGGTGGCATAGTGGATAAAGCGTCAACCTGGAACGTTAAGGTCACCAGTTGGAAACCCTGGGCTTGCCTGGTCAAGGCACATAAGAGAGTTGATGCTTCCTGCTCCTCCCTGCCTTCTCTCTCTCTTTTTCTGCCCCTCCCATCTCTAAAATGAACAAATGAAAACAATACATTAAAATTCAAGAAATATGGACAGAAAATCTTTTTTTTTTTTTTTTTGGTATTTTTCGGAAGCTGGAAACAGGGAGAGACAGTCAGACAGACTCCCGCATGCGCCCGACCAGGATCCACCCGGCACGCCCACCAGGGGGCGACGCTCTGCCCACCAGGGGGCGATGCTCTGTCCCTCTGGGGCGTCGCTCTGTTGCGACCAGAGCCACTCTAGCGCCTGGGGCAGAGGCCAAGGAGCCATCCCCAGTGCCCGGGCCATCTTTGCTCCAATGGAGCCTCGGCTGCGGGAGGGGAAGAGAGAGACAGAGAGGAAGGAGAGGGGGAGGGGTGGAGAAGCAGATGGGCGCTTCTCCTGTGTGCCCTGGCTGGGAATCGAACCCGGGACTTCTGCGCACCAGGCCGACGCTCTACCACTGAGCCAACCGGCCAGGGCCCAGAAAATCTTTTTTATAAGCCTTGATCACATAAAAATTAGTCTTTTGTTGTTATTTTTACGGAGCATTCTATTAAACTTTTTTGACTGAAAGAAACAGATTTACTCAAATCACTTCAAGTAATAAAAGTGTCTTTTTTTCTTCTTCTTCTTTTCCAAGTGAGAGACAGACTCCTGCATGCGCCTGAGCGGAATCCACTCAGCAACCCCCATCTGGGGCCGATGCTTTGCCCACCTGAGGCCATACTCATAACCAAGCTATTTTTAGCACCTGAGGTGGAAGCTCCATGGAGCCATCCTCAGTGATGCACTCGAACCAATTGAGCCATGGCTGTGGGAGGGGAAGAGAGGAAGTGAGGAGGGGGAGGGGTGGAGAAGCAGATGGGCAGTTCTCCTGTGTGCCCTGGCCGAAAATCGAACCCAAGACATCCACATGCCAGGCCAACACTCTACCACTGAGCCAACTGGCCAGGGCCATGAAAGCATCTTTTAAGAAGACACCTATAAATATAGGTTTGAAAACTATGACAGTTGGATATTGGAAGCTTATTTAGAAGTTAAGGCAAATTTCGCAGCAAGGTGTTCTGGTCATCTTACAGCAGCACCTGTCCACAAGGCCCTCTCTTGTCATGAGACTTGACTACTCCCTCTGCCTATGCCCAGGCTTCTGTGCCCCTGCCCACTGACAGCTTTGCTTTGCCAATGGCACCCCCTTCAGTGCAGCCCACAATGCTGCATAACCTCTAGGACCTGCTTCCTCTCAGGGTATCTGGAGAGCTTTCTTCCTACTATCAATTAGTTGACTTTTTCATGGCTTTTTTCCTTCACAACCCCAAAACAGAGGTATCTATTTTCATCACCATTTGGAGAAAAAAAATCAGAGCCCAACTATCTCGTGGATCACTAGCCAACCCAGGCTGGCCTGGGCTCAGGTACCCTCTCCTGGGATCATCAGAGATGGCCAAGGTGCCAGGGTCACATGGAGCAAACCACATAGGGCCTGCCACTCTGCAGGGTTTCTGTGTGTGACAATTTTATCATCATGAAGCCAAGGACTTGTTAGGCATCATGGCATTGTTCTGCATAGTAGAAGCACCAAACGTCAAACATTTCAATAATCATAGATAATTATCTTTTCCCCCTAGGTGACCAAAGCCATTGTGTATATAGAAGAAATGAACAGCATGGCAGATGTCACATTTCCTTCTGTCCCTCAGATTGTGTCCTTACTGGCATACGATGACACTTCCAGAGCTAAAGGCAGTGCTGGACCTGTGTCTGGCTATCCTGTCATCTGTGTCACAGTGAGTGGGAAATTGTGAAATATTACTTCAAATAATTATAGCTTAAGCAATATTGTATTGGCTTTGATAGAAAGAAATAATAGTGGGAAAATACTACAAGGTCTAAGCTTTGAACTTTGGAAAGGAAAATAGAATATTAATCAAATAAGGCTCCAATTTTTCTTCCTTTAGCCAACAAATGTTTATTAAACAATGTGTACATAGTGTGTTACCTCATGTTATCTCAGAGACTGCCACTGATAAAAAGAAAAATAAAGGTTGAACTCTGCACTCAAGGAATTAAAAAAATTAAAAAGAGAAAAACGTATGAGAATTAGTGACTATAAGACAGGTTGTAGACATTATCACGGGAATATCGCAGTTTCATGTATACAGGAAGGCTTAGGGTGGTCAGATGGCATTCCAATAGTTTAAGAGAAGAGTCAAATTAGAGAAAGTTATTCCAGGAAGAAGTGATCACATCACAAGCTACATCTAGAAGAATAGCATAAAAAATCCCAGCATATTATCATTGCACTTTTATTTGTCTGTTCCTGACTCTGAATTATAAGCTCCTTGCGAGCAAACACTGGGACTTATTAATTCTTATATCAGAATAGTCCTGGTATAATGCTCTACATAAAAATAGGTTCAAAAATAAATGTTTATTGGATTAATAAGGCAAAAATAATAATTTTGTGCCAAGTTATCGAGGTCTTTAAATGTTATGTGATGAAATGTGGGCTTTGTTTGTTGGGGATCAGGAGTTCTTTCAAGGAAGAATGGCCTGAGGGGAGAGGGTGTGCTGAAGAGTTACCATGGCAGCAGTGTGTCCCTTGCCTGGAAAGGCCCTGAATTGGGGAAGTGGTGCTGGGAATAGGAAGAGAGAAATTTACAAAGCATTGCAAAAGAAGAATCAACCAAGGTCACAAACTCCCAGATGTGGGACAAGATGAGAGAAAGGAGGGGAGAAGGAAGGAGAGGTGGAGGAAGGGCCAGAGAGAAGAGGGAAGGAAGATTCCCTCTCTCGTCATGATATGGGCAACTCCAATGAAACAAGGAACACTTTTTCTGTATCACACTAGAGGTGGGAACATCCCGTGGCTGTTTGACATGCAAGGTTAGAGTTCATAAAGGCAGTCGTGGCTAGAAGTAAACATTTGAGGGTTGCATGAATAGTGTGGAGAAATGGGCAAGAGGCATCAGTGAAAGCACAGTGACAGAACTCGAGAGAGATCATTTACACATTGTCCTTGCTGTGGCCCTAACGTAGGTCTCTGTTTCCATAGGCTTGCAACCCTAAATATTCAGACTATGACAAAACAGGCTCTCTCTGTGTGAGTGAGAACATCAATGACACTCTGACCCTGTACCGATGGCTGATTAGTGCGCCCACAGGCACTGACGGTGTAGCCAGCCCCATGAGGGAAGTGGACGTTGACACCTATTTCACGTCATCCAGGAGGATCACTTTAGACTCCGTGTACTTCCAGCCTGGCTCCCGCGTGCAATGCGCAGCACGCGCTGTGAACGCCGAGGGAGATGAAGGCCTGGAGCTGATGAGTCCTATTGTAACCATCAGCAGAGAAGAAGGTAACTCATTTGCTGTTTTCACAGGAAGACCATGGGCCACCCTGGAATAGGATAGAAGTCTAATTTTTGGTGGTTAATTCCTTCCAGTGCCCCGGGTATTGCATAATGTACTATAAGTACTTAAACATGATCATCCATTTTTTAAAATAAGTATTTGTTCCACATTTTAAAATCACTGATTATTATATGCCAGAGATTTTGCTGACATATAAATGCTTTATGTTTATAATAACTAATTAATAAATAAATAAGGCAAGACTACTGTCCTCAAGGGGTTTATACTCAAGTTGATGACACAAAGTTTAATGTGGACAGGGCACAGAAATGCAAAAGCCTTGGTGATTTGTTCTGCCTGGAGTGGGTCAGGAAATGTTATATTAAAGAAGGGATGCTTAATCCAAATCTAGAAAATCACGGAGAAAAAAAGCATGAGTAATTACTCATAGAAGCATGAAAAACACACAAACTGTTTGGGGAACTACAAGCAGAGATGTGGGAGCCATGGGGGAGGGACAGATGAGAGGCTGGGGTCTGAGGAAGTCAGCTCACGAACGAGGCCAGGGCCCTCCAGGTGCCTGGTACAGGAGTGGCAGTTCGCTGGGGACAGAAGAGGAAGGACTATGCAGGTAGAGAGGTATGTCCAGTGCCCGGCCCTGTTATTACAAAGGAGGTAGTGTTCAGGGACTGGAGCCTGACACATTGGGGGTGGGGAATAGGACATGGTTAAAGATAACAGTGAAGAAGACAGGAAATCCACTTTATAAGCCAATTCTTCACTCTGCAGAAAAACGTCTAAATTTTTTAAATAGCTGTCTATTTAGAAGATTATATTTCTAAAACTCCTATTTGCATACAATACTTGGGACATATTCCAACTGCATAAAGAAATGTTATGTGTACCACCTCCCACCATTATATAGTAAGAATCGATATTTATTGATATCATTTATACTAAACATGCTCTTTTATTAGGATTAAAATATGTGGTTTTTAAGTTCTCTTAAAACCAAACTATTTAGTTGGTATCCAAAAGAAATTAATGTCTTGACATGAGTCCTCCCGTTAATAAAACAGATAGCCCAGGTGCTGAGGTCTGCCTCTGGTTTCATTCTTATCCAAATAAATACCTATATCCCCAAATTTGTAAAAATAGAAAGTAAATTATATATTCTTACATGTCTTGAAATTGTAATTTAGTATCCTTTTCTCTCCCATGATACTAAAATGAAAACATCAAAATTCCCTTAAAGCAAATATTGGAGGAAGATTTTCATGTCAAAATTTTTAAGGATCACAGAAAGAGAGAGAGAAAGAGATAATGATTTATAATTTATGAAAAACATACTGTGAGAAATTGCATATATATAGAGAAAGCAATACATTTTGCTCTTGGATTCCAAAGAGACTTTAGCTCTTATTTTAAAAATGAGTGCTTTTTTAGTTTTATTGGCTTATAGGGTAATGTTTATTTTATAACTAGTGATAACTATATTATTATCAAATTCATTTAAACTACACTTACCTTTTTGCTATTGACTTTCAGTCATTCGTACTCTGTCTGTTCATACTTTATATTAAAATGATTTTGTGAACAGTCTCATGACCTAGAATGTTCAGCACATATTAAACCACTTTGAACACCACTATTTTTTTCAAACTTTATTAAACACCCAAAATGTTGAAAAGTAGCCACTAAACTGTTTGGTGTGATTCCCTCTCACACCTGGGTCTTCTGCATCCTTAGGCTGTCTACTCTCAGTAGTGCTTCAGTCCAGAGAGGATATTAAAGTGCATAGAAAAATAATAGTACCTATTTTTAAAATAGTCTTTAGGTGTTGTCCGTCATCTACTTTTAGCATGAATATGTTCATTTTTAGGTCTTTGTCAGCCTCGGGTGCCAGGGACAGTGGGAGCGGAGCCGTTCTCAGCTAAATTGCGCTACATGGGCCCCGAGGACCCAGAGTACATGAACCTTATCAAGCTCACAGTCATGATGCCACACACGGACGGTAGGTGGCTTGGCTAAACAAATCGTGAACGTGATTCCAGCTTCTCATTACTAGTTTCTGTTACTGACTTATTCCAAGTAACCATGAAGGCAGGGAGTGCTCAGTTTGCAACTTGACTTTTCAGTCTTTCTGCTTCTTTCAAATGTTTTCACCTTCTTTCTGCCCAGTTTTTTTTTTTACTTGACAGTGTAAGCATTCTCTAAAATTAGGAAAATTTAACACACATCCAAACACAATAATGCAATGAGTGAAACATTGCTTAACAGGTTAGCTTTTTATAAAATAGCACACGTGTGTCTTGAAAATTTTGGAACTTGAACTTAGAGTGAAGCATTTTGATATCTCAGTGCTCACCGTCAACAAGTATTTGCTATTTCATAGCTGTAGTTTATGAAATCCTTCCCAATACTTACCGCAATAACGAAGACACTTCCTAGGTAGTAAAATAGAACTTAAAATGCAACTATTATAGTTTGTGTTTTATTTTCCCTGGTTAAGGAAGTGTGGCCAGAATTTGTGAGTCAATAACTTTACCCACACTTACAAACATTTCCTCATATACAGAAGACATTTCCAAGTTGTATTCCACTCAATTGTACTTTATACCTGAAGTAAGTTGTTAATTATTACTTGGTTGTTAGTTATATATTAAGTGGCTAACAGAGAGGAAATGTTAGGTACCATCAGGAACTGCAAGGTGGAATCTACCTCCCTCAAAAAAGCCTTTTCTGTTTTTTAATACCAAAATTTGTGTTGAGGAGGGGATTAGGTTGACAGGAATCTGAATCTCTGTACAGCATATATTGGACCCCTCTACTGTATAGATTCACTTTGGTCATGTGACTCAGGGGTGCAAAGGGCTAAGGAGAAACCCATCAGGCAAAAACAGACCTACAGCAGTGCGAGAACAAGGGTGGAAGAGTCAAGTAATATCTTAGCATTGCTATGAAAATAGCTTTAATGTTATAGATCTCCTGAAAAATTCCCAGGACCCCCAGGGGCCCTATGGCACCACTTGGATAATCACTGCTCTGCAGTATTTTATAAGACTGGTCTTCTCAAGAGACAAAGGACTTATAATGTTCTAAGCCCTTTGCTGTTCACAAGAGTGGTAACGCTGATTACAATTCCTCACAGGCATGCTCCCTGTGATCTCCACTAAAGAACTGTCCAACTTTGAACTTACCCTCAGTCCCGATGGCACAAGAATTGGGAACCACAAGTGCTCGAATCTCCTGGACTATACTGAAGTAAAGACCCATCATGGCTTTTTAACTGATGATACAAAAAATCCAGAAATAGTTGGAGAGACGTATCCTTACCAGTACAGCTCATCCATCAGAGGGTCCAGCACCTTACGATTCTACCGAAACTTGAACTTGGAAGCCTGTTTGTGGGAGTTTGTCAGCTACTATGACATGTCAGAGCTTCTCACTGCCTGTGGAGGCACTGTTGGAACAGATGGACAGGTATGAATTGTTAACCTCTGAACCTTAGTCATTGGTAAACCAGTTGGTTTGTTCAGTTACAAAGATTTGGACTAAATCCCAACTCCTGTCTTCCATCTTGGTGATTTAGGTCACTAGGTACAAGAAGGACCAATAAGGGGCATGGGTGGTGTGAAAATCCATGTCTGGAACAGTGTGCCAAAATACATGTATTTTTCTTTAGCAATGCTTTGAATCTGCTTGATATAAAAATCAAAATGCTGATTAGTCTTTAAAGTATACATTCTCCAGCAGCACTTTTCTCTATTTTACATATACAATCCTGTGAAAACCCTACAGTTTCCTTCTTAACCTTTATTCTGTTATGTCTATCCACTTCTTTAGGGTATCAAGGGTTTTTTCCTTTTTTAATTTATTTTTTATTCAATGAGAGGAGGAGAGGCAGAGACAGACTCCCACATGCACCCCAGCCGGGATCCACCTGGCAAGGCCACTAGGGGGCAATGCTCTGCCCATCTGGAGTTTGCTCTGTTGCTCAGCAACTGAGCCTTTCTTAGTGTCTGAGGCTGAGGCCATGGAACCATCCTCAGCATGGGGAGCCAACTCGCTCTAATTGAACTATGGCTGCAGGAGAGGAAGAGAGAGAGAGAAGCGAGAAGGGAAGGGGTAGAGAAGCAGATGGGCGCCTCCCTGTGCGCCCTGACTGAGAATCAGACCCGGGATATCCACACACCAGCCAACGCCCTACCACTGAACCAACCGACCAGGGCCCCAAATCCTGCCCTCTACTGTGTTCACCTCTCTGGCCAAATCTTACCATAAAATGCTCAGCTAACCTTACTGTCCTTTCCTGGGTTTTATATTTATTACAGTTTCTCTATTTGATTTTTTAAGTTCAGTATTTTTTCTTCTTCCCATGACCACTGCTAGCGAGAAAATCCATTGTGATGACTGCAGTTAGTTGAGCCACCTAAGGTTCTCCCGTGTTAGGTGAAAACGGGCAACTTGCAGGTTTCAGTAAGTTTTGTCTGCCTGAGAGACTAAAGTTACATGACACTAGGAACAAAAGAATGTGCAGTTAAAAATTATCTAAGCATCCCGTTATTAACCAGTTTGTGTTATTTTCTTAAGTAGTGTGGCCAGCTTATTGTATGAATTTCTTCTGAAAAGATTGTTCTGCTTTTGCATCATTGAAAATAAATTTAATAGCATAACCATGATGATCAACATCAGAGAGATGACTAGATTCAAAGAAAAACATTAAAATCTCAGTACCTTGGGGCCCTGGTCGGGTGGCCTTATGGATAGAGTGCCCTCCCGGCACACAGCGGTTGTGGGTTCAACACCTCCTCAACCAGGGCACCTAGGAAAAGCAACCAATGAGAGCACAGCTAAGTGAAACAACAAATTGATGATTCTCTCTCTCTCTCTCTCCCTTCACCTCTTTTCTCTATTTCCTCTCTCTTTCTCTCTTTCTCCCCCTGCAAAATCAATGGAAAAAATTATTTTAATTTTAATTTCAGGACCTTGTTATAAAATTCTAAAGCCTCAGTGTAAATGGCCAAAAAATCTAATAAAGTGTGTTGCTTAATCTCTTAGAGTGAAACTCAGAGAACGCTGTCTCATTTCCTCTACTTTCTTCCTTGTACGTAAACTTGTTCCCTAGCTATTGATCATCTTCTACATTCTGTCCCCTGCCCCCTTCCCCCTGCCCCCTGTCCTCTGTTCCCCGCCACCCACCACGCACCTCACAGTCCTTTTTCAAATAGAGGTGAGGGAGGAGAAAATATACGTTAAGATAGAAGAAATCAGCCTGACCAGGCTGTGGTGCAGTGGATAGAGCATCGGATTAGGACGCAGAGGACCCAGGTTCGAGACCCCGAGGTTGCCAGCTTGAGCACAGGTTCATCTGGTTTGAGCAAAGCTCACCAGCTTGAGCCCAAGGTCACTGGCTCGAGCAAGGGGTCACTCGGTATGCTGTAGCCCCCCCAGTCAACCTCATATTGATTTCACATATGAGAAATCAATCAATGAAGAACTAAGGTGCAGCAACAAAGAATTGATGTTTCTCATCTCTCTCCCTTTCTGTCTGTCTGTCCCTATCTGTCCCTCTCTTTGACTCTCTCTGTCTCTGCCACACACACACACACACACACACATACACACAGATAGAAGAAATCAAATTTTTTGAGATATTTTTCTTATTTTTCCCCATTAATTTTAGGTTCAAGAGAAAAAGAAAAAAAAATATCACTAGCAATAACAATAATGATGGTGATAACAATTATTTAATGTTTACTATGCACCTGCCCTTCTAAGTACTTTATATACTGTCACTAATTGTGTCTTCACCACAACACCCTGAGACAAGTACTGATCTTGTCCCTTTTTTAGAGATGAGAAAGCTGAAGCAAAGAGAATCCAAATGGCTTGCTTGGGCGAGTCTCTTGTAACACTATGCTCTTCACCAGAGTGTGGTATTTATCTGAACATTTAAGCCAATTAAACTGTCATTTAATTGGGTGAATATGAGGAAGGCATATGGTTAACAGATGTGACTGCAAAAAAAAGACCTAGGACCCTTTTCCCCTATTCTGGGCTCAACAGTGCTGCCCAACCGCTTATCTTAAGGATTCCTGCTACATATCCTCTGTTGCGACGGAAGGTAGTGCAGTGACAACTACTCAATTGCTTCCAAATTTAGTGCTGTAAATGCTGTTATTTCTTTTCCTCAATGATCACTCAAAATCTTCCACTAGTGAAAGGAAGAAAATGGCTTGTACAAAATCAGGTTCACATGTAGTTGGCAATGCTGAACTGAATCGTGTTGATAAATATCATTTCATTGTTTTAGGTCCTAAACCTAGTGCAGTCCTACGTGACTCTCCGAGTCCCTCTGTATGTTTCCTACGTGTTCCATTCCCCCGTTGGAGCAGGAGGTTGGCAGCACTTCGACCTGAAGTCAGAGCTCCGTCTAACTTTTGTGTATGACACTGCCATCTTGTGGAACGAAGGAATCGGCAGTCCACCCGAAGCCGAACTCCAAGGTGGGTTCCTCCAGACTTGGGGGAAATGTACCTATTTGAATTACAGAAGAGGAATTTTTACAGTCACTAAAAGTAATCAAAACAATTTTTTATAGTCAGCATTTTCAGATTATTTTATTTTTATCTTTAAAAAAACCCTTTATTTTAAACTAAATCATGTCAGTGCCTCAAGTTTTGTGCAATATGTGATGATTAAATATAATATCTACATTTCATGGTTACTTAACTCTCATAGTCCATTTGAGGTGATTAATTGTTTGTGTGTTACACAGCACAATCTAACTATTTCCCTTGATTCTATAAAATGGATAGAGGATGTTCCAGGTGAACATAAAGAATTAACCCAAGAAGAAAAACCTCATCCACATCTTTGTTTCTGAAAATGGGAGGTGTGTTTTAACATACTGGATTCTTTTTTTTTTTTTTTTTTTTTTTAGTTTTACTAGGGTGACATCAATAATTCAGGGTACATATGTTCAAAGGAAACATATCTAGGTTATTTGTCGATCGATTATGTTGCATACCCATCACCCAAAGTCAGATTGTTTTCCGTCACCTTCTATCTGGTTTTCTTTGTGCCCCTCCCCCTCCCCCTTCCTCTCCCCCCGCCCCCCGTAACCACCACACTCTTGTCAATGTCTCTTAGTCTCATTTTTATGTCCCACCTACATATGGAATAATGCAGTTCTTGGTTTTTTCTGATTTACTTATTTCACTCCGTATTAATGTTATCAAGATCCCATTTTGTTGTAAATGATCCGATGTCATCATTTCTTATGGCTGAGTAGTATTCCATAGTGTATATGTGCCACATCTTCTTTATCCAGTCTTCTATTGAAGGGCTTTTTGGTTGTTTCCATGTCTTGGACACTGTGAACAATGCTGCAGTGAACATGTGTCTTTACATATCAATGTTTCTGAGTTTTGGGGGTATATACTCAGTAGAGGGATTGTGGGTCATAAGGTAGTTCTATTTTCAGTTTTTTGAGGAACCACCATACTTTCTTCCATAATGGTTGTACTACTTTACATTCCCACCAACAGTGGATGAGGTTTCCTTTTTCTCCACAGCCTCTCCAACATTTGCTATTACCTGTCTTGTTGATAATAGCTAATTTAACAGGTGTGAGGTGGTATCTCATTGCAGTTTTGATTTGCATTTCTCTAATAACTAATGAAGATGAGCATCTTTTCATATATCTGTTGGCCATTTGTATTTCTTCCTGAGAGAAGTGTCTGTTCATGTCCTCTTCCCAATTTTATTGGATTATTTGTTTGTTTGTTGTTGAGTTTTATGAGTTCTTTGTATATTTTGGATATTAGGCCCTTATCTGAGGTGTTGTTTGAAAATATCATTTCCCATAGAGCTGGCTGTCTGTTTATTTTGTTGTCAGTTTCTCTTGCTGAGCAAAAACTTCTTAGTCTGATGTAGTCCCATTCATTTATTTTTGCCTTCACTTCCCTTGCCTTTGGTGTCAATTTCATAAAATGCTCTTTAAAACCAGGTCCATGATTTTAGTACCTATGACTTCTTCTATGTACTTTATTGTTTCAGGTCTTATATTTAGGTCTTTGATCCATTTTTGAATTAATTTTAATACAAGGGGACAAACTAGTCGAGTTTCATTCTTTTGCATATAGCTTTCCAGTTTTCCCAGCACTATTTGTTGAAGAGGCTTTCTTTTCTCCATTGTGTATTGTTGGCCCCTTTATCAAAAATTATTTGACCATATATATGTGGTTTTATTTCTGGACCTTCTATTCTGTTCCATTGGACTGAGTGTCTATTTTTCTGCCAATACCATGCTTTTTTGATTGTTGTGGCTCTATAATATATTATAGTTTGAAGTCAGGTATTGTAATGCCCCCAGCTTCATTCTTTTTCTTTAGGATTGCTTTGGCTATTCAGGGTTTTTTATAGTTCCATATAAATCTAAATATTTTTTGTTCCATTTCTCTAAAAAATGTCATTGGAATTTTGATGGGAATTGCATTAAATTTGTATATTGCTTTGGGTAATATGGCCATCTTGATTATATTTATTCTTCCTATCCAAGAATAAGGAATATTCTTCCATCTCATTGTATCTTTTTCGATTTTCCTTAACAATGCTTTGTAGTTTTCATTATATAGGTCCCTTACATTCTTTGTTATGTTTATCCCTAGGTATTTTATTTTTTTGTTGTTGTTGCAATCGAGAAGGGGATTATTTTTTGAGTTCATTCTCAAATGTTTCATTGTAGGCATATAGAAAGGCTATATGGACTTTTGTATGTTAATTTTATATCCTGCAACCTTACTGTATTGGCTTATTGTTTATAGTAGTCTTTTTGTAGATGCTTTGGGGTTTTCGATGATTAGGATCATGTCATCTGCAAAAAAGTGATACCTTTACTTCTTCTTTTCCGATATGGATGCCTTTTATTTCTTTATCTTGCCTGATTGCTCTGGCTAGAACCTGTAGCACCACATTAAATAAGAGTGGAGAGAGTGGACAACCCTGTCTTCTTCCTAATTTAAAGGGGAAAGCCTTCAGTTTTGTGCCATTTAATATGATGTTAGCTGATGGTTTATCATATATGACCTTTATCATGTTGAGATATTTTCCTTCTATACCCATTTTGTTGAGAGTCTTAAACATAAAATTGTGTTGTATTTTTATCAAATGCCTTTTTTGCATCTATTGATAAGATCATGTGGTTTTTGTTCTTTGTTTTGTTGATATGGTGTATTACATTAACCGTTTTACGTATGTTGAACCATCCTTGAGATTCTGGGATGAATCCCACTTGATCATGATGTATTATTTTTTTAATATGTTGTTGTATTCGATTTGCTAGTATTTTGTTTAGTATTTTAGCATCTGTATTCATTAGAGATATTGGTCTGTAGTTTTCTTTTATTGTGCTGTCCTTGCCCGGTTTTGGTATGAGGGTTATGTTGGCCTCATAAAATGTGTTTGGAAGTATTCCTTCTTCTTCAACTTTTTGGAAGACTTTGAGTAGAATAGGAACCAAGTCTTCTTTCAATGTTTGATAGAATTCACTAGTATAACTGTCTGGGCCTGGACTTTTATTTTTGGGGAGGTTTTTAATAGTTTTTTCTATTTCTTCCCTACTAATTGGTCTGTTTGGGCTTTCTGCTTCTTCTTGACTCAGTCCAGCAAGGTTGTATTGTTCTAGGAATTTATCCATTTCTTCTAGAGTTTTGAATTTAGTGGCATAAAGTTTTTCATAGTATTCTACAATAATACTTTGTATATCTATGATATGCGTGGTAATTTCTCCTCTTTCTTTTTGGATTTTGTTTATATGAGTCTTGCCAAGGGTTTGTCAATTTTGTTGATCTTTTCATAGAACCAGCTCCTTGTTCTATTAATTTTTTCTGTAGTTTTTCTGTTCTCTATTTCATTTATTTCAGCTCTGATTTTTATTATCTCTTTTCTTCGGCTGGTTTTAGGTTGTATTTGTTCTTCTATTTCTAGTTCCTTAAGGTGTAAAGTTAAGTGGTTCACTTGGGCTCTCTCTTGTTTTTCATAAAGGCCTGAAGTGATATGAACTTCCCTCTTATCACTGCTTTTGCTGCATCTCATAGTTTCTGATATTTTGTATTGTCATTTTCATTTGTCTGTATATATCTTTTGATCTCTCTGTTTATTTCTTCTTTGACCCATTCATTTTTTAAAAGTATGTTGTTTAGTTTCCACATTTTTGTGGGATTTTTTTTCTCTTTTTTTTCAGTTGAATTCTAGTTTCAAGGCTTTATGATCAGAAAATATGCTTGGTACAACTTTGATTTTTCTGAATTTGCTGATGTTGTTTTTGTGGCCCAACATATGGTCAATTCTTGAGAATGATCCATGTACACTGGAGAAAAATGTATACTCAGACACTTTGGGATGAAATGTTCTGTAGATGTCTATCATATCCAGGTGCTCTAGTGTTTTGTTTAAGGCCACTATGTCTTTGTTGATTCTCTGTTTGGATGACCGATCTAGAGCTGTCAGCGGTGTATTGAGGTCTCCAAGTATGATTTTATTTTTGTCAGTTTCTGTTTTAAGGTCAATAAGTAGCTCTCTTATATATTTTGGTGCTCCTTGGTTTGGTGCATATATATTAAGAATTGTTATGTCTTCTTGATTCAGCATCCCCTTAATCATTATGAAATGACCATTTTTCTTTTTTTTTTTTTTTTTTTTTTTTTGTATTTTTCCGAAACTGGAAATGTGGAGAGACAGTCAGACAGACTCCCGCATGTGCCCTACCGGGATCCACCCAGCACGCCCACAGGGGATGACACTCTGCCCACCAGAGGGCGATGCTCTGCCCCTCCGGGGCATCGCTCTGTTGCGACCAGAGCCGCTCTAGCGCCTGGGGCAGAGGCCAAGGAGCCATCCCCAGCGCCCGGGCCATCTTTGCTCCAATGGAGCCTCGGCTGCGGGAGGGGAAGAGAGAGACAGAGAGGAAGGAGAGGGGGAGGGGTGGAGAAGCAGATGGACGCTTCTCCTGTGTGCCCTGGCCAGGAATCAAACCCGGGACTCTTTGCACTCCAGGCCGACGCTCTACCACTGAGCCAACCAGCCAGGGCCTGAAATGACCATTTTTGTCTCTGAATACTTTTGCTGTCTTGTAGTCAGCATTATCAGATATGAGTATTGCTACACCTGCTTTTTTTTTAATGTTATTTGCTTGGAGTATTGTTTTCCAGCCTTTCACTTTGAATTTGTTTTTATCTTTGTTGCTTAGATGAGTTTCTTGTAGGCAGCATACAGTTGGATTTTCTTTTTTAATCCATTCTGCTACTCTGTGCCTTTTTATTGGTGAGTTTAATTCGTTTACATTTAGTGTAACTATTGACACTTGTGGATTCCCTATTGCCATTTTATACATTGCTTTCTGTCAGTTTTGTGTCTTGTTTGATTCTTCTCTTTTGTTTTTCTATCCTTTGTTTTTGTTTGTTTGTATTCCATACTTCTTTCCTCTGTTGTTATCTTTTTTAAATCATGTGCTTCTGTGGTGGTTTTTAAAAGTGTGGTTACCATTAAGTAATGAAAAGGGTTCCTACCCTGTTCATTGTAATGCACTATCTTGTGAGTACTTCTGTACTCCATCGTCCTTTGCTACTGTTAATTTCCATCCTCTCCCCTTTTTTTTGTTTGTTTTTGTTACCACAGTTTATTTTGGTTTTATTGTTTTCTTGGTAGAGCTTTTACTTGTGGTTTTGTTTTGTTCTGTTCTTTGTATCTGGTTGGAAAACCCCCTTTAGTAATTCCTGAAGTGGGGGTTTTCTGATGATAAATTCTCTCATCTTTTCTGTATCTGTAAATGTTTTTATTTCTCCTTCATATTTGGAGGATAGCTTTGATGGGTATTGTATTCTTGGCTGAAAGTTCCTCTCTTTCAGGACTTTAAATATTGGGGTCCACTCTCTTCTATCTTAGAGAGTTTCTGTTGAGATATCCAATGATAATCTAATGGGCCTTCCTTTATATGTTGTATTCTTCTTTTCTCTGGCTGCCTTGAGAATTTTTTCTTTGTCATTGGTTTGTGCCAATTTCATTATGATGTGCCTTGGAGTAGGTTTGTTGGGGTTAAGAAAACTCGGAGTTCTGTTTGCTTCTTGAATTTGAGGCTTTAGTTCTTTCCACAAGCTTGGGAAGTTCTCATCTATTATTTGTTTGAATATGTTCTCCATTCCATTTTCTCTCTCTTCTCCTTCTGATATACTTATTATTCTTATGTTATTCTTTTTGATGCAGTCAGACAATTCCTGTAGGGCTTTCTCATTTTTTTAAATTTTTGAGTCTCTTTCTTCTTCTCTCTTTTGTGTCTCAAGTTGCTTGTCTTCTATTTCACTAATCCTACCTTCTATCTGGCCTGTTCTATTAGCTTGCCTCATTTTTCAGCCCATGAATTGAGTTTTTCATCTCTGTTTGATTTGTTTTTATAGTTTCAATTTTCTTGGTAATATATTTTTTGTGTTCATTGAGTTGTTTTCTGAGCTCCCTAAATTGCCTTTCTGTGTTTTCTTGTATATCTCTGAGTATTTATAGGATTTCTATTTTAAATTCTCTGTCATTTAGCTCCAAGGTTTCCAATATATTCAATTTTTTCTCCATAGATTTTTCCTCATCTATCTGTGCTACCTCTCTGTCTTTTGTATCCATGATATTCGATTTCCTTTTCCTTAATGGCATCTGAGGGTGGTTTTGTTGATAGTACTTTGCATTTAGTGTGGAACTGCTGGAGGCTCCAAGGATAGATTTTTCTGTCTCTGCTTGAAGATCTTGTTGAATTTTGGTGGAAATTTATTGGTATCACTCCTTACGGCACCATTTCTCTGACATCACTCCAACATCCTGGATTGTAATTCTGGCTCGACAGCTAACTAGCTGTGTGATCTTGAACATCATGCTTAACCTTTTATGGCACTCAAAATTTCTTCTGAAAGATAAGCTAGACTTCTAGTATTTCTTTGTGTTTTAAACTTAAATTATTCCATGACATTTTAGCAAAATGTTTTGGAATAATGGTGGTAAGTGCCACTAACTCTTGGGCCCAAAAGCATCTACAAAATTTTATTTCAGTCTCCATGTCAGAATCATAATTTAAAGTCCACACACATGACACTAGTTAACCCATTAGAACTGATGCTGCTTCTTCTCGGGCATATACTACTGTTCTGGTTAGATGTGTGTCTGAGCATCATGCCTGAATTACTTCTTATGAGCCAGAGGGAAAATACTGTTGGTAGTTCATCTCAAAATCTGATGTCTTAAACAAATTAAAATTACCTGAAAGCCACATATAAGGTATTATGTTTATCCTGAAAAATTATTTGACTATTTGATGTATTATATTTTAATTCCACATTTTGTCTTCTGCCTCTTCTATCAACTCAGAATTCTTCTGATAATACCCTGTGGCTAGAATGCTTACAGATGATGTAAATCTTCCTTCATTTTTGGAGGGAATTCTGTTTTTTAGCAGTACCTGGTCACCAATATTTCCCCTCTTCTACGCTGTCTGGCCGTAGGTTCTCTGTACCCAACCAGTATGCGCATCGGGGAAGAGGGCTGCTTGGTCGTGAACTTCAAGACAGAGGCTCAGTTCCATGGCTTGTTTGTGCTGTCACACCCTGGTAAGCACCATTAGTCCTTAGCAGTCACTCTCCGTACCATAAGGGTCAAGTTTTCCTGTATTCACACATGTTCCAGCATGCTTCCTTATGAGCTTTGGAGCCATTAATTTTAAATGAACTACCATATGTGCAGTTATCTATATGAAGGCTTGATAATTGTTTGGCTACATCTCTTAATCTACAAAATCATCATTATCTAATGTAGATTTTTTTTTTTTAGAGAAAATACAAAATGATTAAATCTAAAAGAAAACTCTACTAAGTTTAATTTAAATTAAGTTTCCTTTAGACAAAGAGCATAACAACAATAATCCCCTTTTCTGCTTCAATCCTGTTGTACAAAAATAATTGAATTTCAGTGTATTTATTCAACAAGGATTTCTCTATTTACAACTGTTTTCTAAGGACTGTAAGAAACCTTTATATTGTACTTGAATTTCAGACAGGATAACAAATTATCTTTAATTATTGGCTATGTAATTTTACTAACTGATGGACCATATTTTGAGTATCAACAAGATATAGTCACTAAAGTCCCAGGTCAATTTTTTTAATATAAAGGACATTTCATTAGAAATATTATTTTTTATTTGACTCTCTATATTACTGAAATAGTTTGTGTATTTTACTGATGTGCCAAATGATGCCAGATCGGTAGGGGGAAATAGTTCACTCACTGTATTCTATATCCTTCTTTTTCTAAGTGGTGCTCTTAACAAAGGAGATAATAAGGCTGAAAATTAAGGAATAGAAAGAGTGTTTATTGTGCTTTTATGAGACTGAGCTACAAGAAGTACAGAACCAAAAAAAAATTCATTTTTCTTCCATGTAATTGACAGTTCTGAAAAATGAGAATTTCCTAGCTTTTTGAGTTCTCATCCACATGTCTACCTTTCTAACAAACTGAATCTTTGTTTAGACATAATTGCTGGCAAGCTAATTAAAATTAGATTTTTTTGTATATAAATTTGGTTTTCCCAGCTTTATGAATGCTAATATATTAGGAAGTTCATCTAATAGCGTTGATGCACAATAAATGCATTCACATCAGGCTTCACTGCCCTGCTTTTCCTCCCTGGAAAGTGGCCTTGAACCATTTGAGCATTTCTGCATGATTAACTTTTTACAGAATTATATAGTGGAGCCTGACTGGTGGTGGTGGTGCAGTAGATAGAGCATCAACCTGGGATGCTGAGGTCACAGGTTCAAAACCCCAGGGTAGCCAGCTTGAGCGTGGGCTCATCTGGCTTGAGGGCAGGCTCACCAGCTTGAGTGTAGGGTTGCTGGCTTCACACAGGATTATCAACATGATCCCAGGGTCACTGGCTTGAGCCCAATGTTGCTGGCTTGAGCCTAAGGTTGCTGGTTTGAACAAGGGTTCACTGGTTCAGCTTGAGCCCCCAGTCAAAACACGTATGAGAAGCAATCAATGAGCAACTAAAATGATGCAACTATGAGTTCATGCCTCTCATCTCTCTCCCTTCCTGTCTGTCTCTGTCTCTCTTTCTCTTAAAAAATTTTAAAAGAAAGACTGAATTATACAGTAGAAAAAGCACTGAATTAGGAATCAGAAGGTACAGAAACCTAGATGTGTGATCTTGGCAGAGTCAAACTACTTCTCTGTTTGCAAAGTTAGAATACAACCCTGTTACTTTGTATTATAAGAATAAAAGCAAATAACTCTAAAGTACTTTGAAAACACTAAACTGCTATGCTTTAACCACCACACCATTGTTATTGGCACTTTTCCAGCATCCTTCACAAGCTCAGTGATCGTGTCCGCTGATCATCCCAGCCTGACTTTCTCCCTGCGTCTAGTAAGGAGTGAACCAACCTACAACCAGCCAGTCCAGCAGTGGAGCTTTGTGTCTGACTTTGCAGTAAGCAATTGAGGCTCTTACTTAATTTTACTTTTCTGTTACCTCCAATTGCACCGCACGTATTGAACTCCCTCTCTTCTCCTCAAAGGTACGTGACTACTCAGGAACGTATACAGTGAAGTTGCTGCCATGCACCACGCCACCACATCAGGAGTACCTCCTGCCAGTTACCTGCAACCCCAGAGAACCTGTCACTTTTGACCTTGACATCCGATTCCAACAAGTATGTCTCACAGAATTATTTTCCTGTGACTGACTGATAGAATCCCACTTGGGTATTGTTTGGTCTACTCTTATCGGTTGAAAAATAATTCATATAATGACTTTCATTCCTGCATCCTGCGGAAAAAAAGGAAGTCACGCAGGTAGGAAGGAAGGGAAGAAAGAAGGAGAAAAGAATTGCCCTTTAGCAGTTGTTGGTTCAGTATATAAAACCCATAATTTAAGAGTATGCTGGGTTATTTTTCCTTATCTGATCTTTTTCTGCCTTAGAAATTTGAGAATTTTTCCTGAGTTCTGTATTTCTTCATCTTGTTCTCGATCTTTAAGAAGAATAAGTAGCCTGTCGTTCATGCCATGTCAAAGCACCAAATTGCCATATATTATAAAAGAAATGTGATGGCACATTATGTCCCAGAATTTATACTAAACATTGGGCTGCCACTGACCATGATATTAGAAGTCTCTTATATGTCCCAATAAACCAATGGAAATGTGCTCAAGGAATACTAGTTAGTCTCATTGAAAAAAATGACTTAACCTCGCCAGTTTTGCCTTCTCCAGAAGGACAAAGCCAATGTCACCAATTCCCTAAGTCGGTTTGGTCAGACCTGAAAATGACTACAGCACTGTGTTTCGTACTTTCCATATCAGTGTACAGTAAATGTGTGTATCTGTGAATGATGTGTTTATGCACCGTCAGAACAAGCAACAGCACACCAAAAGGCTTTTACGCTTGGTTTTAGGTCAGTGACCCAGTCGCTGCTGAGTTCAGCTTGAACACCCAGATGTACCTGATCTCCAAGAAGAGCCTCTGGTTGTCCGATGGATCGATGGGATTTGAGCAGGAGAGTGATGTTGCTTTTGAGGAAGGTAGCCCTTAACAAATGAAAGGCCCTCTTTGTATGTTATTCATGGTATCTGTCGTGTTTTGTTTGTCAGAATTGTGTTTAAGGAAAGAAATTATAACCTCCAGTATGGTTTGAATAATATAACTGGGTCTTTATCACTGTGGCAGGGCTCGAGGTGGAGGGGATGGTGTCCCTGGGATTGGGTATATGTTACTGGATGATTTTATTTCTGAAGAAGTTCATCTCTACTTTTCCTTACTTAAGTGATTTTTGAAATAAGTCTGGATTTTTTTTTTCTTGAATGTATGTTCAAGTTTTCCAAACTCAACTGCCAAAGCTCCATGAGACTGTGAATGTCTCATGAGCCAGCATTGTGACTTTCTTGTTCAGTGGTGTATTCCCAGTAACCACATATGTAGCACATATAGTAGGAGTTCAATAATAACTGTGAAATAGATGCTTGAATACCAGGGAGTTTCCCTTAAACCCTCTTTCACACCCAGATGAAGTTAATCCAACTTTTTATTGATTTTTTAAGTGTTATTCTATAATATATTAGTCTGCATCTTGCCAACTAACTTATTTATGTAAACTAGACTTTAACCACAATGGGACATTATGGAAGTTAAGTTATAGGCCAACTCTTGAGGTTATTTCCACTACTGGCTGAATGTGTGAGGGTCCATACATATTCAGCCTCTTGTGGTCATTCTGCAAAGTGGTCAGTTCTAAGACCTGGGAGTGAACCAGGTCCTGAAGCTAACACGGAAAGGTCTCTAACACCTGATGCCACATTGAGAAGAGAAGGATTTTTTTTTTAGTGTCACTATTGTCACAGATTGCTTGCAGTGTCATGTAGGTGCACCTTATCATGTAGCAGCAATAACATTCCTGCATCTCTGTTTCAGGTGATACTATTTATGGCCGTGTGATGGTAGATCCTGTACAGAATCTGGGTGATTCCTTTTACTGCAGCATCGAGAAGGTGTTCCTGTGCACTGGAGCGGACGGCTACGTCCCCAAGTACAGCCCAAAGAATGCAGAATACGGTTGTCTGGCTGACTCTACTTCACTCTTACACAGATTTAAAATTGTGGTAAGTGTGGGCTTCAGTCAGGATGAGGTGGGTTAGGAAATGCTGTCTGTGCTCGCCTGCTCCCCTAACCAAAATCAAAACCAAATCATAGAACAACCACCCTCGAGAACCATCTGAAGACCAGCTTAACAAAACAATTACAAAAGGACATACAAAAGAAGCCACATTGAGGCCGCTGGAGGGATAGAAATGTAAATGGGCTGACCCCACACCCATGTGTGGTGCTAGGAATAGGGAAGGACATCTTGGCAGGGCAGGTAGCGAGGAGTACCAGCCGTGCTCTGGGATTACCAGCCCAGAGCACCACCTTTGGAAGAAGGAGTCTCCACAATATATGGCTATGAAGACCAGCAGGGATTCCTTCCAGGTGAGACAGAAGGTCGCTGTAGACCCTCTTAAGGTATCCTCTTAAAGGTCCAAGCACAGACTCACTTGCTCACACTCCACCTAAGCTCCAGTGCAGGGATAGAAGATGGAGCAGCTAGGAATTGTGTAGCTTCAGGATGACAGCTGGAGAGGCAAGTCTGTCCAAGACTGAAAGGCTGGTCAGCCTCACTGCATCCTCGTCAAGCTTGTCCCCCACGCAGCCAGCAGGTGCGGGATGGTGCCAAACCTGAGTCCCCATTAACCCAGCTACACTGCTTCCCCCACCCTGGTGATTCCTTGAGACCCGACCCTACCCAGCTCATGTACCCAGTTCAGACCTCTTTCAGCAGATATGCAGTACAAATGGCTGGGCCCTGGCCCATGTTGCATATGTTCCTAAACTCTCTCAAAGATCTACAAACTCACAAAAGCAAAGGTTAGCCTGGCTGTGCCCTGTACCCTTTGCTAAACAGCCCCAAACCCAGTACTAATGTCAGTCAGCCTCAGTTCACAACATGACCTCTCCCAGGTGCCCCCACACCCAGGACAGGCAGAGACAAATTACAGATCACTTTGTACTCCTACAGGTGGCCCCCGGCTGGCAACAAAACACAGCTGATCTTGGCCTGTACCAGAGTCCCTCCCAAGAGACCCCAGAACTGACACATTCAGTAGCCAGCTTCACACTGTACCGGAGCACAAACCAATTAGCTCCACAAACAGCACATGCGAAGGGTGGACTAAGCGGGCACCAGAGCCCTGCTAGTGCAAATCTCACTCCATGGCACCAGAGCCCTGCTGGTGCAAATCTCACTCCATGGCACCAGAGCCCTGCTGGTGCAATTCTCACTCCATGGCACCAGAGCCCTGCTGGTGCAAATCTCACTCCATGGCACCAGAGCCCTGCTGGTGCAAATCTCACTCCATGGCATCAGCCCCTGAACAACAGTTCATCCACTGTGGTCGCTACCAGTCCTCACAGCCAGTCAGCCTGAGGGTCTGTCTTACCCACTGATGTGCCAGCAGCAATCAAACCTCAAGTTACATCAAGAGAACATTCACAATTCGCAAAAGGGAGACCCTGGGGCATCCAGCTCAGGCGACCAAACTGACTGTGCCACTGAGGTTCACAAGACACTCACTGCAGAGCACACTTGGCCAGGAATGGGAGACAAAGTGGATCGACCTAACACAGAGAAACAAACCCAGGGAGGTTTGTTTGCAGCTGAAAAGTGACAAGGAAACGTGTCCCAAATGAAAGAGCAGAACAACACTCCAGGAACTGACCAGAATGGAGACAAGCAATCAGCAGATACAAAATTCAAAGCACCGTTTATAAAGATGATCAATTAACTTAGGAAAGGATAATGAACTCAGTGAAAATTTATACAAGACAGAAACCACAAAAAAGAGCCAGTCAGAAATAAAGAACACAGTAAGTGGAATGAAGAATATAGTAGATAGATTCAACAGTATATTAGATGAAGCAAAGTATCAAATTAGCAATCTGAAAAAAATAAATAGTGGAAAACACTCATTTGGAACAGCAAAAAGAAAAAAAAGAATTTAAAAATGAAGATATAGTTTAAAGGGCCTTTGGGACAACATAAAGTATACCAGCATTCACATCAGAGGGGGACCAGAAGGAAAAGAGAGAGAGCAAAGGATTGAAAACCTACTTGAAGAAGCCCTGGCCAGTTGGCTCAGTGGATAGAACATCGGCCTGGTACATGGATGTCCTGTGTTCAGTCCCCAGTCAGGGCACACAAAAGAAGCGACCATCTGCTTCTCTCTCCCCCACTTTCTCCCTCTTCCCCTCCCACAGCCAGTGGCTCTATTGGTTCAAGTGTGACCCAGAACCCTGAAAATACCTTGGTTGATCTGAGTATGTCAGCCTCAGGCACTAAAAATCACTCAGTACTTGAGCATTGGCCTCAGATGGGGTAGCAGAGTGGATCCTGGTTGGGGCAAACGTGGGAGCCTACCTCACTATCTCCCTTCCTCTCATCTAAAAAAATTTTTTTAAAAAAAGAATCCAGCAAAAACAACTGTTAGAGCTAATAACCAATTTAATAAAGTGACAGGATACAAAATTAATATTCAGAAATCAGTTCCATTTTCATGTACCAATAACAAACTATCAGAAAGAGAAATAAAGAAAATAATCCTATTTCCAATTGCATCAGAAAAAAATTTAAAAAATAAAAGTAACTAAGGAGATAAAAAACAAACAAAAAACTGTACTCAGAAAACTATAAAACACTGGAGAAAGAAACTGAAGAACATGCACATAAATGGAAGTAGATACCATGCTCATTACGGAAAAAATAATATTGTTAAACTACCCACACTACCCAAAGCAATACACAAATTCAATTCAATTCCTGTCTAAATACCAATGAGATTTTTTAACAGCACTAGAATATATAAACCTGAAATTCATGTGGAACCACAAAAGACCCCAAACAGTCAAAGCAATCTTGAGAAAGAACTAAGTTAGCTATCATGCTACCTAATGTTGAACTATAATACAAACTATAATTTAGTAAACAAAACAGCATGGTACTGGCATAAAAACAGAAACAGAAATCAATGTAACAGAATAGAGAGTTTTGTTTATTAGTCAACAAATAAAATTAAAATAAAAATTAAAAAACAGTTTGCTGTTTAAAAACTATTCTTTTTCATTTTGCAAGAACTAGTTCGAAGTATGCACACTGAAATCCCAGACAGATGAAAATGCTGAGTTTGAGACTTTTGGGGGGTTGGGGAAGGGAGATACAGCCTTTAAACTTCATGACAGTAGGTCTTTTCAGTTCTGTTTTGCACATTAATCACGTCCTTACCGCTTAACACATAAATACTAGGGAAATCCGAATTAATTTTGGTAATAACCCAGGCAACACAAATTGTGACTAATAAACAAAATCAACCCATGTCTATATGGTCAATTAATATTTAATAAAGGAGGCAAAAATATACAGTGGGTTAAAGGTAATCTATTCAGTAAATAGTGTTGGAAAAACCAGACAGATACATGGAAAAACATGAAAGTTGACCACACTTTTCTGCATACACAAAAATAAACTCAAAGTGAATTAAAGACTTAAATGTAAGACTTGAACCAGAAAATTCATAGAAGAAACTGTAGGCAATAAACCCTCTGACACCACCCTTAGTAGTATTTTTTATATGTCTCCTCATGTGAGGCAAACAAAAGAAAAATAAACAGATGACACTACATCAAACTAAAAAGTTTTTGCATAGCAGAGGAAATCATCAACAAAATAAAAAAACAACCTGAATAGGGGAATATATTGCAAATGACATATTAGTAAAGGGTTAGTATTCAAAATATATTTAAAAATTCATAGAACTCAGTAACACTAAAACATTCCTCTGTTTGAAAAATGGGCAGAGAGCATAAAAATGCATTTATCCAAAAAAAGATACTCATATGGCCAGCGAACACATGAAAAGATGCTCAACATCACTGTTCATCAGGGTAATGCAGATCAAGACCACAATGAGATACCACCTCCGACCAATTAGAACGGCTATTATCAAAAAGTCAACAAAATGTGTTGTCAAGGATATGGAAAGAAGGGAACCCTCCTGCACTGCTGGTGGGAATGCAGACTGGTGCAGCCACTGTGGAAAACAGTATGGAGGCTCCTCAAAAAATTAAAAATATAACTATCATATGGCCCACAATTCCACTTCTGGGTATTTATCTGAAGAAATCTAAAACACAAATTCAAAAAGATATGGGCACCCCTATATTTATTTCAGCATTATTTACATTAACCAATATGTGGAAGCAACTGTGGTATCAATCAATGGGTGAATGGATAAAGAAGATGTGTGTGTGTGTGTGTGTGTGTGTGTGTGTGTGTGTGTGTGTGATCTTACTCAGCCTTAAAAAATAATGAAATGTTACCATTGAGACAACATGGATGAATCTAGAGGGTATTGTACTAAGTAAAATAAATTAGTCAGAGAAAGACAAAAACAGTGTGGTTTCACTTCAGTGTAGAATCTAAAAAAGAAAATAACAAATAAATCAAAACAAAATTAGATTTATAGAAACGGAGACCAAAGGGATTATTACTAGAAGGGAGGGATTAGGAGGATATGTGAACATGGTGAAAGGGAGTATAGTCAGTAATATTGTGACAGGTTTGTGCAACGACATCGGATTACTAGAATTAGTGGGGTGATTACATTGCAAAGTATAGAAATATTGAAGCACTATTGTACATGTGAAACTAACATAACCAGTATAATATTGTATACCAACTATCCTTAAATAATTTTTTTAAGAAATGGCCAAAGGACCTGAATAACCATTTCTCCAAAGAAGACATACACATGGCCAATAGATATATTTTAAACAATGGTCAAAGTCACTCATGATCAAAGAAATGTAAATTAAAACTACAATGAGATATCACCTCACACCTATCAGAGTGGTTGTCATCAATAAATCAATAATGGTGTTGAGGAGTGTGTGGAGAAAGCAGAAAGACGCATAGGTACAAAGTACAAACTGAGGGTTGCTAGATGGAAGGGGGATTGAGGGGCTGGGTAAGAAAGAGAAGAGATTGAATGCAAATAAGCAGTTGCCAAATAGCCACAGGGATATAAAGTACAGCATAGGGAACATAATCAATATTATAATAACTATATTTGGTGTTGGGTGGGTACTATACTTATGGAGGAATCACTTTATAAGTTATATAAATATCTAACCACTCTCCTGTACCCCTGAAACTAATATAATGTTGAATATCAACTGTTAACCAAAAATTAAATTTGTTTAATTGGGGTAAGTGCTTTGACCCAAACAATGAACTAAGTACATGTTCAAAGTTAAGCATTTTTTTGTCTTATACTTTAATACAATGGTATCTATTCCAATGAAACTAAGTGGTAACATTTAATGCTTATTTGTACTTGTACAAAACTATGAGGAAAACATTCTGAGCTTGCAAAAGTTGGCATTTTCTACAACAGTCCTCATTTTCCTTATTGCTTAAAGGACAAAGCTCAGCCAGAAACACAGACTACCAGTTTTGGAAATATCCTGTTTAATGCCAAACTGGCAGTGGATGACCCTGAAGCTATTCTCTTAGTGAACCAGCCTGGATCCGATGGATTTAAAGTGGACTCCGCACCCCTCTTTCAGGTGGGACAATAACAAGTTCACTTCCAATAGCTGTACAGCCATGCGAGTAACTTAACATTTGAATGCCTTGGATGTCTCCTTTGTAAATGGTAGTAATAGCAATATTGCATTTGGTTTATGTGAACATTGAAGAGTAAAGACCCTCATTCAGTCCAGAATAAACCCAAGACTAATAGATGGGAACTCTGCTTTTCTTACTCAAAATTTCCTTCCTGTTGACTTTTCCTGACCATTTTTTATTAGAGTGATCTTCTGTGAACTGCTGGACTCAGACAAAGAGATGGGCACAGCCCATAAATCTCTACTTTCAAAGATTTAATAACCAAAATAAAAAATTGTAACCTATAGCTATACAGTATAAAGAGACACAAGTAACCATAACCATACTGAGCAGATGATTACGACAGATTCAGAGATGGGTTCACATTGTGAAACCTTGGGCAAACAAGTACATTTTTTAAGGATATGTACTGAAAATTATTCAGACAGAATGGGTTGGAGAAATGTGTGATTCTTATTCAACCTAAAGAGCAAATATTTTTTTTATTCATATTAGAGAGGTGGGAAGGGGAAAGAGAGAGAGAGAAGGGAGGAGGAGGAGCAGGAAATATCAACTCCCATATGTGCTTTAACCAAGCAAATCTGGTGTTTCAAACCGGAAACCTCAGTGTTCCAGGTCGATGCTTTATTCACTGTGCCACCACAGGTCAGGTGAGAGAATCTTAAGGAAACAAATTTGTAATT
The DNA here is from genome assembly GCF_036850995.1 of Saccopteryx leptura. Lineage (NCBI taxonomy): Eukaryota > Metazoa > Chordata > Mammalia > Chiroptera > Emballonuridae > Saccopteryx > Saccopteryx leptura. Next base: position 117,874,039 of record NC_089506.1, read on the forward strand.
CTGAAATAGAAGTATTTTTTGTTTGTTTTTGTTATTACTGTTAACTATCGAAGTATTTGAACACTTCCAAATCTTGAGGGTTTCAAAGAGCCATCAGAACATCCGTTCTTTTCATAGGCCCCGGAAAAGCAGTAAACTTTTATAAATATGTTTTATATGTGCCCTAGCTAGTTGGCTCAGTGGTAGAGGATCAGCCCAGCATGTGGATATCCTGGGTTTGATTCCCATTAAAGGCACACAGGAGAAACAACCATCTGCTTCACCACCCTTTGTTCTTTGCCTTCTCTCCCTCTCCCTCTCTCTCTCTCTCTCTCTCCTCCTCCCACAGCCATGGATACATTAGAGCAAGTTGGCCCCCGCACTGAGGATGGCATCATGGCCTCTGCCTCAGGCACTAAAATGACTCTGGTTGCAGCCCTGGCCAGTTGGCTCAGCGGTAGAGCGTCGGCCTGGCGTGTGGGGGACCCAGGTTCGATTCCCGGCCAGGGCACATAGGAGAAGCGCCCATTTGCTTCTCTACCCCCACCCCCTCCTTCCTCTCTGTCTCTCTCTTCCCCTCCTGCAGCCAAGGTTCCATTGGAGCAAAGATGGCCCGGGCGCTGGGGATGGCTCCTTGGCCTCTGCCCCAGGTGCTAGAGTGGCTCTGGTCGCGGCACAGTGACGCCCCAGAGGGGCAGAGCATCGCCCCCTGGTGGGCAGAGCATCACCCCTGGTGGGCGTGCCGGGTGGATCCCAGTCAGGCGCATGCGGGAGTCTGTCTGACTGTCTCTCCCCGTTTCCAGCTTAATAAAAAACAAAAAAGAGGAGAGAAAAAAAATGACTCATTGCAACAGAGCAGTGACCCCAGATGGGCAGAACATCGCCCCTTAGTGGGATTTCCGGGTGGATCCCAGTCGGATGCATGCAGGAATCTGTCTCTGCCTCCCTGCTTCTCCCTTAAGGAAAATAAATAAATAAATAAATAAATAAATAAATAATTTAAAATATAAATATATATATATGTTTTATATGCAGCAAGACATATTAGAAAAGAGTCCTGAACTTCAAAAATGTCTGAGTTCTAGTCCTGCCTCTGCCACTTACTAGATCAGTGACTTTCGGCAAGTTACTTAACTGCTATGTGTTCTTAGTAAGTTAGATTGATACCTGAAGTTCTTTATAGCTCTGACATTCTCTGACCACAAGTCCTAGAGTACCAGCTATTTACCAATTCATGCTCCCTTAATTATTGCACAAAATACTTCAGAGTGCTACACATGCAACAATGTTATGTGTATTTGTTCTACAGACCAAAATAAATTATCATTCATTATCTCAGCCATTCACTTCTCTTGCCAATAGTCTTGCAGTAGGTTGACATAGTTAAACTTTTCTAACGAGCAGAGTTGTGTCTTTTAGGTTGCTCTGGGTCGAGAATGGTACATACACACCATTTACACAGTAAGATCAAAAGACAACACCAATGGAGGCATTGGAAAGAGAAGTTTGGAGTACCAGTACCACTCGGTAATGAGTTCAGGGAAGCCCCAGGCCACGACCAAGAGCGGGAAGAAGAGGAAGGTCAGGAGCACACCCCCACTGGTGTGGGAAATCGGGGCTGAGAACAGCCGGGGCACAAATATCCAGCACATTTCTCTGGACCGAACCAGCAAAAGGCAGGTCCCCCAAGGAAAAGTTCCTCCTGACAGCATCCTTCTCCGGGAATTCAACAGTCCCATCTCTGAGGTCAGCCTGGTCATGATCATGGGCAGCATTGCAGTGGGACTGCTCTCCCTCGGCCTTTTGACCACTGCAGCGGTGATGTGCAGGAGCAGGAGAAGTGCCAGGAGGAAGAATGCCCCAAAGGGCTCAGGCAGCAGCGAGCCCATGATGTCACCACAGAGCTACCACCATGACAGCTCAGAGGTTTGATGACCGTGAATAAAAGTCAACCTTTTCCTCAAGTGCCTCAGACTTAAGACAATAGAAACCTGAATGCCTGTAAATGGCAGAGAACTGGGGATTTCTGTGACAAAGCTGCTTCGAGAACTTGACTGTGCTAATAAGCATTGATCTGAATTCTGTCTACTCTTTCATGCATCAGGGGACAAATTTCAACCACAGACCACATCTCTTCTCTTGCCCAGAAAGCAGACACAATGTAGTTACACATATGGAGAGCTACAGGTGGACAGCAATAAATGTACTTCTCACTTCAGGCATTTTCTCTGCACAGTGGAGATAAATTTATTCAAAGGTGCTAATACACTCTCTGAAAAGTTGCAACACATCTGTTGTTGCTACATATTAGTATGAACCTCAAAGGTGCAATTATCACATTGCTTCTTGGTTGTATAACAGATTATTACTAGAAAAGTTTTTATTGGAACTCTGGGAAAAAATAAACACGCTGTTTATTATGACAAGTTTTCTAATAGGTGAAGACAGCACAGAATTATGACCAGGGTAACTCAACCCACAAATCACTTTTTCTACTACTTGGGAGGGAATGGAAGGAAGGATGAAGGGAAAGTAACTCACTGAGTTGTATTTGAATTGTTTCTCATCTTTATTAGAGCCCCCCTTGTTTAATTTACTTATTTAATTTTAAATTAAAGCAAAAAAATATGTTGAGTCTAGAAAAGACTGTTGGAAGAGAGACTGCTCTGTTTTGGTCTAAAAGAGAAACAGTAGGACTTTTGCATGATAATATACCTTACCTGTGCTCAATCTTGGTGGGAAATCAGAGGGTTGATGACATTTGATGACCAAGAAGCTGCATAGAGTTAGATATTTTCAGTATCTAACCAACAAATGATAATGAAAAGCATCATTATATGGTGGAAGAAACTGGTGTTTCTTGATATAAGCTGTTTAACCAAAGTGCTTCTTACACATACTTTATAAAATAAAATACCATTTTAACAGATGATACATGAGGGTAAGCCTCAGTAGCATAGTCATACACCATGTGCAGAACAACAAATAGAGGACACTATTAGCTTTATAATTACCATCTTCTCTAAACCATGGCAATCTCTTTAACTGTCATTTCAGAGATGGTGACCAGCATCTTGGTGCTGACCAGCATCATCGATCATATTCTTCTCATAGCCAAAAGCAAAGTATTATTTGGTATCTCCAGTTGAGGAACTGATGTATTGAGGCCCCTTGCAGTATCTAAAAATAGAATTTGTAATACTGCTTTACAATGTTAACGACGAAGGAATTTGACTGAATGAGCTTGCTTGGCAAGGCCTCCATGCCTTTCTGAAAAATGTGCTTTCACCAAATTTCAGGAATCTTTGTTAGAAAGGGTAAATATCAGCAGTGTTATCACCAATCTTTGAAAAGTTAGTATATGTATTATTACAAGCAAAAATAATGTTGGGGGAAAGAGCCATACCTAAGGACCAACTGTTTCGTGTTGCCCGCAGCCTTCCTCACTCGCAGCTGTGCCTGGCCACAGCGGACATCCTGGTGGAATGGAGATTTTTAGAAGGCCAACCTTTCTTCAAGGCACATTTTGTCTGGGGTGTGCAAATACCAACCATCTCTTGATTGAAAAAAGAAAGCTATACTCATACCGGGAAAGAGGCAAAAAGTGTCTAATACTTGCCTCTCTTCTTTTGGACAGCTCTGAACTTAACATTCAGTCTTTCTAAAGAATAGAGTAGACCAGTGATTTTCAACCCATGCGTTGTGGCAGGCACACTGGTGGGCTGCTAGAATTTTTTTAAACATGCAACACCTGATTATTTAGTGAGGGGCACTGACCTCTTTTCCCTTAGATTGCCAAATTTAAAAAGATTACAACAGTTTACACAACAATATCTATTCAATATGAATGAATCAAAAATTATACCTATTTTTTTGTGGCCACAGAAGTTTAGTAATTAGTTTATGTATGCCATGAAATGAAAGAGGTTATATTCAAATGTGGCTCTTTCTTTGGATGAGAAGGATTAAAATTTGCAAGAAAGCCCAGCATTTGCGCAGTAGCCATTCTTCATAAATTGTTAAGGCTTTTGGATGAAGCAAAAGAACTTTACAAAAGATCAAAAGCATCATATTGAGTAATGTAATAGAAATCTGTGCCTCTCAGTGGAAGTTGAATAATGACATTTAAGATATTTTTCAAAAATCCCTTTAAAGATTTAACTGAATAAGAATAAAAGGTCAGAGATGAAGCTGTCTTGGGTGACTAAATACTTTGCAATAAAATAAATAACAAAAAATCAATCAAAATATTAACAGCATTGAAGTGTTTAAAATTATAATTATGAAATGCTTTTATTTTTAACTAGATGTTGCCTACACTGATTACATGATTACTTAAAAACTCTGGATGAATTTCTACTACAAATATTTACTTTTCCAATGTTTTAGTTCTCTCACCTAAGAATTGTCAGTATTGTGCATTTAAAAAAAGAAGAAGAGAAAGAAATGGAAATTTTAAAAATACTATTGTTAAAAATAAGAGCATTATAATAAAAATCACTTAAAAATAGAAAGACAATTACTGGTAAGAATAAAAGATTATTTATGTAAGATCCAAAATTAAGCATATTACAAAAAGAAGTACAAAGTAGAGTCTTTCTCTATGAATTTAGGAATTCACATTTTTTGCAAAATGTTTTGAAGCCCATTTGTCTGCAAAATAAGGTTTTATTCTGGACAAGGAGCTGTGTGGTTTATAATGGTGTTATAAAAATGCCCTCCAGAATGCTCACTGAATTTCTCTTTAGCCACTGAGCTACATATCTGTATGTAAAAGAATTATTTGCAGAATTTATTAGCCTTTATGAAGAATTTCCCATGGCAATTCTTTAAAAACTAACAAAATCTAGGTTTTTGCTGGGATAGTGCATAGTTGCTGGATATTGAAGTTTATCCCTGGGAATCCAATTATGCAAATACATGTGGAGCAATTCGACCTTAAATAGATGTCTTTGTGTTACCACTTGAGTTTCATAATTAACCACACCCATTTTCCTTCAAAATATATCACAGATTTAATATAAATAAACCCCATATGAATATAAATGTGTTATGATGCCCCAGTTACTTTGGTATATTTCTGTGACTTTTATTAACACTCCAAGCCCAGAATTCCCGTTGTCTGCAATGAGTGTCAGTCATGTGCGTTCTGGTTCTGAAGCCCGGAGCTTCCGCAGGCTTCCCAACTGGAACAGGTACTGCCCCTGCGTGGCTGATGCTGTTGGGACAATGTTGCTGCTCCTCAGCGGGATCTACCTGTAGGATCATAGCTTGTTCGCCAGATGTAACAGGTATAGACAAGCCAGGGTTGATGTGTGTTTAGAGGAAACAGTCTTGTCCTGGGAGCAGTGTGACTAGACTCTGCACTGATGAGAATGAATCAACTGATCTGATCCATTACCAATGTCTTTACTGTCAAAGTACATGTCTTTATGCAAACTTTGCCTGAGTCAATACTCATTTTATTTATTATAAGTTCAGATTTTTAATATGCAGCCACTGCTATTAAATTCCAGAAGGAAATACAAGGGTAGCTTCTTATAGCCACTAAAGAATAATCTCCCAAAAGGGCAAAATACTCAAAAGAAGGTAGAGTGAAGGCAAAAGAAGTTCTGGGTCCAGGTTCTCCCAGCACTTCCAAGACTGGAGAAGAGGGGGAGAAATGTCTACACCTGTTACATCTGGCGAACAGGTAGCAGAATTTTGTTCTCAGCAACCCAAGGGTACGGCCCAGTCTTCATCACAGAAGAAAAGAAGAAAGATTGGTGTGGTAGGAAGTATCTAAGCTGTTAAGGATGAAGCCTGCCCTTCAGGGGCTTGGAGAAGGGACCAAGGGTGGGGAGGGATTCATGATCCAGCTCCATCAGGATAGGAACATGGCAGATAAGACCTCCCCTCCATGGAGCCAGTCACCCAGAAGCACCCAATTAGAAACAAAACCACCCAAACCAGAACCAGTCAGGGTGGACCTGACTAGAGGAAAAAAAATTGTCAAGCCAATCTGAACCTACACTGTACTGATCCCTCTCACCTGCCCCCCCAAACGAGCCAGTAAACCGCCCCAAAAGCAGATTGACAGTAATCTTCGAAAATCCTATTCCTGTCATGACATTTATCAGATTTTTACATCTTGAATATTTGGTGACCCATAATTCTATTGTCAGGAGAATCACGTGTGAGCTGAGAAGTGGCATTTTATTACTATAATCCTCACTGAATCGACTAGTTGATTTATTAAAACAGCTCTAGAAAGCATATCTAGAATGAGGTTTCAAATAGCCATTTCAAATCCATCTGTGGGTGTTTGCCCTTTTTTTATTAAAGAAGTCAAAACTTTCCAGTTAACCTTGGTAGACAGCACCCATGTCGCAGTGTATAGAAGATGACCTAATTATTGAAAACCCACCATGTACCACACAGTGATCAGAGTTAATAATTGGGCTTATGGAGTACTTTTATTCTGGAGTCTTTCTACAGAGGAGTATGTGAATTGATCCATTCCCCCTTTTAGGACATTAAGGGCGAGGCTTTGCTGGCTAAATCATAGCTTCATGTAAGGGAAGTCCAGAGAGGAAGAGGAAAGGTCAAAAGATTACCTATTCTAGTATCAGGATTGTGTTAAAAAGGGAGATGGAGGGCCTGACCAGCCGGTGGTGGAGTGGATAGAGCATCGGACTAGGGGACTGGGATGCAGAGGATCCAGGTTCAAAACTCCGAGGTCGCCGGCTTGAGTGTGGGATCATAGACATTACTCCATGGTCCCTTGCTTAAGCCCAAAGTCTGCTGGCTTGAGCCCAAAGGTTGCTGGCTTGAAGCTCAAGGTTGCTGGCTTAAACTCATGGTCACTGGCTTCAGCCCAAGGTTGCTGGCTTGAGCAAGGGGTCACTTGGTCTGCTGTATGTAGCCCCCCAGTCAAGGCATATATGAGAAAGCAATCAATGAACTACTAAGGAGCCACAACAAAGAACTGATGCTTCTCATCTCTCTCCCTTCCTGTCTGACTGTTCCTCTCTTTCCCTCTCTCTGACTCTCTGTCTCTGTCCAAAAAAAGGAGGGGGGAGGTATGTGGCTGGAAAGCAGATTAAGTGAGGACTACAAGAGCAGAAAGGGGGTCTTGACCTTCCCCTTACCATTAGATCACTTGTCAAGGGATACCTATTCCACTGTCAAGCACAACCAAATATCCAATACACTTAGTGAACAGTGTGTATGACAACAACCACCAGAAATTATGTGCATCCAGCAACGAAGGAGCAACACCTGGCACAACTGGGAACTTCAGACCCTGCCTCAGCACCGCTATTGTTGAAATGAGAAAGAACACCCAAAGGAAGTTATCTATTCTGGCTTAAATTTTGAAGAGGATGACTGTGGTCCTGGGACTGCATCTCAAGGAGATTGGATGCTCCCTGTCTTTATCAGAGATTGTCTTCACTTCCCCTGTTGGCCTTGCCCCCCCCCCCAGCAGAAATAAACATTAGCCTTATTCTGGGTGCAGGGGTGACTGTACTTTGAATATAATCCTTGACATTTACATTCCAGAAGAACCCAGACCTTTCCTGATTCTTCTACAGTCCCTTTGTCCCCAAATATACATTATCTTCAAAGGAGCCTTCTTTACTCAGCCATTAGTAACTAATAGAATAAATAACCTGCCTAACCAGGCAGTGGTAAAGTGGATAGAGCACTGAACTGAGATGCTGAGGACCAGGTTTGAAACCCTGAGGTCACTAGCTTAAGTGCAGGCTGACCAGCTTGAGTGTGAGATCATAGACATGACCCCATGGTCTCTGGTTTAAGCTCAAAGATTACTGGCTTAAGCCCAAGGTCACTGGCTTGAGCAAGGGGTCACTGACTCAGCTGGAGCCTCGGAGTCAAGGCACATATGAGAAAGAAATCAATGAACAACTATGAGTTGATGCTTCTCATCACTCTCCCTGCCTGTCTGTCTGTCCCTGTCTGTCCCTCTCTCTCACACACACACTAAAAAAAAGAAAGAAAAAGAAGGAAAAAAAAGAATAAATGAGCTATTGAGGTTTAAAAGAATGAATGAGTCTAAGTGCTGGTGGGATGGAGTACTCTGAATCTCCTGGGTAGTATGCAGAGGACCGCTGCCACAGCCCTGGGAGGCTCTGATGGAGCTGCACACCCCCATTCCCACCCTGGGGATTCGAGTGGGCTGTGCATTTTGAAAAAGAGCTTCCAGTGAGTGAGAAAATAAGGAACTCCAGAGAGAACCACTAGTTTAGAGTTTTCTATGCATTGACAGGAAGAATTTCATTTTTAGTGCAATCACAGAAACCAAAAGAAGAAATAATTATGAATTTTTCGAATAGGCTAGGAAGAGATCTTTGCAGTGGGCCAGCAAAAAGTGCTTGTGCAAGTAGAGCCTCCTCCTCAGGTGGCCCTCCATGCCACAGGGGCCCCGTCCGGTCTCTGTACAACAGGACAGAGGGTCACTGCGTTAAGTGTCTACATGGTGTGACTTCATGGACTCACATCCTGGCTGAACTGTGATAAGGTTCCATCTGTCCTCAGTTCTTGTTCAAACGCAAGTATTTAGCCAACAAGGAAACAAGACATAAAGCTAGGTGGGTCTAGAAATGAGTGCTGGACTCATAGAGTCAGTATAATTTGCTAAAAGATTTAACCGAAGATCCATAAGTTGTGGGCTGTTCAAAAATCATACCAAGTATAATATGGTTGGGGAAGGGGGAAAAGAGGCTATAAAACCAAAGGTAGCGAATGGTCCCTATTTTGCGTTTATATGTAGATAATGTCTATGTATCGGCAAGATGTGTGAGGGGATTACAAGGGGACAATATGAACAGAGATAAGGATATGTGGAGGGGGCAGGGGAGTATTGTAGAGTGTGCAGAAGGGTGTGAAGTGTGTGAGGAGGATGTGTACACCTGTGTGTGCATGCTGTGACAGTCCTGGACACAGTAGAAAGCCCAGACCTGCGGATCCTAAAAATTTGAAATTGAAGACAAAAAGGGGAATGGAAGTGCTCTATCTCTCCCCATCCTGACTTTGAAATCAGACCTGATTTTGAATCCTAACCCAACACTCACTAGCTGAAGGACCTTGGACAAGTTACTTAGACATGGCTTTCTCATAAAGCACATTTATAAAGGGTCAAGCACAATGTAACACATAGCAGACACTCAATAAATGGTAACTTAAAAAAATTCTATGCCCTGCCCTGGCCAATTAGCTCAGTCAGTTAAGAGTGTACTCCTGAAACAACAAAGTTGAGGTTTCAATCCCCAGTGAGGGCACACATTGGAAGCAACCAAAAGAAATAAAGAATGTATCACTGAGTGAAACACCAAATGCTTCCCTGCCCCCTCCCCTCTCTCTCCCTTTCTCTCTCTGTCTCTCTAAAAGTCAATAAAAATGAAGCCCTGGCTGGATAGCTCGGTTGGTTGGAGCATCATCCAGGAGAGCAGAGGTTGCCAGTTCAATGCCCTGGTCAGGGCACATACAGGAGCAGCTTGATGTTCTTGTCTCTCATTCTTCCTGCCTCTTTCTCAAAATAATAATAATAATACATAATAATAATAATAATAATAATAATAATGATTTAGGTCCTGGACAGTTGGCTCAGTGGATAGAGCGTCAGCCTGATGTGCAGATGTTCCAAGTTCAATTCCCAGTCAGGGCACACATGAGAAGTGACCATCTCTTCTCTTCCCCTCCCTCTCCCTCTTCTCTCTCTTCCCCTCTTGCAGCCAGTAGCTCAGCTGGTCTGAGCATAAGCCCCAAGCACTGAGAATAGTTCAGTTGATTGGAGCATCAGCCCCAGAGTGGGAGGGGTTGCCTGGTGGATCACAGTCCATGCATGAGGGAGTCTGTCTCTCTGTCTTCCCTCCTCTCATTAAAAAAGAAAAAGAAAAAAAAATCTGACCATTGCTCAAAACAGACCAAGAAATAAAATTGCCCCATAGCAACAAAATAATTTCTGACAAAAGAAAAATACATCACATCTACATTCTATGACTTCATTATTTTTACAGGCTTACAGGGGGTGGGGTGCGGGAAATAGAGTTTACAAACAATTCTTAATTACTTGTAGCTTTTGGATTAGCAACAGAGAAAAAGTATAAAGTCCACAGGATGATGTCCCTGGTGATTTTACCAAGGAAAACTTACAAGTATTCTGACTTGGAAGCACATAAACTGTCTGGAGTTAGACACTCGCTGTTCCCGTCCCACCCTCTGACAAAGCTGCTGGGAGCTGAGAATTGGCCACCACTTTTCTGCAGGGCAGGCTGTGAGACAGCTGAATGCAATGTGCCCCCCTTCTGGGGGGGAATGGGGGTTGGTGGTGAATTTGCTTCTGAAAATCTCGGTGCCTGTTGGGTCTCTAACATCAAAATCAATCATAATTTTTTAGTAATGTGGGGCTTTGTTGCAATCATTGGAGATTTAGAAAATAATTACTTTGGAAATAAATAGTGAAACTCCCAACACTTCTACTTTCTGGGTTCCCCTAGGGATAGGTTGAATTCCCTAAATAAGGGCTGGAGGACTGCAGGTGCTGTGAGGGACCTTCTTGTGGTCATTGCAGCCGACACCACTGATGCCATCGAGTCTATTCATTGGCAGAGGAAACACGATGGTCTTCTCCGTGGCCACAGTGACTGAAGTCTGCAGGTAATGCCCCTGGAGGGCTGCGGGGATGCGGACAGCACCATGGAAGCTGACTTCAGAGATCTGGAAACATTAAGCTCTCCTTCTGCCACAAGGACCTTAAAATGACACAAATAAGCAGCTCAGAAACAAAAGTTTATAATTTGGATCCTGCTATTAGCAAGGTTAAAAGCTTCACATCCTAGTGGTTAGGGCAATGGTAGGAGGCTGCAGGAAGCATGTGTGTGTGGGGAGGGGGGGGGGTTGTTACAAGTTAAGAGCCCTTAGATTCCATTTTCAAAAAAAATAAAGGCACTGTCTGTAACTGAAGCCTATCCAAGCACTTGAAGCACTTTGAAGTCTCCCCTTCCGCTACATTAGTTTCCAAAAAAGTCTGAAATTCAAGGTCTTCACCTGGCTTCTTTCTGTGGATTTTACTTATCATGGGAGAAGCTTTTGTTTCACTCTGCTGCCAACTTAGTCTCATCTTCATAACATAACAATTGTTTCAACATGTCTCTAAGTTTGATTACAAGTAGCAGTAAGTGCCCATCCGTCTGATAACACTCATTAGCAGTCTCTTAAGCATTATTGGCAGTCTCTTAAGCACACTACCATTCCTTGGCCTGTTCTCAGCCCAAGAGTGACTTGGAATTCAGCTGCCCCATCCATGGGCCTGCAATGACTTCTCTCCCTTACATCCCAGTCAAATCCACTTCTCAGAAGCTGCTGGGGCTTAGTAGATAACCCAGAGACAGGTAAGTAATGAAAGCAGAGGAAAACCTTTGGTGGATCACAAGTAAGATTCCAAAAAGGGTCCAAGAAAGGCTTCTAATGTATTAATTGGATTCTGATGTGTCAGGAAACCCCATCCACACAGACATGAGGCTATAGATCTGCCAGATGCAAGAATACTGCAGGCCAGGGTTTCCTTACATTTTTAGTTCTAACCTGCCACATTGTTAGATTGTATTTAATCAAGCCCCCCCACTCCACCTCACCCCCCGCTTTTAACCAGGACACTAACACACTAGAACAACAATGCTCAAAATACAAGCACCAATTGACTACATTAGATTCACCAGCTTTATAAAAATGCAGATTCCTGGGCCCACCTGAGACCATCTCACAGTGTCTGAAGTGAGGCACCTGCTTAGTTCGATTCTCTCCAGGAGACTCTAATGTGCCACCAGTGCTGGGGCCATCTTGCTGAGTGACACAGACATGTTACAAGCTTCCCTGAGGCGGTCATCTCCTAAATGACCTTCTAGTTAAAGGGGAAATCCTCAGTCGAAACCTGTGAGGAAAAATATAACCCTTTTCTTTCTTTCTTTCTTTTTTTCTTCTTCTTCTTTTCCAACTGAGAGGAGAGGAGATAGAGAGAAACTGCCACATGTGCCTTGACCCGGATCCACCCAGCAACCCCTATCTGGCGTCAATGCTCTGCCCATCTGGGGCCATGCTCACAACCAAGCTATTTTTAGCACCTAAGGCAGAGGCTCCATGGAGCCACCCTCAGTGCCCAGGGACGATATGCTTGAACCAATCGAGTCATGGTTATGGGAGGGGAAGAGAGAGAGAGAGAGAGAGAAGTAAAAGGGGGAGAGGGAGAGAAGCATATGGGGGCTTCTCCTGTGTGCCCGGACCGGGGATCAAACCCGGGACATCCAGATGCCCTGCCGGCACTACCACTGAGCCAACCAGCCAGGGCACTCTTTTCTTATCAAAGGATTGAGAGAGCCTGATCTGTCACTCACACCCTCATCTGCTCCAGGTCTGGGTGGCTCACATCCAGTATAAACACAGCGGACCTTACCTGGGCCCTGGCTTCCCGCATGGCCTTGGCCTCAGCTGCATAGACCTGTGCAGCTGCACGGGAATCCGGACACCTCTGATTTCCACGCAGGCCAGCTGGACCCCCCACGGCTCGGCGGCATCATCAAGTAAGGTCTATTTGCACATCAAAAGCATGAACATTACTCAGAAGGCAGGTGATGGGAAGTATGTGTCTGATATGTTTCATATTTGCAAGATAAAATCCTCTACTTTTCCTCCTTCTGTGTATTCACAGTCTGGAGTGAGACAGTTTGGGAAGGTAACAGGAGTTAGCACCTTTACTGCTCACTTCCTGAAAAAGAAGTGAATCCCAGGAAGGATTCAGAAAAAATACCTAATGGGTCTTCTAGTAGCTGGTATTCCAGCAGGAACTTCCCCAAAACCATCCCTAATAAAGGATATTCTGCCCACCCAGAGGTGAGGCACTGTCCCAGGTTTGCTTGTCGCTGACATCAGGCCAGTGACAATTTGTGGGCTTCTCAGACAGACCTAGTGCTTGTCCTGGTTTTTCCATTTGTTGTTGTGAATCATTGCGTTGGCTACTCAACCTCTCTGATTATTTCTCACCTACACAATTGATTTCCTTTCAGGATTGTCCTAAACTTTGGCAATAATACATGTAAGATATCTATCAGTGTCTAACAATGACTTAATAAATATTATTATTTGTCTTGTTCTGGTGACCTCTGTCCCGTCTTTTTGTCCTGTGGCCAGTTTTAAACAGGTATCAAGAAATTAAAAAAAAAATTTTGTGTGCCTGAGCAGGTGGTGGCGCAATGGATAGACCGTCAGACTGGGACACGGAGGACCCCAGTTCGAGACCCCAAGGTCAGCAGCTTGAGCGCCGGCTCATCTGGTTTGAGCAAGGCTCACCGGCTTGAGCCCAAGGTCGTTGGCTCAAGCAAGGGGTCATTCAGTCTGCTGTAGCCCCCAGTCAAGGCACATATGGGAGAGCAATCAATGGATGACTAAGGAACCCCAACGAAGAATTGATGCTTCTCATCTCTCTTCCTTCCAGTCTGTCTGTCCCTATCTGTCCCTCTCTCTCACTCTCTCTGTCTCTACCACAAAAAAAAAAAAAAAAATTGCAAGAGAGACAAACAGGAAGGGAGAGAGATGAGAAGAATCAACTTGTATTTGTGTCACTTTAGTTGTTCCTTGATTGCTTCTCATACATGCCTTGAATGGGGGCTTCAGCTAAGTCAATGACCCTCTGCTCATGCTGGCAACCTTAGACTTCAAGACAGCGACCTTGGGCTCCAAGCCAGCGACCTTTGGGCTCAAGTCAGCAACCATGGGGTAATATCAGTGATCCCCTGCTCAAACCAAAGACCCTGAGCTCACGCTGGTGAGCCTGCACTCAAGCTGGTGAGCCCGCATTCAATCCGGTGACCTTGGAGTTTTGAATCTGGGACTTCAACATCCCAGGTGGATGCTCTGTCCACTGTGCCACCACCAGTCAAGTTTAAGGAATATTTTGTAAGAAATAGCCTAAAGTAAACAAATATTCTTGTCCTTTTAAAAAGCACTGAAGCTATTTTGCTGGTTATCCTAGAGGGGAAAGGATGAGAAAGAATGACTTGAGTAACAGTAAGATCAAATGAGTAGTTCCCTTGAAGAGAGAGACAGAGATCTCTGTGCTACAAAATGGCAAGTTATTTACCCTGGCCCTTCCCTATAGACCCTGTGATATGGTGAAACCTCACAAGAAGCCAATGACCTGACTGTGGCAGGAGAGGGTGCGTAAGAGGGAGGGGGGTTATGAGTTGTCAAATGCATGAGGCTCTTATAAAGGATATAAAAAGTTATTGTGCAGAATTGATATTATCTCATAAAACCATGGGGCTTTGGAGTTGGAGGACATGGCAAAAGGGACCAAAATTGAATTACTTTCCTAATTTACAGAAAGGAGATTCAGAATCAAATAAGAAAATGCAGAAATGTGATTGTAAACTAGAGTGGAATGTATACCTGTTACATCTTCATGATTATTACCATTATAATTCCTATTAATATTGACATTGGTAGCCTAATGTAAGATTTCCTCAGGAGGAAAAACCTGTCCTATCTCAACCGAAGTCCTTTCTTCTAACTTTCACACACCAATGACATGGAGAAACACACCAGATACCCGAGAAAAGGAGGTACTTCTTTGGAGGAATCTAAATAAAAAATAAGTCTGGTCTCTAACCTTTCCAGAAAAGGCTAAAGTATACAATGCTAATTCATAAATTTGAATTACAAAGAAAATGGATAAGGTGCCCAATTTCAATAGATCCTCCCCAGTCAGATATTTAAATCTATATACCTCATGATTATAAAGAAATGAAATCACAAACAGAGCCCATCTGTTTAGTGCAGTTGCATGTGCGTGCATGTGTGTGTGTGTATACGTGTTTGTGTGTATATGGGGGGGGGTACTTTGAACTGCTGATACTTGATAATCACTGATAATTTAAATGAATGAACTAAAGATGCAAGCGATTAGTTCTTGGTGTCCTTACCTGGATATTATGGGTGATCTCATCTCTGCCAGCTAAGATTTGGAACAAGGTCTGTGTCCCTAAGACATTTCTCAGAGTGGTCTAAGCCAGCAGAAATGTGGCTTGGTGTACATCACTGACATTAGCCACTGCCGAGACAGCACTATAGATTCTATAATAAACAATGCCATCTACTTGAGTAGTCATAGAGTCTCTGGTGAGGATCTAGAGAGAAAAACAGGTAAAGTCACATTTCTGTCACTTTCATAATGATCAACAAGGTGTCAGCAGCCTAATAGCTGTCTCCACAGGAGAAAGGTATTAATGAGAACGCACGCCGGCAGTCTATCTAAAATCTATCCTGTCTCCATGTAATAGCATCCGACTTCATAACAAAATGCTTACATGTGTATGGTCTGTACCTAGCGCTGTAACTTTATCTTAGAGAAGTATTACACTCCACAGGCAGAGGCCATTGATTTGCCATGGAAAGAGCAGGCACTTCCTATTTCTTTTAAATTTTTATTAATTTTATTTTATTGTAGGAACATGGATTCAAGTGTCCTACTCAATATAACACCCTCACCTCCCACCCCCATGTCCCCATTACACTCCCTTTGCCCCCTCCTCCTATCTCCCTTCCCCTTTCCCTCTGGGATTTGCTGTCCTGTTATCTGTATCTCTGTGTTATGTATATTTAATTTCACTAATCCCTTCACCATCTCTGATCCCATCCCCTCATTCCCCTTCACTCTGACAGCTGTCTCTTTGCTCCCTGTGACCCCACCTCTGCCTCTATTCCGTTCCTCAGTTCACTTTGTTCATTAGATTACACATATAACTGAGATCATATGATATTTGTCTTTCTCTGCCTGGCTGATTTCACTTAGCATAATAATCTCCAGGTCCATCCATGCCATTGCAAAAGGTAAGGTTTCCTTCTTTTTCATGGCCACATAGTATTCCATTCTGTATATGTACAACATCTTTTTAATACACTCATTCACTGACAGAAACTTGGGCTATTTCCAGATCTTAGCTATTATAAACAATGCTGCCATGAACATGGGGGTGCATTTCTTCTTTTCAATCAGTGATTTGGTATTCTTAGGATATATTCTTAAAAGTGGAATAGATTAACCAAAAGGCAGTTCCATTTTTAATTTTTTGAGGCAACACCATACTGTTTTCCACAGTGGCTGCACAAGTCTGCATTCCCACCAGCAGTGCAGGAGGGTTCCCTTTTCTCTACACCCTCGTCAGCACTTATTGTGTATTGTTTTGTTAACGAGCGCCATTCTGACAGGTGTAAGGTGATACCTCATTGTGGTTTTCATTTGCATTTCTCTAATGATTAGTGATGTTGAGCATTTTTTCATCTGCCTATTGGCCATCTGTATGTCCTCTTTGGAGAAGTGTCTCTTCAGTTCTTTGGCCCATTTTTTTAATTGGATTGTTTACCTTCCTGGTGTTGAGTTTTAGAAGTCCTTTATAAATTTTGGTTATTAACCCCTTATCAAATGTATCAGCAAATATATTCTCCCATTGTGTGGGATGTCTTTTAATTTTGTTTATGGTGTATTTTTCCTGTGCAAAAGCTTTTTAGATTGATATAGTTGCATTTGTTTATCTTCTCCTTTACTTCACTTGCCCGTGGAGATAAATCGGCAAAAATATTACTACGACTGACTTGTGGTGGCGCAGTGGATAAAGTGTCGACCTGGAAATGCTGAGGTCGCCGGTTCGAAACCCTGGGCTTGCCTGGTCAAGGCACATATGGGAGTTGATGCTTCCAGCTCCTCCCCCCTTCTCTCTCTCTCTCCTCTCTCTCCCTCTCTCTCTCTCCTCTCTAAAAATGAGTAAATAAAATAAAAAAAATAAAAAATAAATTAAAAAAATATTACTTCGAGAGATACCAGAGAGTCTACCGCCTATGTTTTTTCCCAAGATGTTTATGGTTTCGCAACTAACATTTAAGTCTTTTATACATTTTGAGTTTATTTTTGTGAATGTTGTAAGTTGGTGGTCTAGTTTCATTTTTGGCATGTACCTGTCCATTTTTCCAACATCATTTATTAAAGAGACTGTCTTTACTCCATTGTATGTTCTAACCTCCTTTGTCAAATAGGGTTTATTTCTGGGTTCTCTGTTCTGTTCCATTGATCTGTATGCCTGTTCTTATGCCAGTACCAAGCTGTTTTGAGTACAATGGCCTTGTAATATAACTTGATATCTGGAAGTTTAAAAGCTCCCACTTTATTCTTCATTTTCAAGATTGCTGAGGCTATTCATGTTCCTTTTTAGTTCCAAATAAATTTTTGGAATATTTGTTCTATATCTTTGAAGTATATCATTGGTATTTTAATAGGAACTGCATTGAATTTATAGATTATTTTGGGTAATATAGACATTTTAATGACATTTATTCTTCCTATCAATGAACACAGTACATGCTTCCACTTGTTTGTATCTTCCTTGATTTCTTTTTTCAATGTCTTGTAATTTTCTGAGTACAAGTCTTTAGTCTCCTTGGTTAAATTTATTTTTTTATTTTTTATTTTTTTAAATTTTTTTTTTTATTCATTTTAGAGAGGAGAGGGAGAGACAGAGAGAGAGAGAGAGAGAGAGAGGAGAGACAGAGAGAGAGAAGTGGGGGAGGAGCTGGAAGCATCAACTCCCATATGTGCCTTGACCAGGCAAGCCCAGGTTTTGAACCGGCGACCTCAGCATTCCCAGGTCGACGCTTTATCCACTGTGCCACCACAGATCAGGCTCCTTGGTTAAATTTACTCCTAGGTACTTTATTTTTTCTCTTGTTGTAATAGTGAAGCATATTGTTTCCTTAATTTCTCTTTCAGACAGCTTATTGTTGGTGTATAAAAATGCCACTGATTTCTGAATATTAATTTTATATTGCCACTTTGCCAAATTTATTTATCAGGTATAGTAGTTTTTGGACTGAGACTTTAGGGTTTTCTATGTACAGTATCATGTCATCAGCAAATAATGATAGTTTACTACTTCTTTTCCAATTTAAATGCCTTTTATTTCTTCTTCTTATCTGATTGCTGTGGCTAGGATTTCCAGAACCATGTTGAATAAGAGTGGTGAAAGGGGTGACCCCTGCCTTGTTCCTGATCTTAAGGGGATTGCTTTTAATTTTTTCCCATTGAGTATGATGTTGGCTGTGGGTTTGTCATAGATGGCCTTTATCGTATTGAGATATGTTCCCTGTATTTCCACTTTGCTGAGAGTTTTGATCATAAATGAGTGCTGAATTTTATCAAATGCTTTTTCTGCATCTAGTGATATTATCATGTGATTTTTCTTCTTCCTTTTGTTTATGTGATGAATCACATTGATTGATTTGCAAATATTGTACCAGCCTCACCTCCCCAGAATAAATCCCACTTGATCATGATGTATGATCTTTTTCATGTATTGCTGGATCCAGTTTGCTAATATTTTGTTGAGAATTTTAGCATCTAAGTTCATCAGGGATATTGGCCTATAGTTATTTTTCTTTGTAGTGTCTTTACCTGGCTTTAAAATGAGGATAATGCTTGCCTCACAAAAGGAGCTTGGAAGTCTTTCCTCCTCTTGAATTTTTTAAAGTAGCTTCAGAAGAATAGTTGTTAGTTCTTCTTTGAATGTTTGGTAAAATTCACCTGTGAAGCCATCTGGTTCAGAATTTTTCTTTGCTGAGAGTTTTTTTGATAACTTTCAATTTCATTTGTTCTAATCGGTCTATTTAGGTTTTCTGAGTCTTCCAGATTGGGCTTTGGAAAACTGTATGTTTCTAGGAATTTACCGTTTCACCTAGGTTTTCCAATTTTTTGGCATACACTTCTTCATAGTATTTTCTTACAATCCTTTGAATTTCTGCAGTGCCAGTTATTACTTCTTCATTTTCATTTTTAATTTTATTTATTTGAGTCCTCTCTCTTTTTTTCTTGATGAGTCTGGTCAAAGGTTCATCAATCTTGTTTACCTTTTCAAAGAACCAGCTTTTTGGTTTCATTGATCTTTTGTATTGGTTTTTTTTTTTACTCTCTATGTCATTTATTTCCACTCTGATCTTTATTATTTCCTTCCTTCTACTTCCTCTGAGCTTTATTTGTTGTTCTTTTTCTAGTCCTTTTAGATGCAGGGTTAAGTTGTTTATTTGAGCTTTTTCTTGCTTCTTAAGGTATGCCTGTAACGTTATGAACTTTCCTCTCAGGACTGCTTTTGCTGTGTCCCATAAATTTTAAGTTGTTTTATGTTCATTTGTTTCAAATAAATTTTTTATTTCTTCCTTAATCTCATTGTTAACCCATTTGTTATTTAATAACATGCTATTTAGCCTCCAAGTGTTTGTTTTTCTGTTTTTTTATTGTAGCTGATTAGTTTCATACATTGTGATTAGAGAAGATGCTTGATATGATTTCAATCTTCTTAAATTTATTGATACTTGTTTTGTGTCCTAACAGGTGGTCTATCCTAGAAAATGTACCATGAGTACTTGAAAAAAATGTATATTCTGCTGATTTGGGGTGAAAGGTCCTGAAGACACTAATTAAATCCAGTTGATCTAGTGTGTCATTTAAGACTGTCGTTTCTTTGTTAATTTTATGTCTGGAGGATCTATTTATTGATGTTATTGGGTATTAAAATCCCCTACTATTATACTATTGCTGTCAATCACACCCTTATGTCCATCAAAATCTGCTTTATATACGTAGGTGCTCCTATATTCAGTGAATAAATAGTTACAATGGTTATAGCCTTCTGATGGATTGCTTTCTTTATCATTATGTAGTGACCTTCTTTATCCCTTACTATAGGTTTTGTCTTAAATTCTATTTTGTCAGATACACATATTGCTATCCTAGCTTTTTTTTGTTTCTATTTGTATAAAATACTTTTTACCATCCTTTCACTTTCAGTCTGTGTATCTTTTGTTCAGAGGTGGGTCTCTTGTAGACAGCATATGTACGGGTCCTGTTTTCTTATCCATACAGCTACCCTATTTTGATTGGGGCATTTAATTCATTTACATTTAAGGTTATTATTGATATGTACTTATTTATTGCCATTTTATATTTTTTAATAAACAATTTATTTATTTTTATTTTTTTTATTTCCTCTTTACAGCAGGCCCACTAACATTTCTTGCAGTACTAGTTTGGTTGTGATGAATTTCTTGAGTTTTGTTGGGTTGTTTGTTTGTTTTTTTGTCTAAGAAGCTTTTTATTTCTTCTTCAATTTTAAATGATGGCCTTGCTGGATAAAGAAGTCTTGGTTGTAGTTTCTGGTTTTGCATCACTTTGAATATTTCTTGCCAATCCCTTCTGGCCTCAAGTGTTTCTGTTGAGAAGTCAGATGTCATCCTTAAGGGGGCTCTTCTGTAGATAATTAACTGCTTTTCTCTTGCAGCTTTTAGTATTCTTTCTTTGTCTCTTAACTTTGGTATATTTATTATGATGTGTCTTGGTGTAGGCCTCCTGGGTTCCTCTTTAATGAGACTCCCTGTGCTTCTTAACTTGTGTTACTTTTTCCTTTATCAATTTAGGGAAATTTTCAGCTATGATTTCTTCATACAAGTTCTCTGTCCCTTGTTCATTCTCTTCTCCTTCAGGAACCCCTGTGATGCACATGTTGTTTCTCTTCATGTTTTCACAGGGCTCTCTTAAAGTTTTCTCAATCTTTTTGCACCTCTTTTTGTTTTGCTGCTGTACTTCTGCACTTATGTTTATCTTGTCTTCTAAATCGCTGATTTAATACTCTGCAATATCTAGCCTGCTGTTGATACATTCTGGTGCAGTCTTCATTTCTGATATTGTATTTGTCATTTCTGACTGGTTCTTTTTTATGATT
This sequence comes from Saccopteryx leptura, assembly GCF_036850995.1. Classification (NCBI taxonomy): domain Eukaryota; kingdom Metazoa; phylum Chordata; class Mammalia; order Chiroptera; family Emballonuridae; genus Saccopteryx; species Saccopteryx leptura. Next base: position 117,894,831 of record NC_089506.1, read on the forward strand.
TCAATGGCATTTTTGATACTTGCTGTCTCTTTATTTAGGTGCTCATTATGACTATCCATTGTTACTCTAAGATCCTTGAGCATCCTAAAAATCATTATCTTAAACTCTGCATCTGGTAGTTTAGTACCTCCATTTCATTTAGTTTTTTTCCGGGCATTTCTCTTGTTGATTCATTTGGGTCATGTTTTTTTGTCTGCCCATTTTATCTGTATATTAGGTAGCACTGTCTGACTTTGAATTTTTTGTGTTGTATTTATGAGTAAGATGGGTCAGTGGTACTGCCCTCCAGGCCACCTGTTTTTCTTGTTCTAGGAATGCTTCCTGAGGGTAATATTTTCCCTCTTGTTGTATGTGAGTATTGAAAGCAATTGGTCCTTTTGTGAGTATGGCTATTCCTTCAGGCTGGCTGGCTCTAAAGGTCAACCTTGATCATGTGTATTACACACTGTGCAATGTCTGTCTTGTTGGGCATATTTATTCTCCACAGTGTCTGGTGCCTGGTAGACTCCTCCTTTGGGTGTGCTGCTTCTGTAGTTCACTGAGTCTAGGGTTGGTGCTGTCTGCCAACCACTACCAGCTGTGTTGGTTCTGGATCTTCTTGGGTTGACATCAGCTGTTGTTTGTAACCCACTGTAGGCTACCTGTCTGCAGGTACTGTTCTTTTCACTGTTTGTGTCCATGTTTTCTGTGCCTGGGTACTATGCAAGGGGCCAACCTGTGTATAAGGATCAGCTTCCTCCTGCTTAAAGATGACAGCAGCTTCATAAAATCCCCAAGCTCCATAAGATTTGCCTCCATTTTTCAGCTGTTCCACCTCCCCTTGCAGCATCCTGGTCTTCCCACAGAGTCTTCTGTAGAAAGATTGTAGTGTGGGCTCAGACTGGCCTCACCCAACCAATCCCTCTACAGGTTGCAACCTTGGTGGGTGAGGGCAGCTGAGGATGGGAATATATTAGTGAGACTTCAGTGGTCTCTTGGTCAGTAGCTCAGTACAGGTACTGTGGCCCCTACTTTAGAGTCTAATCTCTCAGCTACTGCTGGATACTCAAATTTTATTTCTCCCCATCAAGGTGAGAAGCAGGTTCAAACTGAGTGGGGCCAACAGTCTCTTCTGCATAAGTTCTTTCAGCTGGTGAGACCCTGGTCTCATGGAGGAAGAGTGAGAGAGTCCTCTCCTGGGGCTTAGTGAGCCCCAAAGGTGGCTAAGCCTCTCGACCAGATCCAACAATAGACTCACAGAAACCCACATGTTAAATGTTCATACTCCAACCCTCTCTCCCTTCCCCCTGTGGAATCTAGTCCTGCAGGGCTGGATATCCAGCATCCAGGCTGGCTGACTGTGAAGCTCCACTGTATCCAATGCACATGAGCCACTGTGCTGGTGCTGATCACAGAGAGTGGAACTTGCCTCAGCTGGGCCAGGCGTGAGGAGCCCTTCTTTAGGATACTCCACTTCAAGGGTTGTTAAGTCCTGAACAGATGCTCTCAACAACTGGACACTGGATGTGCCAGCTCTGGGCCTTCCTGGCAGGAATCCAGCACAGAGCAGTGGGAGACACTGCCCGTGACTGACCCCAGCAACCTTCTTGAAGTTACAAGCAATCCAGAGTTTGTTGCTGCCTCTGGTGGGTACAGGTGCACATGGAAATACCAGGCTGCACACCTAGGCTGGTTTTCACCCACATTATGTCTGGGGGAAAGTCCGATTAAAAGGCCAGGGTTTCCTGAGTCCTGCCTCCTGCAGCCTCTGTCTGCTGACTGCTTTTTGGGATCAGTCACTGAAAATACCTCTGATAGAGACTAGAGACTGCAGCAATTCAGGGATTAGGAAGGGTTATGGGTGTGGCTCTGCTACTCCGCCCCAGGTGTCCATTGGTCCAGTCTTTTTTCACAGACCTCAGTAATGTGTGGTCCTAGGATCCGGTGGGTGTGGCCTCTGAGACCGAGAGGTATGGTCTGCTTGCAGTCTGGACAGTTTCTACTGAGTCTCCCCTGAGGCAGAAGCACCAGTACTAGTCTCTGGAACATGTGGGGGAGAGTTCCAGTCTTAACACCAGGAAACTGAGTCACTGCCACGCCCCCTGCTCCCTGGCTTCTCAGCACGACCCCATCTCCATGGGTGGGACAGGAGAAACTCCCAAAGGCAGAGAGCAGTTGCTTTTCCCCAGGCTGATGCTACTCAGAGGGACTGCTCCACTCAAGAAGGGTGGTGACTACAGTATTGGAGAACGACTCAACACAGGGGTTACGGTGGCCATCTTCTACAGTATCTTTTTCTGGGCCTCCAACTTTACACTCTCCTCATGCAACTCCAGTACTCTCAGCCTTCCCTCCACAGGAGCCCCGGGTAATTGGCTGTGAACAAAATTTTCTGCGTGGGTCCTTTAAGATGGAGCCTGCATCTGCGAGAGCTCCGTCTCTTTCTCACATACAGAAACCCGGCTCTTTGCACCTCCAAATGCTTTTTGGGCACCTCTTCGAGGCTCTGGGGCTCTAGGTTGGGGCTCTGTGCCTGGGGCTGAATACCCACACCTCTCAGGGTGACCCTCCCTGCAGTAAGTGTCCCTCCAGACCCTTAGCCACTGCTTGCTCCTGGTAGCGGGACAGCCCTTTCCACATATCTGCCCTTCCTACCAGTCTCAGTGTGGCTTCTTTTGGGATCCTCGGTTATAGACTCCTTTTCGTTTAGTCCAAAGTTGGTTTTTTAAGATGATTTTTCTTAAATTAAGTTGTAATCCAATTTGGTCCTGGGAGGTGGTAGTTGAAACAGCTGCCTACTCTGTCGCCATCTTGGAATCCCCCGGCACTTCCTTTTAGAGTGTTAGAGTAGCCTGACCAGGCAGTGGTGCAGAGCATTGAAGTGGGATGCTGGTTTGAAGGACCTGGGTTTGAAGTCCCGAGTTCGTTGGCTTGAGCTCAGGTGTCTGGCTTAAGCAAGGCATCACTATCTCAGCTGCCACCCCCCCCCCCACCATCAAGGCACATATGAGAAAGCAATCAATGAACAACTAAAATGCTGCAACTATCAGCTGATGCTTCTCATCTCTCTCCCTTCCTGCCTCTGTCTGTCAAATAAATAAAAATAAAGTAAATGTCATAGTGGACCCCTCTGCCTTCTAAACAGAGGGCAACTTCTTATTTCCCTGATAGCTAAAATCTTTGGTTTTCAGTTTTCATCAGCCTTGAGAAACAGCAGTGTTTTTTAGAAAACATAGGTGGTACCAGATACCATGTGCTTGCTATATTTAAGTAAAGCAAAATCGATCTAGTTTTACATAGCCATCCTGCATTAACTGCTCTGGATAAAGTGATGTGATGCTTTGCAGCATATGAGGGATTAGAACATAGAACTCAGAGGTTCACAATCAGTCACTAATCACCCCAAACTCTTTTATGCCTGAAACTAAATTCTAAAGTAAGGACTCTGTGGTTCCCTTCAGAGGTGTGGAGATGTCATGGTTGGGTCTTGAGTTTCCTGACCAGAGAACAGAAAACCAATATTTTTTTATATCTGTTGATTTTTGTCCTCTTGTCCCCTTTGCCCTTGTATATCATGAGTCCTACTCACATTTGTTCTCTTCTTGGGTCATTTCAGTTATCAAAGGGTGACATGATAATTAACAGCTCTGTCTCTCTTTCTTATTACACAGGTACTATTTTTGGTCATTTATTTGCAGTACTTTAAAAATTGAAAAGAACTATTTGAAATCCAAATGCAGGTGGGTCCTATTAACTGTTTGTTCTTCTCCCATTCCATGCTGTTTCATTCAAACATGCACAAAAATTGAAAACAAAGGTGAGGAATATACAGCGTGTCCATAAAGTCATGGTGCACTTTTGACTGATCACAGGAAAGCAACAAAAGACGATAGAAATGTGAAATCTGCACCAAATAAAAGGAAAACTCTCCCAGTTTCATACCTATTCAGTGCAGTTCGATGTGGGCTCATGCACAGATTTTTTAGGGCTCCTTAGGTAGCTATCCCGTATAGCCTCTACAGATTCGTCACTGACTGATGGCCTACCAGAACGGGGTTTCTCCACCAAACTGCTGGTTTCCTTCAACTGCTTATCCCACTGAGTAGTTATTCCTATGTGGTGGCGCTTCGTTATAAATGCGCCGATATTCACATTGCACTTTGGTCACGGATTTGAATTTAGCGAGCCACAGAACACACTGAACTTTTCCTCTGTACCATCCACATCTCAACTGGCATGGCAGTGGGCTGCTCCGCTGTATACACGGTGTTACGTCATCATCTGTGCATGCGCACATGCTGCCACATCATCCTACAAAAACTGGGAGGGTTTTCCTTTTATTTGGTGCAGATTTCACATTTCTATCGTCTTTTGTTGCTTTCCTGTGACCCGTCAAAAGTGCACCATGACTTTACAGACACACTGTAGATATACCAGAAAAAAAATTCTGAGAAGGTGATGGATGGGATAATACAAGGAATCACTGCTCACCACCAATTTAAATTCAGCTTGTTCAAGCAATGAGCTATCAATCTTCCAAACACGTCTGCTCCACCATCTTCCATCCCGTCTCCCTCTTTCTTCTCTTGGGCTTTCTACCACCTTAGTCTTCTAGCAAGCCAGCTCTTGAACTTGGTTTCATCCTCATTTCGTAGAACAAAACCCAGCAGTTTTGTTATAGGAGGAGTATGCCTGGGGCGTTTCTGCCCCCGCACAGTCCAGACACAGGACTCTTCCGTGGTGTTGCTGATGTGGGTAACATCATGCTGTGTCCTTGGCCATTTTACTCTGTTGCTAATCCGAAGAGCCACAGGTAACCAGTAATTGTTTGTAAACTCTATCCCCCCCCAAAAAAAACCCTATTAAAAATAAAGAAGCCACAGAATGTAGATGTGATGTATATATTTTTTTTAAAATTGTTTTGCCAGAGATTATTTTGTTCTTTTCAGGTCTGTTTTGAGCAATGGGCTAGATTTTAAGCGATAATGACAAGATTTGTTAGAGTGGAAAAGTATACTCTCTTAAAGAAGCACAGAGTGGCAGGCTCCAGAGTAGGGGCTGCGTGGACTCAGGAAAGAAAGTCACAGAGGCAAAAGGGGAGCCCTCTGCCTTTGTTCACTGCTTCCCTGGTTGCAAGCCTCCAGGAGACACTTAGTGTTTAGGAGAAAAGATGGCAAAAGTAGCTGAGGGAGAGAAGGAACTGCACAGACGTGCTCCAACCTAATCTTTCCCCAGACTTTCACAGGGTAGTCCCTCCCCCTTTATGGTCCTACTGCACATGCTTCATAACTGCTTCCACATTTGGCTTTTACTGAGCATGTGCGCAGGGAAAGAAATTTACCCTCCCCATTTTCTCCCCCTCCCACTCCCTACCCCCAATCAGGCCCTTAATCTTGCAGGGAACGGTGCTGGTTGCTCCCTGGGATAACTGAAACGTATTTTTCCTACCTACTCAGATGCAGGAGTGACTGTGACACTGACCTTTCCTAGTCAATGTGGCTTAATCACGTCTGGTCTATTTGACGCTCCCCACCCTCTGCCCCGCTTTTGTTAATATCTAACTAATTGCCTCCTGTAACAGTTTTGGGAACCATCTCAGGTTCCTCAAGCGGATCTCTGGAACTTTTAGTTCACCTTTACCTTTGTAGCCTAAAAACTTACTGTAAAATATCAATTGTCCCTGTAACAGCTATGCTATAGGCTTTATTTCTAGCAACATATCTTTAACTGGTCTTACCACTTGTGGAAGAATACTGCAAGTAAAAGTTCGAAGATCAACTTTGACAAATACATCTATGCAGGGCAGGACCAATATTAAGCTTATGAAAAAGAAAACGTAATTTTAAATTTCATCTTATTAAAAATAACTGCAGCCAATTGTCCCCCGGCTATATGGTACATTTTTCTCAAGGGACTAAAAATGTTTCCCAGATGCACATGCACATGGAGATGGGGAAGGTAATGATCATCAATAGGAAAGAAAGGAAAAACAAGATCCAGCCACATATTACAAGCTGTTTTCTGGGGGTGCCTAGGAAATGAGATGGAAGCAAACCTGTGACTAATGTGCTTCTTACAAAGGCATCCAGTTCTAGGAGTGAGGGAACTACCCAGAGGCAGGGCCAACCTGATGGGACTGAGGAAGCAACCTGGATCCATGCACACTTGTGAATTCAGTAAACAAGCACACAAACACACACACACACACGCGCGCGCGCGCGCGCATACAAACACATTCATTCAGTTTTGACTGATTTTATTGACTTTAGAGTAGAAGCAGGGGGAGAGAAAGAGAGAGAGAAACATCAATTTGTTCCACTTACTTATGCATCCATTGCTTGATTCTTGTATGTGCCCTGACCTGGGATTGAACCTGCAACCTTGGCATGTCAGGATGGCGCTCTAACCAACTGAGTGACACGGTCAGGGCCATTTAGGTTTTTAGATTAAAATTGACTTGCCTCTTCCAAGAAAAGTCTCATAGCAATAAAAATAACAACAATTGCCATGACATTTACATAGAATTGCTATAGTTTATTATTCTCAAAACATGTAGAACAAATACTGTTACCCAGAATGTGATCCATCAACTACCCACATCAGAATCATTCAGGTGCCATTTTATAAAGTAGATGCCTGGGGCCCAGAATTCTCCAGGTGATATTCAAGGCAACCTCTGAGATAGGCAGGTAGTGTTACCTCCAAAGAGAGACAATGTGGCACAAGAGAAAACATTCTGAAGAGTTCTTAGATGTTAGCCTCTATGAGAGTTCTCTTACCAATGCTGTGTGGCTGTAGGTAAACAACTCAATCCTTCTGAGCTTCCATTTCTCCATCTGTAGGATGGGGATAGAAGTTAATTACATTGAAGGGTTTGATGAAGATTAGATGAAAGCCTGACCAGGTGGGGTACAGAGGATAGAGCATCAGCCTGGGATGCTGAAGACTCAGATTCAAAACTCCAAAGTCGCTGGCTTGAGCATGGGGTCGCCAGCTTGAGCATAGGGTCGCCAGCTTGAATGTGGGATCATAGACATGACCCCATGGTCACTAGCTTGAGCCCAAAGGTCCCTGACTTGAGCCCAAAGGTCGCTGGCTTGAGCAAGGAGTCACTGGCTCTGCTGGAGCCCTCGGTCAAGGCACATATGAGAAAGCAATCAATGAACAACTATGAGTTGATGCTTCTCATCTCTCTCCCTTCCTGTCTGTCCGTCCCTCTCTCTCTCTCTCTCTGTCTTGCTAAAAGAAAGTAAAATAAAAATAAATAAAGTAAAATGACCCAATGACTGCCAACTGTGAGTCTGCTAATCTACTCCTCCTCCCCTGTCCAGCCTCACTCACAGGACACTCTCCATGCTCAGAAGCAGTGTCATTGCCCTTCCATCAGTCCCCCTAAAGCTATAAGTGTCCTCTGTGTTACTGGCCCTTTGCACATGCTACCATATGTACAATTATTTGGTTAATGTTTGTTTCTTCTCCTAGACCAGCGGTTGGTTAAATACAGCCTGCTAGCCAAATTTCGGTCTGCCACTTGTTTTTGTAAGAAAATTATCATTACAACAGAGCTGCATCTATTTATGTGTTACCTATGGCCACATTTGCCCTACCACTGTATAGTTGATTACTGCTATAGAGGTATAGCATGGCCTGCAAAGCCTAAAATATTTACTATGTAAATGCTCGCTGACCCCTGACCTACATTATAACTTCCATGAGGGGAGTGACTCTAGGACTTTTATTTATTTATTTTTTACCATGGCACCTGCAGCATTTGAAAATAACACAGGCACATAGCCGATGCCCAACAGGTAACTTTTTAAATTAGTGTATGTGCGTTTATCAAAAACAACAGCTCACAAATGGCAAAGCTGTTTCTCAAATCCATCCAGAGAGCTGTCCAGGCTCCTGTCCCAGGAGTCCTTCTACTGTCATATCTCTTGGAATCAGGGACAATTTTGTGCTTATTCCCATATGGAAAGCACTAATTTTCTGATGTTTATATTTCTTCATATAAATGTTCCAATTAATATTTTGTTTTACTACTTAGCAACTTCATCTTTAAAAAACCTCCCAGAATCTAGGTTACTTCTGCAAACTACTTGAAAATCTTTTATTATTATGACTATTATTAATATTATTGATTTTAGAGAGGGAGAGAGAGAGAGAGAGAGAGAGAGAGAGAAACATCCATTTGTTTCACTTATTTATGTATTCCTTGGTTGATTCTTGTATGTGCCTTGACCAGGGATTGAACTTGCAACCATGGCATATCAGGACAATACACTAACCAACTGAGGTACCCAGCTAGGACTGCTAGATAATCTTAATTGCCTTCTCCACAAACTGAAATTACTGTAGTAATTCAGGGCTGTCAGCCACAGTTTATAAGATGTAATATGGGAAAGGAATCTGGGAACCAGAAATTCGGGTTCCATAGACAATGCCACACAGAGTCAATGACTGTTGTGGAATACTTTCCTCTACATCAGTCTCATACGTCCCTGGTTGAGGCTGGATTTGGACATGGTGCTGGAGGAAAGGAGGCTCTGGGCTCAGACTGCCTGGATGGAAGAAATCGGGCTCTTCCATGAATGAGCTGTGTGATGCTGGGGTGGCTGATGTAACCTTTCCATGCTTCATTTCTTCACTTGTAAAATGGACATGGTGGTCTTCCCCAGAGTTGGCTCTGTGTGAAAGTTACATGACATATTACATGTATAATACTCAGAATAATGGCTGGCCTTCATAAATGGTAATTACATATATTTACCATGAATGGGAGCCGGGCTGTATTTCTCAGCTTGGCTTTAAACTGTAATATTGGGTTAATTTTCACATCTCCCTTTCCCCTTGTTTCAGGTGAATTGAAGATTGATTAGTGATTCATTAGATACGTCAGAGCATCCATTTCCCTGCTCTGAAGCTTCTTCAGTTTGCTGTACGTCTGAAGACTTGAGGCTCATTTTTGGATGGGTACTGTGAACTCACCTATCTCATTCTGTTTATTTCTGACCTCTACTTGATCACCATATCATCATCACCACTTTGACACTAAGCTCTCATGGAAAAGGGCCAACAGAAAAACTTCCCGTTCCCATCATTTCTTGCAATTGGGCCATAGGAAACCTTTGCCTGGAACACAAGGCCCCCTTCCCTCTTAACCAGATGGCCCTCTATGGTCTTGCATCCAAGTGTTAGTTTAGCGAATTTCTAAATACATGTCTCCTTAACATTGGCCAAATAGCATTTATTCTAGTACTTCCAGCCATTGAAGTGCAAGGTTCAAAACAAGAGCCATAATTGCTCCTTGATGGCAGCTGGAAAGAGCCTCCGCGGTCTCTGCAACAAATACATCCCCTTGGAAGATGATTAAACATCTGTTTTTCTTCTTCCTGCAAAATATCCCACCAAATACCTCAGTCTAGAAAGCAAGAATGATTTCCACAGGTAAGGAACACCTAGGACAAGCTAAGTGCCTAAATGTGCCTTGGGGAATGAATGAAACAGGAGAGCATTTTAAGGTTTCCTCCTTCTCCTCCTCTTCCTCCTCCCTGTAAAACATTAACACCGTAGGCCACAGTCACGGGGTTCCCTCCCCTCCGTCTCGGGGAAGTGAAGATGAGAGAATAAAGCAGGTTGAGAATCGCTGGAACGCACTCTCTGTGAAGTCTTTCTCGTGTGTCGCCAAGCTTCCATCCTATCAATTCCGGAACCGGAACAAGGGAGTCCTGAGATGAAAACAGCTATGCTTTTGAAAGCTCTAATTCTAATCCCAGGTGTTGTCCTTAAACATGTGTGGATAGTAAACAACAGAATACACTCACCCAAGTTACCCAAAGCAAAGCGAGGAGCCAGTGGGGCTTGAGCACCAGCTGGTACCTGGCACTGGGTTCAAGTATGTGGGTTCTAGGTGAGCTCTTCTGGAACCCTGCTAGCGACACCAAGTGAAAACCAATGAAAGAATATCCAGCCCAAGAAAAAGTCTAGGAAGAGTTTATTTGAGCAAAACTGATGACAATTGCTGGAAAGCCAAATTTCAAGATTAGAAAATGCCCTAGAGAATGGCAGCTTTGTGGCTTATTTTATACATTAGAATCAAAGGAGATGCAAAGAGGTTACATGAAATTCACTGGTGGTAGATTAGGGAGGTGGGAGAACGCAGAGCCAGGAAATCTCCAACTGTGGATAAAAACAAAATGAAAAGAAATAAAACACACTTCTTTCACACTGGGGATACAGTGGATAGTTAACATTCACAGCACACAGAGGTGGCATGTGGGCAATGGTAACAACGTGGTCTCCGCTCCGGTGCCAGCAGTGGTGCCTCCTTGGAAAGAAAATTACTGACATCTTTAAGGTATGTTACCTTTCATTCACAAAGACGACAATTTCAAAGATACTTTTATCAAGGAAGCTACAGGCTATATCATGACTACTCACTATGACCAGCTTTCAGCTTCTAGTGGAATTTTTACGCTCAGGCCACTTTGTGGTGAACTTTTGGTCTCTGAGTTGTAAGGCCCACCATGTGGGCTTCCCCTGAGCTCATCAGGTTTAGTGTGTGGCCCCTTTCTCTTCCACATGAACTACAAACATGAAACTCCATCCAGTTGTATGATTATGTAATTACGTGAATCTGTCACACATTGTGCTTTTTAAAGGATGTTAATTCTTATTCACCCTTTAAGACTTCTGTCACTGAGAAATCTTTCTGAGCTCTCTCAGGCAGTAAAGTACTCACCTTCCGTCTTATGTGCTTCTCTAGGACTTCACAATACAAACAGCCTGGTATTGGTAGTGCACAGTTTGTTCCAATTACTACTTACTCACTGTATGACTTATATCCTGGCTTCTTTATCTGATTAATTAGGTTTCCTAGTAATCATCTCACAGAGTTGTGAGACACACAAAACCAGTCCCTGAATTACTGCAAGTGCTCCAAAAATGTTCTCTTCATTTTTATAAAAACCTGTAAGTGCCCAATATATGCAGGATGTCAGAATTACATCTTAAAGATGAACAGGATATAGTTCCTTTGCTATGATGAAAGGGGGCTCACAGGACAGTAGAAATAAACCAGGCAGTAGCATCACTGCTGAAAGATTAGTCATTTGATTACTTCGTGAATGGTCAACATAGATAAGTGATACAATATAACCCTAAACATGTCTTATGAGTGTAACCTTAAGAACAAATGACAACGTCTAGTAATTGGCATCAGATAAACTATGACCTTACATTCTGTGTTTGAAAATAATTAAAAGGTATAAATAGTCTGTTTCAAGTGTTGGTTGTAATATAACTTTCATGTAAGATATATTTAAAGAGGTGAGCAATCAGTATATATTGAATTCCAACTACATTTGTTCTATGTATTAGCTAGCACATACAAAAAATTAAAAACTCTATCTAAGCATTTAATAAAACACTTATAAAATATGTCAGATCCATAAAGTTTATTTTAAAAAATTGTTAAAAACTAACCATACAGGAATATTTATTAATATACTTAAAAAGTTTGTTCCCTGTGTTGAAGGAAAATACATTAGCAACATCTTCCAAACACCGTCTTTATAAAACTAAAACTTCTAGATGCTGAAATGTACTACAGTAGATTCTATAGTTTATACTCTTGATCACAGGATTGGAAATCATTCTCCCTATTCCCCCGTCTCCCCAAACATGGCAGTTATTATACTTAAATGAATGACATTCAGTCATGTCATACTACCACAGATCCTTAAATAGAGTACACGCTGCATATTTACTTTTTTTTAGATAAACATTTGATTTTAAGTACAAACAGAAATTCTACATCCCATGATTGTAAACATTCACCAAGAGCTTCCAGAGTATAACAAGTAATAGAGGTGGCCCAAGAGTCACTCAAATGTTTCTCACTCATTTGGATATTGCTGAAATTAAGTTCCGAAGGCAAATTATCACAAGCCTTACTGGTATTTCTGTAAGAAAGTAGTTCTGGATATGTATTTTTGTTCAAAAACACCTGAAAGTCATTCTAAAGACTATATTAATTAAGCACCATTTCACTTCCTTAAATATAGTTAAGTTCAAGCAGTACATGTTTGATCAGTAATGCCAGAAACTGAATGTAACTGTGGGTCTCCAGCTCCCTCCTGTGGATATATAAGGGTGGGGCACCGAGTTCCGATGATGCTAGCAGGACTCACTCGTGCATACCAAGGGCACAGCCCCCAGGGCCACATGCAGCCCGTAAGTCTGAGGCACAACCATTACTCCTGTTGCGGATGCTATACAAGCAGATTTAAGGCTGTATTCGGCTATAAAGAGTTCAACCTCTTTTTTAGTATTCATTCTACATAGATCACATATGTGACTCAAAATTTCATAGGGTGAGGGGGTGAAAAGTCCCCAAACACTTTTTAAAGATTATTCTCCATACAATTCATATTTACATTGGGGGAAGTGCTCATACTTAAAACCATTTTTTTAAAAAAATGCAATCATGTTTTAAAACTCTTATCCCAAAGTCCCCAGGATGATCCTCATTCTTATTTTCTGAGTTTTGGCCAACTTCACATTCGTCAGATTGTTCACTGCAGTCCTTGGGCAATTCTGATGTTGCTCCAAAGGCGAATACAAATTATGTTCACTGCCACCCACTCTGGGACAGACTGGGCTGCAAAGAGAATGGTGTTCCTGGCGCGGACGGATAACTAGGAAACCCATCCAGCTGAGCGGAGAAGCCGTCCAGAGCTGACGCTGAGTGGGCCTGCAGAGAGAGGACACACGTGGAGCATAGCTCAGCTGAGTCTGCGTGAGCTCAGCCCACACACTGTGCAGGGCTCTGGGGGAGGAAAGAGAAAAAACACTGGGCACGGTCAGTCTGCTCAGTCTCCTACAATTCTAAAGAAATGTCCAGCTTCTCCCGATGGTGGAGGTGCATAGACAAGCCATTAAAATATTTAGTATTCTTAAAAAAAAAAGGTTTTCTAAAGAAAAATCTTCTTTCACAGTCTAATATTTTAGCTTAAATTGTAGAAGACAGGCTAAAATGTAACTGTTATGTATAAAGATTCCATGTGTAAAATCTCAAAACTGCAATTTGACAGTAGAGAAGCAGAAAAAACCATTCTCACAGATGAATCTATTCTAGCACCTTTGTTACCCTTCTGAAGGAAGGTGGGAATAATTAGTCATCAAATCTCCAGATAGTCTGCTAAGAGCTATTTTTGCCAATGTTGGGATATTGCTATTGGTCCTGGAAGTCCGTCACTACAGAAGCTGAGTGACATGTGCTATTTTATTCACACCAGACACGCCACTCACCTGCTGCAGCAGCGCAGACTGTGTGGCAGCATTGTGCTGCAGCTCCTGCAAGGACTGCGAAGGGTTCTGGGAAAACCCAGGGATCCCTGGAAGGGACAAAAGGCCTGGAAAAACAGAGCTGCCGGCAGCTTGAAGTCCAGATGATAAGCTGCAATGATAGAAGAACAGGTTAAGATACAAATAAGACACAAAAACTATGGTTTCTATATCTGTCAAATACTCTATCTTAACATGCAAAAAAAAAAATCTTAGAATTTTTCTGTTGGATGGAACCATAAAAGTCAGCCACTCACTAACATAAAATTACTTTCCATTATAAAGTGTATCATTCTGAATTCAATGAAGTCTGATTTGCATAGACTCATTAAATACTTTTTGGTGTTTTATAATCAAGATAAATTACCAAATACAAATCCTAAAATTATCTGAACAGGCATTCATAGTTTACCTCAACGTGACTTACCTCAACGTGACTGAAGAGCTATAAAACAATTTTTAAGCACTGAATTTTCAGCCCAGAAAAACAGACTTTAGCAACACTAAACAATTAAAAATAAGATCATGGATTACACATTAGGTAAAGGATGATTTTATCCTATTTCCAAACAACCCACATACCTGGCTTGTGCAACAAGAGCAGAGTTGAAATTGGAACTAAACGCTGAAGCAAACCCTGGGAGGACAGGAGCTGGGGACGGAGTTGTGGCAGTGACAGGCAGCGGTGTGACTGCAGCCACCGTGGAGGGTGCCTGCAGCCCCGGGAATGACGGGAGAGCAGGTGTCACACTGGGGGTGTTAGAGACAGAGAAGCTGGGGTAGGAGGGATTTGAAGATGGCAGAGGCCCCTGGGTAACTGAGAAAAGCGAGGGGACAGCTGTCGACAAGTTGAGGGGGAAAGGTGCTACCGAGACAGGCGCTGAGACAGAAAGCCCTGAGAGGACGGTGGCTGTCGAGCTCGGGGGAGGGACAGATATGGATGTGATTGCTGCAGATGAGGTGACTATTAATGTCCCTGGAAGAGACACAGAGGGATTAAGGGCTGGCGTGCCTGTGAGAGGAAAGCTATTTGTCAGAGAGGTAAAGGGGGGAAGAGCAGTGAACACTGGGGTGATGGGAGCAGAGGAGCCGGGCTGGGGAAGGGAAACAGAGGAGAGGGGGTTCGACACACTCAGGGGTGAGCTCAAACCAGAGAGACCTGATAATGCGGGATTAAGGCAAGTGGATAAACTGATGGGCACTGACGCTGATGTGTAAGCGTGACCCAGTGTCCCTGACAGACCTAAAGTGCTATGGGAGGGGTTCGTGGAGTGTGGCGGGCCTTTGAAAGCAGAGGGGGTGGGACTCGTAGGCTCAGTTTTGATGGTAATGGGGATCGTTGTTACAGCAGTGCTGGGTGTGACATGCAGGTCTGAGTTACTTGGATGGGGGCCGTTCAAAAGGGCAGCTGAGGAGCTGGAGCTCATGGGGCCTGAGATTGAAGCTGATGTGGGAGTAGCTAAAGAAGACTGAACAGGCAACGCAGGGGAAGAGGAAGCTGAGGCAGCCGCCGACGGCAGGCTGGGGAACACGGCCAGCCCCAGAGTACAAGTGCCCTGCCGGATGGGGACTGCCGATGGGGCATAGCACTTGTTAGGGGCCAATGCAAGAGAGTCGGAGTTGTGGTTTGTGAGAGACGAGCGTGAAGCCAGCCCACTTGTGACAGCAGAGGACAAAGCAGAAGAGCTGATTAAAGTGGTCTCGTTTGATGTCAGAAAGCCTTTCAGAGCAGACAGGAGAGGACTATTGACAGCAAGGGGACAGGTGACGCTGGGAGCAGCCCCAGCAGCAATCACCGAAGGGGCTGGGCTGGCCACGCTGTGGGACACTGGTGGCAAGGGCAAGGGGAGCCTTGTGAAAACGGATGACAGGGAAGCAGAAGCGGGGTTGTTGGCAGGAGCAGCAGCAGAGGTGGCAGGAAAGGGCAGGCTAATGGAAGCGGCAGAAGTAGAAGCAAAGGTTTCATGAGAGGCAGGAGGGGCCCGAGGTACCAATGTGGCCTGGGGGGATGGTGCTGGCGTGGCCGAGGGACCTGGCAGTGGAACTAGGCCGGGAAACATGGAAGGCACAGGAGTAGATGCTGTGCTGTGGACAGAAGTGACAGGTGTGGCCGGCAACAAAGGGGTTCTGATGACTGTTGGATTCGGCACGGGCGGCTGAGGTGTGTGGACGACTGAGGAGACCTGCCCTGGGAACACAGGGAGGATGGTGTTCAGCATGCTCAGCCCGGGAACAGGGGCAGCCGATGATGCTGACGGGTGACTTGTGGCCTTGACTGGGGACGCCATGGGAACAGGAGTGGCTGCGGGTGTCGCAGGATTGGAACCGTGGGGAGAAAAGAGTTGACTTGCTGGGGCAGAAAATGCTGTGGGGGAAAAGCAGGCAGAAATGTGGCATTGTGCTGAAATGTCAAATTTTAAATCAAAAGAAATGCATAAAATTTTTTGTAATATTAACAAACATTAAAAAAAGCTGGCAAATATGATAGGCTACTGCAATGTATAATTTACGAGATTCCCTGACTTTCACTCTGAAGCCCCTGTGAAATCCAGCTGTCTCCGAGACTGTGCAGAACAATCCTCCAAATCATGAGGAAGACTTGAGAAGTGAGCAGATAATTTTCCTTCTCATATTTTTCCAATTTTTAAAAATGTATAATTGCAATGAACATTGGTATGCTGACTTTTCCTTTAATTCTTTCAAACCACCATCTAAAGTGAATAATAATACAAGAGCTTTAGGACGTCGCGTTCCTTATAGGGGCATTCAGGGCCTTCCAGGATTTATGCCAACCTCTCTAGTATTCTTCATCACCACTCTGTGAGTTGAACTTAATATTTTATTTATTTAAATGAATGACTATTTTTTGTTTGTTTGTTTTGTTTTGTTTTCTGAAACTGGAAACGGGGAAGCAATCAGACAGACTCCTGTATGCGCCTGACGGGGATCCACCCAGCATGCCCATCAGGGGGCAACGCTCTACCCATCTGGGGCGTTGCTCTGTCATAGCCAGAGCCATTCTAGCACCTGAGGCAGAGGCCATGGAGCCATCCTCAGTGACTGGGCCAACTTTGCTCCAATGGAGCCTTGGCTGCGGGAGGGGAAGAGAGACAAAGAGAGGAAGGAGAAGGGGAGGGGTGGAGAAGCAGATGGGTGCTTCTCCTGTGTGCCCTGGCCGGGAATTGAACCCGAGACTCCTGCCGACGCTCCACCATTGAGCCAACTGGCCAGGGCTTGAATAACTATTTTTTAAAAAATTTATTTATTTATTTTACAGAGAAAAAGCAAGAGTCAGAGAGAGGGATAGATAGGAACAGACAGACAGGAACACAGAGATGAGAAGCATCAATCATCAGTTTTTCGTTGTGGCACTTTAGTTGTTCATTGATTGCTCTCTCATATGTGCCTTGACGGGGGTGGGGAGCTACAGCAGACCAAGTGACCCCTTGCTAGAGCCAGCGACCTTGGGTTCAAGCTGGTGAGGCTTGCTCAAACCAGATGAGCCCAAGCTGGTGACCTCGGAGTCTAGAACGTGGGTCCTCCGCATCCCAGTCCGATGCTCTATCCACTGCGCCACCGCCCGGTAAGGCTGAACTTAAGTTGAGTATTTTAGATACTCAATCTATACAGTTTTTCCTCCAAGCTTGTTGCATGCTGGTGATTCCTTGAGACGCTAGCCCTCAACTCATGTCCCTGGCCTGATCTTCTTTCAGCAGCTATTCTACACAAGTGACCAGTCTTGGCCTGCACTGTGGATTTTCTAGTATTTTGCAAAGATCCACAAACCAGAAATAAAAAGTGACAGGCCTCAGTGCGCCCTGTGCCTCTTGCTAAGCAGCCCCAGGACAGTGCCAGTGGTCACAGCCCTAGTTCACAGGAAAGCCTCTCATAGGTGCCCCCACATCCAGTAGAAACAACGACGAACCAAAGATCCAATAGTATCTGGCTTAATGTTTTTCTCAGAAAGGGGTTAATACACCCTACATGTTTACATACACAAAAAAATACGGAGGCCTCCACTATCACGTAATGTAAAGTGAATGTGGACACAATCCACACGGCAGTTAGACTACACTGAAAACTTTGCATATATGATACAAAGGCATAGAGTTCACTTTAAATCCAGTCAGCAGGTGCATTTCATGTTGCATGGGTAAAATATACCACTATGAAGAATTTTCTTTTTTAAAATTGAACTTATTGGGGTGACACTGGGTAAGAGAATTATACAGGCTTCAGTTTCCCGACTTCACAACACGTCTCTGTACACTGTACTGTGTGTTCACCGCCCCCAATTCGAGTACTCATGCGTCACCATTCATTCCCTACACAGACCTCCACCGCCCCATCCCACCCCCAGCAGTCACCACACTGCTGTTTGTGTCCGTGAGTTTCCTCTTTTGTCCTTTTCTGCTTAAGACTTTTAGTACTGATCAGTTAAATTCTTTAATGAGGAACTTGACGCAAAGCATAAAGATTCCAAAAACAATCAACAAAAATTAATTCTGTGAATAACATCAGAGCAGACGATCAAGACTGACATCAGTTATCTCTGAATCAAATTCGGTACTTACTTTGATTCTGTGTAGATTTTGACTGATGACAAAGATCTTCACTTTCTATATAAAAATAAACAAACATATAAAAAGTTGATTTCAAGCTATAGTCAAATTATTTACCCCATAATTATAATAATCAGCAATTAGCATCAATATGTAAATTCTATGTTAGAAAAATTATGCCTATGATGTGGGTGGGTAGGAAATAAAAATCATACTAGTAACTATATACAGAATGGTAAGGTTTTGAATAATTAATCTGACTCTGGCCAGCTGGCTCAGTGGATAGAGCACCAGCACGGCATATGGACATCCTGGGTTTGATTCCCAGTAAGGCCACACAGGAGAAGCAACCATCTGCTTCTCCACCCCTCTCTTTCCCTCTTTTCTCTCTCTTCCTCTTCCTGCAGCCAGTGGCTCAGATTGGCTCAAGCATGGCCCCGGGTGCTGAGGATAGCTTGGCTGGTCCAAGCATGTCAGCCTCAGGTACTAATAGCTTGGTACTAGAGCATCAGTCCCATCCAGATGGGGTTGCTGGGCGGATCGCGGTTGGGGTGTAGGCAGCAGTCTGCCTCACTATCTCCCCTCCTCTTACATAAACAAACAGACAAACAAACAAATTAGAAACACTATAAAGTAATTTGAGAGTAAGATAGTACAGATAATAACATTTTATAGTGTTGGGGGTTTACTAAGCAAAAAATAAAACTCAGAGGAGTCAAATAAGTAACAGCTGATCAAAATAAAAATTAAACTTTTGTAAAAGACACAAATAAAAATGTTAAGATAAATCAGCCTTATCAGACTGGCAGAAGTTAAAAACCTAGTAATATTTCATGTTGAAAGGGTGTGGAGAAAGAGTATACTCGTACATTCTCACCAGCAGGTATAAATCAATAGTCTTCCAGGAGAAAGGTTTGACAATAAATAGAAAAAAATACTTATAATTTATATCCCAAGTTCCCAACAGACCCAGGGAAAAGGCTGAAGTGGAAAGTGCTGGGGGCAGTCTAAGCCCCTCTCAGCACCTCCTCACAAGACTTTCTTCCCATGGTAGGATTAATTTGCCCAAATGGTGACATTCGTAAGTCAATTACACTTTTTCTGTCCAAGTTTCCTGCTCACAAGAAATGCTTCTTCTTTCTACAACTTGCTTATGTTCACACATGCAGGCCAGCGCTCTCCAGTGGAACCTGTATGTTACGTTCAGACCCAACATCGGTGCTGAGGCTTGTACTCGCTCTGCTATGACACACCATTTCAAACCATTACACCTCCAGTGTGCATCTGTGTATGAATAATTTACCTATTGTGAACACCCCGTAATAACCTTAGCTTACCTGTTCCCACTGGATTGGGAGTGTATGGAGGTGGAGGGGGTACACCTGGAGCTAGGACATTGGCTAATGGCACCAGACCTGCATTGTTGTAAGCACCTAAAATAAAAATGTGACAGAAAAAAATACATAATTTAGTACCATTTTGTGGCCTGGAGTTCAAACTATACTAATGCACCTATCTAACTCACTTTAAAACTGTGCTCTCTCAGAGATGCACTGCATGTGGAGGTCTGGGCCCAGGACAAAGGGAGCACCACACACAGCAGCTGGAGGATCCCGTTCCCAGCACTGAACCTGGACTCCAGGCACAAGGCACTAAACAGCATGGCAGGTAGAGCCTGCTGCATTCAATTACCTGTCCTTTCTGTCAGGAACATACAGCTGATCACCTACAGTTAAATGCGCTAATGATGCCTTTGAACAGCGACTATCAAAAAGGGATACCTGAGTACCTGCAGCTTAATTATAAGAATCTGTGTTCAAATTTTGGGTTTTTTTCCGAACATAATCTCAAATTATTTCACGATAATTAGAATTGTTTTGTTAAAATGTAATTTTTTTTTTTTTTTACTCAGAGCCAAAGTAGATTAGAGTGAAGTTTTCCAAGTTTGTTTTCTCAAGTAAAGCAAATGTATGATAGTGAAAGAGTGTCCATCTTAACCCATGAGCAAAATATAAAGTACTGTATACAAAGTGGAATACAGTCTTTAGAAGAGAAGTCAGTGAAGTATCTGAATACCATCCTAGGACTCTGCATCAATTAGCATTAAATATAAGATTTTTAAATTGTTTTTGAAAGTTTTATATTCTGCAAGGTGTTTCCACACACAAAACAGACCAGTTTGGTGAGTGCATGCCCATGAAAAGATGATCAGGACAGCAGCAAAACAGGCTCAACACACACAGCACCAGCAAGTCACTGATCTTCAGTCTGGGGAGAGAGAGCAGACTCCCAGACAGCTGGTAAGGAGTCTGGCAGAGTCTCTTCGGAGAAAGAGGCAGCAGATGTAGTAATGACCAAGGGCACTTGCAAGGACAAATTATATAAATAAACCTAAGAAAAAGTTATACAAAAAACTTCGACCCAAACAAATGTGAACCTGTAATTTACCAATGCAAACTCAAAAAGAAAGAAAAAAGGGATGTAAGATGATTTACCCAAGAGAAACCTATGATAATAAATAATAGGAATTTATAATTCATTCACTAAAAGGAAAATATCTAAATAAACTCTGCTGCATTAGACCAAGACACTGTAGAGGACTTTGACAAAGTTACACTCATTGTAGCACATATACCACCAACATTTACTTCCAATTTAATAAGTGAAGAGCAAAATGATAAAAATGTAATAAAAATCCTTACTTGGTGCAATTGTTGCATGTGGCCGGCATGGAGGTATTGGATAAGGAACGGGTTTATGTGGATTGTATGTTGAAGGAGGCTACATGAGAAGCAAATTACAGTAGTTAGAGAAAACCAAGCAAGCAATCTGCTGGCAAAACAAAACACAACTTGATTTGAAACACTCAGTCCTAAGAGGCAAAAAATGCCACAAAGCTAACACTACTGGATCAACAACCCGTGGCACAAATAAGGACAATCTCTTTGCTTTAAAAAATGTGCTTCCTACTAAATTCCGAAGGTAGATCTTGCCAGAGACTGTTATAGAGGTGTTTATTTTTTCATTTCCGCATCAAATCATCTCCAGTAAGGGTCAGATCTTATCCTACCCAGCAAAGTGCTCTCTGGCCTACCAGTTTAATTCAAGGAGTCCTACCTCCTCCTATGTAATACAAAAAATGCACTAGCTTTTGGCTACCCAAGAACCCCCCAAATCCATCTAGGAATTCATATGAACATTCTCACCCTCTTATCTCCTGCTGGGAGAAAAACAGCACTGTGTTCTGTGGCATTCAGCATTCTGACAAATCTAGCAGAATGCAGACTGGAATTATAAATCAGTATTTTAATATTTTTGCCTTTTGAACCCCGTAAGTCTTTTATCTTCAATGGAGCTTATATAAATAACAAAGAACATTAAAAAAGATGGTCTCTAAGGACCAGAGATATCAGTGCTTTAATGAAAGAGGGAGAGAGAGAGACAGCGCAGGAGGAAGCCCGCGTGCTGCAGGAAGGGCGCTCACCCCTCTGGTGCAGTGGGACAGTCTTTCTCGCTCTCACAATGGCAGTCCTGTGGGATGTACTAGTATTGTGCAAAAACTATGATCTGTGACTATTCTGCTATAAACAACTGCCATGGGGGTTCTTATGAAGCGGACAGGCAGGAACAGCAGGGTGGCAGTGTGGAGCTCTGTCCTTCAGCGCACAGGACCATCTTCTGTTCAGTTTATATTCCAATCAATTATAATCATTCACTTGAAAAAACTCTGAACCTCCTGGCTCTGTCCTGTTTTACTAACACTAATACTAAGTAGGCAAATTACAACCTTAGTTAAAGTGAACTCTCCATACACCATACCCTCTAAAGATAAATGTGGCTGGAGAAAAAAGTAAAAACAAATTGTCTGCTTTCACTTTAAAATAAAACATTAAACTCAAAAGGGCCCTTAGCACTGTTAACTAACTATACTATACTGCCCTAGACCATGCACTTCTGAGGACTTTTTGTATACTTTGAACTTAACCCAAAAGCAGAATTTGTGCTTTGAAGGCAGAAAACTCCATGTAAGACTTATAACTTATTTCACTACTTATTTTCTAAACTTACTGGTTTGGACGGTCCAAGAATCCGTGCAGCTATTCCTTTGCCTTCATTGGTACATTCTTCACCATCTTTTTTCAAAGGGGTTCCCTATTTAAAAAGAAAATAAAAATACTCAATGCTTTAAAAAAAAAACCCAGACAAACCCCCCGACACACACACTATATAGGTGTATTTCATTTTATCACTCTTTTCTTTACTGCACTTCACCGGTGCTGTGTTTGTCACAGTGAAGGGAAGACTCCACCAACAAGAAGATACAGCCTGCTTCACTGTGGTGGTGGGGGATCGACCTGCAGTGCTCTGTACCTACCAGTACAGGTCTGCCTGTACTGCAGTGAGCAGGACCTACCCAGTAGGGGTTTAGCGACTTGGACTGCAGACCCAGTGCTGCCTTGGATGCACAAGCCTGTTAAGTCCTCAACACTCCTCTATCCCAGAACCCTCCTCACATGTACAGAGGCACTCAGAAGGATGCATAGTACACATGAGGATCATAGAAGAACAGCATCAAGTATGTTTTAATTTCTTCTCTCCACAATACTGCAACCAGAAACGGACTTCCAATGCATATGTATAATACAATATTCCAAGAATCACAGACTACCTGTATTACAGTTGAAACTGGATGACAAAAAAAATGGTGTTCTCAATGAGTACTAAGTGTGACAGTTTATATTGTACAAGGGGAAATGAGACCTCACTCAAGGCTCCTACAGACCAGAATAAGCTGGCAGACTATTACATTGTGTCCACTCAATTGTTTGAGTCCCTAAATGGCTGGAAGCCAATTTCCAAGATGGCCCCAATGATCCTCACCTCCAACACTCCCTGTGCAGTCTCCTTCCAGAATGAATGGGGCTAAACCAGTGCTGGTCAACCTGGTCCCTACCGCCCCCTAGTGGGCATTCCAGCTTTCACGGTGGGTGGTAGTGGAGCAACCAAAGTAAAAATAAAAAGATAAATTTAACTATAGTAAGTTGTTTTATAAAGATTTATTCTGCCAAACTTAGCGAAAATCCAATATAAAGTACTTGGTAAGTAATTATTATTATATGCTTTAACTTGCTGTAACTCTGCTTTATAAATTTTATACTTCCCTACTTTATAAATCACCAGTACTGTGGAACCAGTGGGCGGTTAGAAAATTTTACTACTAATAGATACAAAAGTGGGCAGTAGGTATAAAAAGGTTGACTACCCCTGGGCTAAACTATACAACAGTCCAGAAATGATGGCACTTGACTTCCAAGGCCAAATCATAAGAGGCAACACAGACTCCACTTATCTTGTTCTACATTACTGGTTCTGATGGAAGTCAGCTGCCCTGTCACGAAGCGCTCAACCAGCACGCAAAAATCCTGACGGTGGAGTACAAAGACCCCTTACCAACAACCAACAGTAACTTGCCTGGCATGTAAGTGAGCCACTCTGAAACCACAGTCTGGAGTTCAATCAAGCCTTCAGATGGCTGCAGCCACACAAGAAACCCTGAGACAGAACCATGCAAAATCCCTCCCAGATCCCCAGATCACAGCAACTGCATGAGATAATAAATATTCATGGCTTTAACCCACTAAGTTTTAAGGTTGTTTATTACACTGCAATAAAAAAGGCCATTCTTTGAAACAGTTTACCAAGAAGTTTAGAAACGCTGGATGATAGAAAACTAAGTTTCTTTCTTACGAGACATCTCAGAGCCTTCATTATACAATGGGGTTCTCCAGGAAGGAAACTGTATGCAGCCTACCACACATACTTAACCATGACACTGTCCAAGAAGACTGAGAATCTGAGAGATGCTCCCTTACTAAATGTAAGCCAGTGCTTCTAAAATACCGGGAAAACAAAGCAAAATCATCCTCTTTTCAGTCTGGCTTGGACATTTTACATAAATACTTTTTAACATCACTTATATATAAATTTTCAATTTATGAACAAAGTTGCTGACATAAAATTCCTTTGTTAGAAACCTCATCAACTGGCCTTTTAACTATCATAACTAGTCTGAATTACACATCTGTCCACAAGAGTTCCCAATACAGCCATAAAAGGATGCTTACTGGGAAAATTCCATTTATGCGACTTGGTTTGCCTTTGGGGTATGGATTTCCTGGGATCGTCCCACAGGAAGATATCATAGCGTGAGGAGCTTTGCAGCCACCCTTGAAAGCCTATGACATAAAAAAGAAGAGAGTGGTTTAAAAAAAAAAAATCAAACAAACTCATAAAGTTAAGTATACTGGATTTTGGAAAGCCCCACTGAAAACCATGAATTAAAGAACAGCATCACATTCATTGTGCTCACAGATCAATCAGCAATCACAGTGGTGTGAACATGAGCAAAGTTAATAGTAAAATCACTTCATTTAAATAGAATTACTAAAATGGTAACATAATGTTTTTAATGCTACAAAAGATTCCTATACAAAGATATTTTCACAATGTATTTTGTAAACTGTGTGCAAAAAAGCCATTTATTATTGAATATGTCCCATTTCTCCAAAGACGAAGAAATAACATAGTCCCACTCTACAAACACCAACCTCATGTTACAGACAAGGCAAAGAGATCATGGACACGAAAGAGAATGGTTTCCATTCTGAAGAAGTTGTCTGTTTTTTCAAATTATAAAAGAAAGTTTATTTAGAAAGTTACAGCAGTAGTAGGAATGAGCCAGCTGGGCTTTACAGGTTCAGGAAACAAGTTACAGAAACAAAATAAGGAACTGGTGGAGCTTAGGAGAGAGAAGGGTAAAGGTAACACACCTGGGGGTAGAGGGAAGGGAAAGGGGCAGTTGTGCTTCCGAGAGGGAGAAGTGTCCATCCTGAAGAAGTTTATAACTTTAGTGGAGGAAACACAAACAAATAACATGGCACATGGGTGTCTAAAAGCTGTACCATTGAGAAAGTAAGTCATCTGAGTTCAACATGATGCTGAATAACTTTGAGATATGTTGAGGGATGGGATTTTGGTCTAGTTTGTTTATTACTGCATCCCAGCATCCAAAATGGTGCCTAACACACACTGAGTTACTGCTTCATAAATACTTATTAAATAAATGAAAAACATTGTAATAGGTGACATACATTCCACTAGATCTATACTGTATTATAGGAATATTAAATTATGTATCAATAGCTACATTTTAAAATACATATGATGTTATGTATTCTGTTGTAGAGTTTTATAAATTACTTTTATAAATTCATTGACAACACATATAATTAGCTATATAATCTATCCCCTCCTACTATTATACCCCAACCCTAAAACTCATCTCAATTTTGGGATATTATGTATAAATAAATGCCCTTATATATATTAATTTGCACATTTCTATTTACTTCCTTAGAATAAATTCCTACATTGCATTTTGGGGTCAAAAGGTATGAACATCTTAAAGGCTCTTCAAGTTTATCTTCCAGAAAGCTGTACTGCTTTACAATGACAAGAGGGACTAGTCCACAGAACACTCAGGCCCAGATTTTTTTTTTTTTGTATTTCTCTGAAGTTGGAAATGGGGAGGCAGCCAGACAGACTCCCGCATGCGCCAGACTGGGATCCACCTATCCACCCGGCACGCCCACCAGGGGGCGACACTTCGCCCATCTTGGGGCGTCGCTCTGCCACAACCAGAGCCATTCCAGCACCTGAGGCAGAGGCCACAGAGCCATCCTCAGCGCCCGGGCAATCGCTGCTCCAATGGAGCCCCAGCTGCGGAAGGGGAAGAGAGAGACAGAGAGGAAGGAGATGGGGATGGGTGGAGAAGCAAATGGGTGCTTCTCCTGTGTGCCCTGGCCGGGAATCGAACCCAGGACTCCTGCACGCCAGGCCGACGCTCTACCACTGAGCCAACCGGCCAGAGGCCCAGATTATTTTTGAGAAAGGAAGTGACATGATCAGAATGTCTTACTAGAAAAACAACTACAGCCCTGACCGGATAGATAGCTCGGTTGGCTGGAGCATCATGCTGAAGCACAGAAATTGTTAGTTTGATCCCCGGTCAGGGCATTTACAGGAACAGATTAATGTTCCTGTCGTCTCTGTCTCTGTCTCTCTGTCTCTCTCCTTTCCTCTCTAAAATCAATAAACATTAAAAAAAAAAAACCAAAAAACTATAGCAGATACCTTAAAGAACTTAGTCAAAAAAACCAAGGAACTTATTAATGAAAAGTGGGTTCACAGGAAGACAAGTTCCCATAATTTATGCCTGTAAAAACTACTGGGGGTTGAGGCTCAGGGAGACAGAGGTCTGCTGGAGTCCCAGACACTGCCATTACAGGGACCACATCCAGACTTACTCAGACTCATTCTCTCTGAGCTCCAGAGAGGCCTGCTGGAGTCCCAGACACTGCCATTACAGGGACCACATCCAGACTTACTCAGACTCATTCTCTCTGAGCTCCAGAGAGGCCTGCTGGAGTCCCAGACACTGCCATTACAGGGACCACATCCAGACTTACTCAGACTCATTCTCTCTGAGCTCCAGAGTTGGGGCAGCAGTTTGAAAGGTGCCAGGGACAGATGGAAAGAAAGTAAATTGTTTTGCACCAGTGTGAGTGCCAAGATAGGTAGCACTCTCCCAGACAGAGTGAGGGGGAGGCCATTGCTCCTTTGCTAAGCCCTCTCCCTACAGAACCTGCAGGTGGGCATTATATCTGAGTCTCCATCAACCTAACACTGTTTTTCCAACCCCTATGATTCCCTGAGACTCTGACATACCCAACTTGCAGGCCCATCCAAGCTTCCAGTGGCTTTTCCATTCTAACTGATTGTTTTGGCTCAGGCTTCAGACTTCCCAAAATCTTTCAAAATTTCACAAACCCCAAATAAACGCATCAGGCCTCCGGGTGCTCCATACCTCTTCCTGGGCAGCCCCAAGCCCAACACTAGTGGCAGCCAGCCTTGGTCACAGCCTAGCCTCTCCCAGGCACCTCTGAACCTAGCACAAGAGGAAACCAAATGCAGATGACTTTGGAGCTCAGGTGGCCCTAGGCAGGGCACAAGCAGCAGCTTACCGTGGCCTGTACCTCCCAAGAAGCGCAAGAACCAAATCACCCAGTAGCCAGCTTCAGATTACACCTGAGCACCACCCAACCACCTCCATAAACGACACACTCAAAGAACAGACTCAGCAGGAGCCAGAGCCTCACTAAAGTGAATTCTGCTACACAGAGTCAAAGCCTGCACAACAGCTCCTCAGCTGTAGTCACGGACAGTCCTTACAACCAGTCAGCCTGAGGGTCAGTGCCTCCCAAAAGGAATCAAGGTTCAATTTCACACGAGAGTGCATACAATACACAAAAGACACACACAGAGCACCTGGCTCAGGTGACCAGGAACACTATGTCACTGGGCCCCACAGGATACTACATAAGGCTACTTGACTAAGACTGGAAAACAGTCAGATATTAAGAATAACTGCAATAAAGAATACATCAGAGAACTGGTTTTCAACCTTTTTACACTTGGAGACCAGTGAAAATAGAATTATTTTGGGGACTGCTAAGACAGAAATCACCCTGAGTGCAGGCAAATTCAACTAAGATCATTAGCTCTATAATCTTTACACAGTATCAAGGTGGTTAATTCAGTAAAAACACTGCATTAGAGAAAAGCAAAAAACGAGATAAAGCAGATCAAATCAGTGATTTGAAAGATAGCAGAAATCAACTAATCAGAACAGCACAATAAGAAAAAAAAATCCAAAAAAATGAGGATAGTTTAAAGAGTCTCTGGGAACATCAGGCGTAACCTGATTTGCATCACAGAAGTAACAGAAGCTGATAGCAAGAGCAAGGAATTGAAAATCGATTTGAAGAAATAATGACAAACATATCCTAACTTGATGAAAGCAACATACAAGTCCAGGAACACAAAAACGTCCAGGAACACAGAGACTTCCAAAAAAGATGAATCCAAAGAGGTCAACACCAAGACACATCACAATTAAAATGCAAAAGGTTAAAGAAATGCCCTGCCCAGTTGGCTCACCGGTAGAGCGTCAGCCCGGCATGTGGAAGTCCTGGGTTCAATTCCTGGTCGGGGCACACAGGAGAAGCTCCCATCTGCTTCTCCACCCTTCCCCCCTCTCCTTCCTCTCTGTCTCTCTCTTCCTCTCCCGAAGCCAAGGCTCCATTAGAGCAAAGTTGGCCCAGGCGCTGGGGATGGCTCTGCCTCAGGCACTAGAATGGCTCCGACCACAACAGAGCATCGCCCCCTAGTGGGCATGCTGGTGGATCCCGGTTGGGGACATGCAAGAGTCTGTCTGACTGCCTCCCCACTATTAACTTTGGAAAAAAATAAAAAATAAAAAAAAATTTTTTTAAAAAGGTTAAAGACAGAGAATCTTAAAAGCAGCAAGAGAAAAGCTGTTAGTTACATACAAGGGAGCTCTAGGAGGACTGTCAGCTGATTTCTTAACAGAAACTTTTCCAGCCAGAAAGGAATGGCAAAATATATTCAAAGTGATGAAAAGCAAGGACCTACAACCAAGATTACTCAACAAAGCTGTCATTTAGAACTGAAGGAAAGATATAGAGCTTCTCAGACAAGAAAAAGCTAAAGGAGTTCATCACCACCAAACCATTATTTCATGAAATGTTAAAGGGTCTTCATTAAGAAAACACAAAAAGATTTAAAAAGTGAATTAAATGGCAATAAATATAATAACTATCGATAATTGAATCTAAAAGGAAAAAAAACAAAATAAAGGAACAAGCAGAACAGAAACAGACTCACAGAGACCATTTTGACGATTATCGGGGGATGAGTGAAAAAGGTGAGGGAGTAAGAAGTACAAACCGGTAGTTACAGAACAGTCGCAGGAATGGAAAGCACAGCACGGGGAACGTAGTTAATAATATTGTAATACCCGTGTATGGCACAAGATCTACTGAGATGATCACTTAGTAAGTTATATAATGTCTAATCACTGGCTGTACACCTGAAACTAATATAATATTGTAGGTCAACTGAAGAACAAAAAATGATAAAAATATGTGCGCTCAGATACAACTTCTGCTATAGAATTTATGACTAAGGCAAAGTTCTCTATTC
The DNA here is from genome assembly GCF_036850995.1 of Saccopteryx leptura. NCBI lineage: Eukaryota > Metazoa > Chordata > Mammalia > Chiroptera > Emballonuridae > Saccopteryx > Saccopteryx leptura. Next base: position 117,923,843 of record NC_089506.1, read on the forward strand.
TCCCTGAGCTTAGTAAAAAGTGTAAGAATTAAATAGGATTGGGCTGCAAAGCCCTTGTCTTACTTAAGCAGGTTTTAATTACTAATTCAGTTTGCAGCCATCAGAATCCTAAGGGGAAAAAATTCCTAAATATAACTACCTTGGATGACAAATCCAGTTTTCTAGGCTTGGGTAAGTACTACTTCTCCCACTTAGAGATTTTAAATTAATAAACTGGGATTTTGCTTTATTACTCAACTCTTATGAATTTGAGTAATATAAGCTTAGTGTCAAAGCAAATTTAAAAAGTCAAGTTCCTAAATACAAAATTAAAGACAAAAGCTTGGAGCCATGGCAAAGCCACCAAGGACTAAGAACAGATCCCCCATTTATTCAGGCTCAAGCAATTGGCTTCTAACTCTGAAGCCACTTGTTCACCCGCCAGTGTCTCTCTCACTCAGCTCCATGTCTCTGCCAGAGACTGCAGGTATGCCGTCCTTAACCAACTGCAATGCCGCAGTCAGGGTATTCATCAAAGTTAATACAGGAATACGACTGGCGCCTTTCTCTTCACCCACATGCAGAAAAACCAATATACCATTTGTAAAGCAATCTTGAGATTATTACCTGCTCAAGTACTCTCTTGCATCGCTTCTTCTCAGACATATTTATCCTGAATAAATCTTCAATGGGTCGTGAATTTTGTGCATCCACAATGTTTCTACAAAAGAAATACAATTTAGCTTTTAATTTAAAAACTGGACAACATAAAGAGTCCAACAACTGTTGTTCACCACACAAATTTTCCGAGCAAGCTTTTCTCCATGAATAGGGAGAAAACTGCGATGAATAATTAATTGGTGAATATAAATTACATGTTATACAAAGATGGTAAATATAAAAACAGGTTTATCTGGTTACCTCAAAGTAACAAAGTAATACTACAAATCATGTTCACTATTTTTTTTTTTCTAAAGTTGGAAATGGGAGGCAGACAGACTCCCGCATGCGCCCGACCGGAATCCACCTGGCACGCCCACCAGGGGACGATGCTCTGCCCATCTGAGGTGTCGCTCTGTTGCAACCAGAGCCATTCTAGCGCCTGAAGCAGAGGCCACAGAGCCATCCTCAGCACCCGGGCCAACTATGCTCCAATGGAGCCTTGGCTGCGGGAGGGGAAGAGAGAGACAGAGAGGAAGGAGAGGGGGAGGGGTGGAGAAGCAGATGGGCGCTTCTCTTATGTGCCCTGGCCGGGAATTGAACCTGGGACTCCCACACGCCAGGCCGACGCTCTACCACTGAGCAAACCGGCCAGGGCCTAATGTTCACTATTCTGAGATTCTTGAAAACATACCCTTTTCAGTTGAGTGTAAGGAGAGCTATGGCAACAGAACAAACCCATTTGTTTAATGCATGCAAGTTATGACTGATCTAAAGGTAAAGTTGTACCTCATGCTAAAAAACTTGAATTTTTTGGACATCTATACATTAAAATGCATATGCTATAAATAAACAACTTACAGACCTTTTCACATATGCAGAAGAGGAGGTCCCTTTTTCTCTGAGCTTACATTCATCATAATCATTTATTAAATGTTATGCTAGGTGTTTTCACACATCTAACAGTATTTAAAGTTATATACCCCAGTAAGTAGGTGATATCCTTATTTTACAGTTGAGGAAAATAAGGCCCAGAAAGATTAAGTACAAATTAAGCAAAAAAAAAGAGTCAGAATGTGGCCAAACCTAACTAGAAATTTTATGGTTTTATCAGCAAGCCTTTCAAGTTATTCACAGTAGGACAGCAAAGCAAGTCATTAATATAAAGATAAATCAAAATAAATAAATTTGATCAATCCCATTGTTTTATAAGTTATAATCGTGTAAGAAATACATTAGCTATTTTCATACAAGAATTCAGCTTTGCCTGACTAGGTTGTGGCACAGTGGATAGAGCATTGGACTGGGGGATTGGGATCAGGAGGACCCAGGTTTGAAACCCCGAGGTTGCCTGCTTAAGCACAGGCTCATCTGGCTTGAGCGTAGGGTCACAGACATGACCCCATGGATGCTGGCTTGATCAAGGGGTTACTCACTCTGCTGTAGCCCCCACTCAAGGCACATATGAGAAATCAATCAATGAACAACTAAGGAACCGCAACGAAGAATTGATGCTTTTCATCCCTCTCCCTTCCTGTCTGTCTGTCTGTCCCTATCTGTCCCTCTCTCTAACTCTCTGTGTAAAAAATAAGAATTCAGCTTTATGCTTTCATAGATTTTACTAGAGTTCCATTTACTAATGCAATTCTGATACATTAATAAACAGAGTTAAAAGACACTTAAAAACCCTCCAAAAATGTCCTCCAATGAAATAAAAAGACATACTTACGAAGCTAACAGTTCAAGAGCAACTAACTTGTCTTTACTAAAGGTGAAACAGTTGAGTATATTGACCACTTCTGCCGGGTGAACAGCCACCATTTTCTGTCAACATAAAAAATAAATTTAATTTCAACATGAGAAATTTTTAAGCCAGAAATTGCCATTTTGGAGGAATGTTCGTATTATAAATAATGTTCATAATAAAAATATTTGAGGTGAAGATTGGTTACTCAAAAGTAAGCTCTGACTAGTGTGGGAATTAAACTTTGGCTTTTCAATGTAAGTATTTCAAAAAAAGACCTTAGTTCCTCTATGAGCTCTTTTTAAAGCTATATTTCTCAATATGTTCATCTACAGAAAAAAAAATTACACTGACTTTCCTCAGATAAGATAAAAATAAGATAGTTATAAATATGGGAGAGCTATTGTACTAGGTATGCCATAATGCCATAATCAGCACTTCCTGAAGTGAGGTCCATGATGCTGACGGAGGTATTAGAAGTGAGTGCTAGTGTCACACCAGTCAAGAAAGAGATGTGCTAAACAAGTTTTTACTGTAGAACTTTCTTAAGTCTTAAGTAAATGTGATTGTGGCATCCCAAGATTGTGTGGGATATTACATAACTTATTTGACCAAGATTCCTTACTTTTGAAGAGCAGGAAGAAGATCTGGCCAATTATAGATCTATGTTAAAGTGGAAAAAATTCAAAGGCACAGCCCATGTAAGATCAGTTAGAATCACCATCCAAACCAGTCCTAAAGTGTGGAGCAGTGGTTTCATGTGCCACCTAAAGAATTGGTAAAACTAGCCCAGGCAGGTTGGCGCAGTGGTAGAGCGTTGGTCAACCATGTGGAAGTCCTGGGCTTGATTTCCTGGTCAGGGCACATAGGAGAAGCAACCACTCTAACCCCTCCCCCGCCATCTTTCTCTCTCTTCCCTTCCCATAGCCACGGCTCAAATGGTTCAAGCAAAGTTGGCCTTGGGCACTGAGGATGGCTCCATGGCCTCACCTCAAGTGCTAAAATAGCTCAGTTGCTGAGCAACAGAGCAGCAGCTCAAACAGGCAGAGCATCGCCTAGTAGGGGGTTCACCCGGTGTTTCCTGGTCAGGGCACAAGTGGGAGTCTGTCTCTGCCTCCCTGCGTCTCACTTAAAAAAAAAAATTGGTAAAACTATATACCCCTTTGCATGTTTTTAAACTGATAAATAAACATTTACCAGAAGTTTAAATATTTGCAAAATATTGATTTCCTTAGTTATAAGTTTATTATATATTTGTAAGAGCCTTGGAACTACTGATTTAGCTCATTTATGAAAAGGTATTATGTAACCTAATCGTCAAAGTCAGTCTTCAGTGTGAATACAATCAAATCAAACTTTGTCAGAAAACATTGGGCTTAATTTAATTCAAATAAATTCATTATGTTGCACTTGTGTTAGCCTTCTCGCCTCTGAATTTTAATTGTAAAGAAGGTAAATAGGCAAGCAGGCCTCAGAGCTTTGTCATGAGTCTGCTGGCTTGGTAAAACAGGGTAAGGTTCCCACAGCATTTCTTACAGAAGCCCTCTGCTTTGCTCTCCCTCTCAGGAGACTGCACTGTCTGGTGGGCCCTTGGGGAAAGATCTTCACCCCCAGGTGATAGGTGGCTGGGTGAGATAATCCTTTCCTTATAAGGTAGAAAAAAGCAATTGTTAGCATGAACAGACCAAAACACTTTTTTTAGGCAAATTAGTTTAGGAAGTTAAGATACTCCATAAAAAAACTTCTGATATAGCCAGATACTGTTCAAATTTAGATGCCTCTGTTAATCTAGGCTCTAAACTGTGCAGTCCACACAGTAGCATGCCTGTGCCTATTTAAGTTAAAATTAAATAAATTGAAGGATACAATTCCTCAGGCAGTCCACACATATTTTAAGGGCTCAAAGGCACATGCAGCCAGTGGTTATCATACTAGATAGTGCAGTTAGAGAACATTTCCACTGTCACTGAAATTTCACTTGGATAGTGTTTGTCGAAAGAATGTAAGTATAAACCCATCTGACAATTCTTCTAAGACCAAATACAAATGGGTGAAGATATCCAAAAATGGAAGAAAGCACATTAAAATACTTAGAAATTCAAATCCTAAATTTTGCTTGCCTATAAACATTTTCTCCTCCAATTTGCCAATTAAGACCCTATGGTATCTGGTCTTAGAAGAATGGTCTGCAATTTAAATTTACAGTTTGAGAAGTTTTAATTTTTTAACGAAGTTACTTTGAATAATCAAAGTATAATAAAATTTAGGGTCAGTTTTTTTTTCAGCGCAAACCAATGACAACTTGAAATGAATTACAGAGAACTAGGGGAGAATCCAATATACTTAAATTCTACATTCTAAGGAAAAACAAGTTACTTACATGTTGTAATGCTTTCATTGCCTTTAACTGAGGCTCAGCCCAGGAGAAATATCTCAGTAAGTCAACCACCTGAAAGCAAAGAAGTAACTTAGCTCTTATGACATTGTGTTCACAAAAATTTCTGCAAGGTTATTTCAGTATTTTGAATTACTATACAAAATGTGCAGCCTGGGCTCAGATGACGAGGGGAAACATGGACCAGAGTTTAGGCTGTGTTCAGAGTAGCCTTGTGCAGTTACTTAAATTCAAGTCAACTGAAATAAAATCAAATAAAAAAATTTAGCTCCTTACTGGCACAAGCCACATTTTAAAGTGCTCAACAGCCATATGAAGCTGGTGGCTACCACAATGGGCAGTGAAGACAGGACATCTGCATCCTCACAGAAAGCCTTGGACAGCAACTGGTTTAAAAACAAAGAACAGTATAAGATACAGAAAAAAGGAGAGTACATAAAGAAAAGGTTGGAAAAGTACTATATGGAGACAAAATGTCAGCTTAGGGATATAAAGATTTACTATGAACGGAAAACTTAAAAATGCAGGGGAGACTGACAGTTTTGATCAATTACAAAAGGGTATTCAGTGGTGTGGTTTAGTGTAGGCTCACTAGTCTCTGCTCTTTAACTTGAATCTGGAGGGCATAATACTCAAATTCACACCACATAATAGCTATTCCCTAAAAAGGTTAAGAATCACCATGAATTACTCCAGCAGCTTCTAAATGGTAGGTCATTTTCAGAGCGCAGCTAGCCAGGCCCTCTCTCCCATTATCACCGGTGAACTTCAAACAAATGAGGGTGATATGGTGAGACAGCTAGTAAGAGGTGAGCAGGGCAGCCAGATCACAATATTAAAGTCTCTACATGGTCACTACCACCCTGGTAAAAGGCTTCAAGATGCTCCAGAAAACAACAACAAAAAGACTCAAGAACAGTCTAATAAAATTTGGGTTAATGAATTATATTACTGTGAGTTCCAGCCTGAAAATACATATATTAAGATCTCAGTTATTGTACAAAGGAAGGTTAATGTTAGAAACCAGAGTGATACTGTATAGAAGAATAAAAATACTTTTTACGCCTTATAAAAAGAAACAAAAACAGCAAATAAGTATTATGCATACTTTCTAGACAACTTGTTAAGAGTATATTGTATGTCCTTACCTTAATAGGAATGTACTTACTACATAACAAATGCTACCCGGCACTTTACCAGCTATAAAACTTTAAAAACTATAATGTCTGACACAGGAAGAAAAATTTTCACTATATAAAGTAGGCTTAGAATGTTACATCTTTAGAAAGTGGCTTAACAAAGTTTTTCATGACTTTAGCAAAGCAGAGTAACCACTAAGAAAAGCTTTCTACAAAGTTTCACACAGGCACACACACCACACACAAACAAAGGAAAAAAAAGATATCTATAAGAAACAATAAATCTTTTCAAAACATTTAAATTTTAAGAAAGAACAAGGTGACTGAAAAGTAATGACTGAAACACACTCATCAAATAGGCAGCAACCCAGACAAGCCACACAGCAGCTTTGGAAATTGAGCAGGCAGAGTCCCACAGGCTTATGCTTTGCACTTGGAACAGTGAGAAATAGATGAAAAGTTGGAGCATTTATTAATTCAATCCATAGATTCACACATTGTCTACCTACCTATGTTTCGACACTTTCCCAGACCTGTTCTCCAGATGTACATTTCTATTTTTGCCCTATTTGTCTATCAAACATCTTCCAGGTGCCAAGCAGGCTTTCCGTGTATATAGACATATACACATTTTTTTAAATTAGCAAACTCTCCCTTAAGTTAGGTAAAATGTTTTTCATTAAACCACCACTGGTCTTCTGGCAGTTACAGAATCTATTTATTAGACACTGTAATTTTTTTTTGGTTACTGCTAAAATTTCTACTTACTGGCTTCATATAAGAAAATATTTCACCACTGATTCAAGTTTTCTTTCATAGTATGGGATGAATTTTACAATTATTGACTTATAAATACTACACAAAGTTGAGTGTGCTTACCACTAGAAGTTTATATATTTATGCGTGATATTGTGCCCAGAATGAAAAACATTTCGAACTGTTATTTTTTAGACACTGCATTTTAAAATCATGTTACCACATGATATTGTGATGAAAGAGAGTATGTTTTTAAAATACCCAAGCTAAAAAAAAAAAAATACCCAAGCTATAAATTCTACAAAGTTTTCTACCAAAACAGAAGGCTTCTGAAGTTCCTGAATACTGCAACAAAGAAAAAGCAATTCTGACCTTGACCAGCAGGTAAATAAACATGAACCAGAGCATCATGTTAAAAAAAAAAAAGACTTTTGCTTCAACAAACAGAGTAATACCTGTTCACTGGAGAAATATCCGTGCACATATTCAATTGCTTTCAATTTGTATTCTGTCAAAACAGCCTGAAAAACAGAAAAACAGCATTAATTAACCCTTTGATAGTACGAACGTTCATGTAAGTCCTCGTACCTCCTTACCATCCAGAGTACGATCAATTTATTTTAGAAATGTGTAAGGCAACATTAAAAAAAGGCAAATGTATGTTCTTCTTGTTTCCATAAATTGGTTATCAAACAAACATGATTTTAAGTTAATAAAACTGTAACTGGAACTGATTTCGATTTTTGGAAAAAAAACAAACCAAAATAACTCACTCCCAGGGGTCAGCGAGCATGAAAAAAACTCACCACTTCAAGGGTTAATATATATAAACAGAACAGTAATAAGCATACAGTAAAAATGTCTAAGCAACTCAAGACAGTGGAAGACCTTCTTCAGCCCAGTATGCAGAGGTGGCTAAAGTCACTGTGGTGACAGGACATTCTACCTTTCCAGGTGCCATGCTGTAAGGAATACACTGAGACAGCAGGAACACGTCCTGGGCCTTCCTACTCACTCCTACAAAAAAGGGAATAAAACTGTAATAGATAAGGTTCAACATTAATAGGAATTATGCATGGAATTTATGTAATTAAAGAGTTTCAGAACATCCCAAATTCAACCAAGTTGTCATTTTTAAGATTGAATGTATCAGCCTGACCGGGCAGTGGCGCAGTGGATAGAGCGTCAGACTGGGATGCGAAAGACCCAGGTTCGAGACCCCAAGGTCGCCAGCTTGAGCGAGGGCTCATCTGGTTTGAGCAAAAGCTCACCAGCTTGAGCCCAAGGTCGCTGGCTCGAGCAAGGGGTTACTCAGTCTGCTGAAGGCCCACAGTCAAGGCACATATGAGAAAGTAATCAATGAACAATTAAGGTGTTGCAACGTGCACAAAAAAAAAACTAATGATTGATGCTTCTCATCTCTCCGTTTCCTGTCTGTCTGTCCCTGTCTATCCCTCTCTCGCTTTCTGTAAAAAAAAAAAAAAAAAAAAAAGACCGAATGTATCTGACATTACTCATCTGTCAATTATTTATTCAGCACCTGTTATGTACGTCAAGGTTCCTGACATGATTTCTATGGGCATATGAAAACTCAGTGAGCTAGAAGGCTCTGAATTCTATCTACACACTTGCCACACTGGTGGTGTGGATCTTGAGGGGCACTTGAATTACCCTGAGCACCTCCTTACTCATAAAAGGGAATGCCATTCATTACCCACCTCAGTTACTGTGATGATTAAATAGTCAATAGTAGATCTGACACATAAGAGGTATTCAGTAAATGACAAGTCCTTTCCTCATGTGGCATCATCAAACAAGGGGAATTCAGAGAGAAGTCCGGTGGCCTTGACCCAACACTATCTAGAGCTGAAGCCAGGTATGCTCTCCTTGAGACTATTCGTTATAGATGAATAGTCTCATAATTTGGCTACTAATCTTTAAAAATCAACCAATCATTTTGCTTTTACTATAAAACAATGGTATCTGTACTTTCCACATACCTTTCTGCTAGGAAAAAATACTATGACAAGTCAACTAAGAAAACATCCAGGATGTTCAGTAATCTAATTTTCATTGAAAAAGAAAATGGCATTCTGAATAATATACTCTTGGGATTTTGATTATCATTCTTGAACAGTCAAAAGCAAATTTCTAGACAAAATGCTGAATTGTGTTGATGCTAAGATATGTCTCAATTCTTTCATCAGTGCCTGAGAGACCTAGTTGTATCCCTAGGCACAACGACACAACACTCTAGAGTCAGACTGCCTTCATTTGAACACTGGATCACACCCCTCTTCTTTACCCCCTTCCCCACTTCCTCCCTGGATAACTGACCTAACTAGCTAACCTCACGGAAACTAGGTTTGCATCTGTGAAATGAGTATAATACCTACACCTCTCAGGTTGTTAGGATCAAATCAAACAGCGCATATAGCACAAGGAGAAAGTGCTTAGAACAGACACATGAATAGTAAGTACTCAAAAATTATAGCTATTATTACCTCCTTTTTGAAGAATAAATTCAACATTGCCTTTTCCCCTACTTTCTTCCTCCTTCTTACTGTCATCCTACATGACTTTGATTTAAATGACAGTAGGGACAACCAGTATGACCTATGGTGGCCCTCAGGAAGATTTTACCTGGTTTAAACTAACAAAAAGTCTTAGAATAACTTTTAAAAACCAATAGTAAGTCTCATATTCGGGTATGGCTATATTTTTTATCCCATTTTAGTCAATGTAATGCCAGTGGTGAAGGCCAAGCAGGTTCACATTCAATTCAGGCAGACAGAGAAACTGCAGAGCTGGAAAGCGTTGGGCCATTCCGTTTAACAGAGTCTTGCAATGCTGGACAAGCACACAGGCAGGGGAAAACTGCTTCTCAAGCAAGCAGCAAGAATTGCCCCTCACAGTGGCAGGCAGGCAGGCAGGCAATCCACCATGCGCAATCAGCAATCCCCCTGAGCGCAAGCACCCATAGCCTTACATGGGCCATACACACATCATTCAGCCACACACTTATGCACCCAATCAGCTGGTAAACCGGCAAGCAAGCCTAACACAGCTGTGCCACAATTCACCCCTTTCGGGTTGCTTACTTCACAATAGGCACATTAGGCCCTGGCCAGTTGGCTCAGTGGTAGAGCGTCGGCCTGGCGTGCAGGAGTCCTGGGTACGATTCCCAGCCAGGGCACACAGGAGAAGCACCCATCTGCTTCTCCACCCCTCCCCCTCTCCTTCCTCTCTGTCTCTCTCTTCCCCTCCCACAGCCAAGGCTCCATTGGAGCAAAGTTGGCCTGGGCGCTGGGGATGGCTCCATGGCCTCTGCCTCAGGCGCTAGAATGGCTCTGGTTGCAGCAGAGCAACGCCCTAGATGGGCAAAGCGTTGCCCCCTGGTGGGCATGCTGGGTGGATCCCGGTCGGGCGCATGTGGGAGTCTGTCTGACTGCCTCCCCGTTTCCAACTTCAGAAAAATACAAAAAAACCCCAATAATAAATAAAAAAAATAAAATGACAACTACAAAAGTGCCTTTCAATCTCCCTGAGCAATCTGCCCAAGGAGTTAACTGAAAGCCCGCCTCTAGCCCCTCACCCCATGGTGTCACCCATCAAAGGTGAGGGGCCTCTATAGTCCAGGGCCATGTCCACTGAAGAAAGTGATCTTGGTGCATCTCTGCAGCTGGGTGAGAAGCAGTCCATGACAGACAGCCTAGCTGTCTGTGCCAATCACCAAGGTAAAACATTCATTGCAGGCAATGCCAACACCTGCTGCAAATTAGAAGGGGACCAGTGGATTGCCAATTTTACATGGGGCATCTGGCCCCCACCCGTCCCTGTTGGATGGGTCTCTTGCCCTTCCCCCTATTCAAACTGGGACAACGGGTCACAGGGATCCTGCAACCTGAATGTCAGCCATTTTCTTGACATATGCTGGGGCTATTGGCTTCCCCCACTTTTTTAGCAGCTAGAACCTCTGTTCTGACTCAAGTTGCTGTCAAAGCTCCAACAAGACTTTATTTAGGCTTGCCATCTATTCAATAATTTCTCCCTATCTGCCCCGGCCGCAATCAAATCTACCCACATCTGTGTTTGTGTAACTTTCATAGGCTAGTTTCTTGTTAGTCATGGGGGCAGCAAGGGCAGCAGCCCTCACAGCCTTACAGTCCATCTCTGTTCTGGCGAGCATAATGTCATCCCTATGTCCCACAACCGCAGCAACTAGGCTGCCAAGGACACCACTAACTCCATCAGCTCTGCCTGGGTATAGGACTGGACCACAGACTGCTCCACCACCTGCGGTGGGGGTTGTGCCTGTCCCTGAGGGACTCCTGGCTGCTGGGTCTTTACCTTCTTGGTGACCACAGGCCAGGCTCTGAGTCTGTGGATAGCAGTTGCAGCTTGAACTTCTTCCTCAGAAGAGTCGGATATACCTGCTCCCGGTGACTCAGAGCCACTCCACTGGCAGGAATGCAGCTCCGTCTTCTGCACCTGCTTTGGCTCCTGCCTCGTGTGGCTGCTGACTCTTAGCCTAACTGAAACTGGAGCTCCTGAACCCACAGTTGTTTTTCCAACAGCTATCACTGCCAACATTCAGCTTCCATGGCAAACTGCAACTTGTGAACCCGCAATTCCTTCTCCAGAGACCGGTCCAGTTATGGGCGCCATTGGTGCTCAGCCTGCATCTCACACTGCAGCTCTCAAACCCAGCTGGTCTCATTCTCCAGCGCTTGCTCCAGTTTCCACTGTCATTGTCACTCGGTCTGCAGCTTATCCTGGAGCTTTTGACCTCGCTCAGCTTCTCACACTGAGCTCCTGGTTTCTTCTCACATAATTGTAAAAAAAAATGCCTAGCCCACGGTCCCCAACAGAAGAGACACTGGGAACAGCCACCCCTCTATTCCACCCAGAGGCTCCATACCAACCTGCTCTGAATCCTGCCAACTACGCCAGATATAATGCCAGTGGCCGAGGCCAGGCAGGCCCGCACTGGATTCGGGAAGATGATAGAGAAACTGCAGAGCCAGGAAGCATTGGGTTGTTCCATTTAATAGTCTTGCAACAGTGGACAAGCACACAGGCAGGGGAAGAAACAGCAAGAATGGCCCCCCACAGTGGCAGGCAGGCAATCTGCCATCCACAATTCCCCTGAGCTCAAGCACCCATAGCCTTACATAGGCCACACACACATGGTTCAGCCACACACTCATACACCAATCAGGCAAAGTGCTTGAAGCCAGTAAACCAGCAAGTAAGCAAGCCTAACACAGCTGTCCCACAGTAGACTAAGACAATACTGATGCATCTAATTATTTGGCCTGGACAGCACCAGACATTTTGATCACAAACCAGAAATAATGACTTAGGTTGCTTATGTGAATGATTTTCATCTGAAAAACTTGCCTTACCCTCTTTATTATTTACTACATAATCTTTTCACAACTTAAGGGAGAGAATACTCAAAGTGACACCCTCTAGCTTCTGAAGTAGAAATTTACTGATCTACCTGAATGCACAAATTACTTTTTCATAAACAGTAACTAAATATAAGCTCACAAATTGGAACAAATTCTAAATACATAGTTAGCAAACTGAGATTTTATTGCAAATTTTTATTACACACTGGGTCTGCAAAAGCAGAAATTTCGTTCAAAAAAGAACATTCAAAACTTTCAAACGTGTAAATTTTACTGCATATTCAAATAAAAAATGCTTTATAAAGAACTATGAAAAAAGCCTGACCATGTGGCGGTGCAGTGGATAGAGAATTGAACCCGAACACAGAGGACCCAAGTTTGAAATCCCGAGATTGCCAGCAGAGCGTGGGCTCATCCAGCTTGAGCACAGGGTCGCATGCTTAAGTGTGGGATCATAGACATGACCCCATGGTTGCTGGTTTGAAGCCGAAAGGCCGCTGGCTTGAAGCCCAAGGTTGCTGTCTTGAGCAAGGGGTCACTCGATCTGCTGGAGCCCCAAGGTTAAGACGCATATGAGAAAGCAATCAATGAACTAAGGTGCTGCAATGAAGAATTGATGCTTCTCATCTCTCTCCCTTCAAGCCTGTCTGTTCCTATCTGTTCCTCTCTCTGACTCGGTCTCTGTAAAAAAAAAAAAAAAAAAAAAAAAAAGAATGACGAAAAACATTCTACTTTGCAAGAAAAAAAGCACTATAGGCCCTGGCCGGTTGGCTCAGTGGTAGAGCGTCGGCCTGGTGTGCAGGAGTCCCGGGTTCTATTCCCGGCCAGGGCACACAGGAGAAGCACCCATCTGGCTTCTCCACCCCATCCCCCTCTCCTTCCTCTTTGTCTCTTTCTTCCCCTCCCGCAGCAAAGTTGGCCCAGGAGCTGAGGATGGCTCCTTGGCCTCTGCCTCAGGCGCTAGAATGGCCCTGGTTACAACAGAGCGATGCCCCAGATGGGCAGAGCATCGCCCCCTGGTGGGCATGCCGGGTGGATCCCGGTCGGGCGCATGTGGGAGTCTGTCTGACTGCCTCCTCGTTTCCAACTTCAGAAAAAAAAAAAAAGCACAGTACAAAGGCAATTTTTTAAAATATAATTTCATAAGCTGAAACAAACTAAGCACCAGAGCACAAAGTAACAAATCTTTTCAAGTCAGTGAAAGTCTACAGGTATGGAAACTTGGAGGAAATTGCCCGGAAGTTCTAACCAAAGAACTGCTAATTAGCATAACAATGTCACACTAAGTCCTTCTAGTTCTAATTATGTAAAATCATATTTTCTGTGCTTGAGGTAGTAATGCTGGCAGGCTACATTCCAAAATACTTGCTGTCTGATTCATTCTGGGAGGTAGGCTACAAACAGAGGCCTCTAAAAGAACAAAAAAGTGTAAAGTAGGAGAAAAAAAGCTTTGCAATTCAAGTTACTGAAGCCCATTCCTAAGAGTACGACTTTAAAGCTAAATGCCACTTTTCATTAAGGCACCAGCTTTGTCCGGCCCAGGCAACTGTGTGTGCCAGCCAATTCTGAGATCTGAAAAACCTGTCCTAATAATCACCATTAAAGAAACGTCCTTAAAATATATTATCTCTAGTTCTCCGTGTCTTGTTCCTGGAAGATCGGTTCAGAAAGAGTAAATTACTTATCCAGAAGTACATAGGTATTAACGATCTGCAGAGCCAGCTTCAGAACCCAGGGCTCTTAGTATTAAAACATGCACAATACTGCATCGATGTTCAAGCGCTACCATAATTCCTATTTGTATCATGAAATGGATGAAGACGTTAAGTCCTGCGCTGCATGCTAACATCCCAAACAGTTTTGCAACCCTAAAGGCCGGCTATTTTGCACGAAGAGAATAAACCATGAGAATTTGCGTAGCTCAGAGTGATTGAAGAAATTAAATGTCATTACCTTTCTAATTTCATCCAGAACCATTTCAAAGGACTTTTTGTCCATCTTGGCTACTCTCTCGACGTGATTTTACAGAAAAAAAGACTTTCAGGAGCAGGAGAATGGATGCGAGGAGGTAGACTGCTTAAAACTCCGGAGAGGAAAATAAATCTAAAAAATGAAGACTTGCAAACACCTTTTTATTAAAAAACAAAAGCCGGCCAGGAAGCCTCAGGTCACTTTGCGCTGAGTCCGCAGGGAGATCGGGTTCGGGCAGCCGGGTGCGCGTCGGGTCCCCGCAGCTGAGGGGCCGGGCCTCGCAGGGGACGGTCGCCCGGCCGCGTTCCTGACGCGGCGGCAGGGAGAGCGCGGTCCCCGCGCCCCACGCCCGGCGGCGGCCGGCGAGCAGAGGTGCCGGCCTGCCTGCACCCACGAGCGCTGGCCTGCCGGCGCTCACCGCCGCGACCCTGGCCGCAAGGCTCCGCGCGCGCGCATCCCCAGCAGCAGCGCCGGCGTCCGGGGTTCGAGCTCCGCAGGCCAGAGGTGGCGGGCGGGCAGTCTTTGTTACCGACAGCCACAGCTTCCGGGCGCGGGCCGGCTGCCAGGCAGCCCCGGAGACGCGCGGAGGGCCGCGGTCCTGGGGCAGGGGGCTCCGGAACCCCGCAGGGCCAACGCGGCCGGGAGCCCTCCCAGTTCCCCTGCAGCGCCCACCGGCTCCGGTGGCGGGCTTTCGACGAAGCCCGCCGCGCCCGAGTGAACTCCACGCCGCAGCACTAATTTAGGCCACTCTTTCCTGAACGCCGGCGGACGGGTCCTGCTGGGGAAACATAGGTGTCCAGGGCGCACGCCTGAACACCTCGGAAGCGGATGCGCAGGAAACCCTCCGCGGAACCGGGAAGTTCTTTTCTGAGGGTCACACCCTGGGTCTTGGGTGTGTGTGAGCTAGCTGCGGAGGGGCGGGTCTTCATTTCCAAAGAAGGGACGTCGAGTCGTTGTGGCATCGCGATGGGCTTCCTAACTTGGACGGACGGAGGACCTCGGCATAGGACCGCTCTTCCCGGGGGGCCGGCTGGGCTTGGTCACTGGGTCAGCCCGAGGGCACGTGACCTGGGGGCGGGGACCGGGAAAGCTGTGGGAATCCCAAACTGAGTGTCTCGTTTTTCCATCGGTTCGGCCCTCCCATCTGGCCATAGAGGCTGGCGCGTCGGAGAAACGGCGGTAGAAGGGGGTACCGTGCGGCCCTGGGGCCATCTCGCTGACCCCGCGGGAAGCTTCGCCATGAAGAGACTCTGGCTCTGCGCGGCCGGCGCCGGCCTTTCTCTCGCGTTTCTGGTTTTGCATTCGCGTCTTTCGGGCCCTTCGGTGAGTGGAATGGGGCGGAAGTGGCTGTTTGGAGTGTGGGGACCACACTTTTGGGAGGCGACGCTTCCCCCTGGAGTGGAGCTGGTGGGAGTGCTGGCACCGGGGAGCGGAGCCCCGTGGGACTGCCCCGTCCCTTGCTGAATGCTCGTGCAGGCGGGCCCTGATCTGTGGGTTTTCTGCGTCGGGATGGCGCTGAGGCGACGTCGTGAGTCCCACGGGGCCTCCTCGGGGGTCTGCCGCTTGCCCGTGACGCCCGGGGCGACCGGGAAGGGGAAGCGCGGGTGCCCTGCTCTGCACAGTGTTGTCGGCGTTTTCCCAGTGTCTTGTGTTCGGGTCCCCATCGTGTCATAAGCGCGTGCTATGTTGGTCTTCTGGTGAGAAGAGGAAGGCTTTCGAGAGGGGAAACTGAAGCTAATGGCCCAATTGCAGGCTCACCTAAGTGTTCGGAGCACGTTTAAGGTTGCCTGGGCTATGGTATTCGGTACGTTTTGACTTAACGGCGTCCTGAAATTAGGATGGGCTTACCAGCATGTAAGTCGAGGACCATCTGTAACACGATGTATTCCCTTCCTTCCCAGCTATCCCTACATCCTCAAATAATTTTCAGATACTTATTTTGATCGCCTTGGTCTTTAAACGTGTATAAGCCCATGTCTTTCCTATCATTTCTGATCTCTGTGTCAGGTGTCACTGCGTGCTTAAAAGTAAGATTTTTTTTTTTCTTTTTTTAACCTAGACTGAATCTTAATCTTCTGGTTTTATTTAAGAATTTAAGGGACTCTATTTTCCAAATTTCCTGGAGAACTAAGGAGAGTCTTTACCGGCTGGATGTAGGTTGGCCCAAGCGTTCAGAGCGCTTCACTGGAGCAACGTTTTGTGTTGCAGTTGACTCCCTGAACGGACTGGTTTACGTAGCCCAAGTAAGTAAAATTGGTTTGTTTTTTTTTTAATCTACGAACACAAAGGAAGCAACTGCGTGTTTTATTTTACCATCATGTTTATATCCACCCCATTATGGAATTATTTTAATTGCTTTCAAGTGAATATATAACTGAATTTGAAGAGATACTAATTTGTTAGGTTTCGAAGCTTTTTTTAATTGATTTTAATTTACTGTGTTAACATGGATTCAAGTGTCCCACTCAATATAACAGCCTCACCCCCACTCTCCAGTCCCCCATTACACCCCTTTTACCCCCCTCCCCCGAACTGCCTCCAAGTTGGGTTTTTTAACATTAGTAAATTCCTTGATTAGCCTTCACTTTGTGCTTCTGTCTGCCAAAGTAAAGATGACTTCCTTAAAGCTGATTGTGTCTAAGCAATTATTTTTTGTATACCTTCAGAGAGGGGATAACATCCAAAAGGTATTAGTATTCACAGAGGATGGATATTTCCTAAGAGCTTGGAATCACACAGTTGACACACCTCATGGTATGTTTGCAGCCAGTACACTACATGAACAATCCGTCTGGATCACGGATGTAGGAAGTGGTATGTCTACAAGTATCTATTAAATTATCTTGCTAGAAATTACGTTTTTGCCTATGTGCTTGCTTGTACATTATAAAATCAGAGTTGCTGGATCTAATTGCAATTTCTTTAATGATTCATGAAATCATTTGTTTTTAAACCTATATTGTATTTCTGTAGAATTAAGCCATATAACAGGGAGGTTATCATTATTATGATTGTTACCTTTAAATTGACAAGTCTTTAAAAAAATTTTTTAATTACAGTTTACTTTTAGGTGTACAACATAGTGATCAGATAATCATATATGTTACAGAGTATTCACCCTGATATTTCCAGTACCCAACTGGCACCACACATAGTTACCCAGTATTACTGACTGTATTCCCTATGTTGTACTTGATATCCCTGTGACTGTTCTGTAACAACCAGTTTTTACTTCTTAATCCTTCACACCTTTCCTTTAGTCCCCTAAACCCTTCCATTCTGGCGTCACCACTGAGGTCTCTGTGTCTGTGAGTCCATTTGAATTTGTTCATGTATTGAGATCCCATATGTAAGTGAAATATGGTCTTTCTCTGACTGACTTATATCACTGGGCATATTACCCTCTGGGTCCATTCATGCTATCAGAAATGGTAGGATTTCATTCTTTTTTTATGGCCGAGTAGTATTCCATTGTATAAATATAGCACAACTTTTTTATCTACTGGTCCATTGATGAGCATATGGGTTACTTTCACATCTTGGCTATAATAAATAATGTCTCAGTGGCCCTGGCCAGTTGGCTCAGTGGTAGAGCATCAGCCTGGCATGTGGATGTCCTGGGTTCAATTCCCAGTCAGGGCACACAGGAGAAGCAACTATCTGCTTCTCCACTCCTCCCCCCCTCTCCTCTCTCTCTCTTTCTCACACTGTCTTCCCCTTCTATAGCCATGCCTCAATTGGAGCAAGTTGGCCCCTGGCACTGAGGATGACTCCATGGCCTCTGCCTTAGGGGTTAAGAAAGAAATCGGTTGCGGAGCAAAAGAACAATGTCCCAGATGGGCAGAGCATCGCCCTCTAGTGGTCATGCCAGGTGGATCCTGGTCCTGGGGCATGCAGGAGTCTGTCTCTGCCTCCCTTCTCACTGAATCAAGAAATAATAATAATGCTGCTGCAGTGAATATAGAGGTGCATATATTTTTCAAATTAGTATTCTGGGTTTCTTCAGATAAAAAACCACAAGTAGAGCCTGACCAGGCTGTGGCACAGGGATAGAGCCTCAGACTGGGATGTGGAGGACCCAGGTTCAAGACCCCGAGGTCACCAGCTTGAGCGCAGGCTCATCTAGTTTGAGCAAGGCTCACCAGCTTGAGCCCAAGGTCCCTGGCTCAAGCAAGGGGTCACTCGGTCTGCTGTAGCCCCCAGGCAAGGCACATATGAGAAAGCAATCAATGAACAACTAAGGAGCCACAATGAAGAATTGATGCTTCTCATCTCTCTCCCTTCCTGTCTGTCCCTATCTGTCCCTCTCTCTG
Organism: Saccopteryx leptura; assembly: GCF_036850995.1. Classification (NCBI taxonomy): domain Eukaryota; kingdom Metazoa; phylum Chordata; class Mammalia; order Chiroptera; family Emballonuridae; genus Saccopteryx; species Saccopteryx leptura. The sequence goes on from NC_089506.1 coordinate 117,942,217, forward strand.
ACCCTCTCTGTCTCTGACACACACACACACACACACACAGATACACACCCAAAACCCACAAGTAGAATAACTAGATCATAAGGCAGTTCTATTTTTAATTTTTTGAGGAACTCTCATACCGTTTTCCATAGTGGCTGAACCAATTTGCATTCCCACCAACAGTGCATGAGGGTTCCCTTTTCTCCACACCCTCTCCAACACTTGTTTGTTGATTTATTGGTGACAGCAATTGTTAACAGGTATAAGGTGATATCTCCTTGTGGTTTTAATTTGCATTTCTCTGATGATTTGTGAAGTAAAGCATCTTTTCATATGTCTATTTGCCATCTGTATGTTTTTTTAGAGATGTGTCTGTTCAGGTGCTCTACCCATTCTTTAATTGGATTGTTTATTTTCTTGGTGTGGCGTAGTGTGAGTTCTTTATAAATTTTGGATATTAACTCCATTGGTTATATCCTTGGCAAGTATTTTCCATTCAAGGTTGCCTTTTTGTTTTCTTGTTCTTTTTTTTTGACAGAGATAGAAAGAGAGTCAGAGAGAAGGACAGATAGGGACAGACAGACAGGAAGGGAGAGAGATGAGAAGCATCAATTCTTTGTTGTGGCATCTTAGTTGTTCATTGATTGCTTTCTTATATGTTGTGCCTTGACCAAGGACTACAACAGAGTGAGTGACCCCTTGCTCAAGCCAGCAACCTTGGGCTTAAGTTGGTGAGCTTTGCTCAAACCAGATGAGCCTGTGCTCAATCCAGCGATCTCGGGGTTTCAAACCTGGGTCCTCCGCATTCCGGTCCGGCGCTCTAACCCCTGTGCAACCACCTTGTCAAGCATCTTTTTTTTTTTTTTTTCATTTTTCTGAAGCTGGAAACAGGGAGAGACAGTCAGACAGACTCCCGCATGCGCCCGACCAGGATCCACCCAGCACGCCCACCATGGGGCGATGCTCTGCCCATCCTGGGCATCGCCATGTTGCGACCAGAGCCACTCTAGCGCCTGAGGCAGAGGCCACAGAGCCATCCCCAGCGCCCGGGCCATCTTTGCTCCAATGGAGCCTTGGCTGCGGGAGGGGAAGAGAGAGACAGAGAGGAAAGCGTGGTGGAGGGGTGGAGAAGCAAATGGGCGCTTCTCCTGTGTGCCCTGGCCGGGAATCGAACCCGGGTCCTCCGCACGCTAGGCCGACGCTCTACCGCTGAGCCAACCAGCCAGGGCGTCAGGCATCTTTTTTGGTTTCTTTTTTTGATGGTTTTCTTTGCTATGCAAAAACTTTTTAGTCTGATATAGTCCAGTTGTTTATTTTTCTTTTTTTACCCTTACCTGAGGAAATATTGAATATATCAGAAAAAATATTGGTGAGCAAAATGTCTGAGATTTTGCTGCCTGTGTTTTCTTCTGAGAGTTTTGTGGTATTGAGTCTTTACATTTACAGGTAACTCTTTAATCCATTTTGAGTTTATTCTTGTGTATGGTCTACAAAGCTGTTTTAGTTCCATTTTCTTTTTGTATGTATCTGTTCAGTGTTCCAATGCCATTTATTGAATAGGTTATCTTTACCCCATTGTATATTTTTGCATGCTTTGTAAAATATTAACTGACCATAAATGTGTGGGTTTATTTCTGGGCTCTCTGTTCTGTTCCATTGATCTATGTGTATGTTCTTTTGCCAGTACTAGACTGTTTTGTTTACTATGGTCCTGTAGTATAGTTTGTTGGCAGGTAATGTGATACCTCCAGCTTTCTTCTTAGGATTGCTGTGTTTATTTGAGGTCTTTAGTGGTTCAATATCAATTATTGGATTATTTGTTCTAGTTCTATAAAATATGCCATTGGTATTTTGATAGGAATTGTGTTGAATCTATAGATTGTTTTGGGTAGTCTGCATATTTTCTGTTTCTCCTTAATTCAGTATTAAGAGATTATATTTTTCCAGGAATTTAGCCATTTTTTCTGTATTTTTATTTTTTTAATTCATTTTTTAGAGAGGAAAGAGAGAGAGAAAGAGAGGGAGAGAAGGGGGGAGGAGCAGGAAGCATCAACTCCCATATGTGCCTTGACCAGGCAAGCCCAGGGTTTTGAACTGGTGACCTCAGCATTCTAGGTCGACGCTTTATCCACTGCGCCACCACAGGTCAGGCCCCAGATTTTTCCATTTTTGTCATATAATTCATAATATTCTATTTTATTTATTTCCACTCTTGTCATTATTATTTCCTTCCTTCTGGCTCACTTTGGGCTTTTTTGTTGTTGTTTTTCTGGTTCCTTTAAGTGCACGGATTGTTGCTTGAGATTTTTCTTCATTCTTGAGGTGGGCCTGGGCTGCTGTGGTTTCCCTAGGACTGCTCTCACTGTGCTCCCTGATACTGGGGTTATCGTGTTTTCACTTTCATTTGTCTCAAGGTATCTTTTGATTTCCTCGTTAACCCATTAATTCTCGAGTTATTTAGGCACGATATGTTTGTGTTTTTCAGTTTTTTCTTTTGAAATTAATTTCTAATTTCATTCCTTTGTGGTCAGAGATGTTTGATATAATTTCAGTCCTCTTAAATTTATTGAGACTTGTTTTTGTCCTAACATGTGGCCAATCCTAGAAAATGTTCCATGTGCACTTGAATGTATATTTTGCTGCTGCTTTGAAATAAAATGCTCTGAAGATACCAATTAAATCTATCTGAGCTATTGTATCACTGTTTCCTTGTTGATTTTCTCTGTTTCCAAGTTCTATCCTTTGATGTCAGTGAGGTGGTAAAAATCCCCTACTGTGATTGCATTGCTGTTGATCACTCCCTTTATGTCCACCAAGATTTGCTTTACATATTTAGGTGCTCCAATGTTGGGTTGTGTTCTCTTGTGGAGTAGATCCCTGTATCATTATGTAATGTTTTTCTTTGTCTCTTATTCAACTTTTTTTTTTTAATATTTTATTTTTAACTTTATTCAGTTTTTTTTTTTAGAGAGAGAGAGAGAGAGAGAGAGAGAGAGAAGGGAGAGGAGCAGAAAGCATCAACTCTCATATGTGCCTTGGCCAGGCAAACCCAGGGTTTTGAACCGGCGACCTTAGCATTCCCAGGTTGACACTTTATCCACTGCGCCACCACAGGTCAGGCTACTTTTTTTTTTTTTTACAAGGACAGAGAGAGAGTCAGAGAGAGGGACATACAGGAGCAGAGTGAGATGAGAAGCATCAATCATCAGTCCTTCGTTGTGACACCCTAGCTGCTCATTGATTGCCCTCTCATATGCGCCTTGACCATAGGGCCACAGCAGACCGAGTAACCCCTTGCTCGAGCCAGCGACCCTGGGTCCAAGCTGGTGAGCTTTGCTTAAACCAGATGAGCCCACACTCAAGCTGGCGACCTCGAACCTGGGTCTTCCGCATCCCAGTCCAACACTCCATCCACTGCGCCACCGCCTGGTCAGGCTTATTCTACTTTGCTTCTAAAATCATTGTAGCTCCAAGAATTTTAATATGTGAGAAGACAGGAGTGGTTTCAAAAGATCTGGTCCCTAAGGGGAAAAAGTTAACCCTTTGAGTAGTGAGTTTTTTTATGCTCACTGACCTCTGGGAGTGAGTTTTGTTTTTGTTTTTTTTTCTTCAAAAAATGAAATTAGTTCCAGTTCCAGTTTTATTAACTTAAAACCATGTTTGTTTGATAACCAATTTATGGAAACAAGAAGAACATTCATAAGCCTTTTTATAATGCTGCCTTACACATTTTTAAAATAAAAAGTTTTGTTACAATTATAGTCTGGATGGTCTCAAGAGGCACGAGGACGTATATGAACGTTTGTACTACTCAAATTAATGAGTCGAATTTTTAATTTGTTTCCACTAGGAGAAAATGTAGTTTAAAAAAAGTCTGTATTATAGAGAACACTTTTGTTAACCTACTGAACTTTGAGATCTGCACATGAATGCATAAAATAAGTTTTTAAATACGATTTTTTTCCAATTCCATCTTGATTTCCTTTTACAAGTAATGCTTACTCAAGATCATAAGGTTAAATGGAAAATGGTGTACTAATAATTTAATATGAGCTTTATGTTTAAGGAGTTAAGTTTTTTAGTCTTATTTATTTAAATTTAGAATCTACTTACTTTGGAGTACCTGAGGTTTGGCTATAACTAAAGAGGAAATTCAGATGCTTGTCAAATATAACATGTAACTGTGTGAACCTGTTAACTTCTTATTGCTGTTTAATGCTGTCAGGTTTCTGTTTTTAGCTTACAGTTGGTCCTTGAACAACATGGATTTAAACTGGGTGGTGGGTCCACTTCATGTGCAGGGTTTTTTTCAATAAATACTATAAATTATTTTCTCTTATGATTTGCTTAATAAGCATTTTTTTACCTTTATCATAAGAATATAGTATATTATACATATATACAATATGTGCTAATTGACTGTTTATATAATCGATAAGTTCTGGTCTGCAGTAGACTATTAGTAGTTAAGTTTTTGGAGTATTGAAAGTTACGTATGATTTTCGACTCTGCCAGAGTCAGTGCCTTTAGCACAATCTTCCTCTACCCTTTTATTCAAGGGTCAGCTGTACTGAAAAATACAAATGTTTGTTCAGTCGTTATATTAGTGAAATGTGTGTGCTTGTCTTTGTAGGATCCTTTGGTCATACTATTAAAAAATACAATTCCTTTGGTGATCTTGTTCAAGTCTTGGGTACTCCAGGCCAAAAAGGTACTGGTTTGAATCCCCTGCAGTTTGACAACCCTGCTGAACTGTACGTAGAGGACACAGGAGATATTTACATTGTGGATGGAGACGGAGGATTGAATAACAGATTGGTCAAGCTGTCCCAAGGTACAGGGCTTAATTTTATATGGCATTATATAAATACATTATTTCATAAATTGGATTTAATTTACTTGATACTTCATATAATGGTATAACTATTGTATATGAATTTGTGTAAAGACTTCAAGTGTATTACTAGGAAAAAATCAGAACAGATATGTGAGATGGCCAATAACAAATGATTCTGTTAATGGATTTGCTTATTGTTCACCGAAAGCTAGGTGCTTCCCTTGTAATGAACTGGAGGCAGTATGAGAACTTACCGTGGGCTCAAGCAATAAGTGGTTAATTAAGGATTGAGCAGTCAGAAACCTGGCATCCCAGAGCTGAGATGTCACACAGGTTGATCAGCAAGTGTTTTAGTGAATTCCCTCCTCAGTAGTATCCTAGGTGCAGGTCTGTTACAAATGAAACAGTTTGCTGCTTTGTGGTATCAATTGTTAATAAGATTAATAAAATTGTAAAATAAGATAAAGAGGAGAAACTACTGTTGACTGGAGACGTAGGGTGAGAGTTTAAGAAGGGACTAGTTCTTGCCCTAAACTGGTTTTCATGGGAGAAGGGTGGGTTGTAAAGAGCCTTTGTCACACAAAGTCTACAGGTGTTAATAGCAGGTCTTTAGTAAAGGAGCTTAAGGATGCACTTTTTGAATAGTAGAAAATAAGATTTGGGATATTCTTGAGAACTTATGTTGAAAGAATTTCCCAGGGCCAAGAGACCAGAGAAAGAGACCAACACTCCAGCATTGCACCTAGAGTTTATAAAGGAACTTACACAGGAAGCCCATTCAGGGAGGCAGCAGGGTAATGTGGGTATCCTCCAAGCTGTGTGGCAGGTGCTAAAGAGCTACACAGAACAGGCAGGACGAACGAGGGGAAAGCCTCACTTGTTTGCCAGGAGCAGGGAACTGTCTGCTTCAGGAACCAATGTGCCTTGGAGCATAGGGGAGGGGTCTACCAGATGGTCTCTGACAGGGTTATGAGAACCAGTCTGTGTTCTTGGCCAGATGTAGCTCTGGTCAAGCAGCTGTCACGTCATGGAACAGCCTTTCCTCTGTAGCGTATCTAAGGATTTAAAGACATAATTGCCTATAAAGAGTCTTTGATGTTTTTTAATAGAAAAGTGGTATTATAGAAGCAAAGATTTTACAAGATAAATATTATTTCAGGATATATTTGCAGTAAGCTCTGTCACGTGGATGCTGTGTAGTTAACTGATCACCTAGTAACTGAATTTGGTTGGTGATAGTTAAAGGAAGATGAAGTGAGAATAAAGTTAGAACCCAAAAATCTCTCTGAAAGAAACAAGCAAATTTTGGAGACAGATTGAATATAGGTATATTAGTTTGTGGCTGCTGCAACAAATTGCTACAGATTGAGTGGCTTAAACAGAAATTCATTCATTCACTCCTGGTTTTGGAATCCAGAAGTCTGAAATCTATAGAGCAGGTCATTCTCCCACTACAAGCATAGGGGAGAGTCCTTACCTGCCTCTTCCATCCTCTGGTGGCTCCAGACATTTCGTAGCTTGTGCCAGCATCACTCCAGTCTCTGCTTCTATCTTCACATGGCCTTCTTCCCTGTGTCCCTCTTTTCTCATATAAGGACACCAGTCATCATGTCTCGGAATTCCTAACTGTATCTGCTAAGGCCCTTTTTCCAGAAGGCCACATTCACAAATACTGAAAGTTGGGACTTGGACATATCTTTTCAGAGTGCCATTGTTTAACCCCGTACAGCAGCGGTTTTCAACCTGTGGGTCGCGACCCTGGCGGTGGTCGAACGACCAAAACACAGGGGTCGCCTAAAGCCATGTTTTGGTCATTCGACCCCCGCCGGGGTCGCGACCCACAGGTTGAGAACCACTGCTGTACAGGGTAATAAGTGAGACTATAAAAACATAATGCGAATATTTAAGTTCAGAGGAATGGTAATAGCAAAGAATGGTAACTGCAGAGATTAGTTGGCAAGGGGAAACAGTTTAAGAGGTTGACATGAACCCTAAACAATGATTTTGAGTGATGCGAGTTCACATGGAGATATTCATTAAAGAGGTAAACTAATTGCTTGAAACAGAAGGAATGTTTTTGGTAAAGCATAAGAATTAGGCAAATGGGTATATAAATAGTAAGGAGTAGGGTTATAATTGAAAAGTTTGTCTGCATCCTGTGACATAAAATATAACACGTCAATACACAAGGTATTCTATATGTTGCACTGACCATGTATGTTTACCGTTTATAGATTTTATGATGCTTTGGTTACATGGAGAAAATGGGACCGGGCCTGCTAAATTCAACATACCTCACAGTATTACAGTAGATTCTTCTGGTCGGGTAAGAATATGGTGTCATTGTGTCTAGATATGTTTGTATGGATGTATGTATATCTGGGCTTGTACATATGAATCTTAGTGCACCTGTGCATGTCTGGACATCTGGATATGCATTGTGTTCATGGATGTATGCATCTGGGTATGTCTGGACAAGACCTCTGGGGCTGGTATACCTAGCATACTCTCTTAAAATGTTTGAGTCCTATAATGAGGGGAGTTTCCAAATATTAAGAAACAAGCAAAATAGATTTCCTTTTCACTTAAAGGATAGAAAGAACACAAAATGGAGCAATGAAGTTACTCTCCTCCTAGGAAAACTAGTTTAAGTATTCAAATATATTTTTAATTCTAGTATTAAACAAAGTTAATTCTAGAATGCACTGATCAAAAGAGAGACAGAAGAGGTTAATCTTGGAAGCTTGAAAAACGGAACCACCTAGCCAACTTTTGTTTTTTCTCCTGCACTCTGTCTTAGGAACAGAGAGCTTTAACCAGCAAATTGCAATTTATTTCTTAGTTTTTCACCCCTATCAACTGCCACTTGTTTTACTTTTGTACACCTTTAAACATACGTATTAATTTTGGGAGGTTACCTTCCTATAACCAGACCCCACCTCAAATGTTTTATCATTAGTTTCTTCTGTTTTTCTATAATAGCCTGGAGTTCCCCAGTAAGTCACTCTAACAGAATGATTTGATTGTCTCCCCTAAGAGAGGGTAAGCTGCACGACTCAGTACACATACTGAATTTTGCTTACACTTTAGTGCCTAACATGCAGTTGTCATCTTATGAATCTTTGTGAAATGACTAAGTGTCCTGGTGCACAGTGGATGGATCAGAGTATCTTGGCTTCATGCCATTGGGCGTTTAATCCATTTCCACTTCTTATGCTATGCTCAGCAAGCAGGCTTCTGGATTATGCTTGGCTTCCAGTTTGACAAAGTGAGAATGTTTTGATCTTAAATTTTTCAATTATTTCCCATTATAGATAGGGAAGATAACTGAAGATGTGAACTTTGTGTGTAAATTAGGAACTAGAAAATTGGAACTAACTATTCTCTTTACTGGAAAAGAGCAAGATCAAGTTTCTGAGCATGTGAGACCTAAGCCCCGGTAAATTCACTGTCTTCTGGAGAGGCCTTGCAGATCGTTTGATTGGACACTCTGGTATTATCGAGTGATGGAAAATCAGTTATTTCTGCATATTTAGTCCCAATCTTAGATACCAAACTGTATTTCCTATTGGTCGCTAAGACATTAATCCTCAAATCAGTTACCTTACGTAGGGATCAACAGCCTTTCTCAAGTGATGCAATAAGTCTTTGTTTCTGATTGGAGATGAATTCAGTGGCTACCAAAACTCACATGCATTGATAAAGATACCCTGAAAAAAAGTCCCTGAATCCACAAACCCAAGAAATCCAAAGATCTGGAAGGGAAGAGGAAGAGGCCAGCAGGGTTGGCCCACCCTTGCATCCATTCTTCGTAGCTCTCAACAACCCTAGCCATGTGTCATTAAACATGATCTCACTGTGTATGTGCCATGGGTTGTATACATCAAGTACAATACTTGAAATGTCATTTAGAATGGACCTTCTTGTCTAAAAACAAGTTTCCCTAATAACTTATTACAGTCTATAGCAAACCTACTCTCATTATTTATGTGTTATTAAAATCTCCCAAGCTTCCTCTTTAAGGGGTTCAGCACTTTGGCCACACTTCAGGAAAAACCAGGCAGAAGTTTCATGATACTGTAGTATGAATGAGTACCTGCCTTCTCCCCAGCCTGAGGAACTCAGGCCCCTCTTCTCTGTCTCGGTTTTTTCACCTGGCCCAGGAACCAACAATTTGGCAGCACTCAGTGACAGTGAATGTTTGTTAGGGAAGTGAATGAATGCTATTGCTTCAGTATCTCCAAACCCTCTGCATTATTAGAGTATACTAATTTTTTAGTTACAGTATTTAAATGTTTAGTCCAGCCTGACCTGTGGTGGCACAGTGAAGAAAGTGCTGACCTGGACTGCTGAGGTCGTCAGTTGGAAAACCTGGGCTTGCCTGGTCAAGGCACATATAGGAGTTGATGCTTCCTGCCCACCCCCTTCTAAAATGAATAAATAAAGTCCTAAAAAGTATGTTTAGTACAGCAGACAGAGCATTATGGTTCTTGGGTTGAGACAGATGGTCATGAATGGTTCTTCCACTCCACTTGTTGCATGCTCACTTCAAGATATTGTCATTTTTTCTGAACTTTAATTTCCTATCTGAAAATTGGGCCTTTAATGACCTTACTTGGGGATCTCTAAGTACTAAAGGAAATAATGTGTGTGAAATTAATGAAAGTAAAAATTCTCTCTCCTGTCCCCTCTCTTTCCTTTCTCCTCATTATGCTGTGGCTCTTTTCCAGCAAACACTTATTTTTGGTCTCTCAGGTGTGGGTTGCTGACCGAGGAAATAAAAGAATTCAGGTGTTTGATAAAGACACTGGGGCGTGGTTAGGAGCATGGAATAATTGTTTCACAGAAGAGGGACCTTCTTCAGTAAGGTAACTGCTGCTTTTTATTTTAAAATGCTTGTTCTGTTTGCTTTATATGAGGTTCTCTGAAAAGCTAGCTGAAAGTTTTAAATATTTATTATTAATTTTAAGCAGGGAAGGAAAGGAAGGGAAACAATTATGCAGAAGACATGTAGTCATCTTTCAAACTCCAGGTATACTGTGTGACCCCAAGTATGTGCAGCACCTTCTCTAGACATTTCCCTCAAGATGCATTTGGTCAGTTTGTAAACACAGAATGAAGTGAAAATCTTGAGTCTGTCGTGTCAGACACAGCTTACCTTCATGTTGTAGAGTACTGGGACAATGTTATTTTGTCTTAATTTAAGCTAATCTTTGGCTAGGTCTACCATCACAAATCTCTTGTTCCCATATTAATAGAATTAGATCAATTTAAAATTCTCTTTAAAAGAACCCTTCAGGCCCTGGCCGGTTGGCTCAGTGGTAGAGCGTCGGCCTGGCGTGCAGAAGTTCCGGGTTCGATTCCCGGCCAGGGCACACAGGAGAAGCACCCATCTGCTTCTCCACCCCTCCCCCTCTCCTTCCTCTCTGTCTCTCTCTTCCCCTCCCGCAGCCGAGGCTCTACTGGAGCAAAGATGGCCCAGGCTCTGGGGATAGCTCCCCGGCCTCTGCCCCAGGCGCTAGAGTGGCTCTGGTCGCAACAGAGCGACGCCCCGGATGGCAGAGCATCGCCCCCTGGTGGGCGTGCCGGGTGGATCCCGGTCAGGCGCATGCGGGAGTCTGTCTGACTGTCTCTCCCCGTTTCTGGCTTCAGAAAAATACAGAAGAAAAAAAAAAAAAGAACCCTTCAACACTCATTCTGGCCTTCTCTCTGAGCACATCTTATTCTTGCTTTCAGTGACCCTCCCATGCCTGTGGTCCCTGCTCTAAAAACCCTCCATTAAGTACACCCCCTGACTCAGTCACTCTGTATCTCTTGACCCTAGCAAGGTTTATCATGGCCTCTAAAATTACTTCTCATTCTGTATTTTCATAACTGATTCTCCCACTTGACTATAAAGGCAAGAAAATAGAGATTTGGGTTTCATGCTCACAGCCATATTCTTGGCACCTAAGTAGTGTAGGCATACTAGGAACTCAGTGTTTGTAGAATAAATGAACAGATCAATCAATTCAGCAGTTTGGTATATCAATTCATATGTGAAATTCTGTGTGATATCTCTTTGCTCCTTTTTTTGTTTCTGTGTGTGTGAGTGAGTGTGTTGCATTATAAATATATTGGAGGCAGTTAAAAACCAACCCAGCATATTATAATCTAGAAAATGTGCTGCAAATATTTGTCAACCAGAAGAGCTGCTAAACTTTGGGCAGGGAGAATTTCTAGCAGGTAGTTGCCTGCTGTTTAGCACTGTCGGGGATAAAAATGTTGAGAAAATAAATATTTATGTTAATTTTACATAAATTTATTATGTAAATATCTTTCTCCTTAGATTTACTCCTGATGGGAAGTACGTGATTGTGGCGCAGCTGAATCTTAGCAGGCTCCTGTTTCTAGCAGCACCCCCAGTAGGGAACATTGGCTCTTGTTCTGTGATAAGCTCAATCCAACTCGCAGATCAAGTTTTGCCTCATCTCTTAGACATCAGTGGAGAAACCGGAGCAATCTATGTAGCAGAAATTGGAGCAAAACAAGTGCAAAAATACATCCCTTTGAGAAGCTACTTCCCTTTATTCCATGTATGATGTTTCTTTCCCTGGAGATCTTTCAAGTGAAAGGTCAGATTCTCAAATTCATTGTTAAGTGCTTAAAAATAATATTCCAGAGCAAGAATTCATCTTTGTATTTTTACATGATCTAGTATCAGAAAATTTGTTTTTATGTCATTAAGAATTATATGTTGTGTTCCCATTCTTATGACTTAATTTTACTTGTAAATGTATAAGGAAATTTCAATGAAAGAAAAGTAACAAAAAAAAGGTCAGAAAGACGGACTAAGATTAATGTGTATTCACAAAATGCTAGGTCCTGAAGATTTAAAAATGAAGAGACAGGGTTTGTCTGTGTAGCTAACAGACACCATATTAATGGCAATTCCCAAGAGTGGTGGGACTTATGGGAGGTGGAGTATTGCCTTTGACTGACAGAACCATGAAGACTTTGCACAGGAAGTCAACTTGAGCTCCATCTTGAAAAACTGAGAAGGAGAAAACCAGTGCAGTCCAAGTAGACAAAAGTTATAAACTTCCTGTGAACTCAGGTAGGCTTTCTTTGAAAAAAGCTTCACTTATCTTTGGTCATTTTGTTGTAAGATACTTAATCTCAACTATTAAATGTAAGAATAAAATGGCTAGTGTCTAAGCACTTTACCAAAAAGGATTTTTACAAATAACTGGAATTTTTTTTTTTTTTCTGAAGCTAGAAACAGGGAGAGACAGTCAGTCAGACTCCCGCATGCACCCGACCGGGATCCACCCGGCACGCCCACCAGGGGCGACGTTCTGCCCACCAGGGGGCGATGCTCTGCCACGACCAGAACCACTCTAGCGCCTGGGGCAGAGGCCAAGGAGCCATCCCCAGCACCCGGGCCATCCTTGCTCCAATGGAGCCTCGGCTGCGGGAGGGGAAGAGAGAGACAGAGAGGAAGGAGAGGGGGAGGAGTGGAGAAGCAGATGGACGCTTCTCCTGTGTGCCCTGGCCGGGAATCAAACCCGGGACTTCTGCACACCAGGCCAACGCTCTACCACTGAGCCAACCAGCCAGGGCAACTGGAATGTTTTTTGAAGGGAGTTTTAAAGATAGGGCTTCTCCTCAGTGCCTTCTCCTTTTTTCATCTTTAACATGAACTCACTTCATTCCTAACAACTGTCTACCTCAGATAAATTTTAGAATGATTTATAGGGGTATGTGTGCCAAACACTGAGCTACTAAAATGAATAATTTCCTGCATTTCTATTACTACATCTTTTTTTTTTTTTTTACCACTGTGGTCTGAATACTGGCTTTCTATTTAAGACCATTTTTTTCAGTTTGCTATAGTTTATTCTAGATTGTGATGGAACCTTGCCATGTTATGCTCTTTCAGATTATTCTTCCTTTGCCCTTCTTTCAGCCTTCCTCTGTATCCTAATGTTTTAGTGTAAATTGTGTAGCACATGAGCAATCTGGAACCAACTGTCCTCATCACTATTGACTGGGGCCTGCTTTCCAGACCTCAAGAAACTCACACTTTTTTTGATGATTGAATCATATCTTGATGGAGTTAGGAAGGTGATCTACCAACAGGAAATGCTGTCCAGTGTTCCAAGGTCATTGATAAGTGTGTTTGTACCACTGATCAAGCTATCTGATCTTAAATGAGTAGCCTTAGTTTTCTGTTCAATAAAATGTGAACATCGTTGTTGGAATGCTGTGAGGATCAGATGTGCAATAGGTCCGTGTGTGCCCTTTGAAATCTGTGATAGCTCCAAGTACATTATGAAAGGTCCTTTTATACTTGACATTTACCTGGAATTAAAAGGTTGGCCTGAATTTTCCATTTATATCTTTTATCAAAACATATCCCTGTGTGAACATTACGAGGTTTAGCCAATATATATACTATAATTAGCTGATTTGGATGAAAGATAGCAATTTGAGGTGGTATTTTGCTGTTGTTCTGTTTCTGATCCAGGGCAAGAAGTACAACTGTCCATTTGTACGAATGCAGGTTAGGTAAACTGATATTGTCATTTCAAAAATATTTCATTTTGTTTTATACCATATTCTTATATAATATTGAAAATATTATCTGTATCTTGCTAAAAACATTTTATCAGCATACTAAGCAATCACGTTTTTTTTTACTTTTTCCTTTGGATTAATTGTTTAAATGCATGAGAAATGTGTTGTATTTTCTATTAAATAATACCCATTAAAATTTTGGAAGGAAAAGGCAATATTACCTGGCTCTCGAATTTGATTTTATTGTTACATTTTACTTGATTTTATTGTTAGAAAAGCAGTTTGTAACATCTTATTTCATTGAAGAATTTCAACAATCATGAAATTACAGGACGCTGCTGAGAAAATATTCCCCTTTTAAAAATTATTTTTCATTTATATTTGATGGACAATATTATATTTCAGGTTTATAGTATAGTAATTAGACATTTATGTACCTTATGAAATAATTACCACAGTTAAGTCTAGGACCCGGCTGATACCATACATGGTCATTACAATATTATTGACTATATTTCCTATGCTGTACTTTACATCCCCATGACTATTTCTATAACTGGTAATTAGTACTTTTTAATCTCTTTGCCCTTTTTCACCCATTTCCCCAACCCCCCCATCTATCAAAACCATCAGTTTGTTTTCTGTATTCATGAGTTTGCTTCAGTTTTATTTTTAGATCCCACATGTAATTGAAATTATATATTATTTGTCTTTCTCTGTCTGGCTTATTTCACTTAGCATAATACCCTTTAGGTCCATCCTTCTTGTGAATGGCAAGATGTAATTTTTTTATGGGTGAGTAATATTTTATTGTATATACATACCACGTTATCTGTTCATCTATAGTTGCTCCATATCTTGGTTATTATAATAATGATGTGATGAACATTTATCTTTTTGAATTAGTGTTTCAGGTTTCTTTGAGTAAATGCACAGAAGTGGGATTTCAAATTTCAGATCTTTGGTTGAGGCTAGTTTTGTGTCCCAGCATATGATCTATCCTTGCGAATCTTCCCTGTGCCCTGGAGAAGAAAGTATAATTTGATGATCTGAGATGAAAAACTCTTGTAAATATCAGTTATGTTCATTTGGCCTAATGTATCATTTAAGGTCATTATTTCTTTATTAATTTTCTGTTTGGATGATCCATTTATAATAGCTGTCAATGAAGTATTTAAGTTCCTTACTTTGATTGTGTTTTTTATCAGTTTCTCCCTTTAGTTTCTGTTCATAGTTATTTATATATTTTGGTGCTCCATAATTAGGTGCTTCTATATAAAGAAGTGTTATGTCTTCTTGATGTAGTATACCCTATATGATTATAAAATGTCCATTTTTGTCTCTTGTTACCTTTATTATTTTGAAATCTATTTTGTCAGGTGTAGCATACTGCTTTTCTGTGGATACAATTTGCTTGGAAAATCATTTTCTACCCTTTCACATTGACTTTGTACCTTAAATGTGTCTCCTTAGGCAGCAGTCTGCTCTTCTGTGTCTCTTTATTGGTGAATTCAATCCATTGCATTAGGGTAGTTATTGATGTATGAGGATTTCCTGTAACCACTTTATCTTGTTTTCTGATAGTTCCATGTCTCCATTGGTTGTTTTCCTTTGTGTTTCTGTATGTTGTTTTTGTTTGGTGGTATTCCATACTTTTTTTACTGTTTTCTCTCTTGAAGTTATGTGTCTTGATTTTGGATTTTTTTTTTGTATGTATTTACCATTAGGTTTATGTCAAAGAAAGTTTATATTTACATTAGTCCTTTATCTTTTGAATGCATCTAATCTCCATTCCTCTTGGCAGATTCAGACCTTTACCCCCTCCACTTTTTATGATTTTGGTGTCCTAAATTACCCTAATTTATGCTGTGTTTGTTGGTGATCTTACTGGAAGTGAAGTGTAGAAAAGAAAGGTTCTTAAACATGAATAATTTTTGGCAAACTTACTTTCTTTAAAACAAAGAGACTTTTAGCAGAACCTACTTTTTCTGAAAAGACTCCCTATTCCTGGCCTTGAGGCCAGTCCCCCAGACTGTGGCCTTGGACTAGCTTTGCAAGGGTGCAGGTGTTCTCAGAATGTTTCTCCCTGAATTAACCCTACAGTTAAACATTGTAAGAAAGCTTGTTCCACTGCTTTGTTTTGCTGTTAAGCTTTCTCCCCTCCCCATTCCTCAGTCAGTAATGAATTCTCCCTATAAAACCTAACCCCAAACTGTTCAGGGCCTCATTGATTTGAACGATTTAGGTTTCCATGCAGTCCACGTAGCCAGCTAATTAAAGACTCCTAATTTCTTAATTTGCTAATTGATTGTGTGGCAGGACGTCCGTTATCTTGTTATCTCACTGTTCCAACACAACATATGGAGGCCCCAGCAACATAAGAGTCCTTTGGATTCACTTGTCTTTTTGTCTTTGCAACACAATCGGGGAGCTGACCGCCTCGGTCTGACTGCCGGGAGCAGAAGCCTAGCTGGAGATGCACCATCTGAGACGTTCCAGGGCCCTGCTGGTCTTTTCTGTCTGACCAACAGTCAGCCGTAGACAATCAGCATGCCCTTCCATCCATTTGGAGTCATCAAGAAAGCCTTTCTGTGACTATTGTGATCGAGGGTCAGACGTGATTAAACTCACACAATAGGCTCTCCAGTGCCAAGACATTGGCAGAGAGTTATCTGAAAGAGGGATCTCTGTGCTCTTGGGAAGACAGTTGCTGGGACTGAGTCCCACCTCAAGCTTCCTAGGACACCTTTGGAGTTGCTTCCATATGTCTGCCCTCTGTCGGTTTTGCCGTTTCTGTTTATTTTTACAGGACATCCTAAGAGACATCTCCTGGTTTGGTCCTTCTTTGGGATCACCTGCCAGCATTCTTCACTGGATAGAGGACCTTCATTTTCAAGGGTCCCTCTCTGATTTTATTCCTGCGAGCTCTCGTTCTTCACTTTTGTTTTGTTATTCTGTCTCTGTGTTGAAAACCCCTGAGTGACTGTGTGAATAAGGAGCTCAGGTACCTGAGCCTGAGTTTCCAGTGTGTGGCTCTTCACGGGCACCCCTTTCCCTTTTGTCTGAAAGTTCTTTGGTTCTCCAGGATATGATCCAACGGAGGACATTTTAGAAAACTGGCACAAACCTTGGTTCATGATCCCTTTTGTGATTTTGGGAAGTTTACAAACTCATATTGTTTGTAACAATGCGGGAAGGGCAAAGTAAGAGTCCAACTCCTCTTGAGTGTATGCTTAAGAATTTCCAAATTGGATTTTCTGATGATTATGGTGTAAAACTAAGCAAGGGGAGACTTTGAACTCTTTGTAAACTGGAATGGCCATCCTTTAGAGTAAAGTGGCCAAAACAGGGCTCATTAGAGCCTAGAGATGTCAGAGCTGTATGGAATGTAATAGCTAAGCCTCCGGTCCACCCAGACCAGTTCCCATATATAGATCAGTGGAGGGCTCTAGTAGAGAATCCCCTTCCCTGGCTGAGAGGCTGAGCTGTCAGAGACGGTCATCATGTTTTGTTAGTAACAGCCCCAAAGTCAGACAAGAAGGTCTGTTTTACAAGCTGTTCAGGAAGGTTCAGGATTGCCCCTTCCATATCTTCCTCCTCCAACGGCTCCATCCGCCTTGGAGAAGCCTCAGGCTATAACAGGACTGTTGGAATCTGTGCTGTATACACATTGTGGGACAAGTGCCAGCAACTTTTAGTTACTTTGTTTACTACTGAAGAGAGAGAAAGAATAAAATCAGAGGCTAGAAAAGCTGTCATGCTGGGGAGAAATGGCTTTGAGGAGGATAATCAGGAACACCTTGATAAGGTGTTTTCCATTGTCTGGCCTAACTAGGACCCTAACACTACTGGGGGACGGGAAGCTTTGAACACTTTTTCACCAGTTTCTAGTTAGCCAGGATTAGGGGAGCTGCTAAGAAACCCATGAATTTGTCTAAGGTGTCGGAGGTTATCCAGGGCCCCTAGGAAACTCCCTCAGCTTTCTTAGACTGGAAGAAGCTTACAGGATCTACACACCTCTAGACCCTGAAGCACCAGAGAATGCTAGCTCCGTTAACTTGGCTTTCGTGTCACAGTCTACTCCGGGCATCACGAGGAAGCTACAAAAATTAGAAGGCTTCCCGGGAATAGTGATTTCCCAATTGTTAGATATAGCTCAGAAAGTTTATAATAACAGAGACACACCTTGAGGAGAAACACACTAAGAAAATAACAAAGGTAGTTGTAGCTGTTTTAGAACACCAGAATAAGAAGAAAAGGAAGCCTAAGTTAAGCAGAAATCAGTGCACTTATTGTCAAGAAGAAGGACATTAGAAGAAAGACTGGTAGAAGCTGGTATTCTTGTTCCTTTCCAGTCCCAATAGAATGCTCCTTTACTGCCTGTCCAGAAGCCAGGCACCAAAGATTGTGGTCCAGTCCAAGACTTACAGGAGGTAAATAAATGGGTTGAGACAATACACTCAACTGTGCCTAACCCCTACACACTTTTAAGCCTGTTGTCACCAGACTGGAAACTTTACACAGTCTTAGATTTGAAAGATGCTTTCTTCAGTATTCCCCTGGCCCCTGTAAGTCAGCCCATCTTTGCCTTTGAGTGGAATGACCCAGAGGCAGGCACTTCAGGACAACTAACCTGGACCAGATTACCACAGGGCTTCAAGAATTCACCGACCCTGTTTGATGAGGCATTACTACTCACCTTCCACCAGGAACATCCGGAATGCACGCTGCTACAGTACACAGATGATTTGCTTCTAGCTGCAGAAACGAAGGTAAGCTGCCAGACAGCCACTGCGGGACTTTTACAAACACTGCAGACTCTGGGGTACCGGTGTCAGCTAAGAAGGCACAACTCTGCACCTCTAGGGTGACCTGTCTAGGCTACCCCACTGAGGCGGGGAAGCGCGCTCTCTCCTCCAGTCGTAGAGGCAATCCTTCAAGTCTAACCCCCACTATCAAGAGACAAGTTTGAGAATTTCTCGGGGCAGTTGGATACTGCAGGTTGTGGATCCCTAGGTTTGCAGAGATAGCCAAGCCTTTCTACTCCTGTACAGCAGGAACCCAAGAGTTAATTTGGACAGATAAGGAACAAGAAACTTTGAAACCCTCAAGAAGGCCCTCACTGAGACCCCTGTCCTGGCTTTGCCAGACGTTACAACACCTTTCCAGCTCTTTGTTCACAAAGGAAGGAAATAGCAAAAGGGGTTTTGACCCAAACTTTAGGGCCACGGCGCAGGCCTATTGCTTACCTCTCTAAGCCAGTGGTAGTCAACCTGGTCCCTACCGTCCACTAGTGGGCGTTCCAGCTTTCATGGTGGACGGTAGCGGAGCAACCAAAGTATAGATAAAAAGATAGATTTAACTATAGTAAGTTGTTTTATAAAGATTTATTCTGCCAAACTTAGCAAAAATCAACATAAAGTACTTGGTAAGTAGTTATATGCTTTAACTTGCTGTAACTCTGCCTTATAAATTTTATAAAGTAAAGTTACTTCCCTACTTTATAAATCATCATTACTGTGGAACCGGTAGGCAGTTAGAAAATTCTACTACTAACAGAGATACAAAAGCGGGTGGTAGGTATAAAAAGGTTGACCATCCCTGCTCTAAGTGGCTAGACCAGGCATGGCCAACATACGGCCCGCGGGCCCAATCTGGCCCGTGATTAAATTTTTTTTTTTTATTATTATTATTTTTTTTTCATTTTTCTGAAGCTGGAAACAGGGAGAGACAGTCAGACAGACTCCCGCATGCGCCCGACCGGGATCCACCCGGCACGCCCACCATGGGGCGACGCTCTGCCCACCAGGGGGCGATGCTCTGCCCATCCTGGGCGTCGCCATGTTGCGACCAGAGCCACTCTAGCACCTGGGGCAGCGGCCAAGGAGCCATCCCCAGCGCCCGGGCCATCCTTGCTCCAATGGAGCCTCGGCTGCGGGAGGGGAAGAGAGAGACAGAGAGGAAAGCGCGGCGGAGGGGTGGAGAAGCAAATGGGCGCTTCTCCTGTGTGCCCTGGCCGGGAATCGAACCCGGGTCCTCCGCACGCTAGGCCGACGCTCTACCGCTGAGCCAACCGGCCAGGGGTGATTAAATTTTTAATATTCTCCGCTACTTTAAAATCTCAGCTACTCAGAAGCGGAAACATCTTTGATTATTGGAAATCGAGATATTTAATAGGATAGTGATGTGCGGAAAAGAATTCTGCGTGTGACTAATCTAGGGTTAACTTCCAATAATTGGTCGAATGGATTCGCAATACTTCTTTATTTTTTAAAAATTTTCATTATAAAGATTTACAACCTTTGTACTCGTCTGTACTCCATATGAACTGTTTGACGTTTAGGGGCGATGTGAAACCCACATTCTTTTAGGTGGAGTTTGCCAGTGTGCACCCAAGGTCAAACAATTCGTTATTTTTGTGGTCAAGTGTGCTGAATTAAGTGGCATTGTAGCATAGACAATAGCTGCAGTTCATAACTGAAAACGTGTCCAGGCTGTTTGTAAAACGAAATAATTGTTTTATTTGCGCTATAACCCCTTCAAGCTCATTCTATTGATTAAATATTGTTTTGATTGATTGCAATACAGTTTGAATATTTATACGGTATGTACTTATTTTTTATTTAAAAATATTTTTATTAAAATAATATTGTATATTAAAATTATTTTTAACCCACATTTGTTAATAGACAAATTACATAATAAAATTTTGTTTACTTAAAGGAATTGCTTTTGTATTTAACATTTTTTAATATTAATATTTTGTCCAGCCCGTGAAAAAAGTTTTCTTTCTAATCTAGCCTGGGGGCAAAAACTGTTGGCCACACCTGGGCTAGACCCTGTTACATCTAGATGGCCAAACTGTCTCCAAGCCATAGCAGCCACTGCCATACTAGTAAGAGAGGCAGATAAACTAACCATGGGCAAGAACTGTTCCTGACAGCCACAGCCCCACATGCAGTAGGGACTTTGCTTAGGTAGATATCTAATGCTAGGATCACACAGTATCAAGCCCTGCTCACAGATCAGATCAGCCTCGCATTGTTTGTCCAGACGCAGGCTATCAACCCAACAAGCCTGATGCCTGACAAACAACCAAGCATCCTCTTGCATGGCTGCTCTGAAGTGTTAGAGTCTGTTCAAACTGCAAGACCAGACCTTACTGATGTACCTCTATTTAATGCAGAAGTACAGCTATTCACTGATGGCAGCAGCTTTGTCCCAGATGGGGTTCAATATGCTGGAACAGCTGTAGTAACTCCTGATGAGACCATATAGGCACAGCCTTGCCCCACGGGACCTTGGCTCAGTGGGCAAAAGTTATCACTCACCCAGGCGTTGAGGTGGGCCATAAGAAAGAAGGTCAACATTTACACTGACGGCAGGTATGCCTTTGCTACTGCCCATGTTCATGCAGCAATCTATAAGGAGAGAGGATTCCTGATATCTGCTGGTAAGGACATTAAAAACAAGTGAGATTTTAGCTTTACTAGAAGCTGTTTGGTTGCCGGAAACTGTAGCACTTATTCATTGCCCAGGACACCAGAAAGGGGACTCAAGAGAGGAAAAAGGAAATCGGTCAGCAGATAAGGCAGCCAAAGAAGTTGCTTTAAAATCAGTAGGGTCTTTAGAAATCTTAGTGACTTTACCAGAATGCTTATTGCCAGAGACGCCTCTTTATACCAACTAGAGGAACTTTCTCAGGTGAACATTAGGAGATAGATTTCACTGAGATAAAGCCGCCAGCACAGGGATATAAATATCTATTAGTTTTTACTGACACCTTTTCAGGATAGGTAGAGGCTTTTCCTGCTAGAAATGAGACTGCAATAACAGTTGTTAAGATATTGCTATATAAAATTATTCCCAGATTTGACTTGCCCATTAATATTAGGTCTAATAATGGGCCTGCATTCGTATCTAAGGTCTCACAGCTAGTAGGAAAGGCACTGAACATAATTAGAAATTACACTGTGCTTACAGGCCTCAGAGTTCGGTTCCTTCTTTCAATTTGTCTGGGCTCTGAAATCCTAACTAAATTCATTTTAGAAACTGGTGAAAACTGGACTGACTTACTCCCCCTAGTTTGCTAGAAGCTAAATACACCCCCTACTGGGAAAAATTCACCTCACATAGAATTGTATTAGGCAGGGTGAGGCCCATTTTCCCTTGAAGAACCCCTCGGAGACGGTGCAAACAGATCCCACTAACCCCTGTAAGTTGACCCTGAGAAGGACAACATGCCCTGCTCCAGCCACAAACCAGAAGCTGGCTAGTCTATGCACAGCAGAAGCTTGAGAAACCTTGCCATTGGGAGATGTCTTTATAATTAAACTTTGGGAAAGGGGGGAGCTTGGGTTGGGGGAAGGCCAGAGCGAGTCATCTTAAGATTTAATACATGTGCTGGTATGAGTAATAAAGAAGGGGGGTATAAGTCCCTTTGCTAAGAAAGAAGCTACAAAGTAAATGAAAAATATATTTATATATACTCATAGCTACCCCTGTAAAGTAACCTATACATATTAATCATGTATCCAACAAGCTACTTAAAGGGAGGACACCACCAAAAAAAGGCACATTTTAAAAGAAAATTGCTTATCACTAACTTAAGTTGTCATTGAAGGTTAAGATCTTTAAAATTAAGAGTTCTGATTAAAAAGGGATTGTATAGTTTTGATAATAGAAGGTATAATGTATAAATATACTTTCAAGAAAGAAAAAGTTGTTATGAAAGCTAGTTATTTCACAATAGATAAGAAAGTTCATGAAAGCTAAGGGTTTATGTATTATAAGTTGCAAAAGGTTGGGCCCTGGCCGGTTGGCTCAACGGTAGAGCGTCGGCCTAGCGTGCGGAGGACCCGGGTTCGATTCCCGGCCAGGGCACACAGGAGAAGCGCCCATTTGCTTCTCCACCCCTCCGCCGCGCTTTCCTCTCTGTCTCTCTCTTCCCCTCCCGCAGCCAAGGCTCCATTGGAGCAAAGATGGCCCGGGCGCTGGGGATGGCTCCTTGGCCTCTGCCCCAGGCGCTAGAGTGGCTCTGGTCGCAATATGGCGACGCCCAGGATGGGCAGAGCATCGCCCCCTGGTGGGCAGAGCGCCGCCCCATGGTGGGCGTGCCGGGTGGATCCTGGTCGGGCGCATGCGGGAGTCTGTCTGACTGTCTCTCCCTGTTTCCAGCTTCAGAAAAATGAAAAAAAAAAAAAAAAAAAAAAAAAAAAAAAAGGTTGCAGGTTGTAAGCGGTTGTACAAAGAGAAAAAAAAGTTTAAGGAACAGACTAAGCCTCTATTATATATTCTAGCAAATGTTATGCCTCATTTATTTGTATTACAAAATAGAAGAGGCTTAGATTTATCCTTCAACAAGGTAGTTTATGTGCAGCATTAAAGAAAACTTGTTTCTGTACTAATAATTCCAGTATAATTAAAGAAAGCCTATCTTTAGTTAAGGCAAACATAAAAAAGAGAAGAAAAGAATTTGAACTGTCAGAGAATTAGTTCCAAAGAATGTTTAATTGGTCACCATGGCTCACTACCCTTTTGTCTGCAGCGATTGGTCCTCTACTTTTAACTTGTTTGATAGTAGGACCATGTTTAATTAATTTTATTACAAGGTTTATTCAAAAGAGGATAAACTCTATCAAATTAATAGTAATCAGAAATCAATACACCCCAATACAAGAGGATAGCAACAAAAACAACAATCAATCAATGATTTGATTAAAATTTAATTAAAACCAGTAGGGAATGAAGTGTAGAAAAGAAAGGCTCTTAAACATGAGTAATTTTTGGCAAACTTACTTTCTCTAAAACAAAGAGACTTTTAGCAGAACTTACTTTTTCTGAAAGTTACTCCCTATTGGCCTTGGGACTGGTTTCCCAGACTGTGGCCTTGGACTAGCTTTGCAAAGTAGCAGGTATCTTCAGAATGTTTCTCTCTGAATTAACCCTATTGATAAACATTTTAAGAAAGTTTGTTTCACCGCTTTGTTTTACTGTTATACTTTCTCCTCTCCCCATTCCTCAATCGGTCTGTAATTCTCCCTGTAAAACGTAACCCTCCCCAAAAAACAAACAAACAAACAAAACCTAACCCCAAACTGTTCAGGGCCGCATTGATTTGAACAATTTAGGTTTTCATGCGGTCGGTGCAGCAGGCTAATTAAAGACTCCTAATTTCTTCATTTGGCTAATTGATTGTGTGGCCGGACGTCCATTATCTCATTATCTCTCTGTTCCAACACAAATATAGTTTGTGACCTTTTGTTTTTTTGTTTCAGGTAGAATAACCCCCTTTCAAGTAGAGTAACTCCCTGCAATAGAGCTCTTCTGTTTCTTTTTGTTCTTTGTTTCAGGTAGAATAACCCCATGCAATGGAGGTCTTCTGGTGGTAAATTTCCTCAGCTTTTATATATCTAAAAAAAAAGTCTTATTTCTCCTTCATATTTAAAGGATAATGTTGCTGGATATATTATTGTTGGCTAGAAATTTCTCTCTTTAAGTAGTTTGAATATATGGGTCCACTCACTTCTAGTTTGTAGGATTTCTGCTGAGAAGTCCAATGAGAATCTAATGGGCTTTCCCTTACAGCAGGGGTCCCCAAACTTTTTACACAGGGGGCCAGTTCACTGTCCCTCAGACCGTTGGAGGGCTGGACTATAAAAAAAAACTATGAACAAATCCCTATGCACACTGCACATATCTTATTTTAAAGTATAAAAACAAAACGGGAACAAATACAATATTTAAAATAAAGAACAAGTAAATTTAAATCAACAAACTGAACAGTATTTCAATGGGAACTATGGGCCTCTCACTGACCACCAATGAAAGAGGTGCCCCTTCCGGAAGTGCAGCGGGGCAGATAAATGGCCTCAGGGGGCCGCATCTGGCCCGCGGGCCTTAGTTTGGGGACCCCTGCCTTACAGGTTACTTCCTTCTTTTCCCTAACTGCCTTGAGAATTCTTTCTTTGTTGTTAACTTTTGACAGTTTTAATAAAATGTGCTTTGGAGAAGGCTTTTTTAGAGTGAGTAAATTGTTAGGTTTGAGTTCGGGGCTCCTTTAACTCCAGAGCCCGTTTAAAATTGAAATTCCCTTCACCCAACTTCCCACTAAGGCTAAATCAGAACATTTTCATCCCCCACTGTGAGGTTATAGTTCATTTGCTTGCTGTTCTCTCTCTTAATGGCTTCCTGGCCTTTACTTTGAAATGTAGCAAAAAGATTCCCTTTGCAAGAAAGTCACGGTTGGCTCAGTGGTAGAGCGTCGGCCTGGCGTGCAGAAGTCCCGGGTTCGATTCCCGGCCAGGGCACATAGGAGAAGCGCCCATCTGCTTCTCCACCCCTCCCCCTCTCCTTCCTCTCTGTCTCTCTCTTCCCCTCCCGCAGCGAGGCTCCATTGGAGCAAAGATGGCCCGGGCACTGGGGATGGCTCCTCAGCCTCTGCCCCAGGCGCTAGAGTGGCTCTGGTCACAACAGAGCAACGCCCCGGAGGGGCAGAGCATCGCCCCCTGGTGGGCGTGCTGGGTGGATCCCGGTCGGGTGCATGCGGGAGTCTGTCTGACTGTCTCTCCCCTCGGGCGCATGCGGGAGCCTGTCTGACTGTCTCTCCCCATTTCCAGCTTCAGAAAAATACAAAAAAAAAAAAAAAAAAAAAAAGTCAGGGGAAGCTTACATTGGGGAGGGACCTGACAGGGAAGTTTAAATCACAATGGTTGTTTGTAAAAGCCTAGCCAGTGCCAGGACCCAGCTGTTCCTGGGAGATTCCTGACCTCCACTGTCTTCAAAATTTACCAAGGACACCAGAAAGGACCATGCTGATTAGGCCTATTCTGTGTCAGAAAGAACTTATGTTTCTACAGCTGAATCCCCCTCCTACTTCTTATAGTCAAATCAGTGAAGGCCACAAAGCAAGATATGCTAATCTGAGCATGTCCAGGTGCAGGCAACCCCTTGCCAGCAAATGCCTGTAGCAACCGCTATATCTAAGGCTCCCTCCCACAGCTTGGGGCTGACACCCTTTGCTGGTCTCGGCCTGCTTGCACCCAGGTGCTTTTAAAATAAACTTTCCTTTGGAACACACTAGCCTTGTTTCCCCATTTGGCCAGTGGTTTTTGCCTTTCAGTTTATTGCTAGGCATTTTATTTTTATTTTTATATATTTGGTTTTTTATTTTTCCCTATAAGTAACCTTGAGGAAATAAATCTTTTTCCATTATATCATCTAACTAGTTGTAATTTAAATACATGCTAGCTATTTTTTTGTTCATTTTGATTACTGCTTGTTGATGAATTCTCTTATTTTTTGTGTACTTCTTTAGATGATCCCACCTGCTTTGGACCTGATGCTTAAGTGAGAAATAAATTGTGTTGTGTGAAGACACTGAGATTTTGGGCTTGTTACAGCAGTATTTCATAGCTATCCTAACAGATATGAGCAATACAAAAATAAAAAAGGATGCCAACACACTGACATATGTTGTTGTGTGTCGGGGGCGCAGAGAGAGAGATCAGGAGACAAAATCATCATGGACTAGCAAAGGACCACTGCTCGCTCAGGCAAATGGCCCCGAGTTTGCGCTGTGTCCTATTTTTATTCACAAGATTTCAAAAAGCCTGTTTACTGAGAAATTGGCATAACATCAAGCATAACTTTTACTTAAAGATACATGGAATATACCTGCATGATAGCTTAATAACAATATAATATCAAAAGGCATTAATTGCTATTGCTTCTATGGTTCCCACAACATTCATCTCTTTATCTCAAGGGATAACCTTGAAAGGAACAGATATCTTATGAGAATATTTTACTGAGAAAAAGCCCAGCAACTGCCTTCAGTCACACAGACCTGTTTCAGTGACCCACCTTCAAGTCACAAAACAATTCTCTTGGCAAAACATTCTTTTCTTGTTGGTTGTGTTCCCATCCAAGGCCATGCAATGGATTATTCCACTACAGACATATTAAGGTAAAATTCTGCAGAAGCAATGGAATGGAAGCAGGAATTCAAGGAGAAAAAGGAACAATGAAATTCTGTCCTGTTATAGAACTTATTCATGTATTTTTAACATGAACAATAGCAGCAATCAAATCACTATGGTCTCTATATTTCAAAGAATGACATCCAGTTTTATTTAAAACTACATTTACAGTGTGCCAGAAATCATGTCCTTTACAACTGTTTTAACTTGCACTGAAATCTTACAGAGGCCAAGTGCAGTCTTTAGGAACTGTAGGGGGTATTCCAGGAGATCAGGTTCTCTGCTCCATCAGGGCAAACTAGACTGCCCTGGGCTCTGTCTGATGAGTACAGGCCCACAAGGTTGTCCCACTTTCTCTGGGCTCTAGCCAGATGACCCATCCCAGCCTGCACCACAGGACTCCTCCACCTCCCTCCTAGCAAACTCATTAGTTATGAGCTCAGGCAGGAAACTTGTGAGTCCTATTCGTGCTACAAAGACAGTAACCTCAGTTTTCAATGTCACTGAAAACCAATCCAATGGCACTGCCACCAATCCATTGGCAACAGGAGTCCCTCATATGGGGTGCAGTAAAGGGAGAGAATTAATTCAGGTGGACCGGGAAAATGCAGCTTCCAGCATAAATGGAAAGCATACTCCCACAGACAACCCGAGCCTACCTGCATACTCCCACAGACAACCCTGAGAAAGTACCTGCCCTAGTCTTTCACTGGTCCACTTTCATGCTGATTAGAAATCCAAATTGGCCCAAATTGCACCGTCCTGATTGTTCCTATGGAGCCGGTGGTTGGGAAAAAGACGCAAATGAGGACATACCTGCACACCTACAATTGGACAGGGCAGATCGCAGGTCATTGGTCAAAATAGGATTGCACGAACTCTTCATAACATTGGGCTCAGAAGGCAGCAATGCAGTGCAGGAGGCTGGGCAGCTCAGTCTCTGGCTTTCCATTGTATGCGGCGTCTCTGTGAATAGTGGCTTCTGTACACTGGTTATAAATTTGGACCCAGTTAACCAGGAGTTATTTTTCACAGGTATATTCTTTCTTGGGGTCACAGTATGGGAAAGCTAAAAGCCAGAACTTCCCTTTTAAGAGTAAACACTCTGAAGCCCCAAAATTGGGGGTCGACTCTTTGATCAGCTTCCCAGTAGTTGTGTGTTTTTGAGGCAGTTCGTCAACCTCTTTGTGCCTTAACCTCATAACTTGTAAAAAGAGTTATGACGCGTATTAAAGGAGATAATGGATGTAGAGCGCGGACAACAGCGTCTGGCAGAGGGAGCGCTGCACGCAGGCAGGTGGCCGCGCGGTCCCTCAGCGTCGACGTCGTGGCCAAAGTGCCGTGGGTGGGGCAGCAGGTGCAACTACCCCTGCGGCCGCTGGACCAGCCCTGGCTGCCGTTGATCCCGGTGTTCTGCTGTACACTGAGCTTCCAAGCTAGGGGCGGGTCCCCCACCAACATCGCCCCTTCACATGTTCACACGACGGTTCTTGCAGGGCAGCGGCTGTTTTCAAAACACTAAATCAAATGCAATTTCTCCTAAGACGTTAATACAACGCTACCATCCGTTCCAATACGTTCTTCCCATACAGCAGCAATAGTAGCGGCAAAAGTAGCTGCAGGAAAAGCATTCCACTTGAGCGTTCATGCGAAAAGGTCAACAAACACACCGCGGGCGCCCAGGGCAAGTGTAGCAACGGGCCTGCAAACCGCTCTCATTCCGCGGGGTCTACACAACTCTCTGCCCCAGCCGCCTCTCCACCCGGCACCTCCCGGACGCCGTCGGGAGCGCGCACGTCGCTTCCCGAGCCCGGAAAGGGCCGCTGAATGACGTGCCGGCGCGCCACCGCGGCGGCGCGCCCGAACGGAAGTGAGGTTGGAGGCTCGTGGCTTCGCAGCGGCGGCCGGGACCGCGGGCTAAGGAGAGTCGGGCCGGGGTGGCGGCAGCAGAAACGGGCTTGGCCACTGTGCGCCTGCATCGGAGCAGGCCCCCGCGGCGTTAGCGCCTCGCGGAGCCGCACCGCACGCCCGTCCTGAGCCGGCGTGCGCTGGTCCTCAAGGCCCGGGCCGCCGCGCCGCGCGGTGAGTGCGGTGGACGCCCGGGGCGGGGCGCGCGACTGCCCGGCCGGAAGTGCGGCGCTTTGTGCGGCGGCTCTGGGGCAGCACCAAGGTCGAGCCGGCGCTTGGCGCTCTCCGCGCCGAGTCTGTGGGTCCCGGCCGAGCCAGGTTGGGCTGCGGTGGGTGGGGAGCTGGGTGCGGCGCCAGGTTGGCGGGCGGAGCGGGCGTGGACAGGTGGGGTGTCTGCAGCGGGATGCTCCCTGGGCCTCCCTCAGGGCTGAGATTGGGTCAGGAAGACGGATGAAAAATGGGGAAGTGGCGGGTGGTTTCCGTAACTTAGGTGCTTCTGACTAATAACCGACCCCTCTGTGCAAAGTGTTCACTTTGTTCACCTTCAATCTGCCTCCAGCTTGAAGGGCGTTCGGTGCTTTCTGCAGAAAGGACGTGTCGTGGCCCACCCTGTCTGAGTTCTTTGAAAAACAGGTGTAACTCTACCACCTGCCTACAGACAGGGGTTCTATTTTAGTGTATATGCGTGGGCATTTCGTGGGTTGGATGAGTTAGTGTAGTTAAAGTCGTACATAAAAACAAATTTTTAAATGAACAGGTGTGTCTGGTTCCCGCTACTTAAGTTTTCAAATGATCCTCGTCTATGTAATTTGAAGTTACTGTCCGCAGTAGCCTATGAAAAACTAGATGGAAAGTTTTTGGGGGGGTTTGGCTATAATTAGGGGCACATTTTTAAACTTCGGTAAGTATAGATGTAGTGGATTGTTATGGCACTAACAGCCAAGAATTGAACAATTTGAAGTTCAGTATTTTTTTCTAATGTTAAAGTTATTGTGATGCCCGTTATGTTTTTTTGTTTGTTTTAAACTACGCGGGTTTGCAACGAGTGTTTCCACACGTTATTTAGGTTTGAGTCGTGTTGTGAAACTAAGTCTAGTAAGGGACCCTGCAGGCTTGAAGAGCTGGAGACAGCCTGCTTCCTTGGGCTCCGCTGGGTACAGCACAGACTTAGAAATGCTGAGCAGAGAGCGCCCCTCTTTTTGCCTCCTGTCCTTGGGAATCCTGGAAGTATTGGGGGGGGGTGTCGGGCAATTGTCTGCCACTCGGGGAAGGAGGAAGGAGGAAGGAGAAGGCATGTTGTGCTGCAGATGCTACCCCTGCTCTCAGGCTGTCCTCTAGTTTTGTTCGGATTTTCAGTTACTCCGCCTCCCAACTGCCTTTCAGCTCATTTCCATTTTAAGGTTAGACCGTGTTGTTGTTCCAAAGCTATATGAATTTTCAAACACTGGGATGGTGAAGTGGTGTAATGCAGTGGTTCTCAAACTTTTTGAAGTCGGAGTGCAGTTAAAATCCTACAAATAATTGTAGGCACACTATATACAAATTTCTGAGAAATATGTTATAATAATTAAGTCAAATAGTAAAGAAAAAATAAAGTCCAGATGTGCTTTTATCGTAATTAAATGAAATAAATACGACAAAATTAAATTTATTCTGACATTAAAAAACAATTTTGTGCTCACTTCGGCAGCACATATACTAAAATTGGAATGATACAGAGAAGATTAGCATGGCCCCTGTGCAAGTATGACACACAAATATGTGAAGTGTTCCATATTTTAAAAAAAAAACATTCTTGTTACATTTTTTGTTATACTTTTTAGAATTTGTAAAAAAGAGGGGTTAAAAAATTAAGAAATGACAAAAAAGTTATTTTTTTATATATATATAGATACATTCTTAGTAAGATTTAGTAAATTTGGCAGGTCCCGGTGCGAATGTGTTAAGTTTTTTCAATCTTGTGTTTATGAGAAACGAGCCTGATGTGTCGTGTCCTAGCGATTTCTTCAATGTTTGGGCATATATTTGAAAGGCATACTCTCATTTCCTTGTCAATACATTGAAGAATTCCTCTCTTTTCACTCTTAATTGTGTTGAGTATAGAAAACCCCCCACTATACATATAGTCTTAACTTGACACCAAACAAAGGATAGAAGAAACTTGCCTCCAGTCTTTCCCGGGAATATGGGGGGTAGTGTAAACAATCCAGCACCACAGCCTTTTACAACCTAATCAGGCAAGTGAGGTGGGAGGGGGGGGGGGTTGGGCAGACTGTCAGCTTACAGCCAATTCCCCACACCTCTGTCCCCCAAAAATCTAAACTCCAAAAGCCCTGTTGGTTTTTTGGTCCCCAACAGACACATATTTCTCTGGAATACCATAGAGTGCACCTGGAAATCATGTAGGGCGCATACTTTGAGAACCTCTGGTGTAATGCCACAGAAGCAGAGGATTAGCATTGGGGTTTACTTTAATTTTTATAGGTTCTGTAGTTTAAAGGAAAGTTTTTGTTGACTAAACTTGTCTTATGTAAACAGCTTTTTTCCTGGATTAGTTGAGAGCAATTTTAAAACACAGTGCATGTGTCACTCTATATACCGTTGAAGTCTCCCTGGTTCTATGCAGAAATACATGAATTTCTTCCAATAGATTGCAAACCTTGGTATTGAAGGTCAAGTTTTGTGGGAGTTGGGAACTTCCTCCTATATATGTACTATTGATGATATCGTACATCACAGAGAGTTTCCAGTGTTGATTGTCTGAAAGGGTATCATATCTTGTATATTGGTGTCTTAGAGATAGAATTTAAACCTCTTGAGATTAGTTTTGATGATATGGAATACTAATGTATAAGGCCTTTAAAGTTTTATAATTACTGTTTCATGTGGGAGCTTTATTTAGATCATAGCATGTTTTGAAACTAGAGAAAGTAGTATAGTGATGAGTCAAATATACTTTCCTTCTGATTACTAATTGCATTTTCAAATCAAAGACTTTTTGCTGCCTTTATTAAAGATAAATTTGAGATTTTTCTTCTGATACAGGTGTCAAACCACTCATAGAACTCTGACATTTCAGTCATTTCAAATGGGAAACTTAAAAAAGAGTGACCCTGCCTGACTAGGTGGTGGCGCAGTGGATAGAGCTTCAGACTTGGACATGGAGGACCCAGGTTCAAAATCCCAAGATTGTCGGCTTGAGTGAGGGCTCCGTCACTCGCTCTGCTGTAGCTCCCCCTTCCCGTCAAGGCATATATGAGAAGGCAATCAATGAACAACTAAGAGCCGCAATAAAGAATTGATGCTTCTCATCTCTCTCCCTTCCTGTCTGTCTGTCCCTACCTGGCCCTCTCTCTGACTCTCCCTCTGTCTCTGTCACAAAAGAAAAAAAAAAAAAAAGTGGCCCTGGCCAGTTAGCTCAGTCGGGAGAGCATTGTCCTGAAACACCACGGTTGCAGGTTTAATCCCTAGTAAAGACACATACAGGAATCAAGTAATGAATCCATGAATAAGTGAACAACAAATCAATGTTTCTCTCTGCCTCTCCCTTCCTCTCTTTGTCACTCTAAAATCAATAATTTTTTTAAAAAATGATACCTATGGGATCCAGCCTTGAATTGGGATCCTTGGTTCA
Organism: Saccopteryx leptura; assembly: GCF_036850995.1. NCBI lineage: Eukaryota > Metazoa > Chordata > Mammalia > Chiroptera > Emballonuridae > Saccopteryx > Saccopteryx leptura. The sequence continues at coordinate 117,974,114 of NC_089506.1, forward strand.
TACCAACCTAATCAGACTGGGAAATGGAGGGTTTCTGAGTGGTCAGTGGCACTAGAATCCTAGGCACAGTAGTGATGGTGGTTTTTCCCCCTTTTTCATTATGCAGATTTAAAGTGTATAACAGTACATTGTATGGCCATGTACCCAGCATCTCAGTGCAACAATTATTAGCATTTTACTGTAGTTTTTCTTTTATTCAGAAATATTTTAAATTATAGCCATCATATCATTTTAATCCTATTGTGTGTTAGTACGTATTTCTAAAAGGACATCCTTTTTTAACCAAAATGCTGTCGCATGGAACAAAATTAAAAATTGTTTGATGTCATTTGATACATAGTTCATATTCAGTTGTATCTCAAAATCTTTAAAATACTATTTTACAGTTTTTTTCAATGTAGCAGGCCAGGGCTCAATGTAAATCAGGATACAAACAAAATCCACCTATGGCTTGTTTTTTTTGTTTTTAAGCGAGAGAGACAGTGACAGTAAGGGAGAGAGATGAGAAGCATCAACTTGTAGTTGCTGAACTTCAGTTTTTCATTGATTGCTTCTCATACCTTCCTTGATAGGCGTGGCTTAATCCCTTGCTCAAGCCAGTGATCTTGGGCTTCAAGCCATGGATCGACCTTTGGGTTTAAGCCAGCGACCATGAGATCATTTCAATGATCCCATGCTCAAGCTGGCAACCCTGAGCTCAAGCCGGCAACCCTGAGCTCAAGCTGGTGACCTCGGGATTTTGAAAGTGGGTCTTCAGCATCCCTGGTCAACACTATTCACTGCACCAGCACTGATCAGGCACTTACAGCTTTTATGTATAAATCTGTTTTACTCTGGAACTGTCCTCCTCACCCTCCACCTTTCTACAGACTATTGACTCAAAAGCCCCACCTTTAGGGTTTGTCTGATTGTTTTATGGTATTGTTAGGCATATTCCTCCAAATCCTGTCCTGTCTTTTCCTGGAAACCAGAAATTAGGTGTAACTCTGTTGGGATCAGACGTTAGTGTTTTTATAGCAGTTACACTGTAGGTGGTGCAGAGTAATGTCTTTGCATGAGGATGCACGTGATGTTCTACTTTGACTTAGTGATGGTAAGATTGGTCAGTGGGTTCAGCTTTCATATTCACTAACCAATAAATAGATGTATTTCAACAATATGAATTAGATTTTAAATAAATGTCTTAATATATTTATTGCCATGAAAAGTCCTACATTATCTGTTGATAGTTCTTTTATTCAAGAACATTCAGAAGATATTTGTGAGCCACCTTTGTGCCAGGCACTAGAGAGATGCAGGGAGACAGGGCTTAATAAGGTATTTTGCCAACCTTTGAGGCACCATACTGGGGAGGAATTTTTCATTTGAACAAATAATTGAAGGAGCTGTTGACATTTCTTTACAGAATTTGTCTTTTTATTACCTGGTGCAAACTCTTGTGTTGAATTGTAGAGGGAACTGCAACATTTCTTTCATCAATCCTGTTATGTTTTATTACCTATAATTTTTTATTTAAATACTTTAGGAAATATTTATTATTAGCCTTTGGGGAAATAAAAGTTTTCTTTCAGGGAAGGTAACCTCTGGGTAGTTTGGAATTAATGGTATTTAGAATTCAAGTGCAATTCTGTCCATTTTAGTGGCCAAATGTAGAGAACATTTTTATTATGGTTTAGACCAGGGGTCTCAAACTCGCGGCCTGCCGAACAATTTTGTGCGGCCCGCAGACTAATCCACGAAGTTCAAAATATTTTGGATAAAATTAAGTAAGCCTAGGGGCCTACTTGTATTTTTCATTTCTCTAGCATCCTAGCTAGATATTAGCTTAGTTAACAGCAGTTGTGATGCGAACTACAGTTTCTGGTTGTTTTGTGACACTGAGTAAACTGCATGTACGATTGTGCTTGTTGTACTGATTTTTTTTTGTTTTCAACTGCAGTGAGAAAAGTGTTGCATAACAGTTGCCTTTTGTAGACCTAGTGCGGCCCACCGAAGGGCTGTGATCTTGCTCTGCGGCCCACATGCTGAGTTGAGTTTGAGACCCCTGGTTTAGACTGTGAGTCAGGTCATTATAGGAGAGCCTTGTGGTGTTCAGTGATTTGGGTTGTTTACAATTGTTGGTCATTATGAGTAATGCTTTCATAAACATTTGTATATGAGTTTTTGTGTGGATGTATATTATTACTTCTTCTTGGGCAGTTTCCACACAGGAGTGGAATTGCCAGGTCATCGGGTAGCTTGTTTTTAACTTCCGTGCTCTTCATGAGCTTCATTGCCTACCAGCTGACATTCCTGCTCTGCCCACCCGGAAGGCTTTCCACATAATGGTTCTAACCTAACCTATGTTTCTGATCACCTACTGGTTCCCTACAGGTAACCTGACTCCCGCATGCACCCTACCAGGATCCACCCGGCACGCCCACCAGGGGCAATGCTCTGCCTATTCGGGGAGTTGCTCTGTTATAGCCGGAGCCATCCCCAGTGCCCGGGCCATATTTTGCTCCAATGGAGCCTTGGCTGCGGGTGGGGAAGAGAGAGACAGAGAGGAAGGAGGGGGGAGGGGTGGAGAAGCAGATGGGTGCCTCTCCTGTGTGCCCTGGCCGGGAATCGAACCCAGGACTTCCGCACGCCAGGCTGACGCTCTACCACTAAGCCAACCGGCCAGGGCCACACATTTCTACCTTAACAGAAAGTTCTAAGTATGAATAGTACTTTTCTAGATTGTAAACTCAGAACAGGGACTGTGACTTGCTCTTTTGTTTTCTCTATGACCTTTGCATAGTGCTTTGCTTGTCTTGAATTCAGTTAAGAAAATAAAATTAGATTCTGGCACAGAATAGAGGAATAGAGTTTTTAGAAACATTGACTTTCTTTTTTTTTTTTTTGTATTTTTCTGAAGCTGGAAACGGGGAGAGACAGTCAGACAGACTTCCGCATGCGCCTCACCGGGATCCACCTGGCATGCCCACCAGGGGCGACGCTCTGCCCACTAGGGGGCGATGCTCTGCCCCTCCGGGGCATCGCTCTATTGCGACCAGAGCAACTCTAGCGCCTGGGGCAGAGGCTAAGGAGCCATCCCCAGCGCCCGGGCCATCTTTGCTCCAATGGAGCCTTGGCTGCGGGAGGGGAAGAGAGAGACAGAGAGGAAGGAGGGGAAGGGGGTGGAGAAGCAAATGGGCGCTTCTCCTATGTGCCCTGGCCGGGAATCGAACCCGGGTCCCCCACACACCAGGCCGACGCTCTACCGCTGAGCCAACCGGCCAGGGCCAACATTGACTTTTTGAGAGATGATAGTTGAACCAGAAAAATAGATGAAATATGTAAGGGACTCCATAATTCTTATGTTGTAGATCTATCAAGAATGGGTTGAAAGTACAGGGTATTAGGAATTGATAGTTGCCAATTTGCTTATTCTTAAACTGCACAGTAAAAATTCACAATTGATTTTGTTTAATTGTTACATACCTTGCTATCCTTCTTTACTCTCTATTCTGTTCTGTAGACTTATACTGTTCACTGTGGTAGCCCCTAGCCACATGTGAGTAAATTTAAACTGAAATTGACCCTTTGGGTAGTGAGTTTTTTTCATGTTTGCTGACCCCCAAGACTGAGTTGTTTTGTTTTTTCCAAAAAAATGAAATTAGTTCCAGTTAAGTTTTATTAATTTAAAATCATGTTTGTTTGATAACCAATTTATGGAAACAAGAAGAACATACACTTGCTTTTTTTTTAATGTTGCCTCACACATTTTTAAAATAAATCGATCGTACTCTGGATGGTCAGGAGGCACAAGGATGTACATGCATTGTACTACTCAAAGGGTAAACTGAAAATTCAAATCTTGCACTAGCCACAGTTTTTGGGTCCCCAGTAGTTTTTTTTAGCTAATGGCTGCCTTATTGGACAGCACAGTAGAGGGGATATCTGCATCGTTGCAGAAGGTCTGTTTAGATCTAGACTTACCTCTCAGCTCTAGTTTTAGATGTCATGGCAAATTTGGCATCTGCCTTTGGTTTAGAATGTACAGAAATTAGGCAGTTATTCAGATAGTGACTGTCCCAGTCACTGATGGCCCAGTTTATTCCTAATTTAGAGTAGAACTCATTACAAAGGTTAAAGATGTGACTAAGAATGTTTCTTTGCATACTGAATTGCTTGATTTTGAATATTCTAAATGAGTCAGGTGAACTGGAAATTTAAAGGGTTCGTTTTCATATTTTGTCTTTGTAAAGGCATTTAATACCCAGAGTTTTGAGGTGCATGTGTTTTTTAGAAAGACAGCAGGTAGTTGCACCTATTTTGTGCCAGACGTTATTGGTTCCGGAGGTACTGCAGTAAATAGGTCCAAGTCCTGTTTCCTGCTTGCATTTGACTACATTTTAGCTAGGGATATGGGAAAGGCTAAACAAGTAATTGCATGTCTGTTTTAAGTGTTTTTGTTTTTCAAATAGACCTTATTTTTTAGAGCAGATTCAGGTCACAGAAAAAATGAGCAGAAAGTACAGAGCTCAGATGTACTATTACTTGTTGCCCACTCTTCCCTGTGTTGTTTTTATTGTTCGAGTTGCCTTAACCCTTGCTGCCACGTAAATCAGTGAGTGACTCACTAGATGAGAGTACTAAAATATTAAGCTCACACTTTAAAAATACAGTGGGAGATGAAATTCAGAGGATCTTGCAGGTTAATATTCAGGATAACCATTTCTGTCAGGGAAGGGGTAAAATCATGATTGTTGCTGAGCAAATTCTTGAGCTTTTTAAAGAAAAAATTATGACTGATAGTGTTGAATGGGTAATAGAGTTGCTGGACTGTAGTCTTTTTTAGAAAATATATGTATATTTTACAGAAGTTATTTAAGAAATAGAGAAAAGTGCGAAAAGAATACTAAACCCACCCCTCTGGAGACAATTACTCTTCATCTTTTTATTTCCTACCAGACTTTTTTCTATTGTGCTGAGGTTGCCATACCTGTATGTGTGGGTACAAATTCAAATCCTGTTGCATAATACAATATTGTACTCTTCTTTTTTACTAAACAGTATATCAGCCTTATGTTTTTAAACACTTTTTCTATAAAAAGCAAGTGCTTGTTAATTTCTTGTTATGGGTAGATCTGCTTTACTTAACTATTCTGTTGTAAGGACATTTAGGTTATTTACAGATTTTCTCCCCAGTTTTAAGCACAGAGAACACTTTCTTTCTTACCTTCTGATGAACTGAAGCAGAACAGGAAAGTCTACAGGGTCCTGGTGGTGCCTTTGAGGGCTTCACTGTTGTTTTTCTGCTCACTGTTGGTTGGCAGCAGCATGAGCTGCCTTGTTTATGTAAAGGAGAGGAAGGACATTTGCGACCTGCTTTCTTGAGACTGATGCTGAAGAAAAACCTAAGAACATTAGTGTTTGACTAAATCACTTTTTTTTCTTTTTAGTTCTTAAAGTCATGAATCCTGTTTATAGCCCTGGTTCTTCTGGGGTTCCCTATGCAAATGCCAAAGGAATTGGTTATCCAGGTAAGCAAGGACAGTTTGTTTTCATTACTGAACTTTGAGCACTTGGTGAATGCCTATGTCACTAAGAATGCTTTCAGTTAACAAAGCTCAGAGTGGCTTAGACAAGGAAGGAGCTGTATTGGCTCATAGGACTGAGAGATCAAGAGTGCTGATGGCTCCAATGGTTTAGGACTAGGATCTAGTTTCTCTGCATCCTGGGCTCAGCATTACTTCCTCAGCATTGGCTCATTGTTGATCACATGTCACACGTCTTCCCATTGTGATCTGTGTTTAACCCTCACCATCAGTCCCTTGAATAGCCTTTTTATCTCTGCTCTACAGGAAAGCCCATGGTCACCTTGATCTCTGTTCAGACCAGTCCTGTGCTTTGGACTCAGCTTCCATCCCTGGGCAGGGAGGGAGGTCTGCTGATTAATTTAGGTCTGAGCCGCATTCCCCATCCTTAGTAGAGTTGGCTAGCCAAATGGGGGCTGTGAGGGATGGGTGAAACAAAATTGGGGGAATAGGAGCTGGTTGGTCAAAAATAGCAAATGGTTGTCCTAGTTGATGACTTTGAACAAGGGATAATTATTTCTAATGTTACAGTTCCTTTTGGGTTTTGATAATGTAGTGGGACAGATAACCTTAAAATCTTGATAAAAAAATAAACCTAGAAAATTGAATGAAATATTTAAAAATGTATACATATATATACACACATATACACATATGTACACATACACACCACATATATGTAACTGAACTTGTAAGAACGTAAGAGAAACAAACATCTGCAGGTAAATATGAAAGTGATATAAAAACCAGTATATTTGGCTATTGGGCTGATGCTGTGCCTGTCCTGGGTGCATTTGCTATTTATGGGTTTGGATAACCCACGTGGGGACAAGAGAGTGAGGCTGGCAGTTGGAGAGGGAGCTGTCCTCAGTCTGGTTTCTCCAGAGGGTGTTACTCCCAGTGAAGAGATAGACTGAAGCAGCCCATTCACTGGCCCAGAAGGAAATTAGTTTTTGCTTGGGGTATGGGGATGGGGGGAGAAATATTTCCTAACAATATGTAATCATTCAGGGATGTTTGAGACTCAACTTTATATTGTATTTCCCAGGGGGTCCATATGAGAAACTAACATAAATCAAGTCTTGAGGCTGCAGTATTCCCTGGAGCACCTGACAGTGGCAGATGAAGAACTGCTCTAGAGGCATTTGTTCCTAGTCCAGGTTTTGAGGCTTTCCCACAAACTTGTTAAAAGAGCATAATGATTGGCATGTGTGTAATCCCCAACTGGAAAGTGTTCCCACATAACCAGCACCCCCCAAAACCTCCTCAATGGGGAATAATACACTGGAGATGTTTGGAGGTCAACAGCTGTAGTGCCAGATGGGCAGCTGAGGATTTCGTTTGAGGTTATTTGTAAAATTTTGAGTTTTCTTGCACTTGATTTTTTTTTAGCACAAGAGGGAGTTGGCAAACAGACAGAGACAGAGACATGAAGGGAGAGAGATGAGAAGCATCAACTCATAGTTGCATGACTTTAGTTGTCCATTGATTGCTTCTCATACATGCCTTGACCCAGAGCTCCAGCCAAGCCATTGACCCCTTGCTCAAGCCACTGGCCTTGGGCTCAAGCCAGGGACCATATGATCATGCGATGATCCTCTGCTCAAGCCGGTGACCTTGAGGTTTTGAATCTGGGATCTCAGTGTCCCATGTCGACTATCCACTGTACCACCACAGTTCAAGCTGTACTGCACTTGCTTCTTTTGCTCTGTTGTGGAAACACCTCTCCAGCAATTATGACTTCAGAGTTACCAGTGTTTTAGGATTCAGCTAATGAAACTACTGCTTATTCTGATGCTGACAGCAAACTTGAGGAAACAGGTCAAAGGAAAAAGAAAAAGGGGTCATCATGGCTGGCCTCCATCTACAAATAAGAAACCTTGAAAATCTCCAGGAGAAAAGAGTAGAATTGAAGCTGGAGTCAGGAACAGGCCACAGAAGAGCTAATGGGCACCCTCAACAGAAAGGGGAAGCCACATTATTTGAAGTGGTAAAACTGGGAGAAAATGCAAAGTCTGGAGTGGATTACTGGATTGAATCATATAAACAAGACAGGGACATCACACTTCCAGATTCAATCAACTTTTTTATTCAGTGTTCAGAATGTCAAGATACTGTAAAAATAGAGATGTTATGAAATATGCAGAATGCAGAAATTATCAGGAAAATGACAGAAGAATCTGATGAGGATAGTGGTGATTACCTACCATCCCTTACCATGCCTCAACCTCAGTGGAAAAATTTTTATTCAAACTTCTGTGAATTTATTGCAGTGCTGCTGCGATAGTGTCAGTATAGCATAATTTCCGATGAGCGTATGATGAGTTTGTCAGACTCCCTGGTTGGAGCTTTTAGGCATACAAGCACTTTTTGCTTTTATGAAGCTTGTGGCTGCTTTGGTGAATGTTACCTTAAACCTTAGTATTCATCAGGATAATACACAGACGATATGAAGCTGAAAGAAATAAAATGATTGGGGGAAAAGCCTATGAAAGGTTGGAGTTACTTCAGAAACCAAGAGCTACAGCAAAACAAGTGACCCCTGTTGCTCAAGCCACAACCTTGGGTTTCAAGCCAGTGACCCTGCGCTCTAGCTGGCAAGCCTGCACTTAGGCCAGCTACCTTGGGGTTTCAAACCTGGGTCCTCAGCATCCCAGGCCAATGCTCCGTTCACTGCGCCACCAGCCTGGTCAGGTGAAACACTACATGAAGTGTTACCATGACTCGCTGGTGGTATTATTAAGGAAACACCGAGTAAAACCAGGCAGATTGATAAAATTCAGGGTGCTAAGCACTGTAATACACATTTGTCAAAGTCTCAGCCAGCTCAGTGTTGAGCCCTGGGGCAAAGATTGGCTGTGAGAGGAGCCCTCATTAGGCCAGGTGGCCCTGGAAGGTGCTGCTGCTGAAGACTGTTGGCCGTGTACCCATCATGGCTGCATCGCAGGTGCTTTTCTGGAATAGAGTTGCAGGTTGTGTTCACTTAGCTTTGTCAGCTTAATGCGTTCTGGGAACCACTTCACATCGTCACAGAAGTTACTGCTGCGTAACTCTCATCTGCTGGTGGCCAGGATTTTGACTTTAACACTTAATATCTTATTTGCTGTTTCTTTTGTGTTCGCATGAATTGTTACTGACTGTGGTTTGATTTTATGAAGGATTCCTTCTTTGTATTAATAAAGGTTAGGTTGCTTGCAGGTGGGTCGTGAGATTGGCTCTTCCCCGTTCTGTGTGTCTGTGGTCCCAGTTAGAGCTCCTCCATCACAGTGTTCTTAGCACTCTTGTAACTCTTGGGCAGCCAGGGTCAAGCTGCCAGAGTATTGCAAGTTTTCTGATTTATACTTGCATGTGCTTTAGTTTCGTTTTGTTTTTTTTACATTCTAACTCAGTTTGCTGAATTTTTTCAGTTGTAGAATATTGTAGGCATTTACTCATAGGTTTAAAAGACATGATTAGGATTGTGACCTGTCACAGTTCTGAGGAAAGGAGAAACCAGAGACGGACTGTTCAGCCCACATAGTGCCATTGGATTCAAGTCAGTCAAGTTCTGTGAGGAAGATGAGAGTGACAGGGTCTGCAGGAACCCTGGCTGTAAAATTAGGTGATGACATCCAACTGTTCTCTTTGTTTTTCCCCAGCTGGTTTCCCCATGGGCTACGCAGCAGCAGCTCCTGCCTACTCGCCCAATATGTACCCAGGAGCGAATCCTGCCTTCCAAACAGGTATGCACGCTGCATGTGCAGCGTGACAGAAGTGCGTGGTCTGCAGCAGCGGTAGACTGTTAGGTGGGTGGGCTTTGAGAGGAGTGGTTATATAGAGAATCAGGATTTGGGGTCTGTTCCTTGTTTCCTAAGATTAGCCTTGTTGATGTGGGCAGTCAAAGCTTAACTCCAGCCTGACCAGGCAGTGACGCAGTGGGTAGAGCATTGGACTGGGACACAGAGGACCCAGTTCGAAACCCCGAGGTCACCAACTTGAGCCTGGGGTTGCTGACTTGAGCATGGGATCCCTGGCTTGAGCCCAAGGTCGCTCGCTTGATCAAGGGGTCCCTCGCTCTGCTGTAGCCCCCTGGTCAAGGCACATATATATGAGAAGCAATCAATGAACAACTAAGGAACCGTAACAACGAATTGATGCTTCTCATCTCTCCCTTCCTGTCTGTCTGTCCCTTTCTGTCCCTCTCTCTGTCTCTTTGGGGGGGGGGGGGGCTTAACTCTGACTGCATGCAAAGCTTTAGTTGACTAATGATGTCCTTCCGCAACACAGGTCTTCATTCTAAATGTAGGTTGTTACAGGTAAGTAGTTGTGCCTGAACATGTATTTGCAAAAGAGTATAGATTACTGGAAACTAAAGCTATCTTGCTCTGTGAACAGGTGGAACTTCCATGTTGCTAAAATTCTTGATATTTCTTTTAAGATTATTTTAGCACTTTGGTTATAGTTTTAAAAGAAGGTCTTTTTTGTTTTATTTTGTTTTTTGGTTTCTAAAAGTCATTTTTTAAGTTATTTTCTACACGAGAATATTTTCACATTTTTGAAATTAATATTGGTTTGGATCTGAACCTTGTAAAGATAGTTTATGGTGGGATTTCCCTCTGTGAACCTACACTCTGATGTTGACTCATTCGTGCTTTGTTCACCGGGACCGGACTTCGTGGGTCCGCAGCAGCAGTGGCGGCCCAGGCTCTGACTGAGGACTCAGCCTCACTGGGCGGCCGGGCACCGCTTTGTCCTTTAAAGGAACCTCAGCCTCACACAGTTAACTTGGACAGGAGGCAGCAGTAGTGTCCTCTTCCTGAATTCTTCCTGTATTGTTAACAGTTAAGTCCTTCTGTTCATCTCTTTTCATTTTCCACTCTGACCACCTTTGTTCAGACTATAGCTCACACCCAAAGATGATGTCTTCTTTCCCAAATAGTTCTTGGTTTTGATTTGTGCCTAGCTTTTATTCATACTTTCTCTCCTGCCTGAACTGGAGTACCTGCTACTTTGCATTCTGACAGATGCAATACACATAGTAGGCACTTGACGTCATCCCTTATATTCAACAAAGCATGCATGTGAGACACTTTATAAAGGACCTCAGGTGATGACAGGTTCTAGGGCCAGTGAGGGATTTCTGCAGCTACACACCTCAGCCTTCACTAGAAGCAGAGAGACACCACAGGTTACCTGCCATTGGTTGTAGGTAAAGGACTTCACCTTTTTACCAGTGCGTTTTTGGGGCCAAAGGAGCGCTTCTGAGTCAGAGAACCTGTCTTCGGAGGGCTGTAGGCCAAGCTTGTCCCCACTCTGGTTTGCATGGTGTCCTCAGAAACTGGCTCCGCTGTCTTTCAGCCCAGCTCCAAGCTCTCTGCAGCTTGAACAGTGACAGCATGGTCATGGACTCTAATCAGGAATATTGATTGGTTTTTTTGAGGCTCTGTTTTCTCCAGTTGTACCTCTAGGTCGTGAATGTATTGTTTTGTTTTGTTTTTATTTTTTTTTACTTCCTCAAATAGCTTCTCCTGTTCTTACTTCTATGAAGCAGTTTCTCATGCAGAACCCTGACTATCTGTAGAGCTGGCTTTGTGTATTGAACACTGGTGTGTTGTTGTACCTCCTTTAGTTCTTCCAGCTACACCTAGCTGCCAGCCCACCTTTCAGATCAGACTGCTTAACAGCTGTGCCTTCCTGCTGACAGCTGTTTCTGAAGGTTCAGCAGGATTTTGTCTTCATCTTCCAGTGGCCGTGATGGGCCTCCAGGCCTGTCTGCCTGTCCCTTCAGCCCGAGCCTGACTGAGGGAGATTTGCTGGCTGGCTTAAATCCCTCAATCCTGTGTCACCATCTGAGGGCAGTATAATTTTTCACCTTATTCACTATTAAATATTTTTAAATATATAGAGGAATCAAGGAAACATAGCAAATGCCCACAGGACCCTCTACCTAGATTTATCAGTTGTTATTTTGCAGTATTTGCTTTATCTACTATAGAAACCATCACATTTCTTTTTTTTATCCCCTTTAAAGACTAGATGAGCAGAAGAGAGAGGGGCATTTTATCTTGTTGTTTTTTTTTTTTATTTTATTTATTAATTTTTAGAGAGGAGAGAGAGAGGGAGAGAGAGAAAGGGGGAGGAGCTGGAAGCATCAACTCCCATATGTGCCTTGACCAGGCAAGCCCGGGGTTTCGAACCAGCGACCTCAGCATTTCCAGGTCGACGCTTTATCCACTGCGCCACCACAGGTCAGGCGAGAGAGGGGCTTTTTAATTGTTCTCGTCTTTAAAATTACTTTTGCCAGGCCCTGGCCGGTTGGCTCAGCGGTAGAGCGTCATCCTGGTGTGCGGGGGACCCGGGTTTGATTCCAGGCCAGGGCACATAGGAGAAGTGCCCATTTGCTTCTCCACCCCCCCCCTCCTTCCTCTCTGTCTCTCTCTTCCCCTCCCGCAGCCAAGGCTCCATTGGAGCAAAGATGGCCTGGGCGCTGGGGATGGCTCCTTGGCCTCTGCCCCAGGCGCTAGAGTGGCTCGCAATAGTCGCGGCAGAGTGACGCCCCGGAGGGGCAGAGCATCGCCCCCTGGTGGGCAGAGCGTCGCCCCTGGTGGGCGTGCCGGGTGGATCCCGGTCGGGCATGTCTGACTGTCTCTCCCCGTTTCCAGCTACAGAAAGAAAAAACAAAAAATTACTTTTGCCAATCTTAACTGAAAACAGAGCTTTCTTTTAGCTAAGCACTGGTATTAAAATTTTTGTCTTCAAACTTGGGCATTGTTTTTACTTACAGTTTAATATAGCAGTTAATAAATTTCAAAATAATATAGGGAAACCTGAGGAGGGTCTTCTCTCTCCAAACAGAAACTAGCTGAGCTTGAGCGTCACCTGGTTTAGGCGAAGGAATCAGAACTCTATGGAATCAGAACTTTATGCAGCCTTATCTGAGTTTGGGTTCCTGCTGTGCTGGGGTGAAGGGGGGGTGGGGGAGGTGTTAGAAATCTTCCAAACTTAACTCGTCATTTGCATTTGAAACAGCAATCTTACTGAGAAGCCACTGGATTGTTTTGAAATATTACACAACCAAATAAAAATTCAAATGAAGAAAATGATAACTAGTGACAAATTGCTGCTTCAAGCATCTTATTTAGCTGTCCTTCAAATATCAAGAACAAAAAAACTATTCACTATTGAAGAATTAGTAAAGCCTTGCATCTTAAATGTTACTCAGGAAGTTTTGGTTCCTCAAGCCACACAAAACCTTGAGGCTATATACTGCTTTCCGGTATTAGTGGTCAGAGAATTGTTGATCTGGCGAACAATATTGAAGAGCAACTTGTAGAGGGGATAAAGAAATTGAAATATTTTCCATTCAACTTGATGAATCAACTGAGGGAGTAACAATGCTATTCTATTTTACTTTTACTTTGTGAGGTATAGTGATGATAAAAACTTCAGGGAGGAACTATTCTGCTATCTTGATCTACCTGGTCAGCCACTGGTTCAGAGATAGTTAATGCTCATACACTCTTGATTATTGTAGCTTTGTAGTATAGTTTGAAGTCATAGAATGTAATACCTCCAGCCTTCCCCCCCCCCCCAGGATTGCTTTGGCTTTTTGGGGTGTTTCGTGGTTTCATACAAATTTGAGGATTTTTTGTTCTATTTCTGTGAAAAATGACATTGGGATTTTTGATAGGGATTGCATTGAATCTGTAGATTGCTTTAGGTAATATGAACAGTTTTACAAAGTTAATGCTTCCAGTAGATGAACATGGAATATCTTTCCAGTGTTATGTGTCATATTCAATTTCTTAAAACTCTTGCAGTTTTCATTGTACAGGTTTTTCACCTCTTAGGTGAAATTTATTCCTAGGTATTTTACTCTTTTTTTGGATTATAAATAGGATTATTTTCTTAATTTCTCTTTTCTCTTTTTAGTTAGTATATAGAAATACCAGTTTTTTATATTGATTTTGTGCCCTGCAACTTGACTGTATCTTGATAATTTCTAATAGTTTATTGGTAGTCTTTAGTTTTCTTTATACAAAAGCGTATGTCATCTGCAAATAGTGACAGTTTTACTTCTTATCCTATTTGGATATCTTTTATTTATTCATTTATCTATTTATCTTTGCCTAATTCTGGCTAGGGCTTCCAAATACAGTGGTGAGAGTGAGTAAACCTTGTCCTGTTCCTCATCTTAGAGGAAAAGCTTTTAGTTTTTCACTGTTGAATTTGATGCTAGATGTGAGTTTGTCACATACACAGCTTTTATTATGTTGAGATACTTTCCTTCTATGCCCATTTTATTGAGAGTTGTGAAATGCTTTTTCTGCATCTATTGAGATAGTAATGATTTTTATCCTTCATTTTGTTCAAGCTGTGAACCAAGTTAGGCTGCTGCTAGTGCTGGACATCAGGCCACTTCGCAAAAGTTACGGGGTATGCCAAGGCCAGGTGCCACTAGTCTGAGAGATTTTTAGGAAAGTTGGCAGCATGGGCCAAGACAGGACATTTGTATGGAAAAGCCACTGGAAAGGGCTTGTGTTGGGTCCTCAGTGGGGTGGGACAGAGTCTTGGAATCCCAGTTGATGGAGTCTCTATGGGGCCCCTGTGGTGTCAGATCCTGACTGCAGTCAGGGCTGGAAAGCCACTTTACCCCTTCCCGCACAGTTGGCTCCTTCCCTATGTCTGGTCAGATGTGAGTTGTGAGGAGATGCTGGGCTTCTCTGTTTCAGGTTACAGTCCTGGCACACCTTACAAAGTGTCCTGTTCCCCCACCAGCGGGGCGGTGCCACCGTACTCCTCCTCCCCTAACCCCTACCAGACTGCCGTGTACCCTGTGCGAAGTGCCTACCCCCAGCAGAGCCCGTACGCACAGGTAGGCCTCTGCACTGTGCGTAGTCGGTCCCGGCTGGGCCCTGACCCCTGGGTGTGGACCCTGTTGCAGCTGTCTCTCTCCCTCCCTGCAGCAAGGCACGTTCTACACACAGCCCCTGTACGCGGCACCCCCCCACGTCATCCACCACACCACGGTGGTGCAGCCCAACGGCATGCCAGCAACAGTGTACCCTGCTCCCATCCCTGCTCCAAGAGGCAACGGGGTCACCATGGGCATGGTGGCTGGGACCACTATGGCCATGTCAGCAGGTAAGGCAACTCCTGGTCACCTGTTCTGTGGTGGCGTGAAAGCTGGGAGGGGAGAGCTCACTCTGACCCTGAGCCTTGGATTTCATGTCTCGAGTTGTGGGGAAGGAGAAACAGCACATTCCCTTTTTCTTTTTCCCTTCTCCTTTCAGGTGAGAGGAGACGGGACTGGGGGTGGAGTCATAAACCAGGAACCAAGTCCCTCCTGGGAGAGCATGGCCAGTGGCACTCGGAATTGGAGAGGCCTCTTTGGTGCCGAGCTAAGCCATTGGGCAGTGGGAATGAGGAGGGCCCGATCCCTTCTGTGAGCAAGAAAAGCCTGAGCAGAGGGGACGCACGTGCTGGGGCTGGACCTCTTGGTCCTTCCCTTTAGCATGGGCTCCTTTGCCAGCCAGGCTGTCTGTCTAGGAAAGCTAGAGATCTCAACTGCTAATATAAATCCTGTGCAGTCATCGACTTTATCTCCCAAGGAGAGGAAACCACAGAGAAACGAGAACCCTGGCTAGGATGCACACCTCTGCGCGGAGCCAGGGAGTAGGTTTCCTGCCAGGGGCATTGAGGTGTGTGTGGCAGGGGGCCCGCTACACACTCTGCACTTGGTTGCTCGTGGCTGTTTTTATTTTATTTTTAATATTGTTCCCTCTAGGTTTTCTAGACTTCAGTGTAAGAAAATCATGCTAGAGAGAAAGGTATTTCTGCTCAGTCTCTGTTTTATTTGGTTTTCCCATAGTTCCCATCTTTGAAGGCAGAAAAGGTAGTGACACAGACAGAAGCTCCATCTTTGAGACAGGTAGAGGGAGGGGAGGACAGGTAGGTCTTGGACGAGTGTGGGCGGGGGTAGGAGAGTGCAGGAGGAGAAGCCGGGTGAAGCTGTTACGCTTGCCGGTGACGGACTCAGGTAACCGTGGAGTTCCTTCAGGTACAGGGAAAAGTACATTGATCTCCGTGTACTCGGAAGCTTACATAGTTTGGAGTCTCCCTCCATTCTTCCCTCATTCATTTGTTATCATAATAACTATATAATGTACAGTTCAGTAGTGTTCAGTATATTCACACTGTTGTGAAATATCTCCAGAACTTCTTTGTATTGCAAAACTGAAGCACTGTTCCTATGAACAATTCCCTCTTTCCCCTGCCCCCCACTCCCTGACAGCCACTGTTCTCCTGTCTCTTTCAATGTGACTGTTGTAGGGACCTCTAATAAGTGGAATCATACAGTATTTGTCTTTTTGTGACTGGCATTTTTCATCTACCATAATGTCCTCAAGATTCATGCTTGTTATAGCATGTGACAAATTTCCTTCTTTTTAAAGACTGAATTAATAGTATTTTTTATTTTGCCATTTATTATCTAATCCACAAAAATAATTGAGTATGCTTAAGTGAAGGGAGGTATAAAGATTTCTACAAACGTATTACCAAAATGAGCTTGCTGTGTTCACACATCTTTGAGTTGTTACATACTCAGTTTTTTGACAGCACTTAAGGTCAAGGCCTTGCCCTCTTCCTGACCTCCCTCACCGCACAGGAGGGAGCTGTGCGCTGCCTGCCACTGAGACATGCTACTCTCTCTTCTTTTTTTTTTTTTTTTTACTTTTTTAAAAAAAATTTTATTTAGAAAATTAAATTTAACAGGATAACGTTGATCAGTAAGGGTCTACTCTCTCTTCTTGCAGGTACCCTGCTGACTGCCCACTCCCCAACTCCTGTTGCCCCCCACCCAGTCACTGTGCCCACGTATCGGGGTCCAGGAACACCCACCTACAGCTACGTGCCCCCTCAGTGGTGATCACCTGCGAATGTAAGTGACTAGCAGAGCACAGGTTGGCTCTTGACTGAAGTGCATTGATTTTCCAGTGGAGAATGGCAGGTCTACCATAATTAAGCACTAATGAGAAAATGCTCCAGGTCAGTGCAGTCTCTGGTTTTGTTTATGTTGGGTCTCTACCAAGTGGAAGGAGGAGGGATCACTGAGTGTTCACTCCGCACACCATGTATTGTTCCTTGCACCGGCCTCCTCAGGATGAGTAGCTCATTGTAACTAGGAGTCTGAGGCCTGCGGGGACTAGGAACAGTGGCCTTTTCGTCTCTGCCCTTTCTGGTTCTTGTGGGATCCATCCTCCTGTAGCTGGAATGCCTCCCTTCTTCCCAAGCAGCTCTGTGACTGTGTGTGTCTCTGTCTCCCACCAGGTTGAGGATGGAGCTGTGCAGTCACACCACGGATATTCCACAGCTGGTGCTGCAGGCCTCGTGCCTCCAACCAGGACTTTCTTCCTAACGCTCTCGACACTTAGCTAAACACTACTATGGCCTGGCCTTGCAGGCCTCAGTGCCATTAGTCTCCAACTAACTGTGGGTTGGTTTTAAAGCAAATCCTGTTTGGGGCTGTCTGGCAATTTTTTTAGCTAACTGTAATGATAAAAAGGGAGTATTAATGTATTCTGAAATTATATCTATTTGAATGCATGTTTAAAAAAACAAACAAAAACAAAGCTTGCTCAAACTACCTGCAGTTGACTGATGCAAAACCATCGTATGCAAAACCCAAAGGAATGGAATATTGTTTGACAACTGGTCCTCACTAATACAATGTTGTGATGTATGCAGAGTCTTCAAGTGTTAAGTGTTAAAGTGACTGTCTTCATGGGGCATCTGAAATCTCTGAGGTGGCTCTTCAGCCTTCGGGTTAATGTGGGCTGCCCATGGGAAGGACGGAATTGAGCATTTAGCTGTCTGTTTCTTTCACACTGACAGCCCTGCGGGAGAGTGCAGGGGGTTGCTGTGATGTGGACATTCTGAAAAGGGTATCATGAAAGATGAGAGTTGTGTGGCTGGTCTATTTAGGGGCAAGACACAGTTTGTCTGGATTGCTGTATACATTTTCATTACACATCTCTTATGGGTAGAGATGCTGTTTTCTATCTTACTGGAAAAGACCTACGTAGGATTAAATTATTTCCTGGGGTGGAAGGTTTGTGAAAGAAACAGACTTGGAGGAGGTATTATTCTCTCCTTGATTTAGCTTAGAAAACCATTTCTTTTTTTCTTTCCTAAGAAATGTTGGGTTAATTGAAAACATGTAGGCGCTGCTGTTCTTCCCCCACAAAGAAGGGCAAAATTTCAGCTGTGTGTTATGAAGAAAGGCTGTATATTTAAGAACTATTAAGGGGGAGCAAACCTTTATTTGAAATTGATTACTTGTTACAGAAAGATAGGGCCAAGGGCTATGCTTGGGCCTGTCCACCCAATGGGGGCTTGTCCTCTGAGACCACCTGGAGACAGCCTGGCGTCTGTGGTGTGAGCACAGCTGAGGGCACTCAACGCAGAGCATGCGTGCTCAGCGAGCAGCCAGGCAACATCAGAGTGCGTTCACCTTCCAAGGGTTTTGCACTTCCAAGTGCATTCGCCTTGAAAGGATTTTGTGTTGAAATATGAATATTGTTCATAAGAAATTGAGGGTGGTTTTTTTCCCTAGATGGGCTCAACTTGTATTGATGGGAGTGAACGTTTTGAGACAGAGTTGATAGGAATGTGGGAAGAGGGTTTGTACCCTCTCAGCGGTTTGTCAGGTGTGTAGGAGGGTGTCTGCCCCTGTCCCGCTCATAGCTGTTTCAGACGCTGTGTTCTCAGGTGAGGGCCTGCTCTTCCTCTCTCTCTGGCAGCTAGGTCAGGGCTCCAGCTCTGGTTTGGCATTCAGCCATGCTGGTGAGTGGGACACTCCACCCCTGAGCCTTTGGTAACCTTATTTTTTATAGTAAGCTTTGTAATGTTTTTTCACATTTTATTTTATAAGAAGTTTAGGAATATTTTTGCATGGATCATTGTAAAGAAAAGATTCTTTATTCCTAATGTTTGTTAACATAGTGTGTTTACTGATAAGTACTTTAAATTGCTTCATGAGCACTTAACCCGTGTGTGTGCGTGTGTGCGCACAGTTTCTGTACACTTCTTAAAAGCTGTGTTGTGATTCCGTTTGTATAGTGGATGCTTTGTAATAGCTGTAGGTCTGAGGGTTCCAAAGGCTGAACTGACCAAGTAACAGAAAACTCAGCTTCCTCAATTTAGTGTAGTAGAGAAGAGAGAATGATTTTAGTGTGTGCTTTTAAATACGACAGTGCATGTGTGCACACTTACATGGCTCCCTGGAAGGGTGGAGTCATTTGAATTCAGGAGGAAGCTGTTAGGCATTGCATAGAAGGCTTCTTCAGGCTCGCTTGGCAAATTCAGGGTGAGTGTTTTCATGAGCATGAAGTTAAATGGTGGTTTCAAGAGAAAGCAGAGTGGATTGCATTCCCTCCCCCCCCCCCCCCCCCCATTTACATCACCTTCATAAACATGGTCTCCTGATGTTTTTAAAACTCTTTCTTTTGGTCAGGTTGAGTTGAGAGACTTTACCAAGTACTTTTGTGTTATAGATTCTCTCTGTTCAGTTTGAAACTGTCAGGGCATCAGCCACCAGTTACGGTAGTGAAACAGGAGCCTGTGTGGCATGTGCAAGTCTTGAGTTAGGAGCACTAAAAGTATTTCAGGTTGTCATCTTAGCAACATTTTTAATTCCTTCTAGTAAAATTAATTAATGAATAGAAGTCCTATTATAAAGTTGCATAATTTGATATCCCAAGCACAATAGTGGAACATTTAAAATAAGTTGTTTTTTTTTTATTATGTGACATTCCTAATTTGAGAGTCTTTTAGCTAAATTCTATTCTTGTAGAAGTTGAGACGGGCAAGCAAAGGACCTAATTCCTATAAATATGGACAGCATCATGGATATTTATTTTGTTCTGTTTTGTTTTGTTTTATATCCTCTTCCCTAAAGTTTAGAAGGTCTGTTTCTCGCTTATTGGAATTTTATTTGGCTCTGGGTTGGATGACTGACTGTTTAGCAATTAGCAAGCAGTGGTCCCATTAACTCGCTGCCTCCGAGAAGGGAGGCCAGTATCAAGGCCAGTGCCATTCTTGGTAACAGGCACAGAGGCACTTCCAGAGCCTTTTATGTCTTTTGCTTAAATATTTCCAGAACATTCTTGTTGGTGTGGTTATTAGGCCTACCAGTTGCTATTCTGTGAATGTTTCTTGTGTGCAATGCTAACATAGTGCTTTTAGGACATTGAGGAAGGTCCTGAGGCTTGGGCTGGACACCTGGCCTTTCAGCATCCTGAACCATGGGCAGCTTGGTAGACAGTGGTGAGGAATTATGTTCTGAAGGCACTTTGGACAGGCTCATATCTGGCAGTGTTGTCCTCATGTGAGTCTGCATGCCTGCCAGTGGTGGCAGACCAGTAGCAAGCATGGACGGTGTCACTAGTGGGACAACCCAGGCTTCTCCTGCCCTCCGGAAACAGTATTACGTAGGCCACCTGCTCCCCGTGGCAGTTCACAGCTGGACACCCTGGTCATTGCCGGCATGAGCACTGCCCAGACAGGACAGGACACTTGTCTGACTCCCCTCATTGGGGCAGGGACAGTCTAAGGGTGCATGGCTTGAGGTGGGAGGAAACTTCTGGTCTCTGGTCCTTCCTGGGGTGGGGTGTCTGTAAGAGGAGTGTGGTTGGCTTAGGGGAAGGGCAGACTGTTAGCTCGCTGGCTGGCACATCTCAGAGTGTGTGGTGGGGTGCATGGTGCAGCAGACTGAGTAGTCTACAGATGACATGCTTCAGAAGGGGGTCTGATTTATTCGGGTCGAAAGTTGCAAAGTTGGTGTAACATGTTTCAGAGGATTTCTCTCTCCATTCCTATTCATTTGAAGAACAGAAAACCTGTGGCATCACTTTATAGGAGTCCCCAGGACTAAAATCAGCTCACTTGGGACAGGGACAGACAGAGGCAAATGTCTCTGTCCAGGGAACCGAATGAGCTTCAGATGACATCCTCCAGGGCGTGTAAGTTAGAGAGGACAGGCAGCCCGTTGCACTTCCTGAGCCCTGCTGGCATCTCCCAGGCAGAGAGTGACCATGGGCCTGGCCCTGAGGCCCTGACTCCGGAGCACCCTCAGGGTTGCTCTGACAGCCACTGGGAGGGGAAGTGCCGAGGAGCCACGTAGGTTGTGACCTGCTAGGAAATGGCTCCTTTAAAAATATTTTTAAATGATTTTTTAAGTAGTTGTTTTTAGACTGTTCCTTGGTACATTTTTAAGCTTACGTCAGCATTGTCTTCCAGCGTTAAGGCACCCGTCACCTCTGCATTGGGCCTAGGCATCAATCAATACAAAGGAATGGAATGTCCATTCTGAGCCAGTCTGTTATGTGTAAAGTCATACTGTTTTAATTTTTTATGCAATCTGATGAGTAGATAAGCTCAGATTTAAAATTATTAAAAGCACGTTTATTGTAACAAGAGTTATGTATTAACACTGCAGTTTTCAATAAAGATTGACTTGTGTTGCATAGTAGTTTTCATGATTGTTTCCTGTAGGCTTTGTCTCAAGGTGGTTTGCCTGGCTGGGATTTTGGGCAGATGCCTTTGTGGTGCTCAGCTGGCTTCCACCTCAAGCCATGTCCTCTTGACCTTGGCCGTGTATAAGGGTATGTGGAGCCAGCAGGTTGAGGGAAGGGGAGGGAGGCTACCCTCATTCCTTGTCTGATCCCATGGCCCAGGTCATCCTGCGAAGACATAGTCTTCCCCTTTTCACTGACAAAGACGCTGAGAACCAGGACTATGGGCTACCTGTCCCGCAAACACTTGCCGACATCAGCTAAATACAGACCTTGAGAGCAGTCACGGAGCAGGTGCTTCCAGGCCCTGGGGGCCCAGAGAGGCTGAGCCCACCATATCCACACCTGGACAGCACCCAGGCCCCACCCTGTTCCCCAGCTGCCCCGAGCTTCTCTGAAACACTCAGCCTGGCCACCTCAGCCACCTCCACCAAAGCCCTGAGGCATGGTCTCGGCTAGGTGAGGCCCTACCCCACCTCTGGGTATTACTGGGCTCATTTTCTCCAGGTTAAGAAAAAGCCTGGGGCAGAGAACAGGCTCGGAAGGGTAGGCATGCAGAGGTGAAAATAACTGCACAGGCACCAACAGAAGACAAGAGCTGGCAGCAGGAGGTTTTTCACAAGTTTCTTTATGAAATTAGATCTAGTTTCTGGCTGAGAGAAGGTGTGGTAGTGCAAGTGGCCACGTGCTGCGGACCGGAGGGGCACCCGGCACCCACACGCCAGGCCCTTGGCTGCACTGGTGGCACCGCTCCTTAGAGTGGGAGGTGGGCTTCCCTCCAGCCCACACGCTGGGCCATGCTCAGGCTTTATGGCTTCTCATGCTCACGTAGGTAAAGCAATCTTCCTGTCACTAACAGTTCTTTTTCTCTCTTGTTAGAAAAACAAAATCCAAATACGAACCTGGAACCAGGTTCTGGATGGAGTCAACACACAGGTAACATGTGGACATACAGTGATGGAAGTATGCAGCTAACTCGAAACACGTTACACATGAGAAGGCTCTCCAGCGGCAGGAGTGTCTAGAAGGGAACTGGGGAGCATAACGGTGGGCTCTGGGGCCAGTCACGGTTGTACGCAGAATTCCTGGGGTCCCCCTCCAGGGAGACCAGCTACCTGGCACCGCCAGCTGGGGGCCTGCAAGGAGATTTGGAGGGCAGAGGGGCACACAGCCCAACTTTCCAAGTGGTGGGAGGCAGACACCCTCCTCCTGCCTGAAGAACACAGGAGGAGGAATGATTCAGTGGCCAAAGAACTGGGTCTGAGTGGTTGGTCCTTTCACACATGTCCACTGGGCTGGTGGTTCTGAGCTGTGACCCTCAGGAGGCCTACAAAGGTCTGGAGGGTGGCAGGAGGTCTTTGTGCTGTGAGCTCCCGCCCTCCGGCCTGTGTCTTCAGTGCGTCACTAGTGGGGAGGGACCGACACTGGTGCAGAGCCTGGCACATGCTGCTGGCACAGAGGGGCTGCCTCATTCGGCCCCGCTCACATCCAGCTTACGGAACAAGCAGAGGAGATCGGGTGCTATGGGTGGCCCTCGGGCGGGAAACGCTGGAACGCTAGCTGGCAGCGCAGGTCCAGAAGGTGCTACTAGGCGGGGCGGCGCTCACCTGCGGAAGGGCGCCAGCCGGCTGATGCTGTGCCAGAAAGTGGACGGCTTCCGCTTGGGCTCTGCCAGCACTGAGGCCTGCTGCTGGGGCAGGCTGCTCGGCAGTGCCAGGGGCTTCTGCCGCGATAGGTAGTAGGGCCGGCTGAGGGCTGCGAAGGAAGACAACGGCTACACAGGTGCCTAGGGAGCTGGTGGCACTGGGTATGGTGGCAACCTTAACCACGGCAGGGGTGGAATGGGACTGTCCCCTGGCTCTGCCTCAGGCTCCCATGGTCGGGAAATGTGGGGCTGAGCCTGGACCACCCTCTAGCCTGCAGAGAGGGGAGCTCGGAGCCTGGGAGGCTGTGGGGTCGTGGACCTCTGGCACAGACCCTGTGCAAGGCAGTGCCAGTGCCTCTGAGGAATGGCGGTGTGAGCCCCCTGCTGGTGGTCATGAGGATGACCACCACAAAGCAGGCCTCCTGGGGAAGTGACACTGTCCCTAGTGGTGGTGTGTGTGGGGGAGGTCTGAGGGCATCAACTGGATACTGCAGTAAAAAACACCAACCTAGGGGTACCAACACCTGCAAAGGGCAGTGGGTAGCTGAGGTGCTAGCTGGCTTTGCTTTGGGCGTCAGAGAAGGGTTTAGCTATGACGGGCTAGGCTGCCACAGGTGGAGGTGGGATTCTGCCTGCTTACCTTTGGGCTTGCCCACTGCCTGCAGCTTGCTGGCATTCAGCATGGCCTGCTTCCTCTGCAACTCGGTGATGGAGAAGCCTGGGAGGGAGGGGCACTATGACATACCTGTTCCCTGTGAGGACGAGGCTGCTCTTCCTCCTCCCCTTTCTCCAGTCCGGTCCTGTGCTTCCGGGCCCTGGCGCACCCGCTGTGCAGCCTGCTTGCCCCCCAGTGCTCAGGGCTCACTGGCCCGCTCAGCCAGCCTGCCTTGCCTCCAGGCAGAGCCCAGGTGTCCTGGTGCCCACCTCGGGGACCTCCCCACATCCTCCCTTGCCCTACCCCATCCTTCACCAGAGGCTTTTCCCAGGACACAAGCCAGTCTGGCCACTGCTGAGTGTGAGGACAAGGGGCACAGGGACAAGAAGGGAATGCAATGGAGAGACACCCTGCTCGTGGGGGTATGGGACAGGCTTGTAGAGGCCAGACCCACCTCCCACTCCCGTGTTCTTCCAGGGCTCGTGCTTCCGGAGGGCTCCCCCAGGTCCCTGCAGCTGAGCACACTGGAGTAGATGTGTATGTGTGTGTGGTGGAAGCAACCCCCCCCAAAAGGCCGGCAGACACATGGCCCGAGTCTGAAAGCCAGCTGGGAGCCTCACCAAACCATGAGGCCCTTGGGCTGTGAGACAGGCTACCCCAGTCACCAGCTGCCCTGACCTTGCACTTGAGGGTGAGGCCTGCTGGGCCCTCAGAGTGGAGCAAAGCTGAGTGGGGTCTCGCACCTGTCTCTTGGTCCAGCCGCACCTGCTCCCTCTCCCTAGTGAAGGCCTTGAGCCAGCGCTGCTTCTGCTCCGGCTTCCTGGCACACAGCAGGTGGCTCTCTCCCGGGGCGCCACAGTGCAGCCGGAAGGCATTCTTGATGCTCATGTGCAGCTCTCTGTCCTTCCAGTCTTCTAGATCCACCACCTCCAGGCTGTCCGTGTCCACTCGGCCTTTATAGTACAGCACGTCCCGGCGGAGAAGGTCCTGCCAGAGATGCCGTGAGGTGCTGGCCCAGCCTGCCTGTCAGGCCCTTCCCATCCTTTGAACAGCTCTCCTAACCATCCCCATGGCCCTGCCTCATGCTCTGCCCTGTAACTGGAAGGGCCGGTGGGCCACGCACCCACTTCTCCCTCCAGCAAATGATGAGCTCACAAGGGTAGAGGGAGCCTGATGCAGCACCAACTACATGTCAGATCTATGAAGAGGAGCCTCACTCCTTCAGTGAAGTTGCTGGCCTGGGGTCTTGAAGGGTACCATTAGTTTCATGGGGAGGCAGCCATGGGTACAGCCAGTGGGCCGGGGCCTATACCCGATAGGAGAAAAGAGCACCGGGTATGCCTGGGCCAACCCAGTGGTCAGGAGGGCTTTTGGACAGGGCCACTTGGACAGTTTCAGGTAGAAGCTAGCAGCACAGAGCAGGCAGGGATGCTGCTAGAGCAGAGGACCTCAGGGGAGGGAGGGGAAGCTGGGCTCGGTGTGGATAGAAGAGATGGCTGGGTCAGGAAAGAGGGTGTCCTAACAGCACTGGGCCCTGGTTGGGCTGTGAGGGCAACTCCATGTTCCCTGGGATACAAGGGTCACTCTGCAGACCCACCTCCCCCAGCCCTCAAAGGGCCTGACCTAATCAGGGTTCCTGAGAAACAGGAAGCACCTGTATGTGGCACCTGCTCAGGGCAGCTGCTTCCGGCACTTGGCTTCTGTCTCTCCAACCCTGCTCTACACAGACCATCCAACAGGGAATAGTGACTCTTATACCTTCTTACAGTAGATGAGTTGGTGGTCGAAGAGGAAAAACACCCTCTGCTGGCTCTTGGCGTGTGGCTGTGTGACATGAGTCAGCTCCCCCGAGTAGATGAGTTCAGAGCTCCTGACCAGAAGATCTTCCCCCTGGGAGACCGCAAGAAGAGCTGTGGGCTGAGTGCCCCTAAGCTGCGGCTCAGAGGAGCCCCTCTGCTGGGCTCTGCTCCCTTCCTCCACCACTGGGGACAGTGGTTGCTCCTGACGGCCCCGCGCCTGTGGCCCCCACGGGGCCAGGGAGTGCAGGGAGCAGCAGGCCAGAGGGAGGGGTTGCTCCAGAAGCCTAAGGACACGGTGGAGACGGTGAGGGAGGAAGAGGAGAAAGGTGGTTTGAATTTGTCATCTCTGTAAACTGAGCCCACTTCAGCCAGTGGTGCGAGCACGTGAAACGTGGCTAATCCCTACTGAGATGTTATCCAAGTAAAATACACACCAGTTTGGAAGACATAGTATGAAATAAAGACTGAAATATTTCACTAATCAGGTTTATGTCCATTACACATGTTGAAACAATGTTTTGGATATCGAAGCTAGTTCATGGTTTTGTTTTGTTTTTCTTTTTTAAGATGGTTACAAGGATGTACAAAATTCCCCATGTGGCTCACATGACACTTTGGACAGTGCTGCCCTGGAGAATCATTAGACCTTGGCCACAGGGCACCTCGGAGGCTGTCTGGCAGTCTTCTTTTGGAAGACTTCCCTCTTCCCAGCTAAATGTACTTAGTGTCTGTAGTCCCCTCGTCAGACTTAAAGCTTTCAGAGTAGGCACTGCCTCTCTAAGGTTCCGCTGGAAAATGCAACCGCAGCCAGGCATTGCCAGCAGCCATTCGGTTTGGGATAAATGAGTTTGTTGGGGTTCTCAGCCAGGGCCGACCTCAGAACCAGCCTCCATGAAGACAAAAAAGCCCACAGAGATTCTAACATCACACTTAGGGTGGGGCCCAGGAATCTGTGTTTTTTGCACTTTATGGCTGGTGGGCGGGGGGTGGGGGGATGGAGAGAACAGGAGTGCGTCTGGAGGGCAGGGATGTCACCCTTAGTGCAGGCCGCATGCTGCCCAAGAAGGCAAGGCTGGCATCTACACGGGGAACGCTTAAGCTGGGGAAGTGGGCCCAGAGGCCTCGGTTGGTGGCAACCCATTTCTGGTGCTGCTTTGACAGGCCTGTACCTTCTTTTGGGAGTTCTGAAACTTGAGGATCTGGCCTGTCCCCTGTGGACAGAGGAACAGCCCCTTGTGCTGGACTGGCTGTCTGCACTTTGGGGGCAGCGTCATGCATCATTACTGGGGCTGTGTAACACGAGGGGTCAGCTCCCAGGCGCTCTCACAGGAAAGAAGCCACCAGGCCAGCTCCAGGCCGCAGCAGGGCTCAGGTGAGGCGCTTGGGCAGAGAGGGTTGGTGTTTCCACCCCCAGGTCTCGTTTGCACAGCTTCCTGCCCCAGCTCCTTCCTGACTATTTCAGGAGCAAGCATGATTTTCTTTTTTTCTTTTTTTAGTGAGAGAGAGAAAGAGAGAGAGAGAGAGAGAAGGGAGAGAGATGAGAAGCATCAACTCAACTCGTAGTTGCAGCACTTTAGTTGTTACTGATGCAAGCATGATTTTAAAGCCAGTGGCCAAGCCCCGTGGTATTTTCCGGAGTGTTGGGCCCTCACCTCCCAGTCTTCTATGGAGCTCTGCCACTGAGCAATCCTGTCGATGTTTTCAAGTCTCCGTTTCTGTTCGTTGATAAGCCGGGCCACATTCTTCATGGCATGTAAGGCTGCTTCCACGTCCTTGAAGTCCCTGGAGCGGAACAGATGGAGGAGAGCTGTGAGATGAAGAGCAGAGAGGGGCTGGGGCCTCCTGGGCCCCATGAGGAACTCCTTCCCTCGGGCTGTGCCCTTCGCCTGTCAGTTCCTTCGCTTGTCAGTTCCTTCACCTGTCAGTGCACACCCCCATCTTCTCCAAAAATGCCACACAGGGCACACTGCCCTGTTTCTGTCCTCTTCCCTCATCCCAGTAATGGCGTGTGAGAGCAGGGATGGTCTTCCTTGCTGTCCCTCCCATGCCCACAGCAGTGCCCAGCACACTAAGAGTACTCAGCACAAAGGCCACCCTCCCTCCTTCCCAGTCCCTACCTATGCTGGGGGTGGGTGTACTTGAGCAGCTCAGAGAGCTGCAGCGGGTACTTGCAGATCTTCTGCACAGGGGTCAGCAGGAAGCCATCCAGGGAGATGTCAATCATCTTCTGTAGCAGCCGACAGGCCTCAAAGAAATACATGTACTTGCTGAGCTTGGAGAGCCGGGAGAGCTCCACGCAGGCATGGGGATGGTTGTTGCAGTACTCTGAGTAGATCTGGAAGTTGGCTTGCTGGGGGCACAGCAGGAGGTTAGAATGGCCATCTCCCCAGCAGGCACCCAGCATAGGTGAGGAAGGAGGGAGGGCGTTTCCTTCAGGAGCTGCATTCAGGGGGCCCAGGCTCTGTCTACCCCCTACAATGGCACAAGCTACTGTGAATCATGCCCAGGGATGCCAAAGACCTTGAACCCACCACTTGCCTTTCTCAGCAGAGACCCCAGCAGATACTCTGACATACAGTCATAATCTTTTTGTTTTTTAATGCAATCGCTGATGTTAATAAAGAAGACCAAAAAGGACAGGGATTGAGAGATTAATGGAGTGGATGGATGCCAAGGTCCACAGCTGTGCTTCCCGGCTTCTACTCAGCCCAGGTCCTGCTTCTTCCTCACAATATTCTTATCTCTTCTCTCTTCTCTCTCTCTCTCTCTCTTCTTCTTCCTTTTCTTTTTTTTTTTAAGATTTCATTTATTCATTTTTAGAGAGGAGAGAGAGAAAGGGGAAGAGCAGGAAGCATCAATTCCCATATGTGCCTTGACCAGGCAAGCCCGGGATTTTGAACCAGCGACCTCAGTGTTCTAGGTCGAGGCTTTATCCACTGCGCCACCACAGGTCAGGCCTCTCTCGCTTTCTTAAGTATCTTCTACCTGAAGCCCAAGAGAGGCCAGGTCTGCCATGAAGTGACTGGTGACATGGACTTAGGTGAGCAGGCAGCAGCTGTGGGCTGGTGCTGGGTTGCTGTGGTGCTCACACTAGGTGGTGTCAATAAAGTGCCTGTTCCCATTCCTCTGGCCCCAGCTCTGCCTGCTGAATAACTGGACCCCAGCCCTAGGCTCACACAGGTCTCAGACCCAGCATTGGTTCCTCTGCATGGACAGACCAAGGTCTTCCTTCCTAGTTTCCTGCCATTGGAGAGAGGCAAGAGGGCCTTCCCAGTCGCCACTGGTAGTAGCCAGGATGAAGCCCACGTTGCCCCTAATGGGCTTGGCTTGGCATCCCCTGCTCACAGGAGGATAACACCTGGGCCTTCCCTATCAGGCAAGACCAGAAGGAGTCCGTCTCTCCGAGACCAGGCCAGTGAAACGAGGCTAACGCCAGCTGGCATTTGGAGTGGAAGCAAGCACTGTAAATTACACAAATCTGCTCACTGTGAAGAGCCCCAGAGTTTGTGACAAACAAACAGCCCATCAGGGGTTCAACAGACATCCAGGCCTAGCTCTGCCCTCCACTCGGGCCCCTGCTCCAAAGGAGCCTTTTCTGACTTGGTTCATCCCCCCACAGAACCAACCACACTTCTAAAACTGTGTGGAAGGGTGAGGACATTTGGGCAGGGCAGGGAGTGGGGCCTGGCAGCTCCGGGAAAAGGGTGGCAGGTTGCCTGGCCTTTAGCCTGCAGAGCGACATCTGAGCGGGCGGGTGGGCTCACGTGCTCCAGGAAGCAGACGCCCAGCTCGCTCAAGTGCGGACGCTCCCTGTTGAACTTCTGCTCCAGCGCTTTCACGAAAGCCTTATGGCACCGGTAGATGTCTTCGATGTTCCCGAAGATGGTGCGCAGCTGCTCCTCGCTGAACATGTCCGCACGCTTGCGACACTGCCTGATGTAGCCCTGGGGACAGGGTCCGGCGGTCAGGTCCCCTCCCGCCCCCACCGCGCCCGCGCCGCGCGGCCTGCCTCACCTCGCAGATATCCCGCAGGTGCTTGATGTAGTCCCGCTCGGTGCTGAGGATCTCGTTGATGACGTTGGTGCGCATCTGGTCCCTGTTGCTGCTCTGCGCCCCGGTTCCGGTGTCTCCGGTCTGCAGAGCCGCGTCGTCCGCGGGCTCGTCCTGGTTCACCCGCAGCTGCAGGCGAGGCGGCGGGTCAGCGCCAAGCAAGGGTCGGTGCCCCGCACGCCTGCGTCTGCGAGTAACGGGCTCCAAGAGCCGGCAGGACGCACAGGGACTGGCTCTCCTCCCACCCACCACCCACCCCCCGAACAGGGCTCATCCAGACAGGGGGACAGCAGGCCCGATGACCACTGCCTTCCTCCGAGGATACCCTAGTGCTTGCTCAGGGCTTGTGCTGGGCAGCCGGCTTCATCAGAGCGGTTGCTCACTGTCGTTGCTGAACCCGCCTGCTCATACCGGGCTTTCTAGGGTCCATGAGCAACGAAAATTGGAAGGTGGCCCTGCTGGCTCTCTGTCCCATAACTGGAAAGGCTTGGGGCAGGGGAAGCAGCAAACTGCACCCCAGGGCCTGGGCTCTCGGCTCCCTAATACCCTCTGCCGGCCTTTTGGAGTCAGCACCTGGATTCCTTCCTTGAAGACCAAAGGCCCCCCTAAGTAGGGTCTGAGTCCCTCCCTGTGATCGCTCCGACTTAAGGACTTAACTTGTCTGTGCCTCTGGTGTAAGTGAGGTGGGCAGCTCCCAGGGCTGCTGTGCTACCACTGAGAAGGCCCAGTGAATGTCCTGCATGGTGCTTAGTAAACACCTGGTAAGCAGGTGTTTGTGGTGGTGTTGACATGCCAGCTACTCTTGGAGGCAGCCACATACCTTCACCTGTTCCTCTCTGGCTACTGAAGGCTCCCTGGGGGAAGGGTGGGAGCAGGGGTTGGAATTGGTGCTGTCTCTGCGGGAGGAGGAGGCTGTGTCCCAACTGCCTGCTCTGGCCTTCCTGACCCCACCCAGCCAGCCCACAGCGGTGAGCAGGAAGTCCATACCCAACACCAGAGCAGTTTCAGGCTTGCATTTCTGAGCAGAGCCAGTGGCTCTTTACGGGCTTGGGAGAAGCTCAGGCCGGTGTCATACCCGCACGAAGCTAGCTGGAAACCAGCCCTCGCCATCAGCGACACGACCCCACCACCACTCTCTGTTTGTGGCATCCATTACTTCTATGACGTCCCCAGCTTTAAAGCCCAGCTCCTGGTCATCCATGGTGACATGATCCCAGAGTGCTTCTGCACAGACCACACTGCCATCGCTGATGAGCTGTGGAGAGAGCCACGGACAGGCCGGTCAGTGGAGTGAGGCTGCCACGGACCTCCTTGTAGGGCAAGTGCTCCTGCCTCTGCACAGACCACACTGCTATCGCTGATGAGCTGTGGAGAGCGCCACGGACAGGCAGGTCAGTGGAGTGAGGCTACCACGGACCTCCTTGTGGGGCAAGTGCTCCTGCCTCTGCACCCCGCCCCTCAGCAGCCCTGGGAAAAGGGATGCTTATTCATGTCACAGAAGAGCAAGCAGAGGCTCTGCTGGAGCCAGCCGCTCTTGGGGGACGGGCAGGGCTATGCCCTGGGCATGTCTAGACTGGCAAGGCGCATGAGGAAGCCTGAAGCGACCTTGACCACTGGAATCTTGGTGAGGCACAGGATCTGAGGGCCAAGCATGTTGCTCGCTCCCCGGTGCAGGGCACACTTTCTTCCCTCCCCATCAGGCCAGTGGTTAAACTACTGCCTCTCAGCTTCCTCCATCATCTCTGCTCTATGACACTGGGACTGGGATACTGTGACTCCGTTAGGTTCTCCTAAAGTGACATTAGAAGGGACTACACAGCTGGAGGGGTGATGGGACTTGCTGCCTCCTGCTGGCTTCTTGTCGACTTGCAGTATCTGTGAGGTCACCTGCAGCTTCAGCCTGGTCTGGTGGTACCAACACTGCAGCAGCTGGATCCAGTTTGCTGTTATTTGAACACTTGCAGAACAAGTCTCATGGCATCCCCCCCCATCAACACCAGCTGAGCAGCACCCCTCCTCAGAGTTCTAGGTCCCAAGCCCACATGATTTTCAGTTCTAATTATTCCAACCTTCTTCCTTAATTCCCTAGCTCTAGGAGAGATAGATACGTCTTATACAGCTGCTCCATCTGTAATAGCTACCTCAAGATTGTTCTTGTGTGGTTGGTTACTAAGTCAGCCACTTTATACCTGGTTTATACTCTTTGTATTAACTTCTGTTGGGCAGATAAAATATATTATGCTCACTTTGTTAAAGATGGCGCTGCCCACATGGAAGCCCATTACCCAGGTGATGGTATTGGTTGCCCTTCTTGCTTGGGATGGGCGTGGTTATATTGTGTTGGGGGAGGGCTGTGGGCAGGCAGGATCCTTGTTGCCTGGGGCTTGGTTTTAGGATTAAGCCTTTCCCACCCTTTTTGATGTGGGTGGTGCACTCTCATGAGGAATCCCATTATGCCTTAGATAAGTGACTTTGTATCAGAGACTTGCTTATTTGTATACTGGATTAAAGGTTTTGATTTCTGCACTATAAAATGGAGCAGACCAGGAGCTTGCTCTCTCTTGGTTCCTGAGATTAGCATTAGAGAGGAGAGCAGAGGAAGGCCACGTGGAGGAAAGGAGAAGCAGCCAAGATGGTGGAGTGCTGAAAGAGAAGCCAGTTAGTGCAGAGTTTGTGCAGAGAGAAGATGGAGAACAAAGGAGAATGAGGCTGGTGAGCTAGAAACCTTTGATTCGAGGAAACTCAGATAAGTCAGTAGCTTTGTGAGCACTGAATGAGTGGGTTTTGGAGCCCAGTGTGTGTTTTTACTTGCCCGCCGGTGCAAGCTAGGATTAAAGATAATGGCCCACCAGTTCGTGGCTCTGTTTCATTACCGTCTGTCCAAATCCAGTGCGAACCTGCCAAGCGGCTGTGATGATGGCTGCGGCAACTAGCTTTACAACTTCTCTCTGCTGCAATAAATGGTGAGGATCCATCTTCCTGCGTGGTCATAGGCCTTACATCAGGAGATCCAGAGGGTGGGGACAGACCTTACATCACATTTCCAAGAGGCAGGCAGTGTAGGGAGCATTTGAGCCAGAGGCCAGGACAGGATTAAAAGCAGGTTTTAGCAAGGAAGGGGACCTGCATGTTTAAAATTTCTGCATGACAAAGGGTGCAAGTGTTGCAAGGCTACTTGGCCCTAGGGAAGAAGGAAGTGACTATGTATATGACGTCTGGCTCACAGAAGAATAGCTTAAGACCATGAATGGGTCACTGATGGCTGACGGCAGGTGTCTTATTTTCTTATCCCTGAACTTTCGACCTTTTCTTATATTGTGGGGCAGCCAAGTTAGGCTTGCTCCCTGGTGTACCAGCTACAAGCACTTCGCTTGATTAGTGTGTGAGCACCTGGCAGAGGCACGTGTGCATGGCCTGTATAAGGCTACGGGTGCTTGCACTTAGGAGAGGTGGGGGATTGTGGATGGTGGGTCGCCTGCCCACTGCTGTGAGGGGCCGTTTTGCTGTTTGTTTGCCTGAGAGGTGGTTTCCCCTGCCTGTGTGTTTGTCCTACATTGTGAGACTATTAAACGGAATGGCCCAACTCTTTCCGGCTCCGCAATTTTTCTACCGTCTGCCCGAATCCAATGTGGACCTGCCTGGCCTCGGCCACTGGCATTACATATGTGCTATATAATAAACATGCTGCTTCTAGGCAGGCATCTCAGTCTCCATCAGAGCTCAGAGATCCACCTGGTCCCAGCTTTTTCCTGCGTTATGTCTCTGTGTCTTAATTCCTTGTCGCCTCCGCTCGGGTTCACTTCTCCCCTGCAGGTTGTGGCCAGGCAGCCCTGGTGCTCCCAGCCCCCCTCCCATGGGACTGACACCTGCTTTCTGGGAACGTGGGCTCGGTCTCTGCTCCTCCAGTAATTAATGGCTCTGAGGTTAGGGCAAAAGGAGGGTGTTCTGGGACTGCATGGGAGGTGAGGCCCATGCCCCTCTGCAGGGACCAAGTATGGCTCTGGTTTTCATAGTTACAGCATGGGGAAAGCAGCTGTGTTAGGCTTGCTCTCTGGTTTCCCAGCTGCAAGCACTTCGCACAATTTGTGTGTGGCAAAAAGCCATAAATGTGTCTCTATGAAAAGCTATGGGTGCTTTCCCTCAGTGGCGATTCTCCCAGATCATTCTCCCGCCACTGCAAGGAGCAGCTCCGGTTCCCGAAGCCACCAGCGCCACGATGAGGGGCGGCGTTCCTGATCCCTTGCCCTACACTGTGAAAAGCAGTTTTTCCTCTGCATATTTGCTCGCCCATCTCTGTGAGCTTCTAATAAAAGGGTAATGGCCAACGCTTTCCAGCTCCACAGTTCCTTTACCATCTGCCCAAATTCTATGAGAACCTGCCTGGCCTCAACCACCAGCATTACACATGGTCTGGCTCTTTGACTAAGAAGTCAGGGCATTGGGCATCTCCAGATGGGACCTCTGAGCTGAGGTGCATGCTCTGCCCCTCACTGGGGTGAGTCGCCCCTCGGTTTCAGGCCCACTGGAGCCTTCCTGGGGTGCTCCCAGAGAGGGTGCGTGCTCACCCTCACACAGAAATGGGACCCAAGTAGGTCCCAGCAGGACTGGCTGGGTCTCCACCTATTGAGTTCCAGCTGCTGTTTCCCCATTGTGGGGGACACAGCTGTGTTAGGCTTGCTCACCAGTTTACCGGCTGCAAGCACTTTGCCTGATTAGTGTTTGAGCACGTGGAAGGGCCACGTGTATATATTCTATGTAAGGGTGGAGGTGCTTTCCTTTGGGGGCAACTCTCCCAGAGCTCTTTCTCGCCGTTGCGAGGTACAGTTTTCCTGCTCCCTTGCCCTTCACTTTGAAAAGCAGGTTTTCCTTTGTTCATTAGCTCTTTTCCTTTTTTGTTTATTCGTTCGCCCGTCCTTGCGAGCCTCCAATAAACAGGAATGGCCCAACACTTTCCGGCTCTCAGTGCCTCTACTGTCTGTCCGGATTCACTGAGAACCTGCCTGACCTTGACCACTGGTATTATACCCATGCCCCAAAGGGTAGGGTGAGGGGTGGGAGGGCCGCCTGGCATGGGAGGCCACTCAGACTGGGCCTTTCTTCCAGCCAGGGCCAAGCAAGTCCATTCAGAAACCACCAGTTCATTTTTTCTGTAGGTAAAACCTGCTTCAAACTCTGATGAAAGTACTCCCAAGAATAATTCACCCCTGTGTGTACACTGGCTCTCACATGCAGCAGCCTCCAGGGGCTGCAGAGCCCTGAGGTCACCCAGGACCCTGTGCACAGAGCACCGGACTGTTCCTGGAAGGCTGCAGATCTCCTCAAAGGACCACTGCACTCCTGCAGCTAAAGACCTGCTATAGGCATGCCCTCGTCTGCAGAGAGGCCTGGCCCGGGATCAAGAGCTCCTGGCTGCAATACAGACAGGGTGAGACAAGAGGACTCAGTGAGGCCACACGAGAGGAGCTGCACGGAGGGAGCAGCATTCGATGGGGCAGCTGCAGTGCACCATGCACACAAGCAGACCACCGTGCCTGGCTTTGGGGGTCTAACCTGTGGGCAAGAAAGAAGCAGAGTACAGGCAGTCCCCAAGTTATGAACAATATAGGTTCTGTAGGTTTGAAAATGTTTAAGTATTTATATGCACAGAAGGGTAAAAATAAAAACTATGTTTAAAAAAAAAACAAACAACTATGTTAAGACCAACATCTAAGTTGCATTTAATAGGTAAATGTGCCCTGGCAGGTTGACTCCATAGTAGAGTGTTGGCCTGGTGTGTGGATGTCCCAGGTTCGATTCCTGGCCAGGGCGCACAGAAGAAGCATCCATCTGCTTCTCCATCCCTCCCCCTTTTGCTTCTCTCTCTCTCTCTCTCTCTCTCTCTCTCTCTTTCTTCTCCCCTCCTGCAGCCATGGCTTGATTAGAGTGAGTTGGCCCCAGGAGCTGAGGACAGCTCCATGGCCTCCACCTCAGGTGCTAAAAAATTGCTCCAGCTGCAATGGAGCAAGGGCTCCAGGTGGGTAGAGCATCACAGCCTAGTGGGCTTGCCAGGTGGATCCTGGTCAGGGTGCATGCAGGAGTCTGTCTCTGCCTCCCCTCCTCTCACTGAATTAAAAAAAAATAGGTCAATGAACCTGTTCCAACTTATGTACAAATTCAACTTAAGAATAAACCTACAGATCCTACCTCACTCATAACCTGGGGACTGCCTGTACTCAAAGATGATCTGCTAGAGCCAATGAGAATGCAGGCTGCAGGCAAATGTCCCCATTCAGGGGCAGTGACCATGGGTTAGTGTGAGGATCGGAACACAGGATGTGTGTCTACAAGTCAGGATACAGGGTGCATGTGACCATGAGTAAGTATAAGCATCAGACAGAGAGCCTGTGTGACTACAAGTAAGCATGAGCATCAGGACAGAGCCCGTGTGACCACGGGAGAGCAAGAGCATCAGGACAGAGCCCGTGCGACCACCGGGGAGCGTGAGCGTCAGGACAGAGCCCGTGCGACCACGGGAGAGCATGAGCGTCAGGACAGAGCCCATGTGACCACTGGAGAGCGTGAGCGTCAGGACAGAGCCCGTGCGACCACCGGGGAGCGTGAGCGTCAGGACAGAGCCCATGCGACCACGGGAGAGCATGAGCGTCAGGACAGAGCCCGTGCGACCACGGGAGAGCATGAGCGTCAGGACAGAGCCCATGTGACCACGGGAGAGCGTGAGCGTCAGGACAGAGCCCATGTGACCACGGGAGAGCATGAGCGTCAGGACAGAGCCCGTGCGACCACCGGGGAGCGTGAGCGTCAGGACAGAGCCCATGTGACCACGGGAGAGCGTGAGCGTCAGGACAGAGCCCGTGCGACCACGGGAGAGCGTGAGCGTCAGGACAGAGCCCGTGTGACCACGGGAGAGCGTGAGCGTCAGGACAGAGCCCGTGCGACCACGGGAGAGCGTGAGCGTCAGGACAGAGCCCATGTGACCACGGGAGAGCATGAGCGTCAGGACAGAGCCCATGTGACCACGGGAGAGCATGAGCGTCAGGACAGAGCCCGTGCAACCACCGGGGAGCGTGAGCGTCAGGACAGAGCCCATGTGACCACGGGAGAGCATGAGCGTCAGGACAGAGCCCGTGCGACCACGGGAGAGCGTGAGCGTCAGGACAGAGCCCGTGTGACCACGGGAGAGCGTGAGCGTCAGGACAGAGCCCATGCGACCACGGGAGAGCGTGAGCGTCAGGACAGAGCCCGTGTGACCACGGGGGAGCGTGAGCGTCAGGACAGAGCCCATGTGACCACGGGAGAGCATGAGCGTCAGGACAGAGCCCGTGTGACCACGGGAGAGCATGAGCGTCAGGACAGAGCCCGTGTGACCACGGGAGAGCATGAGCGTCAGGACAGAGCCCATGTGACCACGGGAGAGCATGAGCGTCAGGACAGAGCCCGTGTGACCACGGGAGAGCATGAGCGTCAGGACAGAGCCCGTGTGACCATGGGAGAGCATGAGCGTCAGGACAGAGCCCATGTGACCACGGGAGAGCATGAGCGTCAGGACAGAGCCCGTGCGACCACGGGAGAGCATGAGCGTCAGAACAGAGCCCGTGCGACCACGGGAGAGCGTGAGCGTCAGGACAGAGCCCGTGCGACCACCGGGGAGCGTGAGCGTCAGGACAGAGCCCGTGTGACCACGGGAGAGCGTGAGCGTCAGGACAGAGCCCGTGTGACCACCGGGGAGCGTGAGCGTCAGGACAGAGCCCGTGTGACCACGGGGGAGCGTGAGCGTCAGGACAGAGCCCGTGTGACCACCGGGGAGCGTGAGCGTCAGGACAGAGCCCGTGTGACCACGGGGGAGCATGAGCGTCAGGACAGAGCCCGTGTGACCACAGGAGAGCGTGAGCGTCAGGACAGAGCCCATGTGACCACGGGAGAGCGTGAGCGTCAGGACAGAGCCCGTGCGACCACCGGGGAGCGTGAGCATCAGGACAGAGCCCGTGTGACCACGGGAGAGCATGAGCGTCAGGACAAAGGGCCCACGTGAACATGGAAGAGTGTGAGCGTCAGGACTGAGGGCATGTGAACACGGGTGGGCATGAGCATATGCGCAGACAGTGCAGGTGACAAGTGAGCATGAACATCAGGCAGGACACAGGGTGTGTGTGACCACAAGTAAGAATGTGCGTCAAGACAGAGGGCCTGTGTGACCTCAGGCACATATATGCATCATGAAGATTTGTACGTTTTGAGTGATGAGTTACTGAGACAATGGAGCTTCTTAGGTAAACTAAGATTTGGATCCAATAGATAACAAATATGTCTTGTTTGAGCTTAGTCGTCTGGACCCTGGAGAAGTGGGTGTTCTCAGACTACCTCTTGCTGCACAGCCCCTGGCACACCCCTGTCAACACATATCCACATGCTCACTAGTGGATACAAGCTCCCCAGAAGAGGCTGTGGACTCTTTACACCAGCTGCACACATGAGTCTCCAGGACATCATGGAGGCTGCCTGCGCTGCTGGCGCCCGGGCAGGAGGAAGTAGTGCTGACACACCTCACATAGCCCACTGCACACTTTCCCTTCCCAAGTTGTTCCTGCCTGGTATTAACCAGGTCAGGCATCTCCACATGTCCCAGCTTCCTTCAAATGAGCCCTGAGCTCAGGCCCCTCTTGTGTGGCCCAGAGCCTTTTCCTCCTGTTTTATTCTGCCAGCCTTTGCAGAGAGGTGTGATCCTGCACAGGGGGTTTCCTACATAGCTGTGGGAAGGGCGCAGGTGTGGCAGAAAGGCAGGGCTTCCCTAAAGAGAGCAGGGTTCCCTACACTTTTATGGACAGGGCCCCATACCTGTCCAGCCCAGTCACCTGGAAGCCCTTAGTGGTAGTGGTGGTGGAGGGGCTGGTCACCTTTGTCACTTCCTTGTTTCAGAACAAGAGGCACTTGGTGGACACCCAGCAGGAGCAACTCCCCTGATGTCCCTATGCCTCGATTCTCATGGATGCCAACAGTAACAATGTGCTCCCCATGGGTCACAAAGCTGTGTAGATGCACAAATGGGAGACGCTCTGATGAGTTATAGCAATTACATTACCTTTTAGGTAATGTCACTACGACAGTGTAGCTCCACCAGCTCAGAGAAGCATTCTACCGCCAGAACAGCCCAGAGGCCTCCAGGGCCCAAGCTGGGTGGGTTTCTGGGTAGTGGCCCTT
The DNA here is from genome assembly GCF_036850995.1 of Saccopteryx leptura. Taxonomy (NCBI): domain Eukaryota; kingdom Metazoa; phylum Chordata; class Mammalia; order Chiroptera; family Emballonuridae; genus Saccopteryx; species Saccopteryx leptura. The sequence continues at coordinate 118,012,576 of NC_089506.1, forward strand.
CCTGGCCACTCTGTCCATGATGCAGCTGCACAAGACCACAGGGCTGGCTGAGGGGGAGGATTAGGCTCCCTTTGGCTTGGAACTGGGGAGCAGAAGCTGGCTCTGAGGTATGAGGTATTTATGTGGGGCAGGTGGGGGAATGTCCCAGTGGAAGAAAAAGTTCACGACTAAGACAGCAGGTGCAAGAGGCAGGATCCCTTCCTATGCCCCGAAGAATTTTGACAGGCCTGAGGAAGCCAGACTTAGCCTCAAAGTGCCCCCTAATGTCCCGCACCTCCCTTCCCACCTGCCCCTGGCCTCCTCTCTCACTGTGCAGGCTGGTGGAGGGCTGCAATCACGGTCTGGAAACGCGGCTCCCTAGGCACACTTGCAGGGGTGGGGGCTCTGCATGTAGTGGCTGGGGTGCACTGGGCCCACTTATCTCAAGATAGAAAATGGAAAAAGCTGGTAACGTGCAGAAGAACCTGCTCATTTTTCACAGACATCTCTTAAACCCACACAGAAATGAGTGTCCAGTTCCTCTCACACTGCGCTCACAGAGTCCAAGGCTACATCTGCATCCGCATCTGCAGTCACCCACAGAGATGCGCCATTGTAGTCACAGACACACGCACACTACAGACAACAGACCAAAGGACCGTGGCACATGTCACCACGCCCCCGAGTCTCTGTACCGCGCACTCGCAGCAGGAGGGGTGGCCTGCCGGTGGAGTCGGCTTGGGGCGCGGGCCCCGGGCCGGTGCCGCTTAAACGGGGGTCACCCAGTTGGGAGCGGGCATACACCCGCGCGGCACTGGAAGGAGAAGCACAGCGCGGAGGGTGCACGATGGTAGCGCCACTCACCCGGAGCTGCCATGGGCGGTCAGCGGAAGGCCAACAGGAAGACCAGCACGACGTTGATGAGGACCAAGAGCGCCAGCACCCCGAAGACCACCACACGCTGAGCGCCGGGGGGCAGGTTGCAGCGCAGCACAGCACGCAGGGCGCTTCCAGGGGCCGCCTGGCGGTGCTGGGCCTGTGGGACCCTGGCCATAGCGCGCGGACTCGGTTCTGCGCCTGGAGATCCCGCGGCGCAGGAGCCTGAGCAGGGACCGCAGCGCCCGGAGGGGGCGGAGCCAGCGTGCTACACGGCGGGCTTCTTCTGCACAGCGCGCACGTCCGTCCGTGCCACGGCTCCCAGCGGGAGCCTAGCACCGGGCGGCAGGGGCGCGGGGACTCAGGCGAAAGCAGTGCTTTGACCTCGGCGATTCCGTGGCAGGGCTCAGGGAACCAGCAAGACCAGGCTCAAGGACAGTGGCTCTGGGGTGCTTTGGCACCTTGCAGATACAGGCATACCTGACCCATGCGGATAGGCCATGGGTTCTGATTCCTAATAAACATCACGAAATATGCCTTTGGCCCCCACTCCACAGATGAGCAAATGCAGCTCTAAAAGGTCCGGGAACTTGTGCAGTCATAAATCACACAGGAATATAGGGGTCATCGAGTCAGGATTTGAACTCTGGGCAGACTGAGGCTGTGCCACGCTGCGGCATTCAGGAATACCACAACTCAGGATCTCTTCTTACTGACCTTGCCCATCAGAGCGTCACTGTGACCTTGTAGGAAAGCTGCTGGCTTCTTCAGCTGCTAACCACTCCCACACCGTTTTATTGAGATATAACTGACAAATAAATTTGTATATATTTAAGGTGTATGAGTTGACGTTTTATATATGTGTATATTGTGAAATAATTATCACAATCAGGCTAATTAACATCCCATCACCTCACATAGTTACATTTTGTGTGTGTGGTAAGACACTTGAGATTTATCATCTTAACAAATTTCAAGTGTACAAGACCATATTGTTAATTATAGTCACCGTGCTGTACATCTCATCTCCAGAATTGATTCGCCCCACATAACTAACTTTGCACTCTATGACCAACATTTCCCTGCTTCCTCCCTCCCTGACTCCCTAGCCGCCAGCATTCTACTCTGTTTGACTTTTAGATTCCACACGCAACTGAGAACATACAGTACTTGTCTTTATGTGTGTGGTTTATTTTCCTTGGCATAGTGTTCTCTGGCTCCATCCATCTTGTAACAAAGTGCTGGATTTCTTTTTCCTTTTAGTCTGAACAATATTCCATCATGTATATATATTTTCTTAACCCATTTATCTGTGAAAAACCATTATGTTGTTTCTATATCTTGGCTATTGTGAATAATGCTGCGATGAACATAGGAGCGCAGATACCTCTTTGAAATTATGCTTTCATTTTGGGGGGGGGGTATATACCCAGAAGTGAGACTGCTGCATCATATACTAGATCTTTTCTAAATTTTTTGAAGACCCTCCAGACTGTTTTCCACAATGGCTGCACTAATCTGCATTCCTAGCAATAGTGCATGAGGATTCCCTTTTAACCACATCCTAACAACACTTCTCTTTTGTCTTTTTGATGATAGCCATCCTAACAGATATGAGGTGATATCTCATTGTGGTTTTGATTGGCATTTCTTAGATGTTTAGTGATGTTCAGCATTTTTCTATGTACCCATTGTGTCTTCTTTTAAGAAATGTCTACTTAGCCTGACCTGTGGTGGCGCAGTGATAAAGCGTCAACCTGGAAACGCTGAGGTTGCCAGTTCAAAACCCTGGGCTTGCCGGGTCAAGGCACATATGGGAGTTGATGCTTCCTGCTCCTCCCCCCTTCTCTCTCTCTCTCTCTCTCTCTCTCTCTCTCACTCTCTCTCCCCTCTCTATAATAAATAAAAATAAAAAAATTAAAAAAAAGAATTAAAAAAAAAAAAAGAAATGTCTACTTAGATCTTTTGCCCATTTTAAAATCAGATTTTTTGCTATTGAGTTACTTATTTTTTTAGATACATGGTTTACACATACGTTATCCCATTCTGTAGGTGACTTATCATTCCACTGATGGTTTTTTTTTTGTTTTTTTTTTTTGCTGTACAGATGCTTTCCAGTCTGATACAATCCTACTTGTCCATTTTCATTTTTGTTGCCTGTGCTTTTGATATCTTTTTTTTTTTTTTTTAAGTGAGAGGAGGGGAGATAATGAGACAGACTCTTACAAACAGCTTCACCCGGCATCCCGTGAACCCTGTTTGGGGCTTATGCTCTGTCCATCTGGGGCCCATGCTCACAGAGCTATTTTTAGCACCTGAGGTAGAAGCTCTAGGGAGCCATCTTCAGCATCTGGGGCCAATGCGCTCAGATCAATCGAGCCATGGCTGCAGGAGGAAAAGAGAAGCAGATGGTTGTTTCTCCTGTGTGCCCTGACCGGGAATTGAGCCCAGGATTTTCACATGCTGGGTTGATGCTCTACCACTAAGCCAATTGGCAAGGACCTATTTAATGACTTAAACATCATTATTCAGAGCTGAGCCTGTAAGAAGAGTCTGTCCACCATTGGCAGTTTATGCCCATCTATCAAGAAGGTAATGAGGACACCACACTCCTGGAAGGTTTCTGACCAGCCCATTCATTGACAGTAATGTTAAAAGTTATTTGTAAATTGATCCCCTCCTGAGGGAAAAAAAACCTTCTGGTGATGAAAAATCCTGGGTTCTCAAATTCTGGTTTTAATGAAGTAGAAATACACAGTACATCTCAACCAGGAGGAGAGCCTGTTAGGAAAGTGTAGTTATACCAATTAACTACCATGTAATGTCCAAGAAACAGGAGTACAAGTGAGAAAAATGGAGGACAGTCAAGACCTGAAAATTTCTGTCTCCTTCAAGAATGCAAAAGGAGAACGTGGTATGGGAACCGAACCACTTCGCTTTGAAAAAGTTTCTCACTGTTTTCTTCTGCTCTATGTTAGTATTCTCCTTTTTTATCAGCCCAGTCTGTCAGGAAGGTAGGAAGAAAGGAGAAAAAGAGAGAAAGGAAGAGAGAGAGAAAGAAAGAGAGAGGGAGAGAGAGAGAAAGAGAGAGGAAGGAAGGGAGGGAGGGAGAAGATAGGTAACTTGCACACAGTTGTCATAGCAACAGCAATACTTTTTTGAACTCTTGGAGTCAAAAGTAAAAATGTCAGTTTTCACTTGCCTTGCCCCCGCTCCCACCCAGACAACTTCTAGGATGGTCAGGGCCTGCCTTGTACCACGCAGAACATCTTCCAACCAGGGGTTTACAGGGGATCCTGGCAGGACAGGCCAGCACTCTTACATCTTAGGTCCTAGACGTCCTGCCTGCTATTCCAGGTCTCCTACAGGCCCCTGGAGAGCACAAGGGAGAGCTCTGTATTTGATCAAGCTCTGCTGGTGAACGCCATGACCTAAAGTGAATGCTGTCAGCTGAAACTGTGCCGTGTGCACCGTTACCACTGCCATCTGCTCACAACACAGAGACCATGGGCATTGACGCCTGCATGAGTGTGTAGGAGTGGCCCTGACAGCCAGGCCACCCCTCCCTGCCCCTCCCTCCACCAACACAGCCCTGACCCTACCTCATTGATGGCCAGCTGCTCGCCACCCCCTCCAGGGTGGCTGTAGTGGTGGCTGGAGCTGTGCACATCTTCATAAAGGTCCTCCTCACTCCCTGTCTTGTCCGCATGGATGGCCATGTCCAGAGCTCCATCGGGGATGGCTGGAAGGAGAGAGACCAGTTGGCAAAGAGTAGCTAAGTAATGCCTGACCAGGTGGTGGTGCAGTGGATACAGTGTCGGACTGGGATGCAGAGGATCCAGGTTTGAGACCCCGAGGTTGCCAGCTTGAGTGCAGGCTCATCTGGTTTAAGCAAAGCTCACCAGCTTGGACCCAAGGTTGCTGGCTCGAGCAAGGGGTTACTTGGTCTGCTGTAGCCCCACAGTCAAGGCACATATGAGAAAGCAATCAATGAACAACTAAGGTGTCACAACAACAACAAAAAATTGATGCTTCTCATCTCTCTCCCTTCCTGTCTGTCCCTATTTATCCCTCTCTCTGACTCTCTCTCTGACTCTGCAAAAAAAAAAAAAAAAAAGAGCAGCTAAGTAAGGGAGAAAGATGCAAGGAGAAAAGGACACAAAAGCTTTCAGGATAAATGCTTATTCTTTGAAGGGAGGGAGAAGATCTGAAACTAGTTTCTCAAACCACTCTTGCTGCAAAAATGAGGTTTGGTTGAAAGAGTGCTCTGGTCAGCCTTCACTCCACCACTGGAATTGCCTGCCTTTCGGTCCATTCAGTCCCCACCAACTCCACAAACAGGAAGACACAAATACTGGCAGTGCCAGGACACTTAGCCCCACCAGGTGGATCCAACTCAAAACCACTTCTCAATGTGTCAGGGTATTAAGGCCCCTCAGAAAAATACAAACAATTCATTATGGGAAAAATGCTATGAAATATATATATATATATATATATATATATATATATATATATATATGACATATCCAAAGAACTATACATTACCTTATTTTCCCATATATAAGACTCACTCTTTTTTGAAAACTTTGGGGTCTAAGAACTGGGTGTGTTGCAGTTTTTTTACTTGCATTTCCCGCTTTTTTGCACTTGTTGCCTTTGTGCTCATTGTTTCGCACTTGTTATCGGTATATTGCGGTAGGTTAAGTTCTGCCACATTCTGCCCAGAAATGGCTCAGAAAAGATTTTCATTCAGTGCTTAATTCAAGTTAAAAGTGATCCAGTTTGGCCTGACCAGGCGGTGGCACAGTGGATAGAGCATTGGACTGGGATGCAGAGGACCCAGGTTCAAGACCCCGAGGTCGCCAGGTTGAGCGCGGGCTCATCTGGTTTAAGCAAAGCTCACCAGCTTAGACCCAAGGTTGCTGACTCGAGCAAGGGGTTACTCGGTCTGCTGAAGGCCCACGGTCAAGGCACATATGAGAAAGCAATCAATGAACAACTAAGGTCTTGCAATGAAAAACTGATGATTAATGCTTCTCATCTCTCTCCGTTCCTGTCTATGCCTCTCTCTGACTCTCTCTCTGTTCCTGAAAAAAAAAAAAAAAAAAAAGTGATCCAGTTTGCAAAAGTGAATGGAAATCATGCTGCTGAATGTAAGTTGGGTCCTCCTCCAACTGAGAAATCAATCTGAGACTGGCTTCAGGAAGAAGAAACCCTACTGAAAACGCCACAGAAGAAGAAGGCCATGAGCGGTAAGTCAGCAAAATGGCTTAATTTAGAGAGAGAATTGAAGATACGGACTGAAGAGCAAAGGGCATTGGAATTCCTGTGTCCACAGAGATGGTTCAGCATGAGGCAGGAAGGATTGCTGAAGAAAAAGAAGTTACTGCCTCCTTGCTTCTGACGACAAGATGACGAAGGGCACGTCGTCGTTTGGCATGTGCCGCAACAAGATGCACACACTGTGGCGCCGCAGCTCCAAGGCCTACCACCCACAGAAGTCCACCTGCGGTGAGGGCGGTGCGGCATGCCCGCCAAGCGCAGGAAGAAGTATAACTGGAGCACCAAGGCTAAGCAGCGAACACCACCGGGGCCGGTCGCAGGAGACTTCTGAAAATTGTCTACCAGAGTTTCAGGCATGGCTTCCGTGAAGGAACAACACCTAAACCCAAGGGGGCAGCTGTTGCGGCTTCAAGTTCATCTTAAGTAGTGGTTCTTGTTTTTAACGTGGTGCAAGCGTGGCTTCCATAAAGGAACAACACCTGAACCCAAGAGAGCAGCTCTGGCAGTTTCAAGTTCGGCTGCAGGACTTAAGTGATTAGTCACACAATAAATGGCACAGCTTAAAAAAAAAAAAAGAAGTTACTGATTTCAAAGGAGGACACAATTGGTGCTTCAGGTTCATGAAACAGAATGGCCTAAGCATGTGTACACACACCAGACTTGCCCAAAAGATGCCTGAAAGCTATGAGCAGAAGGTCCTTGAATTTCATTGTTTTGTCATTCAATGTGGAAGACATATTGGTTTGAGTTGGGACACATTACAAATATGGATGAAGTCCCCTTCAATTTGATGTCCCAAGTAACAGAACTGTTGATAAGAAGGGGGTGAAGACTGTAACTGTGAAGACAAGTGGGCATGAAAAGAACCATTATACAGTTGTTCTAGCTTGTGCTGACAGAACCAAGCTGCCTGCTATGCTGATTTTTAAGCACAAAACAATGCCAGAAGAATATTCCTTGAGGAGTGATTGTCCACATTCATGATAAGGATTGAACGGATCAAGATGGGATGAAGATCTGGTTTGAGAGAGTTTGGAGAAGGAGACCAGGTGGGCTCTTACACAAACCTGCCCTGCTGGTGCTTGATCAGTTCAAGGCACACATAACAAAGAACACAAAGAAGATTGCTGCAGAACAAAAAACAAAACTTGCCGTCATACCTGGAGGTTTGACATCCCAGCTCCAACCACTTGATGTCAGTCAGTGTTAACAAACCCTTCCAAGCTGCCATGAGAGATGAATGGAACCAATGAATGACGTCTTCTGGGGACAATTTGACACCAGCAGAAGAGTGAAGAAACCAACTATAGAAGTTTGTGCCTGGGTGAAAGGATCCTGGGATAACATCAAGATTGAGATTGTTGTCAAGTGATTTAAGAAGGATGGCATTTCAAATGCCATAGATGGAACTCAGGACGAGGCACTATATGAAGACAGTGATTCATCATCAGACACAGATGAGGACAAGCTAATGGATAGGAGTTTTGACAGTGATGAGGAGTTGTATGAATTTTATGATGAATAAAACTTGAGTTCAACCTGGCCTGTGGTGGCGCAGTGGATAAAACATCAACCTGGAACGCTGAGGTTGCCAGTTTGAAACCCTGGGCTTGTCTGGTCAAGGCACATGTGGGAGTTGATGCTTCCTGCTCCTCCCCCTTCTCTCTCTCTCTTTCCCCACCCTCTAAAATGAATAAATAAAGTCTTTAAAAAAATTTTTAAAAATGAGTTCAATAACTTCATGTAATGTATTTTTTTTTTCAAATTTCGGGCCCCAAAATCAAGGTGCATCTTATACATGGGAGCATCTTATATATGGGAACTACGGTATCTACATACAAATATATATACTTTGGAAATTAATGACATATACAGTCATGGTACATATCATCCTGCATTAGAGGAATACCAGAAGCATAGAATACAACCACCCTGCACACCTTTACTCTGATCCTGTTCCCTTCCGTGTCCCTTTATTTTCAACTTTTTAGAGGTCACACTCTTGTCCTTGTCTTGGCGTTTATGCCTGTTAAGCTGCACATGCCTTGACCTTATAAGGATGGAGCAACTCAGCAATAACTGCTTCTCCGATGGGCTTTTTCCACACTCCCACGTGGCGGCGACTGTGTCCTCCTCCCATCAGCCTCGCGCTCCAGCCACACAGCAACTTCCTGCACACACTGAGCGCTGGGCGCCAGACGCCGCTTCAGGCTCCACTGGCTTGTGACGCAGCAGGCAGGTGTAGGGGCATGCGCACTGGCTTGTGACGCAGCAGGCAGGTGTAGGGGCATGCGCACTGGCTTGTGACGCAGCAGGCAGGTGTAGGGGCATGTGCACTGGCACACGTGTGTCCTCTGAGTGTGCTGCAACCTCTTTCCCACTGTGCTCCCTCAAAAACCTTTTACATATTTTCTAATTTTCCCTTTTACATATTTTCAAATTTTAATATCACAGACATACTGATTTAATGTTCTGTGACTCATGAAGGGCCACAAACCACGGTAGTATTTAAAAGATTTTTTTTCATTCTCTTTGGTGAAATCAAATCCCCTGGGGTGAATTGATGGTCTAGGATAGGGCAGTGGTTCCCAAAGTGTGTGCCAGGGTGCACTGATGCGCCCTAGAAGATTTCCAGGTGCGCCCTATGGCATTCCAGAGAAATGTGTGCCTGTTGGGGACCAAAAAACTGACAGGGTTTTTGGAGTTTAGATTTTTGGGGAACAGAGGTGTGGGGAATTGGCTGTAAGCTGACAGTCTGCCCAACCCCCCACCTCACTTGCCTGATTAGGTTGCAAAAGGCTGTTAAGCTGTGGTGCTGGATTGTTTACACTACCCCTGATGTTCCCCGGAAATACCGGAAGCAAGTTTCTTCTATCCTTTGTTTGGTGTAAAGTTAAGACTATATGTATGGTGGGGATTTTCTGCACTCAACACAATTAAGAGTAAAAAGAGAGGAATTCTTCAATGTATTGATGAGGAAATAAGAGTTTGCCCTTTTGGTAGGCCATCAGCCACAAGAAGACCTCCCGATCCCATCATTTTTCTTTCTGTGTTTATTTCCTAATCCTCCACCATTCCCACCTGAGACCTGCAGAATTATTTGTCATGCTGGTTCACAACACTCCTCAACCTTCTGGTTCCCAGGACACCACCCCCATCACAACCAGAGCCCCCTCCCTATTCAGTGCCACCACTCACTCCCACCTCCCCCCAAGATTTTCCTGCAGCCACAGACCCTTTCTTCACAAGCACATACCCTCCCTGGGACGGTCTTTGCCCCTGCTCCCTCCCTACCTTGGCCCCAGTCTCAGAATGCCCTTTATGGGGGGTAGCTGGGGCCGAGGGCATTGTCCGAGTCCATGTCCCTTTTCCCTAACCAACCTATCACAAATATCTAAATGCCGCGGTTCTTTTTCCACTGACCCTACCAACTACAGAAAGGAATTTGAATATCTCACCCCGTCCTATGAATTTACTTGTCATGGTCTCCATGTAATCCTCTCCACAACTTTAACACCTGAGGAGAAGAAACATATTTGAACCCATGCCCGGTTCCATGCTAACTCTGTTCATCAGCAAGCCCCCAATCAACCAGTGGGTAATGAGGCTGTCCCCACCTGTGACGCCCACTGGGAATACCAGGCAGAATGGGCAGGTAGAAGAAACTGGGACCACTTGATTCTCTGTCTCATAGAGGACGTCAAGAAGGAAGCCCATAAGGCTGTAAATTATGAGAAGTTAAAGGAGATCACCCAATACCCCACTAAAAATCCTACTGTCTTCCTCTTGCACCTCATGGAGGCCCTTCAGAGAGATATACCACCTTAGACCTCTCTAGTGCAGAAGGGCAACTAGTCCTTCACAAGAATTTCATTTTCAAATCTGTGCCCGACATCCGGCACAAATTACAGAAGTAGAAGATGGTCCTCAAACCCCTCAACAGTATCTATTAAAACTGGCCTTCAAGGTCTTTAATAACTGAGATGAGGAGGCAAAGAAACAGAAGGTAGCTGAATACCAGATGCTTGCTGTTGCCATCAAGGGCCTGCAGTGCCAGCGGAGCCAACAGTCCTGAAATGGTAGAAATGGACCTCAGGCCAATGCCCAAATTAACAATAATGCCCTGCCTGGCACCTGCTTCAAGTGTGGCAATGAAGGTTACTGGGCCAGCAAGTGCTCTAATCCAAGCCAGACCCCAAAGCCTTGACCCCTTTGCAGTGGGCCCCATTGGAAGTCAGACTGTGATCGGACCTCTCTAGGTAAGACCCCACCCTTCCTAGGTTGGCGGGTCCCTCCTTTCCGGAGTTGATAGACCTGGCCACTGAAGACTGAAGGTACATGAGGACAGATGCCCCAACGGTCACCACATCTTCTGAGCCTCGGGTAACCTTGATGGTAGCATGTAGGCACATTTCTTTCCTCATTGACACAGGGGCAACCTACTCTGCTTTGCCTGAATATAGAGGTCCCTTAAGGGGCTTGGGTATTTTGGTTGTGGGAACTGATGGCCAGGTCTCTCAGCCCTGTTCGACTGCTCCTCTGTCCTGCTCTTTAGGGGCCAAGACCTTTACCCATGCCTTTTTAACTTTTCCCTCATGTCCCACACTGCTCCTAGGATGAAACATCCTGTATAAGCTACATGCCAGACCCTTACTTTCCGTAATACCCCTGGGGACATGCCAGACCCTTCAGGGTCAGCTAACCTCCTACTCCTCTTACAAACATCTGGGAATCACTTAACTGAACCTTCCCTGCCTTTTCCCAGCTCCCTCGTCACCCCTTCAGGGTGAGACATCAAAACCCCATCAATAGCCAGCCACCATGTCCCAGTTCAGATGAGGGTTAAGGACCACAATCAGTTCTCATCCCAGAAACAACATCTCATCCCAGACCCTACACAATCAGGACTCAAACCCATCATCACTCATTTGCTCCATAATGGCCTCCCCTGCCCTACTAATTCCATTTTCAATACCCCAATTCTCCCTGTAAAGAAACCTATCGTCTGATCCAGGACCTTTGTCTCATCAATCAGGCAGTACAACCCTTACAGCCAGTTGTTCCCAACCCATATACTATCCTCTCCCATATTCCAGCTGGAACTTCTCACTTTATGGTACTAGACCTAAAAGATGCTTTCTTTACTATTCCCTTACCCCCTGATTCACAAGACCTCTTTGCCTTTACTTGGACTGATCCTGACACACACCTGTCCCAGCTCACTTGGATGGTCCTACCCCAGGGCTTCTGGGGTAGTCCTCACCTCTTTGCACAGGTCCTAGTGACCAATTTACAGGTTTTATATTTAGGATCCTCTATCCTTACAAAGTATATGGATGATTTAGTCCTCTGTAACCCCTCAGAACAAGATTCAAAGAATCAAAGTGTTCGCCTTCTCAACTTCCTTGCAGAATGGTTGTAAAGTCAGTAGCCGCGGCCACCATCACAGCCGCCTGGCCAGTGCAGGTTCGCATTAGATTCGGACAGACGGTAATGAAACAACGGAGCCAAGAACTGGTGGGCCATTACCTTTAATCCTAGCTTGCACCCGGCGGGCAAGTAAAAGCACACACTGGGCTCCAAAACCCACTCATTCAATGCTCACAAAGCTACTGACTTATCTGAGTTTTCCTAAAATCAAAGGTTTCTAGCTCACCAGACTTATTCACCTCTGTTCCCCATCTCCTTCTCTCTGCACAAACTCTGCACAAACTGGCTTCTCACTCAGCACTCCACCATCTTGGCTACTTCTCCTGGCCTCCTCCATGTGGCTTTTCTCTGCTCTCCCCTCTAATGCTAATCTCAGGAACCAAGAGAGTAAGCTCAAGGTCTGCCCCACTTTATAGTGCAAAAATCAAAACCTTTAATTCAATATAAAAAATAGGAAAGTCTCTGATACAAAGTCATCCATCTGAGGCATGATGGGATTGTTCATGAGAGTGCACCACTCCACATCATGCAATCAGTCAAGAGTGTGGGGAAAAGCCCAGTGTAAAGCCAGTATCCACAGCCACCATCACAGCAGCCTGGCCCATTCAGGTTCGCATTGGATTCGGACAGTCGGTAAAGAAACAACGGAGCCAAAAACTGGTGGGCCATCATCTTTAATCCTAGCTTGCACCCGGCGGGCAAGTAAAAACATACACTGGGCTCCAAAACCCACTCACATTCAGTGCTCACAAAGCTACTGACTTATCTGAGTTTCCTAGAATCAAAGGTTTCTAGCTCACCAGACTTTATTCATCTCTGTTCCCCAACTCCTTCCTTCTCCCTGCACAAACTGTGCACTAAACTAACTGGCTTCTCACTCAACACTCCGCCATCTTGGCTGCTTCTCCTGGCCTCCTCCACGTGGCCTTTCTCTGCTCTCTCCTCTCTAATGCTAATCTCAGGAAACAAGAGCGCAAGCTCCCATTCTGCCCCCATTTTATAGTGTAGAAATCAAAACCTTTAATTCAATATACAAAATAGGGAAGTCTCTAATACAAAGTCACTTATCTGGGGCATGATGGGATGGCACGGGAAAGGCTTAGTCCTAAAACCAAGCCCCAGGCTACAAGGATCCTGCCTGCCCTCAGCCTGCCCCCAACACACATTAATATCACCTGGGTGACAGGCTTCCATGTGGGCAGCGCCATCTTTAACAAAGTGAGCATAATATATTTTATCTGCCCAACACCCTCCTATTAATTTTCATGTGCTTCATACAGAATCGAATCCAGACTCACCAATAAAACTGTCAGCCAATTATTCCTCCTCCAGGCCTCACACAGATACCAACTAATACCCTAGCAAGTATAGGATTTCTCTCTTAGGTGTCCATGATGCCCCTTCTCAGAAGTCTTTTTTTTTTTTTTTTCCTTTACAGAGACAGAGAGAGAGAGAGTCAGAGAGAGGGATAGACAGAGACAGACAGACAGGAACAAAGAGAGATGAGAAGCATCAATCATTAGTTTTTTGTTGAGCGTTGCAACAACTTAGCTGTTCATTGATTGCTTTCTCATATGTGCCTTGACTGCGGGCCTTTAGCAGACCGAGTGACCCCTTGCTTGAGCCAGCGAGCTTGGGTCCAAGCTGGTGAGCTTTTGCTCAAGCTGGCGACCGCGGGGTCTCGAACCTGGGTCCTCTGCATTCCAGTCCGATGCTCTATCCACTGCGCCACCACCTGTTTAGGCCTTCTCAGCAGTCTTAAGAGAACAATGCCTCTTATCTTTTAGTAAGAGAACAAGATGAGAATGATAGATAAAATGGCTATTCAGCCACCATCTTTCTTAAGCACGATGCAGGCCTGAAGGAGGAAGGACTTGCCTACTCAGTAATCCAGCTCAGACCTCCCTTGCTGCTGGATGATTATAATGGATGATTGGATTAGGGTGCAGACAATTTTGAGGAACTATGATGCTACTCTCAAGCACAAACAGAAGCGATCTTGCAGCCGCCTTTGCCCAAGGCTCTTTGAAGAATCCATATAACCCCTGCCCCCTCCCTCCCTCCTGGCTGACACACTTTGCTGGTCTCAGCCCTCCTCCACCCAGGCGTTTTTAAAATAAATTTTCCTTTTGGAACACACTAGCCTTGTGTTTTTGGTTCAGCCCATGGTTTCTGCCTTTCAATGACCCATATATTTTCTATCTATAAGAAACCTACCTCAGAACAAAAGATACACACACTAAATGTAAAGAGATGAAAAACGATTTTCCTGAAAATGGGAAATGAAAAAAAGTTGAAATCGCAATACTTATATCAGATAAAAAAGACTAAAACAAAGGCTATAGTAAGTGACAAAGAAGAACACTACATCGTGATAAAGGGAGCAATCCAACAAAAGGATATAAACATTTATGCACCCAACATATGAGTACCTAAGTACGTAAAGCAAATCTTAACGGACTTAAAAGGAGAGATTAAAAGTAAAACAATCAGCAGCCTGACCAGGCAGTGGTGCAGTGGATAAAGTGTCAGACTGGGACACAGAGGTCTCAGGTTCAAAACCCCAAGGTCGCCGGCTCAAGCACGGGGTCACTGGCTTGAGCATGGGATCATACACATGATCCCATGGTCACTGGCTTGAGCCCAAAGGTTGCTGGCTTGAAGCCCAAGGTTGCTGGCTTGAGCAAGGGGTCATTCGGTCTGCTGTAGCCCCCGGTCAAGGCACATATGAGAAAGCAATCAATGAACAACTAAGGTGCTACAACAAAGAACTGATGCTTCTCATCTCTCTCCCTTCCTGCCTGTCTGTCCCTATTTGTCCCTCTCTCTGTCTCTCTTGCTGTCTCTGTCACAAAAAAAGAAAAAAGGTAATACAATCAGTCCCAGTTGGCTCAGTAGTTGAGCATCAGCCCAGCATGTGGATGTCCTGGGTTCAATTCTCAGTCAGGGCACACAGGAGAAGCGCCATCTGCTTCTCTACCCCTCCGCCTCTCTCTCTTTCTTTCTTTCTTTCTTTCTTTCTCTCTCTCTCTCTCTATCTCTCTTTTCTCTTCCTCTCCTTCAGCCATGGCTCAATTAGAGTGAGTTGGCCCGGGTACTGAGGATGGCTCCATGGCCTTCACCTCAGGCACTAAAAGAAATGGCTCCAGTTGGAATGGAGCAAGGGCCCCAAATGGGCAGAGCATTGCCCCCTAGTGGGTTTACCAGGTGGATCCTGGTTGGGGCACATGCAGGGGTCTGTTTCTGCCTCCCTTCATTTTAAAAAAGAAAAAATAATAAAAGTAATACAATCATAGTAGAGGATTTTAACACCCCAAATGGATAGATATACCAGATAGAAAATCAACAAGGACATGGCAGCTTTAAATGACACACTAGCTCATATATATGTAACTGATATCTTCAGAGCATTTCACTCCAAAAAAGCAGAATATACATTCTTTTCAAGTGCACATGAAACATTTTCTAGAATAGCTCACATGCTAGGATGCAAAACAAGTCTCAACAAATTTAAGAAGACTGAAACATATCAAGGAGATTCTCTGACCATAATGGTATGAAATCACAACAGTAAAAACGGAAAAGCACATAATGACACTGCTGAGCAGATAAAATATATTATGCTCACTTTGTTAAAGATGGCGCTGCCCTCGTGGAAGCCCGTTGCCCAGGTGATATTAATGTGTGTTGGGGGCGGGCTGTGGGCAGGCAGGATCCTTGTAGCCTGGGGCTTGGTTTTAGGACTAAGCCTTTCCCACCCTTTTTGATGTGGGGTGGTGCAATACCATCATGCCTCAGATAAGTGACTTTGTATTAGAGACTTCCCTATTTTGTATATTGGATTAAAGGTTTTGATTTCTGCACTATAAAGTGGGGCAGACCAGGAGCTTGCCCTCTCAGTTCCTGAGATTAGCATTAGAGAGGAGAGCAGAGAAGGCCACGTGGAGGAGTCCAGGAGAAGCAGCTAAGATGGTGGAGTGCTGAGGGAGAAGCCAGTTTGTGCAGAGTTTGTGCAGAGAGAAGGAGATGGGGAACAGAGGTGAATAAGGCTGGTGAGCTAGAAACCTTTGATCCTAGGAACCTCGGATAAGTCAGTAGCTTTGTGAGTGCTGAATGAGTGGATTTTAGAGCCCGGTGTGTGCTTTTACTTGCCCACTGGGTGCAAGCTAGGATTAAAGATGATGGCCCACCAGTTCGTGGCTCTGTTGTTTCATTACTGTCTGTTCGAATCCAATGCGAACCTGCATGGGCCTGGCGGCTGTGATGGTGGCCGTGGCTCCTGGCCATACATTTGGCGTAGTCTGTGGCAGGATTCGATACAGATTGGCAAGGAGCCACCAACACCTTTGAGCGGTGGAGTAGAAGACTGGCTGCTGTTATGGTTCCCCATGGCTGTCCTTTTGGGGACCGTAGGCTCGCTGACTTTTACAACCATGCATGAGGAAACCAAGAGCTCTGTGGAAGAGGCTGCCTGGGACCTACAAACTGAGCAGTGGAAGGAGCTGGAGCAAACGTGGGAGAAAGAGATGCCGACCCTGGAGCTTGAGCAAGCACCGGAGTAGGCCGGCCAGGTTCACAAGATTCACCTAAAAATGGAGCAGCTGCTGGAGGAGGAACCACAGGTTTGTGAGTTGCAGATTGCCCTGGACGTTATGGAGAGCCGGCAGCGGGAGGAGGCCGGGGCTGAGGCTGGAGTTGGAGCTGCAAGACCTGCTGAGAAAAAGGCAGCGGCAGCCCAGGGCTCAAGCCCGGCAGCAGGAGCTGATGTTTTCAGTTCCTCTTTGAAGGATGAGGAGAATCGGGCTGGAGTTGTGATCCACAGTCTCCAGAAGGTGAGAGCCCAGTAGCAAGGAGTTCTTACTATGCCGCTGGTAGGTCTGCGATTTTTGGGACATAGGGGTGGACGCCATCATGCTCTCCAGAGCAGAGATGGAAATGCTGACTGCCATTGCCATGTGCTCCTCTTTGGGACAGTGTAAGACCTGCCAGGATGGCAGGAATGAGGGGGGTGGCTGATGCCCCATGTGTGTGGACTGATTTCCTGGACTATGACTGAAGTGGGCACTGGCTCCTTTGTTGGATAGATGTATGGATTTTGGACAGTGTGAAATACCCTGATGGGGTGGGGGACGGCTTTGCTGGAAGCACTCCCCTGCCCCAGGAAGCTTTTCCCATGGCTAGAAAGAAGGCCGAGGACATTTTGCGCTTTGGGCTAAGTGCTCAGAGATTGGTGAAGTGTATCTTTGTAATTGTTGAAATTGTATGATTTGTCATGTTGTTGTAATTTGTGTAATGTGCCCAATTTCCTTGCACAGGGATGCCAGTGATGTAGACTGTGGGTAGTAAAGTGAGCATAGGGGTGGATTTTGGGGCAGATAAAATATATTATGCTCACTTTGTTAAAGATGGCGCTGCCCACGTGGAAGCCTGTCGCCCAGGTGATATTAATATGCGTTGAGGGAGGGCTGTGGGCAGGCAGGATCCTTGTAGCCTGGGGCTTGGTTTTAGGACTAAGCCTTTCCCACCCTTTTTGATGTGGGGTGGTGCAATACCATCATGCCTCAGATAAGTGACTTTGTATTAGAGACTTCCCTATTTTGTATATTGGATTAAAGGTTTTGATTTCTGCACTATAAAGTGGGGCAGACCAGGAGCTTGCCCTCTCAGTTCCTGAGATTAGCATTAGAGAGGAGAGCAGAGAAGGCCACGTGGAGGAGTCCAGGAGAAGCAGCTAAAATGGTGGAGTGTTGAAGGAGAAGCCAGTTTGTGCAGAGAGAAGGAGATGGGGAACAGAGGTTGTTGGGCAGATAAAATGTATTATGCTCACTTTGTTAAAGAGGCCATCGCCCAGGTGATATTAATGTGTGTTGGAGATCGTTGTAACCTGGGGCTTGGTTTTGGGATTAAGCCTTTCCCACCCTTTTTGCTGTAGGGCGGTACAATCCAATCATGCCTCAGAGAAGTGACTTTGTATTAGAGACTACCCTATTTTGTATATTGGATTAAAGGTTGTGAAGCTACACTATAAAATGGGGGCAAAACGGGACTTGGCTCTTGGTTCCTGAGGTTAGCATGAGAGAGTGGAGAGAGTAGAGCCAGCAGCTAAAGGAGGCCACGTGGAGGAGGCCAGGAGAAGCAGCCAAGATGGCGGAGTGCTGAGTGAGATGCCAGTTTGTGTAGAGTTTGTATCTGGGATAAAGGAGAAGATGGGGAACTGAGGAGAAGAAGGCTGGTGAGCTAGAAACCTTTGATTCTAGGAAACTCGGATAAGTCAGTGGCTTTGTGAGCACTGAGTGTGACTGGGTTTTGGAGCCCAGTGTGTATTTTTACTTGCCCGCCGGGTGCAAGGTAGGATTAAAGGCTATGGCCCATCAGTTTTTGGCTCCGCTGTTTCTTTACCGACTGTCCGAATCCAATGCGAACCTGCATGGGCCAGGCGGCTGTGATAGTGGCCCTGGCCACGGCTGCTGGCTTTACAGAGGTGAATAAGGCTGGTGAGGTAGAAACCTTTGATCCTAGGAAACTCGAATAAGTCAGTAGCTTTGTGAGCACTAAATGAGTAGGTTTGGCAGCCCAGTGTGTGTTTTTACTAGAATTAAAGATAATGGCTGTTGGGCAGATAAAATGTATTATGCTCACTTTGTTAAAGAGGCCATCGCCCAGGTGATATTAATGTGTGTTGGAGATCGTTGTAACCTGGGGCTTGGTTTTGGGATTAAGCCTTTCCCACCCTTTTTGCTGTAGGGCGGTACAATCCAATCATGCCTCAGAGGGTGACTTTGTATTAGAGACTTCCCTGTTTTGTATATTGGATTAAGGGTTTGGATTTCTTCACTATAAAATGGGGACGGAATGAGAGTTTGGGCTCTTGGTTCCTGAGGTTAGCATGAGAGAGCGGAGAGTAGAGCCAGCAGCTAAAGGAGGCCACGTGGAGGAGGCCAGGAGAAGCAGCCAAGATGGCGGAGTGCTGAGTGAGATGCCAGTTTGTGTAGAGTTTGTATCTGGGATAAGGGAGAAGATGGGGAACTGAGGAGAAGAAGGCTGGTGAGCTAGAAACCTTTGATTCTAGGAAACTCGGATAAGTCAGTGGCTTTGTGAGCACTGAGTGTGACTGGGTTTTGGAGCCCAGTGTGTATTTTTACTTGCCCGCCGGGTGCAAGGTAGGATTAAAGACTATGGCCCACCAGTTTTTGGCTCCATTGTTTCTTTACCGACTGTCCGAATCCAATGCGAACCTGCATGGGCCGGGCGGCTGCTGTGATAGTGGCCCTGGCCGTGCCTGCTGGCTTTACAATGGCCCACCAGTTTGTGGCTCCGTTGTTTCATTACTGTCTGTCCAAATCTAATGCGAACCTGCATGGGCCAGGTGGCTGGCTTTACAGACACGGAGGCTAAATAACATGTTACTAAACCATGAATGGGTTAACAGTGAGATCAATGAAGAAATCAAAAGCTACTGTAAAACAAATGAAAAGGAAAACAGAACGACCCCAAATCTATGGGACATGGCAAATGCAGTTCAAAGAGGAAAGCTCATAGCATTACAGGCCTATCTCAAGAAACAAGAAAAATATCAAGTAATCTAACTTCACACTTAAAGGAACTTAAAAAAAAAAGCATAAAGAGAGAAGGAAGTCAATAATAAAGATTGAAGCAGAAATTAATAAAATGAGTCTAAAAAAATTCAGAAATCAATAAAGCCAAGAGTTGGTTCTTGAAAAAGATAAACAAGATTGACAAACTTTTAACCAGACTCATCAAGAAAAGGAAAAAGAGGACCCAAATAGTTAAATCAGAAATAAAAGAGAAGTGTCAACTGACACCAGAAAAATACATAACATTGTAAAATATGTTACGAACAACAGCCCTTCCTAAGTCCAAAAGAGTTCCTCTCTTTTGTTTCTCCGGACTTACATGTGGTTTGCCATTAGACCTCATGTCGTGAACTGCAATTCTTTGTTGTGTTGTTCCCAAAGAACCCCAAATAAATTTCTCTGTAGAAATATCTGGCTGTATCTACTTTTAAGAAAAATTTAATTGATTTTAGTGAGAGAGGAAGGGCGGGAGAGGAACCTCGATCTGTTTGTGTACATGCCCTGACCAGGGGTCGACCGACAACCTCTGTGCTTCTGGATGAGGCTCCCACCAACTGAGCTGTCCAGCCAGGGCTGGCTGTCTATTTAGTAAATGTCAGCACTCCTTTATTCTGTGAATGTGGTCAGTTACACTGATTGGTTTATTTTATAACTATATGAGGTATAACTGACATATAAACTATATAAAGTATAGATGGATGAGTGTTGACAAATATACACATCTGTGAAAACATCACCACATACAAAATTACTTATATTTCTCTTATCCCCAAAAGTTTCCTCACAATTCTCTGAAATTCTGTCCTCCATCTCTCTCAATCTCTGTAAAGTACAAATATGCTTTTTATAAGTATAAGGTATTTGGGGTTTTCTAGACTTTTATATAAGTAAGAGAAACCAATCTTTTTGGTCTGGGTCCTTTCACTTAACTTGATAACTTGAGACATATCTGTGCTCTTCTGTGTATCAAATAGTTCACTCTATTTTCATTGTTGAGTAGTATCCATTGTGTGAATGTACCCCATTTTGCTTATCCATTCACCTGTTGATGTACATCTGAGCTGCCTCTGGTTTTTTTGGCTATTATAAAGAAAGGTGTTATGAACATTAACTGTAGATTTTTTTGCACATTTTGTTTTCAATTTTCATCTGCAAATATATAACAGTGGAATGGCTGAGGAATATGGTGGGTGTACTATATGTTTACCTTTTTAAGAAACCACCCAACTGTCTTCCAATAGGTACTGGTTGTACCTATTGAATGATTTTTAAATGTTTAATAAACTCAGGTGTGTCCTTTTGATATATAATGCAGAATTTTATTTGCTTATTTTTTGTTGAGTTTTTGCTCCATTCTGATGAATATATCATATTTTATAATTTTCCAATGCTATGTGGCCTCCTAAAATGAATTTAAAAGTATTTTCTCCTTTGTTATTCTCTAAAAGAATCTATAAAAGGATGTTTCTCCCTTAAAAGTTTATTAGAATTCAGCTGTGAAGCTACCTAATCCTGTTTTCTTCTCTGAGAAAGTTTTTCAATTAGGGATTCCATTTGTTTTCTGATGTAAAACTACTCAGGTTTTCTGTTTATTCTTGGCTAATTTCAATAAATTGTTTTATCTCAGTTTCAAGATTATAGTCATAAAATTGCTCAAAAGATGGTCTTAAATCTTTTTAAATGTCTATATGATCTGTAATGAGTTATTTCCCATTCCTACTGGTGATTTGTACTGTGTGGCCAGTAGTCGCAGCCGTCGTGGCCACGCCCATGCAGGTGCACATTGGATTCGGGCAGACAGTAAAGATGCAGTGGAGCCAAAAGAAATGGTGGGCCATTCCTTTATTAAAGTCTTCCACTGGCCGATGAGCAAACAGACAGGGAAAACACTTCCCTCCGGTTCCACAACCAGGAGAATCTTCTCTGGTTCCTCCTAGAATCAAGGCCCCACCAGTCTCAGCAGAGCTCGCAAAGCCCCTCAGCTCTGGTTCCCCATCTGCACACCTTCTCTTTCCCTGCCAACATGGCTTCTTTCTCTGCAAAACTAGCTTCTTCTTCAGCACTCTGTATTCTCTCATCTCTCACTCTGCAAACATGGCTTCTCTCTCTTTCTTTTTTCAAAACTTTCTGGTGCAAAAACCTCTCCTCCAGCAAATATTAGCAAAACAATGGCCCTTCCCAAGCAGAAAGGTAATTTGCAATTGCACAGACCACATATACCTGGTGCTGCCCAGCCCCCAATGTAAACTATAAGCAAGCAAACATATAAATCATATTTTACAAACTTATTTGACCAACATATACCTTTTCTATTTTTTATCCTCCTTGATTAATCTTGCTAAGAGTTTACCAATTTTAGACTTTTTAAAAAGTAATTGCTAGACTTTTCAAAAGAACAACTTTTTTGTTGATCTTCTCTATCATATGTTTCTGTTGGGCAGATGAGATATATTATGCTCACTTTGTTAAAGACAGTGCTGCCCACGTGGCTGGCCGTTGCCTAGGTGATAATATTAATGCCCGTTTTGCTTGGGAAGGGGCGTCGTTGTGCTAATGTGTGTTGGGGGAGGGCTTTTGTGCCAAAAGGTTTTAAAAGGTGGAGCTAGGAGGTCATTTGGAGAAAGTGATTACTTCTTGTAGAGAGGAAGAGCCCGTGGAGCAGGGCAGGGAGGCCATGTGCAGGAGGCAGTCAAAATGGTGGAATGGTGAAGGAGAAGCCAGTTTGTGGAGGAGAAGGAGATGGGGAACAGAGGTGAATAAGGCTGGTGTGGTCTTTGATTCTAGGAATACTCAGATGAGTCAGTGGCTTTGGGAGTCCTGAATGGACTTAGAAGTGTTTTCGCACTGTGTGTATTTTCTTGCCTGCCGGGTTCAAGCTAGGATTAAAAGTAATGGCCCACCAGTTTTTGGCTCCGTTGTTTCATTACCGTCTGTCTGAATCTACTGCGAACCTGCATGGGCCAGGTGGCTGTGATGGTGGCCGTGGCTACTGGCTTTATAGATGGTTACTCATATCTTCGATGTAATGTTATGATCTGTGGAGTGCTGGTTCCAGTGTGCTGGACAGAACACATTTGACTTGCAATCCCCAGAACTTGGCAACATACATTCAAGAGGAACCCTGACAAATACAGGCATGTCCAGTAGAAGGAAACTAAGACATGATCTATACATAAATGTCAGCAGCAGTTATAAGGAGCTACTCATGTGTAAAGCCAGTAGCCACAGCCACCATCACAGCCGCCTGGCCCGTGCAGGCTTGCATTTGATTTGGACAGATGGTAATGAAACAACAGAGCCAAGAACTGATGGGCCATTACCTTTAATCCTAGCTTGCACCTCACGGGTGAGAAATACACACAGTGGGAAAACACTTCCCTTTCCATTCAGGGCTCCCAAAGCCATTGACTTATCCAAGTATTCCTAGAATCAAAGGTTTCTACCTCACCAGCCTTATTCACTTCTGTTCCCCATCTCCTTCTCTCTGCACAAACAGCCTTCTCCTTCAGCACTCTGCCATCTTGGCTGCTTCTCCTCTGCAATGCTGATGGCAGGATCTGAGAGAGAGAGTCCCCAGTCTGCCTTATTTTATAGTATAGAAATTAAAGCCTTTAAGCCAATTTACAAATAAGAAAGTCTCTGATACAAAGCCACTTATCCGAGGCATAAATGGGATTCCTCATAAGAGTGCACCACCCACATCATGCAACAGTCAAGGGTGTGGGGAAAAGCTTAGTTTTGGAAAGATCTTAGTATTAAAAGGGAGGCAAAGGCTTAGTCTTAAAACTAAGCCTTAGGCTATAAAAACCCTGCCTGCTTACAGCCTGTCTGCCACACCCAATGCAAACTATAAGGAAGCAAACACATACATCATATTTGCAAACTTATTTGACCCACACAGACCCTATAACTTCTTTCTAATGCATGTGACCATGAATTGTAAAATACAACCTTCCAGCCTTTCGAATGCTAACCTGATAATCTGTGAGTAAGTATGTAGTTTTCTCCTCCATCAGTATACAAAGCTCCCAGCTCAGCCCCTGGGCAACATGGGGTCTTGGGTTGACACTGTATGAAAGAAGAGAACCTGTGTTTTCCACCAGTTTTTATTTTGGAAAATGGCAAACCTACAGAAAATGTGCAAGTCTGCTGCTCTTAGATTTACCAACTGTTTACACTTCCACATTTGCTTAATCTTCATTTTTTAAAATTGTGATATAGTTGACATATAGCTTTGTATAAGCTTAACATATACAATGTGTTGATTTAAAAGTTTATATATTGCAATATGATTACCACCCCTTAGCATTATCTAATAGTACCTGTATTGGATCATGTAACTATCACTTTTTTTTTTCCCTGTGGTGAAAGAAATTAGGATCTACTCTCTTAGCAACATTGCAGTACAGAGGGGTCCTTGGGTTACGACAGTCTTGACATATGATATTTCAGGTTTACAATGCTCACTCCCATAAAAACTTTAAAAAATTGAGAAGTAAGTGTTTCAGCTTACGCCATTAGCATAGCACTTATGGACTACACGAGCGAACTAGTTTGGCTGCCCATGGCGGAAGAATATGCAGTAACACAGAATATGAGTGAAGGAGTTGGTGTCCCCAGCTAGCCTGGAACAATTCTTTAAGAAGGTAGAGAAGCCTGCAAAAGATCTTGTACCCTGTACATCAGTTGCTTCTCGAAATGTAGTACAGGTAGAATCGTCTCCAGTGTCTCCTGCATGTTCCTTAGGCAATCCTGAGTCACCTGACCCAGTGTCTCCAGCACCTTCTGCAGGACCTCCTGCCTCTCCAGCTTCCTCTTCTCAATAGGCCACTCTCTCCCACCCTGCCATTGCAAGCACCTTCCCGTGTGCAAGCCAACCACAGGAATAAAGATAAGCAATTCTTTTTTACACTCTTTTTGTCATCTTTTTCTTTTACTACAGTACAGTATATTTATGTCCTTTTCCTTTTTCCGTGGCTTAGATGTGTTTTTATGTTCTAAATTATTATTTTACAACTGTGTTAGGATAGGTAAGTGACTTAGGCTAGGGTGTGTTTCGACTTAACACTAAAATTCGGGTCACGTCACTGTCATAGGAACAGAACTGTGTTGTAATCCAAGTACCCCCTGTATTGTAACAGAGTGAAATTCTTGCTCTCTCTGATGGCCTTCAGGCTAATAGCTCCTGCTATAGATATACTAGTTATCCGGAAGAATCCTGCTTGAGGCTGGAGAAGCCTCTTGTTAGAGAAGACATAGCGGAATATACACAAAGTAATGACTGCTTTTCAGAGTCAGAGTTGTTCCCAGAACCAGACTCAGATAGTGGCGTCAACAAGCTCTGAGGAGCAAAGGCATCCCTCTCAAGGCCTATCTTTCTACCTGTCTGAAACCCACACCCACCTCTTGCCCCACCCCACTCCCTTTCCTCAATTTTGGGCTCTCTCTTGTGATAGATTTGTGGGATTAGTTCTCCCATCTTCTCAAGCTAGGCCTTCTTTATCAATAAACCTTTTCTTGCTCCAAACTCAGATGTACTGAATATTGGCCTTTCTTTCAAATCATCAGGCACAGAAACCGTGTACCTGGAACAGTACTGTTGGCTGTAACCACTATGTTGTGCATCAGCTCTCGAGGATTTATTTATCTACTAGTTGTATATCTGTATCCTTCAGTAACAACTCTAGTTCTTTTTGTTTTCCCATACACATATTCTCTCCCCATACAGGTGTGATATATGTCACACACTTTGTTTTGTGCTGAAGTATTTAAAAGTTAAGTTGTGTCCATCACGAGACTTCTCTCCTCCACACTTCAGCATGCACCTCTTAGGAAAAACATTCTCCTACATGAACATAATACCATTATCAAACAAAATATTAACATCAGCTTAAAAATATTGGCTATCATATAGCTCCCACTAAAGTTCCCAATTTCCCCCCAAGAAGTCTTTTTTACTAGTTTCAGAGAGATTTTTCTTTTTTTAATTTTAATTTATTGTTTACATAGATTCTAGTGTCTCCTGAATGCATCCCCCCTCCTCCATGTTCCCCACAATATCCTCCTTACCCACCTCCCCGCAACGCCCTTCCCCTTTCCCTCCAGGATTATGATTTCTGCTCTCTATAAGGTTGTGTTATGTGTGTATAATTTCACCAATCTCTTTCCCTTCTCTGATCCCATCATATCATCCCCTTTCCCTCTGTCTGCTTTCCCTCTGGTCCCTTTGATCCCGCCTCTGTCTCTATTCCGTTCCTCAGTTCACATTGTCCATTGGATTCCTCAAATGAGTGAGGTCATATGATATTTTTCTTTCTCTGCCTGGCTTATTTCACTTAACATAATAGTTTCCAGGTCCATCCATGTTGTCACAAAAGGTAAGATTTTCTTCATTTTCCTGGCCCCATAGTATTCCATTGTGCATATGTACCAAATTTTTAATCCATTCATCCACTGATGGACACTTGGGCTGTTTTCATATCTTGGCTATTGTAAAGACTGCTGCCATAAATATGGGGGTGCATTTCTTCTTTTGAATCAGTGATGTGCTGTTCTTGGGATATATTCCTACTAGAAAGCCCGGCGGTCATACGAAATGACTGCTGTTCTAGATATTATAAATTGTAATTAAAATGATTTGTGCAAAGGTGTCTGCTAATTCAAACTGAATTACCCAGGGCAGGTGGTGAGGACGCCCCTTTGCTTAGTGCCCCACGGGGTTTCCCCCTTCTACTTGCTGAATTGCTTAAAGTAGAGTGCAATGAAGGAAACCACTGGTGGTACATTTCTTAAGAGCCACCACTAGCTCAATAAATAAAGGTGATTTAAATAATAAAATGTTAATTCACATGTCAAAGATCTCTTTGTACACAACATTTCTTGTGTAGATCTTTCCATCATTTTTAAGCTCGCCTTGCAGAGGACCATCAATTATTTTTAATTTTACGTGATTGCTGGCTCATTGCTTGCTATAGCATTAGAGGCCAACTTTTTTTCAACTTCGTACATCATTTTATATGCAGTAGCAAATGGGTTAATGTCTTGAAATAATTCCCCCATTTCATCAAGTAAGGTCTCAGGAACTCTTTTATTCCATTCTAAACATGCCGAACTGGCTTCTGAGGGATCAAGTATATATAATTGAGCAAACTTTCTTTTCCCATCAGAAGAATGCAAAGTTCCAGTTTGATGGTAAACTTGACCATGAAGTCAAAAGCAATAAAGTCCTGGTCCAGGCAAGTCAATTGGTTTGTTTCCCATGGACGCAAAAGTAAACGAACTATTAATGGATCGAATGCTATCCATGTACTGTTTGCTATTTGGATGCTGATTAGTCAATAATTTATTCAAGAGTGGTAGATAATTCTCAATTAGTGGAACTACAATGTTTCCGTACTTGCAACATTGAGAAAATCCTTTCTTGCCACGGTCAAATCGATTAGTTTCTAACTTGAAGTTTAAGGACTGACAGTGTTCACATTTAATATTCATGTCACCAGAGGAATGCTCCAAAATTAAAGTTTCTCCGTTTGAAACTGTTTTAATCCTTTTTGTGTTTCGGTCAGCATTACTCTGTCATTTTTTTTGCATTTCTCTCCTGCCTTTGTTCAAGGGACTCATTTTGTCGAGACAGGCTTTTTTGTCTTGCATCTGAGGCAAGCCTTGTTTCTCTATGCTCATCAGTCTCATTTTGCCGAGAAAGACGCATTTGTTCTGCGACTGAAGCAAGCCTTGTCTTTCTCTGCTTAGTGGTTTCTTTTTGTCGAGAAATACGTTTTTGTGCAGCTTTCACTCCTTTTCTCTCCTCTTCAGTGCTGTATTTTCTAGGAGGCATTCTTAAAAGAAATTACGTTAAGACGTAGTTTTTATGTAAAACAGATGATTGCCAATGCAAACAAATGTTCACCTTCCCCCTGACACACTCAATTTGCGTTCAGCCTTAAATTGTTTCAAAAGCAGATGATTGCCAATGCAAACAAATGTTCACCTTATCCCCTGACCCGCTCAATTTGCGTTCAACTGTGGCAACTTCACCCCATTGGCTAGTACAGTTACGCAAGCAACCAATAAGCTATCGGCGACAAACACTTAAGCCGCACATAATAAAGAAGAGTGGGGTGGCTGGGTCAAAAGGCAGTTCCACTCATAATTTTTTGAGGAATCTCCATACTGTTTTTCATAGTGGCTGCACCAGTCTGCATTCCCACCAGCAGTGCAGGAGGGTTCCCTTTTCTCCACATCCTCATCAGCACTTATTCTGTGTTGTTTTGTTGATGAGCGCCATTCTGACTGGTGTGAGGTGATATATCATTGTGGTTTTAATTTGCATTTCTCTAATGACTAGTGATATTGAACATTTTTTCATCTGCCTATTGGCCATCTGTATGTCCTCTTTGGAGAAGTGTCTATTCATTTCTTTTGCCCAGTTTTTGATTGGATTGTTTATCTTCCTGGTGTTGAGTTTTACAAGTTCTTTATAAGTTTTGGTTATTAACCCCTTATCAGACGTATTGTCAAATATGTTCTCCCATTGTGTGATCTGTCTTTTTATTTTGTTCATATTGTCTTTAGCTGTGCAAAAGCTTTTTAGTTTGATATAGTCCCATTTGTTTATCCTGTCCTTTATTTCCCTTGCCCATGGACATAAATCAGCAAATATATTGCCGCGAGTGATGTCAGAAAGCTTATTGCCTATGTTTTCTTCTAGGATGATTATGGTCTCCTGACTTACATTTAAGTCTTTTATCCATTTTGAGTTTATTTTTGTGAATGGTGTAAGTCAGAGGTCTACTTTCATTTTTCTGCAGGTAGCTGTTCAATTTTCCCAACACTATTTGTTAAAGTGACTGTCTTTACTCCATTGTATGTTCTTACCTCCTTTGTCAAATATCAATTGTCCATAAAGGTGTGGGTTTATTTCTGGGTTCTCTGTTCTCTTCCATTGATCTATTTGCCTGTTCTTATGCCAGTAGCAGGCTGTTTTGAGTACAATGGCCTTATAGTATAACTTGATATCAGGAAGTGTGATACCACCCATTTTATTATTTTTCAAGGTTGTTGAGGTTATTCATGTTCTTTGTTGGATCCATATAAATTTTTGGAATATGTGTTCAATATCTTTGAAGTATATCATTGGTAGTTTAATTGGTATTGCATTGAATTTATAAATTGCTTTGGGTAATATAGACATTTTAATGATGTTTATTCTTCCTATCCATGAACACAGTATATGCTTCCACTTGTTTATACCCTCCTTGATTTCTTTTATCAGTGTTTTATAATATTCTGAGTACAAGACTTTAACCTCTTTGGTTAAATTTACTCAGAGGTACTTTGTTTTGTTGTAATAGTGAAGGGGATTGTTTCCTTATTTCTCTTTCAGACAGTTCATTGTTGGTGTATAAAAATGCCTCTGATTTCTGAGTATTCATTTTATATTCTGCCACCTTGCTGAATTCAGTTATCAGGTCTAATAGTTTTTTGCCTGAGACTTTAGGGTTTTCTATGTACAGTATCATATCATCAGCAAATAATGATAGTTTTACTTCTTCTTTTCCAATTTGGATGCCTTTTATTTCTTCTTCTTCTTGTCTGATTGCTGTGGCTAGGAGTTCCAGAACTACGTTGAATAAGAGTGGTGAAAGGGGGCACCCCTGCCTTGTTCCTGATCTTAGGGGGATTGCTTTTAACTTTTGTCCATTCATTATGATGTGACTGTGGATCTGTCATAGATGGCCTTTATCATGTTGAGGTATGTTCCCTGTATTTCCACTTTGCTGAGAGTTTTGATCATAAGTGGGTGCTGGATTTTATCAAATGCTTTTTATGCATTTATTGATATTATCATGTGATTTTTCTTCTTCCTTTTGTTTATGTGATGAATCACATTGATTGATAGATTTGCAAATATTGTACCAGCCTTGCCTCCCCAGAATAAATTCCACTTGATAATGATGTATGATTTTTTTTCATGTAATGCTGGATCCGGTTTGCTAATATTTTGTTGAGAATTTTAGCATCTAAATTCATCAGGGATATTGGCCTATAGTTTTTTTTCTTTGTATTGTCTTTGCCTCGTTTTGGAATCAGAATTATGCTCGCCTCATAAAAGGATCTTGGAAGTTTTCCCTCCTCTTGAATTTTTTGAAATAGCTTGAAAAGAATAGGAGTTAGTTCTTCTTTGAATATTGGGTAGAATTCCCTGTGAAGCCATCTGGCCCAGGGCTTTTGTTTGTTGGGAGCTTTTTGATAACTGTTTCAATCTCATTTGTTGTAATCGGTCTGTTTAAGTTTTCTGATTTGTCCAGATTGATTTTTGAGAGATTATATGTTTCAAGGAATTTGTCCATTTCACCTAGGTTGTCTAATTTTTTGGCGTACAGTTCTTCATAGTATTTTCTTACAACCCTTTGTATTTCTGCTGTGTCAGTTTCTTCTCCACTCTTATTTCTAATTTTATTTATTTGAGTCTTCTCTCTTTTTATTTTTGGTAAGTCTGGGTAAAGGTTCATCTTGATCTTCTTTACCTTTTCAAAGAACCAGCTCTTGGTTTCATTGATCCTTTATTGTTTTTTAGCCTCTATGTCATTTATTTCCACTCTGATCTTTATTATTTCCTTCCTTATACTTTTTCTGGGCTTTACTTGCTGTTCCTTTTCTAGTTCTTTTAGTTGCAGGGTTAAATTATTTATTTGAGCTTTTTCTAGCTTCTTCAGGTATGCCTATAATGCTAGGAACTTCTCTCTCAAGATTGCTTTGGGTATGTCCCATAAATTTTGAGTTGTTGTATGCTCATTTTCATTTGTTTCAAGGAAATTTTTTATTGCTTCCTTGATCTCATTGTTCACTCATTCATTATTTAATAACATGCTGTTTAGTTTCCAAGTGTTTGAGTGTTTTTCAGTTTTTCTATTGTAGTTGATTTCTAGTTTCATGCCGTTATCATCAGAGAAGAGACCTGATATAACTTCAATCTTTTTAAATTTGTTGAGGCTCATTTTATACCCTAATGTGGTCTATCCCAGAGAATATACCATAAGCAATAGAAAAGAATGTATATTCTGCTGCTTTAGGATGAAAGGTTCTGACGATATCTATTAAATCCAGTTGATCTCGTGTGTCCCTTCATTCTGCTGTTTCTTTATTAATTTTCTTTCTTGAGGATCTATCCAGTGATGTTAGTGGGGTATTTATATCCACTACTATTATAGTATTGCTGTTGATCTCGCCCCTTATGTCCATAAAAGTTCTCTTTATATATATTTAGGTGCTCCCGTATTAGGTGATAGATATTTATAATGGTTATATCTTCCTGTTGGATTGCTCCCTTTATCATTATGTAGTGACTTTCTTATCCCTTACTATAGTCTTTGTTTTAAAGTCTATTTTGTCAGATATAAGTATTGCTACCCCAGTTTATTTTCATATCTGTTTGCATGAAATATTTTTTTCCATCCTTTTATTTTCCACCTATGTGTATCTTTTGTTTTGAGATGGGTCTCCTGTGGACAGCATATGTATGGGTCTTGTTTTCTTATCCACGCAGCTACCCTATTTCTTTTGATTGAAGCATTTAATCCATTTGCATTATTACTGATATGTAGTTGTTTATTGCCATATTTTTCTTTAAATCTACATTTCTCTTTTACTAGATGTTTTACTGCTTTGTTCTGTCTACTGCAGGCCCCTTAACATTTCTTGCAGCACTGGTTTTGTTGTGATGAATTCCTTGAGTTTTTTGTTGTTGTTGTTGTTGTTGTTGTTTTTTTGTCTGGGAGCCTTTTTATTTAACCTTGCTGGATAAAGTTGTTCTGCATTACTTTGAATATTTCTTGCCATTCCCTTCTGGCCTCAAGTGTTTCTTTTGAAAAGTTGGATGTAATCCTATGGGGGCTCCTTTGTAGGTGATAAACTGTTTTTCTCTTGCAGCTTTTAGTATTCTTTCTTTATCTCTTAGTTTTGATATTTTAATTATGATGTGTCTTGGTGTAGGTCTCTTTGGGATCTTTTCATTTATTTGTATTTATTTTGACAGAGAGAGAGAGAGAGAGGGATATATAGGGACAGACAGACAGGAACAGAGAGAGATGAGAAGCATCAATCATCAGTTTTTCATTGCGACACTTTAGTTGTTCATTGATTGCTTTCTCATATGTGTCTTGACCGTGGGCCTTGAGTAGACCAAGTAACCCCTTGCTCGAGCCAGTGACCTTGGGTCCAAGCTGGTGAGCCTTGCTCAAACCAGATGAGCCTGTGCTCAAGTTGGCGACCTCGGGGTCTTGAACCTGGGTCCTTCACATCCCAGTCCGGCGCTCTATCTACTGTGCCACCACCTGGTCAGGTATCTTTGGGATTTTTTTAAATGGGGTTCTCGCTGCTTCTTAAACCTGTATAATTCTTTCCTGCATCAAATTAGAAAATTTTCAGCTATTATTTCTTCAATTAGGTTCTCTATCCCTTGTTCTTTCTCTTCTCCTACAGGAACCCCGATTATATGGATATTGTTTCTCTTCATGTTGTCACAGAGCTCTCTTAGCGTTTCCTCAGACTTTTTGATCCTCTTTTCTTTTTGCTGTTCTGCTTCTGTGCTTTTGCTTATCTTGTCCTCTAAGTCATTGATTCGATCATCTGCTTCATCCAGCCTACTTTTAATTCCTTCTACTATCGTCTTTACTTCTGATATTGTGTTTGTCATTTCTGTCCAGTTCTTTTTTATGATTTCAGTGTCCTTTTTGATGCTTACAATTTCTTTATTTAGGTGCTCATTAAGCCCATCTATTGTAGCTTTGAGATCCTTAAGCATCTTAACAATCATTATTTTAAATTCTACATCCAGTAATTTGATTTCTTCCATTTCATCCAGATCTTTTTCTGGAGATTTTTCTTGTTGATTCATATGGCTTACATTCCTCTGTCTTCCCATTGTTTCTGTTTGTGGTTTGCAGCCTTGTTTGAGTTGTGGTCTCCTTAAAAGAGAGCCTCTTTTCTGTTTTCTATATCTTAACTGAGTCAGGTGTGAGGAGCCCTTCCTTACTATGTCACTATAACAAGGGTTGTTAGGTACTGATGCTCTTCATATCTGGCCTCTGGATGTGCCCTCCCTGGATCTTCTTGGTCAGAGCCTAGCCCTTTGGAGCAAAAGGCAACCCAGATCCTGTGGCTGCCTCTGCTGAGTCCAGGTGCCATTGTTAATATCAACTTAGGTTGGCTTTTATCTACTTTTGGCGTGGAGGATGTTCATGTAAATGTTCAGGTTCCCCTGAGATTTGATTTCTGTCATCTCTTATTGGTGGCTACTTGTTGGGCTCAGTACTATAAATCAGGGGTTAGGTAAGGTATTGGATGTAGCTTGCCCCTTAGCCTCAGGTGTCTTTCTATCCAACCTTTTATATTTTATTTTATATTTTTCTTTCTTTACAGCCCTCAGAAGGGTGTGGCCAAAGGAGTCCAATGGGTGTGGCCTTTGTGTTCCCGAAGTGTGGTCTGTCTGCATGCCCGCTACCACCACTGCTGCCACCTCGGGCATTCAGGCATGGGCATTGCTGGCGCCTGCCTGCCACTGTGGTCGCTGTGCTTCCGCCTCATTTCCGTGGATGGAACTGCATGTGCATGCCCAGTATAATAGCCACGGCTAGCCCCTGGCCTCCGCCCCACCCCCGTGGGCAGGATTGCCCCCCACAAGAAGTTTTCATAACTGATTTCTGTCTCCGCTGTATCTCAGTGCATAGGGCAATGCTCCATGACAATGTAATGAAGGACTGAGCCTAACACTGCTCAAGAGGGGAGTCAGACATCAGGAAAAGACCACAACATTTACATTCTGCATTTAATTGTTCTATCTCCTTAGTTTCTTTTAACTCAAAATGATAGGCCCACCATATTTGGAACAACCACATCTGCATTTATTGGCCTCACAATATCTTAAATATATATTTTCTTCATTGGACTTAATCACTAACACCAGAATCTGGCTATCTCCAAGTATCTTGGTATAATATTTTGATCAAAATCTCCAACAGGGAGTAAGGCCATAGTTGTCCTGTTGGTCATCAAGTTCCCTTTTCACTTATTGTATACCTGCATGGACTGCATAGTCCCCAGGGCCAAACAAACAGCTGTAGTCATAGCAGGAGCCAAAGGTGCTGCATTGGCAGCTGCCCACCTGGGGCACTTGGGGTGCTGGCTGCTGTTGCAGCAGCTCCCATGAGGGGGATATGCCAGGGTGGAGGTGGAGATACAGGGGGACAGAGCCATGCACACACAAGACATTCAGCCTCGCTGGGTCTGGGGGCAGCTGCAGGACATACCCATGCTGCTCCCGGGGGTGCCTGCAGTAGGTTTTGAGCACCAGGAATAAAACCTGTGATATCAGCAGGTGTGCGCACACTTCCCACATGTTGTGTTCCCCGCATCCATCAACCCATCAGCCCAAAGGAAAAATACAATTCTGACTTGCCGCAAGCCAGGGGAAACATCCAGGCATTGGCAGTGCCTGCAAGATGGTGGCTTGGGAACGGAATGAGACTACTTGGCCCACACCCATGAAGTTGTGGCCAAGGAAAATTCTGGATCTGGGTCTGAAAGGGTAGTAGAGGAAAGAAAAAGAACTGGCAAACCCAGATAAGCACAGCAAAGGGGCAAGTGAGGAACCCTTCCAGCAACCCCCTCTTTGTAGTCTCTTCTTCCTGGTCACCAGGAAATGTTTCCAGTGGACATGTTCTTCTGTGGAGTCCTACGCAAGGCATGCAGAGACTCGTGTGTGGGGAGGATGAGGTTTTTGTGGTAACACTTATTTGGGGTTGACAAAGAAGGCTGCCCCCAGGTACCCAATGTCTCCTCTCCCTCGGGCCATGGGAAAAAATCCTTCATCAGGACCAGGAGAAAGACCAGTGTCTAGAAATTATGTGCCATGATTCAGTCCATCTCAAAGCTTAGTCCAGCCTTGTCTCGCAGCACAGTGTGTGATCTCTGCTGCACTTGGGTTGACACTGTGTCCGGGTAGGCAACTGGAGTTCACTGGCTGCCGGGCTACCTGGCTCCTAGGGAAGCCTGGAGAATGCACCAAGCAATGGGGTGAGTTGCATTTTTCCAAGTGAGGGAAAGCAGAGAGGCTTCTTCGTTAGGGTTGTGTTATATTACATGGACATCAGGAGGGACTAGGCCTTCTTTAAAACTAACCAACTTCATCTTTCAGGCTTGTCAGTTGTTCCTTCCCCTAACCAATCAGATCTTTGTTTCAGGCTAGACTGACAGGACTCTGTGGCCCCATTTTGGCTTCTACTGCACAAACCCAACCTCAAGTAGTCTGAGGATGGACCCATTGTACCCTGGGGAGGTTGAAAAGCTGGTCATTCCTACACAGGGGAGGGAGGACGGTTAATCCCCATAGGAGGGTAAGACTGTGATCTTTCGGGGTATCTGAAACTATAATTTCCTAGTAAAGCAAGCAGGCTTTTTGTCTGATTTCGTTCTCACTTCCCCTATCAATATCTAGCTACCCACATGACAATTATACCCTCAGTTCTAGCACTGATGTGGGTACAGAAAATGCTCACTATTTCTTAAATAAATGAATGCATTGAACTAAATAGAAAGTTTAGTTTAATTAACTTAGAGATGACATTTTTCAGAGGTGGATTAAGGTTGGTTGAAGACTGAGGTGTAGAAGAAAATATTGAGCCCCTTAAAAAAAAGAGAGAGCCTGACCGGGCGGTGGCGCAGTGAATCGAGCATCAGACTGGGATGCAAAAGACCCAGGTTTGAGACCCTGAGGTCTCCAGCTTGAGCATGGGCTCATCTGGTTTGAGCAAAGCTCACCAGCTTGGACCCAAGGTTTCTGGCTCAAGCAAGGGGTTACTGGGTCTGCTGAAGGCCCACGGTCAAGGCACATATGAGAAAACAATCAATGAACAACTAAAGTGTCGCAACGAAAAACTGATGATTGATGCTTATCTCTCTCTGTTCCTGTCTGTCTGTCTCTATCTATCCCTCTCTCTGACTCTCTCTCTGTCTCTGTAAAAGAGAGAGAGAGAGAGAGAGAGGAGGCAGGGAAAATAAAAATACATGTTACCCATGTTTTTAAAGAAATAAAAAATATTAAGTAGTATTAATGTTAAAATTGCACATATGAAACCAAACTTGGTGTCATTAGAAAAAAGTGTAAAGTTGGGGTTTTGCGGGGCCCTTTAGACATCAGGGCTCAGGGCACATGCCTGATGCACCCGCTATTAAATCTGCCTCTGGCCTGACCTGCGGTGGCACGGTGGGTAAAAGCATCGACCTGGAACACTGAGGTCGCCGGTTTGAAACCCTGGGCTTTCTTGGTCAAGGCACATATGGGAGTTGATGCTTTCTGCTCCTCCCTCCCTTCTCTCTCTCTCTCTCTCTCTCTCTCTTTCTCTATGTCTCCTCTCTCTAAAATTAATAAAATCTAAAAATAAATAAATAAAAATAATAAAAAAATCTGCCTCTGGACATTTTACTTTATTATATTATTTAAAAGTTTTCTAACTTTCAAGGTTTGTTTCAATAAAATGTAAAATTTCTCTACATAGCCCTTTCATACTTCTTTTCAAGATACAAAAGTATCTTTTCCTTTTGGTTAGAGACCTATATAACATTTTTTTTTTGCATTATGCTTGTTTATATATATAAAAAACTTATTTTTTATATATGTATTACTTATTTTGTTTTATATATTGGAAATTAAATTTTTGGACAGAATTTGAGATCAGTTAAATTAATCTGTTTCTAATAGTTGGTTTTCTTTGGTTTCTCAATAAACAAACAATGATCTTAAATTATAATGTGTTTGTCTCTTCCTTTGTAATAGTTTTCCTCTTGGTTTATTTTATTTTACTGCATGTGTTGTTATTTCCAGAATAAATTTAACATTTTTGATTCCTCACTATGTATTAGAAACTCAGGTATATGCTTTATTATAATCTCATTTATTTCAAACAAACCTATAAATGGGCACTACTGCCTCAGTTTAAAGAATCTGAGTCACAGAGCGTGTTAAATTAATCTGCTCAAAGCCACACAAACAAAACATGATGAAGCTGGGATTCAAACCCAGACATTCTGGCCCCTAAACCCATGACCAAAAGCATGTAGATTCTTGACTTCAACTTGAATATAAAATCCATGCTTTGAACTAAAAAATAACTCCAACTGAATCTTTTCTGTAGAACAAGCCTACTCACATCACATCCAACACAGCTCAGGACTAAATTATGTTTTTCAGAAAGTCAAAGGCCTCTAAAGATTACTGGAGTCACTTTGCTTGCTGATGTGCCTTGATTCATCTGTTCGAGGGCCTTCCTGCCTTCTGTGGCTGCACCTGAGGGGGCAGGAGATGGGTTGTAACGGTAGAACGTTCACTTATTTAACATGAACTTTTCTCCTTTCTTTCCTTTTGATCCAGCAACCTGATTCAACTGCCTCCTTCTCCCTTGCACAGCCTCTCCCTTATTCATTAAGCCCTCAGGAATGTGATTCTAATAAGCATCAAATAATTTCAGGAATAAGCCTCTGGTCGTAGACCACAGAGACAGAGTTTCAGTCAAAACTAGAGCTAACACCTACGCCTCAGTTGTGCTTCAGCTTCAGACCCAGAAAGTGCTGAAACCAGATGAAGCAACTCCATGGCTGACAACAGGACCAGATGCACTGACCAACTACTCTCTACCCAAGAGCTATCCACTCAGTGGAAACCACAGCCCTGACCATGACCCTAACTCTCTGAGTCACTATAATTAATCATTTTTCTCTAATATAACCCAACCCCTCAAAGCCACTAGGGAGCCTGATGTTTGAGCTCTAGCTCGCCTGTCTCTGGCATGGGCCTCTTCCTGAAATAAACCCTTACTTTCTTTGCTGCAAGCTCCTGTTTGTTTCTTATTGAGCTTCAATGATGCAGACAAATGGACCCCTTTAGTCTGGTATCCGGAAGCCCTCACCCCAGCCCACTTCTAGTCACAATACAATCTCAAGCTACCACCTACTTTGTGCTCCAGCTATTCCAGACAGGCTGAGAGAATGCCTGCTCTCCCAGAGAGCCCCATTATGTGAGCAATAAACTTATTCATGCTTTCTTGGTGTGTATGTAGTATCATCAGACTCAGTATCTACACCAGGTTTTGGCACAGGTGGATGGGTAGGGGGGTTAATCCTGCCTTCCATGGGGCAACCACAAAATCATATGTAAATTGTCACTGGAAAGGGACTGGGCCAAGATAGGTCTGTCTCAGTATGTTTTGGAATGTGTGGATTCTTGACTTCATGCAGGAAAGAATTCAAGATGCAAGTCCAGGTGATTTTTTTATTTTCTCTTAGTGAGAGGAGAGGAGGCAGAGAGACAGATTCCCACATGTGCCCTGACTGGGATCTACCTGGAAATCCCACTAGGGGGTGACATTATGTCCATCTGGGGCCGTTGCTCTGTTGTCACCAGAGCCATTCTAGTGCCTGAGGTGAAGGTCATGGAGCCATCCTCAGCGCCTGAGGCCAACCCACTCAAGCTAATTGAGTCATGGCTGAAGGAGGGGAAGAGAGAGAGAGAGAGAAAGAGAGAGAGAAGGGGGCAAGGTAGAGAAGCAAATGAGTGATTCTCCTGTGTGCCCTGACCAGGAATCAAACCTGGGACTTCAACACACTGGGCCAACACTCTACCACTGAATCAACTGGCCAGGGCCAAGTCCAGGTGATTTTGAGAGTATATTTATTAAAGCGTGGGACAGTGAAACAAAGGAAGAGCTTTGGATAGAAGAAGCAAGATCATAGTAACAGTGAGGAGGAGGCAAGCATCCCTTCTCCCTTGAGAGGGGAGAAACCAGAAAAATACAAGGGAAAGGAGCCAGCAGGGATAACTGAGTCAGCCAGTTGTAAATTAATTACATCCCATAGTTCTCTAAATGGTTGCAAGGAGCTGCTTGCAACACAAAGCAAGAAAAGGATCTGTATGTAGCCATGGCCAGTGATCTGGAAACCCCTTCCCCCTCGCTGACCCCACTGAAACTCCCTCTCCCCTCTCCTTGAGTCCTGGGAAACCTTAAAGGAATCATGCACCCATTGCTTGGATACTGTAAAGGTATAGAACCCGTAAGAAAATCTAATTCAGGGAGCTTGTGCTTTGGTGCTACTAGCCCCACATGCTCCACTGGCTACTAATAAATTCTCTTCCTTCTATTAATCAAGTTGTCTGAGTGTCTTATCCTCCATGGGGTGTCACTTCCTGCAACAACAGAAGCGAGCATAGGCTGGACTGCCTACACTAAAGGAAGTCACAGTAACAGAAGTAAGCCTAGGCTGAGCCGCCTAGACTCCCTAGGTAGTAAAAGTTACAGAGACAAAAGTGACCTAAGATGGGGCTGCTTTTCACTGACTAAAAAGTTAGGTATGAGTAGGGTCCTAGAGTTTAGGAGAAAGAAAACAAAATAACACACCTGAGGAAAGGGAGGCATGGGATACTCAATAAAAAGTGAGTCCTGGGTCCTTTGTCTTGAGGTTTTTATCTGTTTTCTGCAGGCAGGAATTTCAGGGGAGGATCTGTCAGAATATTCATCAGCTTTCCACATGTGTCTTCTACTATGCTGATGCATCAGAACAAGCATATAAAGGTTTGGGATCCTTCTCTGATCAGCTTCACCTCTATCTTGAACTTGTCTGGCTCTAATGGTTTTTCACTGTTGTTATTTACTCCTCTGACTTCATCCATTCTTG
Organism: Saccopteryx leptura; assembly: GCF_036850995.1. Lineage (NCBI taxonomy): Eukaryota > Metazoa > Chordata > Mammalia > Chiroptera > Emballonuridae > Saccopteryx > Saccopteryx leptura. The sequence continues at coordinate 118,051,464 of NC_089506.1, forward strand.
GGTTTGGCTGCACTAATGGCACAAGCTAGGTTTCTGTTATCTATCTCCCCAACCAGCGTGACTTAAGCTCTGAGAAGAGATGTAAACCATCTGCTATTAAGTGTCATTGGTTAGGGAGTATAAGGTATTCTGATTTTTTTGCCAGCTGTTCATTGTTCAGCTGTTTGTTTAACTATTTTTCTCCATTTCCCTCATTCCACTCATCAAGGAATTTCCTAGCTTCTTACTAACCTGACTTACAAGCTATTTGCTAACATTGGACTGAGTTTAAAAAGTGGAGATGCTGCCTCCACAAGGTCTCAGTTGAAATGTGTATGTCCCTGGGTACAGATCACTCTTGCATTAGCACAGAGACCCAGACATGGGCTCTGCAAGGACTCAGGGGGTGGGGGACATAAACCACTGCACACACCAGTGTGGCGGGAGGCTGAGGGTGGTATGCGTATGTGGCCCCAACATACATGCACACATGCAGGGAGGCAGGGCCTGGGACATGGCCGTGAAAGGACTTCATACAGCTTTGAGGAGGGATTCACTCTGCCACTGAGTGAGCTGCATCAACCCAATTCCCTCCCTGAGCCTTTCTTTCTATTTTAAGGAGAAAAGAATCAGAATGGAAACATTTCAGAATGTGGTGGTTTAAAAACTAACAGAGTTGTAGAGGGAAAATGGTGATGGAGTAGGCGGATGTTACAACTCCCACCTCCCAGAACCAAAGTGGATTACAACTTAACTTAGGAGCAATCATCTTGAAAAACCAACTTTGGACTAAACTGATAGGAATCTATAATCAAACATCACCGAAGGAACCATACTGAGCTGGTAGGAAGGGCAGAGATGCAAAAAGGGCTTGCTCGCGCCCATGAGCGAGTGGTGACCTGGAGGGTCTCTCACTGTGGGGTGGGTTTCCTGGAGAGTTGTGGATCCTTGACCCCAGGACTGGAGCCCCATCCTGGAGCCCCAGAGGCTAGAGGAGGCGTACAGACAGTATTTAGCTGAAAGAAGAGCCTGGTTACTCTTTGCAAGAGGGAGACAAAACTCTCAGATCCAGGCTCCATCTTAAAGGGACTGCACAGAAAACCTTGTTCACAGCCACTTAACCTGGGGCTCTGGGAGTGGGGAGCACTGAAAGGACTGGAGTAATGAGAGAAGAGTGTAGTCTTGGGGGCACAGGGAGAGACTGTGGGGTACAGCCACCCTGACCCCTGAACTGTGTCACTCCCCAAACCTAAAGTGCCCATTCTTCCTGGGAGAAGCAAGCCAGCAAAGGAAAGCAATTACCCCGCCTACCAGAGGTTCTCAAGCTCCAGTCAGTGCAGACAGACACTTAGAAGCAGGGGGTGCATCAGGGACACAGGATTTGAGTGCTGAGGTCTGGGCTACATGGACCTCCAACCTGCTGAGAACCCTCTGAAGGGCAGGAGGGCCCAGCTGCAGTGGCTGTGGTGGTGCTTGGCCCACCCAGTGGTCAGGGGCAGAGCCCAATGAGACAGCCCACGCAGCAGCAGGGGGAGGAGTCGGGAGAGGCCTTCCGCGTGCCCACAAGGGCAGAAACCTGTGGGACAAGGTGTCCCCTGCGCTAGGGCAGGGCGGACCCCAGTGGGGTAAGGCATCCCGCACACGGCAGGAGATGGAGCCCGGCGAGGGATGCTGCGGGCCTACAGGGGGTGCAGCCAGATGGCCTGCTCGGAGATGGTGAGGGGTAAAGCCCAGAGAGGCAAGGAGTCCTCAGCATCCGCAGAGCAGCTGGAGCTGCGGCCCACAAGCCTGCGCTGGTGCCCAAGTGCCTGAGGAGGCAGAGGCAGAGGGGGTGGCAGAAAGATCTCATATCAGGAATAGGAAGGTCACAAACACTGGCCAAGAATCTATAAAACCCAGCCTATAAGTGCAGCTGATAGTTACAACAGCATCAGGGCCCAGCAGAGGCAGCCACAAATTCTGGATCACCTGTAGCTCCAAGAAGGTTGCTAAGTGCCAGCCCAAAACAGTGACCCCCCGCTGGTCTGTGCCAGGTTCCAGCCAGAAAGGTCTAGGGCTGGTACATCCAGCAGCGAGATATGTAGAGCATCAGCTCAGGACCTAACAAACATAGTTAGAGTGGTATCTAATCTATACAGAGACAAAATGGGAAGACAGAGAACGGCAAGTCAAATGAATCAATAAGAGAAATCCCCAGAAAAATAACTGAATAAAATGGAAATAAACAAGATACTGAATGCAGAGTTTAGAATAATGATTGTTAGAATGCACAAGGATCTTAGAGCAACAATGGATGGACAAAATGAGTACCTAAACAAAGAGATAGCTGGCATAAAAAAGGACATTGAAATCATAAAAAAGAACCAGAAATAACAAACACAATATCAGAAATGAAGACTACACTAGAAGGAATTAAAAACAGGCTGGGTGAAGCAGAGGATTGAATGAGCAATTTAGAGGACAAGATAAGTGAAAGCACAGAAGCAGAACAGCAAAAAGAAAAGAGAATCAAAAAGTCTGAGGAAACTAAGAGAGCTCTGTGACAACATGAAGAGAAACAATATCCACATAACAGGGGTTCCTGAAAGAGAAGAGAAAGAACAGGGATAGAGAACCTGAATGAAGAAATCAAAGGTAAAAATTTCCCTAAATTGATGCAGGAAAGAGTCACACAGGTTCAAGAAGAAAAAAAAAAAAGCTGAGGTAGCAATACTTATATCTGACAAAATAGACTTTAAAACAAAGGCTATAAAAAGGGTTAAAGAAGGTCACTACATAATGATAAAAGGAGAAATCCAACAGGAAGATATAACCATTATAAATATCTATGCACCTAATATAGGAGCACCTAAATATATAAAACAGACTTTGATGGACATAGGGGCGACATCAACAGCAATACTATAATAGTAGGGGATTTCAATACCCCACGAACAGCACTGGATATATCCTCAAAAAGAAAATAAACAAAGAAACATCAGACTTAAAGGACACACGAGATCAACTGGATTTAATAGATATCTTCAGAATCTTTCACCCTAAAGAAGCAGAATATACATTCTTTTCAAGCGCTCATGGTACATTCTTTAGGACAAACCACATGTTAGGACACAAAACGAGTCTCAATAAAATTAAGAAGATTGAAGTCATATCAAGCATCCTCTTGGATCACAATGGCATCAAACTAGAAATCAACTACAATAGAAAAACTGAAAAACACTTAGAAACTAAATAGCATGTTGTTAAATAATGAATAGGTTAACAATGAGATCAAGAAAGAAATAAAAAATTTCCTTAAAATGAATGAAAATTAACATACAACAACTCAAAATTTATGGGACACAGCAAAAGCAGTCCTGAGAGGGAAGTTCATAGCATTACAGGTGTACCTCAAGAAGCTAGAAAATCCTGACCAGGAGGTGGCACAGTGGATAGACTGTCAGACTGGATGCGGAAGACCCAGGTTCGAGACCCCAAGGTCGTCAGCTTGAGTGCAGGCTCATCTGGTTTGAGCAAAAAGTTCACCAGCTTGGGCCCAAGGTTGCTGGCTTGAGCAAGGGGTCACTCGGTCTGCTGAAGGCCCACGTTCAGGCACATATGAGAAAGCAATCAATGCACAACTAAGGTGTCACAATGAAAAACTGATGATTGATGCTTCTCATCTCTCTCCATTCTTGTCTGTCTGTCCCTCTCTCTGACTCTGTCTCTGTAAAAAAAAAAAAAAAAAAAAAAAAAAAAAAAAAAAAAAAAGCTAGAAAAAGCTCAAATAAACAATTTAACCCTGCATCTAACTAGAAAAAAAAAACACAAGTAAATCCAAGAGGAAGTAGAAGGAAGGAAATAATAAAGATCAGAGTGGAAATAAATGACATAGAGGCTAAAAAACAATAGAGGATCTATGAAACCAAGAGCTGGTTCTTTGAAAAGGTAAAGATAGATGAACCTTTACCCAGACTTACCAAAAATAAAAAGAGAGAGGACTCAAATAAATAAAATTAGAAATGAGAGTGGAGAAGAAACTGACACAGCAGAAATACAAAGGGTTGTAAGAAAATACTATGAAGAACTGTACGCCAAAAAATTAGATAACCTAGGTGAAATGGACAAATTCCTTGAAACATATAATCTCTCAAAAATCAATCTGGACAAATCAGAAAACCTAAACAGACCGATTACAACAAATGAGATTGAAACAGTTATCAAAAAGCTCCCAACAAACAAAAGCCCTGGGCCAGATGGCTTCACAGGGAATTCTACCCAATATTCAAAGAAGAACTAACTCCTATTCTTTTCAAGCTATTTCAAAAAATTCAAGAGGAGGGAAAACTTCCAAGATCCTTTTATGAGGCGAGCATAATTCTGATTCCAAAACGAGGCAAAGACAATACAAAGAAAAAAAACTATAGGCCAATATCCCTGATGAATTTAGATGCTAAAATTCTCAACAAAATATTAGCAAACCGGATCCAGCATTACATGAAAAAAAATCATACATCATGATCAAGTGGAATTCATTCTGGGGAGGCAAGGCTGGTACAATATTTGCAAATCTATCAATCAATGTGATTCATTACATAAATAAAAGGAAGAAGAAAAATCCCATGATAATATCAATAAATGCATAAAAAGCATTTGATAAAATCCAGCACCCACTTATGATCAAAACTCTCAGCAAAGTGGAAATACAGGGAACATACCTCAACATGATAAAGGCCATCTATGACAGATCCACAGTCACATCATAATAAATGGACAAAAGTTAAAAGCAATCCCCCTAAGATCAGGAACAAGGCAGGGGTGCCCCCTTTCACCACTCTTATTCAACGTAGTTCTGGAACTCCTAGCCACAGCAATCAGACAAGAAGAAGAAGAAATAAAAGGCATCCAAATTGGAAAAGAAGAAGTAAAACTATCATTATTTGCTGATGATATGATACTGTACATAGAAAACCCTAAAGTCTCAGGAAAAAAACTACTTGACCTGATAACTGAATTCAGCAAGGTGGCAGGATATAAAATTAATACTCAGAAATCAGAGGCATTTTTATATACCAACAATGAACTGTCTGAAAGAGAAATTAAGAAAACAATCCCCTTCACTATTGCAACAAAAAAATAAAGTACCTAGGAGTAAATTTAACCAAAGAGGTTAAAGACTTGTACTTGGAAAATTATAAAACACTGATAAAAGAAATCAAGGAGGATACAAACAAGTGGAAGCATATACTGTGTTCATGGATAGGAAGAATAAACATCATTAAAATGTCTATATTACCCAAAGCAATTTATTAATTCAATGCAATACCGATTAAAATACCAATGACATACTTCAAAGATATAGAACACATATTCCAAAAATTTATATGGAACCAAAAAAGAACACGAATAGCCTCAGCAATCTTGAAAAGGAAGAATAAAGTGGGAGGTTTCACACTTCCTGATATCAAGGTATACTACAAGGCCATTGTACTCAAAACAGCTTGGTACTGGCAGAAGAAGAGGCATACAGATCAATGGAACAGAACAGAGAACCCAGAAATAAACCCACACCTTTATGGACAATTGATATTTGACAAAGGAGGTTAGAGCATACAATGGAGTTTATAAAGACAGCCTCTTCAACAAATGGTGTTGGGAAATTGGACAGCTACCTGCAGAAAAATGAAACTAGACCACCAACTTACACCACTCACAAAAATAAACTCAAAATGGATAAAAACTTAAATGTAAGCCATGAAACCATATGCATCTTGGAAGAAAACATAGTAAGCTCTCCGACATTTCTCGCAGCAATATATTTGCTTATTTATCTCCACGGGCAAAGGAAATAAAGGACAGGATAAACAAATGGGACTATATCAAACTAAAAAGCTCTTGCACAGCTAAAGACAATATGAACAAAATAAAAAGACAACCCACACAATGGGAGAACATATTTGACAATACATTTGTTAAGGGGTTAATAACCAAAACTTATAAAGAACTTGTAAAACTCAACACCAGGAAGATATACAATCCAATCAAAAAACGGGCAAATGAAATGAATAGACACTTCTCCAAAGAGGACATACAGATGGCCAATAGACAGATGAAATAATGTTCAACATCACTAGTCATTAGAGAAATGCAAATTAAAACCACAATGAGATATCACCTCACACCAGTCAGAACGGCGTTAATTAACAAAACAATATATAATAAGTGCTGGTGAGGATGTGGAGCAAAGGGAACCCTCCTGCACTGCTGGTGGGAATGCAGACTGGTGCAGCCACTGTGGAAAACAGTATGGCGATTCCTGAAAAAATTATGAGTGGAACTGCCTTTTGACCCAGCCATGCCACTCTTAGGAATATATCCCAAGAACACCACATCACTGATTCAAAAGAAGAAATGTACCCCCATGTTTATGGCAGCATTGTTTACAATAGCCAAGATCTGGAAACAGCCTCGTGTCCGAAAGTGGACAAGTGGATTAAAAAGCTGTGGTACATAAACACAATAGAATATTATGGGGCCATAAAAAGAAGGAAATCTTACCTTCTGGGACAACATGGATGGACCTGGAAACTATTATATTAAGTGAAATAACCGAGGCAGAGAAAGAAAAAGATCGTATGACCTCACTCATTTGAGTAATCCAATGAACAATGTGAACTGAGTAACGAAATAGAGACAGAGGTGGGATTAAAGGGACCAGAGGGAAAGTGGACAGGGAAAGGGGATGAGAGGATGGGATCAGAGAAGGAAGAGATTGGTGAAATTATATACACAGCCTGACCAGGTGGTGGCGCAGCGGATAGAGCGTCGGACTGGGATGCAGAGGACCCAGGTTCGAGACCCTGAGGTCGCCAGCTTGAGCGCGGGCTCATCTGGTTTGAGCAAAACTGACCAGCTTGGACCCAAGGTTGCTGGCTCGAGCAAGGGGTTACTCAGTCTGCTGAAGGCCCATGGTCAAGGCACATATGAGAAAGCAATCAATGAACAACTAAGGTGTCGCAATGAAAAACTGATAATTAATGCTTCTCATCTCTCTCCACTCCTGTCTGTCTGTCCCTATCTATCCCTCTCTCTGACTCTGTCTCTGTAAAAAAACAACAACAAAAAAAAAACAAAAAAGAAAAGAAATTATATACACATAACACAGCATTATTGAGAGCCGAAAAGCAAATCCTGGAGGGAGGGGAGAGGACTTTTGGAGGAGGGTGGCAAGGAGGATACTGAGGGGAACACGGGGAAGGGCGGATGCATAGGAGGACACTAGAATCTATGTAAACATAATGTTAAAATCAATAAAAAAAAACCCTAAGAGTTATCTTGGTTCCAAAGGTGTACCCAGAACCAGAACAAACACGCAGTCAGCCAGGCTCCTCCTTTCTAGACCTCCCCAGAAGCAGGTACAGACCATGTGGGTGGAGGTTCCTGGAGATCTGTGGGTGAGGCTCCCCTGCAGTACTGCCTGCCCCACAGAGATCTTCCTTTGGCTTTTGTAAGTGTCAGGGCTTTAAAAAGTCCTTGCTCAACAAAAATTCCTTGTGAAGATCTACTGCATAAGTATTTCCAAGTTATTATCACTCATTTATCCAAATTACATACTTTCTAATTAAGCCCATTAATTTTGCAAAATCCTGTTTTCCGGAAGACCAAATTGAAAACCACCAGCTAATAAACATATAACTGTGCTAAGGATTGAATTTCTAGGCTAGGTTGTCAGTTTCTCCTCAATGATTCTGCGTGTCAGTAGCATTCCAGCGACTGTTGTCACACACCACCTACCCAAAGAATGGCAGACTGCTGACAAAATCAGAGTTCAGAAAAGATTAATCCAATTTTAACATCAGTGTCATTCACATCTCTGAGACAGGGCAGACTCTAGTAGGATGCTGGGCTGTTGTCTTTCTGATTGACTCAATATGACCGGACAGACTGTCTGAGAGTTTTTCACCACCTGCCCACAGGCAACTCATCCTAGTGCCTCTGGGGACTCAATAAACATTCCCATCAATCAATGCTTACTGAGTGTCTCTTGCTTTGACCAGAACTCGGCTTAGAAAAGCTACAGAGAAAGTAAAGAAACTTTAAAAATTGGTTCTCATGCTCCAGACAGAAGAAAAGAAAAGAAAATCTACTGAGAATATATGATGCATCAGGAAATTTCATGTATCTTACTTGATACAAAGAGTGTGAAACAGCAATCACCATTGTTTTATAAATAAGAAACTGAGCCTGACCTGTGGTGGCGCAGTGGATAAAACATCAACCTGGAAACACTAAGGTTGCCGGTTCAAAACCCTGGCTTGCCTGGTCAAGGCACATATGGGAGTTGATCCTTCCTGCTCCTCCCCCTTCTCTCTCTCTCTCTCTCTCTCTCCCCCCTCCTCTCTAAAATGAATAAATAAAATAAAATTTAAAAAAATTAAAAAAAAAAAAAGAGAAACTGAGGTTTGAAGAGCTCATGTTTTAAAGAGAAAGGGTGTGGTTGTGAAGTCTGCCTACATCCACAGCAAGCTACTTCCCACTGAGAAACCAAGATATTTGCATAAGACAGTGAACAACCAAAAGCCAAGGAATTATGAAAGCTCCCATGAAGCCAGTATACATGGCCAGCATCACAGCAGCCTGGCCCATGCAGGTTCGCATTGGATTCGGACAGTCGGTAAAGAAACAAGAGCCAAAAACTCATGGGCCATCATCTTTAATCCTAGCTTGCACCCGGCGGACAAGTAAAAACACACACTGGGCTCCAAAACCCACTCATTCAGTGCTCACAAAGCTACTGACTTATCCAAGTTTCCTAGAATCAAAGGTGTCTACCTCACGAGCCTCATTCTCTCCTTCGTTCCCCATCTCCTTCTCTTTGCACAAACTCTGCACGAACTGGCTTCTCCTTTAGCGCTCCACCATCTTGGCTGCCTCTCTTCTCCTCCATGTGGCCTTACTCTGCTCTCTAATGCTAATCTCAGGAACCAAGAGAGACCAAGCTCCTGGTCTGCCCCACTTTATAGTGCAGAAATCAAAACCTTTAATCTAATATACAAAATAGGGAAGTCTCTAATACAAAGTCACTTATCTGAGGCATGATGGGATTCCTCATGAGAGTGCATCACCCCACATTATGCAACAGTCAAGGGTGTGGGGAAAAGCTTAGTTTTGAGAAGACCTTAGTATCAGAAGGGAGGGAAAGGCTTAGTCTTAAAACTAAGCTTTAGGCTATAATGACTTTGCCAGCTTATAGCCTGTCCCCCACACCCAATGCAAACTATAAGTGAGCAAACATCTATATTTACAAACTTACTTGACCAACATTCCACCCCTTTTGCTCGCTACACAATCTAAAGCACAGGTATTCCTGCACAAGGAAATTAGGCACATTACACGAATTACAACAACATGACAAATTATATAATTTCAACAGTTACAAAGATACATTTCACCTGTCTCTGAGCCCTTTGCCAAAAGCACAAAATGTCTTCAGCCTTCTTTCTAGCCATTTGAAAAGATTCCCGGGGTGGGGGGAGGGTCTCCAACAAAGCCACCCCCCACCACATCAGGGTATTTCACATTGTCCAAAATCCATAAGTCCATCCAACAAAGGAGCCAGTGCCCACTCCGGTCATAGTCCAGGAATCAGTCCACACACATGGGGCCTCAGCCACCCCCCTCATTCCTGCCATCCTGGCAGGTCTTACACTGTCCCAAGGAGGAGCACGTAGCAATGGCAGTCAGCATTTCCATCTCTGCCCTGGAGAGAATGATGACATTCACCCCTATGTCCCAAAATCGCAAACCTACCAGGGGCGTAGTAGGTACTCGTTGCTGCTGGGCTCTCATCTTCTGGAGTCTGGGATCGCAACTCCATCCTGATTCTCCTCATCCTCCAAAGAGGAACTGGAAACACCAGCTCCTGCTGCTGGGCTTGAGCCCCAGGCCACTGCCACCTTCTGCTCCGTGAGCCTTACAGCCCTGGCCCCAGCCTCAACCCTGGCCTCCTGCCACTGCTGGCTCTCCACAATATCCAGGGCAATCTGCAACTCACGAACCTGTGATTCCTTCTCCAGCAGCTGCTCCATTTCCAAGTGAATCTCACGAACCTGGTTGGCCTCCTCCGGTGCTTCCTCCAGCTCCAGGGTCAGCATCTCTTTCTCCCACGTTTGCTCCAGCTCCTTCCATTGCTCAGTATGCAGGTCCTGGGCAGCCTCTTCCACAGAGCTCTTGGTTTCCTCATGCATGGCTGTAAAAGTCAGCCAGCCTATGGCCCCCAATAGGACAGCCATGGGGAACCATAACAGCAGCCAGTCCTCTACTCCACTGCTCAAAGGTGATGGTGGCTCCATACCAATCGGTTTCAAATCCTGCCACAGGCTACGCCAAATGTAAAGCCAGTAGCCACGGCCACCATCACAGCTGCCTGGCCAATGCAGGTTCACATTTTATTTGAACAAGATGGTAATAAACAACAGAGCCAAGAACTGGTGGGCCATTAGCTTTAATCCTAACTTGCATCCAGTGGGCAAGAAATACGCTTAGTGGGAAAACACTTCCTTTTCCATTCAGGGCTCCCAAAGCCACTGACTTATCCGAGTTTCCTAGAATCAAAGTTTCTACCTCACCAGCCTTATTCACCTCGGTTCCCCATCTCCTTCTCTGCACAAACTCTGCACAAACTGGCTTCTCCTTCAGCACTCCGCTATCTTGGCTGCTTCTTCTCTCCTCCACGTGGCCTTTCTCTGCTCTCATCCAGCATGGGCTCCTCTGCCCCATTTTATAGTGTAGAAATCAAAACCTTTAATCCAATATACAAACAAGGAAGTCTCTGATACAAAGTCACTTATCTAAGGCATATTGGGATTCCTCATGAGAGTGCACCACCCGCTATCATGCAACAGTCAAGGGTGTGAGGAAAAGCTTAGTTTTGAGAAGACCTTAGTATCAGAAGGAAGGGAAAGGCTTAGTCTTAAAACTAAGCCTTAGGCTATAATGACTTTGCCAGCTAACAGCCTGTCTCCCACAGCCAATGCAAACTATAAGCGAGCAAACATACATATCATATTTATAAACTTATTTGACCGACAGAATGTAAAGTGGGACAGCCATTATAGCAGAAAGTATGGTAGTTTCTCAAAAACTTAAGAATAGAACTGCCATGTGACCCAGCAATGCCTTTAATGGGTATCTTCCAAAAAAAACTAGACAAAATTGGTACGTAGAGACATGCGCACCCCCATGTTTATTGCAGCATTATGCACAGTGGGCAAGACAAGGAAACAACCAAGTGTCCCTCGATAGAGGACTGGGTAAAAAGGATTTGTTACATATACACAATGGAATACTACTCAGCCATAAGAAATGATGATATATTGCCATTTATGTCAACATGGCAATTAAGAACATTATACTAAGTAAAATATATAAATCAGAAAAAGCTAAGAAGGCCCTGGCCAGTTGGCTCAGTGGACAGAGCACTGGACTGGCATGTGGAAGTCCTGGGTTAGATCCCTCGTTAGGGTACACATGAGAAGTGACCATCTGCTTCTCTTCCTCTCCGTCCCTCTCTTCTCTTTCTCTGTTCCCCTCCCGCAGCCAGGGGAATGACTGGTTCGAACATCAGCCGTGGGCACTAAGGATAGCTCAGCTGATTCGAACATTGGCCCCAGACAGGGGTTGCCTGGTGGATCCCGGTCGGGGAACACGTGAAGTCTGTCTTTCTATCTCCACTTCTCTTGCTTTAAAAGAAAAAAAGGAAAAATAAAAAGCTAAGAACTATATGATTTCAAACATAGGTGGGATATAAAAATGAGACTCATGGACATAGATAAAAGTGAAGTACAATAGTTACCAGGAGGAGGGGGTTGGGAGGGAGGGGAGTAAAGAGGGACAAATATATGGTGACAGAAAATGATTTTACTTTGGGTGATGGGCACACAACACAATCAACAGTTCACCTGACACCTATGTACTCTTATTAATCAATGTCACCCCATTAAATTTAATTTCTAAAAAAAAGGACTTACTGGGGAAAGCTGTCCCCTTCCCCCAGCAGACTTGGGGTAGGGCCAATGCATCACACCCTCTGAAGGGAGTGGAGTCAAGGACACAAGCCCCAGCCAGGCAGCTGCCACAGGCATCTGCACTCCCAACCTGGGCACCTCTAGTCAAAGGCCTCTTCAGCCAAGGCCTTACTCGAGGACTTCTGCCAAGATTTCCTTATAGGGAGATAGAAAGGAACCCTTACAGATACTTTTCTTCACTCCGACTGAGGACCCAGAACTCCTATCCTTTCCCCGATCCCTACCCCAGGCCTGTCCACAGAGCCATGAGACCCTCTACCCACATGCAGGGATACATGGGGAAGACGGAGCTTCGAGGGAGACAGCCTTTTCTCCTCCTGCTTGTCTATGCAGTGAGTGGTGAAAGGCTTGGCCATCGCTTTCACTTTGGCCTGCCTTAATCCGTCACTTCACCACTAGGCAGGCAGCCTGGCTCCCCCAGTCCAGCTCAGTTCTAGATGGACTCACACTGGTCTCCTTACATAAAAGTAAAAATGACCTTCGAAAATGGAATTTGCACCCAACATTAACCAATATAGAACATATGCTGACTCATGAAGTAAAGCTTTAAAAATATCTAAATCATATAAAATGTGTTCTTTATCATTCATTGAATTAAACTAGAAATCAGTGAAGATATTTGAAAAAATCCCCAAATATTTGGAAACTTAAAACACAGTCTGAATATTAAAGGAGGTCATAAGGGAAACTAGAAAATATTTCTAATTGAATGAAAATAACATTAAAATCTGTGAGACATAGTTGAAGCAGTGCTTACATGCAGATTTATAGGTTTAAATACTTCTTTTAGAAAAGGTTAAACCAACATTAAACCCTAAGAAACTAGAGAAAGAATAGCAAAAAAAAACCCAAAGAAATCAGAAAACAGGAAATGATAAAGATAAATGAAATTAAAAAACAGAAAAATGAGAGAAAATCAATAAAATCAAAGTTGTTTCTTTTTAAAGTCAATAAAATTGATAAAACTCTAGTTGTATTGAGTGAAAAATACAAGAGATACAGATTACAATCAACAATAAAAGAGAACAGACGCTAAGTACACTAAAAGCAAAATAAGGGAATACTAGAAATACGTTGTGCCCATACATTCAACAACTTAGCTGAAATGGAACAACTCCTTGGAAAGTACAACTATCAAAAACCCACAACCTGAATAATTCTATACCTGTTGAGAGAACCAAGTTCATAGCAAAACAAACCTTCTAACAACAAAAATAAAGTCCTCCAGGCCCAGTTTGACTCACTGTTGAATTCCAAACACTTCAGGAAAAACAATCCCAAACATACACAATCCCTTCCTGACCAGAGAAGCAGAGAAAACAATTCTGACAACGCTGAACTTTAGCTGAGCCCCATGCTCCCAGAAAACAGAGAAATCCCCCCTTTCTTGTGATCTTTTTGTGTTTTGTGAGAGGGCTAGTCACAAAGGACTATCCTGCTCTCCCATATCCTGAGATAAGCCCATTCCCATCCTTCTTCAATGACTCCCTGTTTTTTGTTGTTGTTTTTTTTTAATTTTTTTTTTACAGAGACAGAGAGAGAGTCAGAGAGAGGGATAGACAGGGACAGACAGACAGGAACAAAGAGATGAGAAGCATCAATCATTAGTTTTTTGTTGCGCATTGCGACACCTTAGTTGTTCATTGATTGCTTTCTCACATGTGCCTCAACTGCGGACCTTCAGCAGACCAAGCAACCCCTTGCTTGAGCCAGCGACCTTGCATCCAAGCTGGTGAATTTTTGCTCAAACCACATGAGCCCACGCTCAAGCTGGCGACCTCAGGGTCTCGAACCTGGGTCTTCTGCATCCCAGTCCAACGCTCTATCCACTGTGCCACTGCCTGATCAGGCGACTCCCTGGTTCTGGTTTTAAAATCCCAAATTTGCCCTGGCTGATTGGTTCAGTGGTAGAGCGTCAGCTGGGCATGTGGAAGTCCCAGGTTCCATTCCCGGTCAGGGCACACAGGAGAAGTGACCATCTGCTTCTCCATCCCTCCTACTTCTCTCTCTCTCTCTCTCTCTCTCTCTCTCTCTCTCTCTCTTCCCCTCCCATAGCCATAGTTTGATTGATAAGTTTTTTGTTTTATACTGACACTTCAGCTACTGACCCCAGACTTCACCAAAGACCTGTCTCAGAATGTTGAAAAGACTATGCCAGGCCTGACCAGGCAGTGGTACAGTGGATAGAGCATCGGACTGGGATGTGGAGGATCCAAGTTCGAAACTCCGGGGTTACCAGCTTGAGTGTGGGCTCATCTGGTATGAGCAAGGCTCACCAGCTTGAGCCCAAGGTCGCTAGATTGAGCAAGGGGTCACTCGCTCTGCTGTAGCCCCCCCACCCCATCAAGGCACATATGAGAAAGCAATCAATGAACAACTAAGGTGCTACAATAAAGAATTGATGCTTCTCATCTCTCTCCCTTCCTGCCTGTCTTTCCCTGTCTCTCTCTCTCTCTGTCTCTATCTCTGTCACAAAAAAAGAAAAAGAAAGAAAAGACTATGCCAGGTACTTTGAGGTACAGGGTTCTGATTAACAAACAATTTTGATACTGCATTAGTGGACTGAGCCAGCATTTCCAAAACTTGAGTAGAGAAACAGATGGGTTTAAGAGACTGCAAAACCAGAGCAAGAATTAATTACACAAAACCAAATGAACTGATGAAGAATTACTGTTGTATTTGGAACACTGTTGGTATTTTAAAGTTCTAAAAGTTCTGTTTTCTAGATATATAAAAAATACCTTTTCTTTCCTCTTAAATTATTAATTCATAAATAATCAAGTAAACTATGCTTTTGTAAAATGAAATTAAACATTTGTAAATAATGTTTTTTTCTCCCTTCCTGACCCTTCCAGAATTTGGAAACTCTTACTGGATATTCTTATTTTCATAGCAATATAATTATTTGCATAGGTTCAATAAGAATCTGATCTCCTTGTTAACAAGAGGAATACTTGGAAGTTTGGCTAAGCAACCAAAGTCTTTCCTGCAATGTGCTTTTGAGAATACTAATTTAATCAAACACAACCACACACTTTTAAGGACCTAACATTGACTTCATGGAGCCAATGTTTACAAAGCCCTGTTGGAAAAACTGGCCCAATCCCAGGTTTCTAAGGTTCCCAGCCTTACAGGTCAGTGAGGAAGTTCATTCTGGCAGGCCCAGGAATTTTAAGATATTTTGGAAACTTTAGAATAGAAGAATTTGCTCAAATCTATAGGTGCTGCAGGTGACATCTGCTGGAGACTTCTGGCTCAGCTTTCCAGCCTCTGATGTACAATGTTCATAAACAGGAAGGCTCCGTACTGTCAAGATTTCAATTCTCCCCAAACTGATCTGCAGAGTCAACAGAATCCACGTCAAAGCCACAGGAGGATATTTTGTTGATCTTGACAAGTTGATTCTAAAATGCATATGGCCTGACCTGCGGTGGCACAGTGGCTAACACGTCGACCTGGAATGATGAGGTTGCTGGTTTGAAACCCCAGACCTGCCCGGTCAAGACACATATGAGAAGCAGCTATTATGAGTTGATGCTTCCTGCTCCCCACCCCCTCTTTCTCTCTTTCCTCTCTCTAAAATCAATAAATAAAATCTTCAAAAAATGCATATGAAAAGGCGAATAAAAATGGGATAACTAAAGCAATATGAAAAAGAACAACAAAATTAGAAGATTCATGTTACTGATTTCAAGAAATTGTAAAGCTACTGTAATCAAGACACTGTTTCCCTAGCTAATGGGCTCAGTGTTAGAGCGTTGGCCCAGTGTGTGGATGACCTGGGTTGGATTCCTGGTCAGGGCACACAGGAAAAGCGCCCATCTGCTTCTCCTCTCCTCCCCCTCCCTCTCTCACTTCTCCCCCCAACCCAGCCATGGCTCCATTGAAGCAAGTTGGCCCCAGGCATTGAGAATGGCTACATGGCCTCCACCTCAGGTACTAAGAGCTTGGTTGCTGAGCAATGGAGTAAAGCCCCAGATGGGCGTAGTATCGCCCCCTAGTGGGCTTGCCAGGTGGATCAGAGTCAGAGTGCATGCAGGATTCTGTCTCTGTCTACCCTCTCACTGAATTAAAAAAAAAAAGAAAAAGAAGATATTGTGATACAGGCAAAAGAGTAGACTCTCAAATCAACGAAAAGAGCAGGGTCCAGAAATAAACCACACAAAATAGACAGCTGATTTTTGGCAAAGGTACACAAGCAATTGAAGAAAGGATAGTCTTTTTAACAAATGGTACTGCAACACCTGGACATCCACATGTAAAAAATGAACCTTCATCTCATCTCAAACCATATAAAAATTGACTCAAAATGGATCAAAGATCTTAATTTAAAACTAGAAAACCTTCTAGAAGAAAGCACAGCAGAAACTCCTTGTGTTCAGTAAAGAGACCCTGGATACAAAAGTAAAAGTATAGGCACACAGGAGAAGCGCCCATTTGCTTCTCCACCCCTCCGCCGTGCTTTCCTCTCTGTCTCTCTCTTCCCCTCCCGCAGCCAAGGCTCCATTGGAGCAAAGATGGCCCGGGCGCTGGGGATGGCTCTGTGGCCTCTGCCCCAGGCGCTAGAGTGGCTCTGGTCGCAACATGGCGACGCCCAGGATGGGCAGAGCATCGCCCCCTGGTGGGCAGAGCGTCGCCCCATGGTGGGCGTGCCGGGTGGATCCTGGTCGGGCGCATGCGGGAGTCTGTCTGACTGTCTCTCCCTGTTTCCAGCTTCAGAAAAATGAAAAAAAAAAAAAAAAAGTAAAAGTATAATACATACAAGGAAAACGACAAGTTGGATTCCATTGAAAGTACAAACTTTTGCTCTGCAAAAGACACTACCAGAGAGTTAAAATACAAGCCACAGACTAAAAAACTTTGCAAACCATGTATCTGACAAACTACTTATACACAGAATAAATAAAGAACTTTCAAAACCCAGTAATAGGGGAAAAAAATGAAAACTGGACTAAAGTTGGGCACTTCACCAAAGAAGATATACACGTGGCAAATAAGCAGATGAAAAAATGTTCAACATCTGTAGTCATTAGAGAAATGCAAACTAAAACCAAATGATATGTTATACAACTAACACAATGGCTTAAAATAACTGACAATACTAAGAGCTGACAAGGATTTAGAGCAATGGGAACTGTCATATTTTGATGGTGAGAATGCCAAATGGCACAACTACTTTGAAAAAAAGAGTTAAGTAGTTTCTCACAAACTTAAACATACACACACCAAACGACCCAACAATTCAGCACTTGGGTATTTACCCAAAAGAAATGAAAACTTATGTCCATACAGACTCAAGACACTAATTTTCACTCACAGAAGCTTTATTTATAACAGACAGATTTCTTTCAATTAGTGAATAAACAAACTGTGGTATATATTCATTCAGTGGAATATTATTCACCAATTAAAAGGGGGAGAAAAACCACTGATACATGCAAAAACAAAGATGAATCTCAAACCACTATGCTAGGTGAAAAAAGCCAGACTCAAAAGACAATATGATATGATGCCATTTAGTATATATGACATTCTGGAATAGGCAAACCAATAGGAATGGAAAACCGACTAGCCAGAGACAGGCTGGTTTGGTGGGGAAGGGTTGACTACTAAGGGGTCATGAATTTTTTGTAGTGATGAAACTCATCTACATTTTGATTATGGTGCTGGTTACATGACTGTCTAAATTTGTCAAAACTCCTATAAATAAATACCAGAGATTAACTTTTACTATGAATAACTTTAAAAGTAAATACAAAGAAAGGAAAGGAAGGACGCAAGCAATTTTGCTATATCAACCTTTTGCTTAAAATCTTTTTGCCTAACCAGGCAGTGGCACAGTAGATAAAGCACCAGACTGGGATGCATAGGACCCAGGTTTGAAACCCCGAGGTTGCTGGCTTGAGTGCGGGCTCTTCCAGCTTGAGTGTGGGGTCACTGGCCTGAATGTGGAATCATAGACATGACCCCATTGTCACTGGCTTGAAGTCCAAGGTCGCTGGCTTGAGCCCAAAGTCACTGGCTTGAGCAAGGTATCACTCACTCTGCCGTGCCCCCCCACCCCGTTAAGGCACATATGAAAAAGCAATCAATGAACAACTAAGGTGCCGCAACAAAGAACTGATGCTTCTCTCTCTCCCTTCCTGTCTGTCCCTATCTGTCCATTTCTCTCTCTCTCTGTCACAAAAAAAAGAGAAAACCTTTTCATAGCTCCTAGAATTTAGTCCATATTTCTTAACCACAGCCTGTTCTTCCTGTCTCTAGCCTCACCTCTTGCTAAGCTGCTCATTGCATACTATTTTCAATTCCTCATATTGAAAGCATCTGGCAGTGTACCTAGCACAGATGCTCAGTAAACACAGGCTCCATTCCTTCCCACATCTTTCTGCATGTTGATGTTAATCCTCTCTCTGAAAGCTTTCTACCCCTCCCCACAGCTAACATAGGGCAGTAAGGCTCAGGCGATACACCTCCCTGAAAGGTTCCTCTGGAGCACTTAGAGCAGCGTTTCTCAACCTGTGGGTCGCCACCCTGGTGGGGGTCGAACGACCCCCGCCGGGGTCACAACCCACAGGTTGAGAACCGCTGACTTAGAGGAACTAGCCCTGCCCCCCATAATAGGTTGGGTCTGGTACCCCTCTTCTGAGCTTCTCTAGTTGGGCAGTAAAGGTATGTGGATGCTCAAGCTTTGAACATTCTAAAATAAATAAAAAGACTGGTCCTGCCTGACCTGTGGTGGCACAGTGGATAGAGCACCGACCTGGAATGATGAGGTTTCTGGTTCAAAACCATGAGCTTGTCTGGTCAAGGCACACATGACAAGCAACCAATGAATAGTTAGAGTAAACAACTACTTCTTGTCCACCCCTCTCTGTAAAATCAATAAATAAAAATCTTTAAAAAAATAAAATAAAGCCTGATCAGGTGGTAGCATAGTGGATAGAGCATCGGACTGGGACACAGAGGACCCAGGTTCAAAACCCCAAGGTCACCAGCTTGAGCACGGGCTCACCAGCTTGAGTGCGGCATCACTGGCTTGAGCGTGGGATCATAGACATGACCCCATTGTTGCTGGCTTGAAGCCCAAGGTCACTGGCTTGAGCAAGGGGTCACTCACTCTGCTGTAGCCCCCTGGTCCAGGCACATATGAGAGAGCAATCAATGAACAACTAAGGAACCACAACAAAAATTGATGCTTCTCATCTCTCCCTTCCTGTCTGTCTGTCCCTATCTGCCCCTCTCTCTGTCTCTCTCACTAAAATATAAAATAAAATAAAATGAATTAAATAAAAAAAGATTAGTCTTAATTGGCTCCTGGGAGTTCGCCTCTAAGTCCTTAAACTACCCAGGGACAAGAGTGTCTTTGTATATCTAGGGCCTTGGGCTATGACAGATGGTTATGCTAACAATGTGATTTGTGGTGGGGGCCTTCAGCTACACTGCTCTGGAGGGGCTGGAGACTTAGAAAATACAGTCAGTCTTGTGGACTCAGCATGCCTAAGTGACCTCCAATAAAAGCCCTGGACCTCAAGGCTTGGGTGAACTTCCCTGGTTGGCAATACTTCCTACATGTTGTCACACTGTTGGTGGAAGAATTAAGTATGGTCCATGGGATTCCATGGGAGGGGATGCGGAGAAGCTTGTGCCTGGTTTTCCTTGGACTCTTCCCTATGCACATTTGCCTTGGTTGATTTTAATCTGAATACTTTCAGTGTAATAAACTTAAACATAAGTATAACAGCTCTTCTGAGTCCTGAGAGTCCTAAAGAATCATCTACTGAGAGTGACTTGGTCACTGTTAAGACATCATCCCATAGGGTTTATTTCTATCACAGCACTCATAATGAATCATCACTGCCTGTCTCTTTCGGTGCTGTGATTTCTTAAGGGCAATAACCTTGTATGACCTGTCTATTATTTCTAGTGCCCAGTGCTGTGCCTAGAACACAATGCATTAAATAAATGTCTGATTGCAAGAGTGGCACAGCCTTCTCAAAAGCCGGATTCCCATTTGAGCCAGAAAAATGCTTCTGGGGCTTGCAGAGGAATGTGGATGTAGCCTCTGTTCTTTCCCAAGAAGAAATCGTGACATTGACCATGCAAAAGCACAGGGGAGTAAAAACTGTCAACCCCAGAAGCCTAACTGAGAATTAAGCCTGTTAATGTAACACATCCAGAATAAGAATTTTAAAAAGACAAGTAACAGCAATCTGATAGCATAGCCGAGGGCTGTGGAGGCTACAGACATTGGAGATGAGAACAGGGGCAGAAAGAAGAGTCATAGAAACTTCACCCTGTCTACTCTGTACATTTTACATTCAGAATCGGCCCTGAAGCAAAGCCTCCATACCAGGATAGGTAATGTTTCAATGGAAAATGCCAAGTCCAGACATTTGAAATCAAGAAGTCTTTTGTAAACAAGGAGAGTCTACAGTCCTCTGCTGGATGCCCGGCTAAAGCTCTGCCCTGCAGGCAAGTTATAATTCCAGCCTCAGGCACAAGCCTTTCTGGTTCTTGCTGACAATTTCTGCAAAAGGCTTAGCAGAGTCATGCATCTAAGAATCATGACAACAATCAAGTTTTGCTAAGAATTTTTTATTGGTAATTCTTAATCTTTCTTAAAAAATAAAACACAATCCAATTGAACGCATGTGTGCTTTGTCTTAGAGCCACAGACAACTCAAACAGAAAAACAGTATGCAATAAATGCCAACTCACTGGGCGTACCCACTCCAAATCAATAGCTCTAAAATCACGGAATTTTAGGGTTGATTAGAAAAGAGGTCAGATATCGGATTTCAATGTCCTCATTTTGCAAATGAGGTGGCTGGGACTCAGGAAAAAAGCTGGGGTTGTTGAATAAACACAACAGCAAGCATGCAAATAGCCAAGACTTTACCTCTCTGTGAACCCCCACCCCAGCACACTGCCTTTCCTCCTGGGCTTGCATTACCTCCACGAACCCAGCAAAAGACCCCCAGCAAGTGATGGCAAAAGCAGGCCTGAAGCTCTGGTCAGACATGGCCAAGCTGGGCAGCCTTGGGTGGGTGACTGACCGCTTTACTTTGAGCCCGTTTCTGTATCTGGATTGTAGAATGACAATACTCACTGCACTGGACTTCTGTGGTAACGAGGTAACAGGGAGCACCATATCCAGCACAGAGAAGATGCTCACCAAATGTACCTTCCCATCAAGCCTCCTCCATGGCAGCCTTTCCAACCAGATTTCTTCATCTGAACAACTCCAAATATCACTGAGTGCCTATTTTCCCAATTACTCTCAAGGATGGCAAACGGCTAGTACAATTCTAGAAGACTGTTCACTCATTGCATACAATGGTGTCTTAGTACACTGGGGCTTAATTCTCTCCAGGAATTCAGTTGATGGATGGCTTCATGGACTTACACAGCTCTACAGTACTCACAGCAGTGCACTGAACACTTCTGAAGCAGGGCCTTCTAAAACAAGGCAGGAAGTAGAGCGTTGAGGATGGGAATGGGGGCAGAGAAAAAAGAGATAACTAAAAACATTTTCCTCACTGTCTCTGTAGTTAGTGACTGACCAGCATGCCCTGAGTACAGGTACTCCGCTTATGGGCTCAGCAGTACCTGGAACCCATCTTCAGTGGTCCAGGGTTCTGGGTCTTACTTCAACTCTTCCAATATCATGATGTTTTAAACGTTGCCTTGCTCTGAGCCCAAGGAGCAGCCTTTTGGGCCTTAGCTTTCATCTTGGCCCCAACACCCCCCCCCCCCCCAGGCCTTCATGCACATATATATAGCCGTTTTCTCTGAAACTCATCCCGGCTACCTCAGGGTCTGGGTTGGGGTATCCCTGGACCTCAGGTCTTGCCATCTCCATTTGCTTTACCCCTCCCTGCCCTGGGCAGAAGGAAGAAACAGTGGGGGAGTTCATGGGAGCATATCCTCCGCTTTCCACTCAAGCCCCCTTGGGTGGGGATTGCTGTTACTGAGTTGAGCAGGTAAGCTTCAGATTCTGCAAAGGATAGGAAAGGCATTTGGGCAAAGAGAAGAAAGAAGTCATTTCCCACTTTGCTTGAAGTGCCCCTTGCAGAATTGTCTATAGTAGTTTGGTGTTTTAAAACTGAACTGAGTTCCACTTAAGCACCCCAGAGAGAAGGGTAAGAAGAGTTTTCAAGGGAATGGGGAAGGGAAGAGTCAGAGTTCCAGAGTTCTGAAAAACTTTTAGCCTGGGGAGAAACTGACATCTCAATTATTCACCTTCCTGTGCTTCATGTGTCTGTTTTGGGACCAGGTGGTAAGAGTGACGCTGAACTCCGTGCAGGGTTCGGGCATCCTTCACTTTCCCACACCTGATGACTTCAGGGCAGAGCCCTAACCCCTTATCTACCATTCATGGTACTCTCACACGAAGCGGTTTACACTGTACTCTTCCCAACGTGGCCCAGTATAGCCTGTACTCCATCCTGGGGGTGGGGTGGGGAGGGCTCGACCTTGCTGCCTGCAGGGCCTCCTGCTCCCCTCTGGCTTCGCTGCTCGAACCCAGGCACTTGCACAGCCTCCCGGCCGGCCCATGATGGGACGCTGAGGTTTTCACAGCCCGCATCCCCCACCCCATGCATGGGCATGCTGGGTGCACTACCTCCCCCATTCCCAAACAGCACCTGTTTTCCTTTATAACTTCCACCGAAGGAACTCAAAAATAATTAGTTGAGTGTTTCCAAGAAGTAAAATATAAAAGAATACAGTGTAGCAACGAATCAAGGGTTACCCTTCGTTAAGTCACTCTAGGCCTCCTTGCTTAATTAACATTTAGGATCAAAGTGTTCCTCTCAATGCATGTGCAGAATTCGGTCCTCCTGGTAGAAAGGGGATCATTAGAGGGAGCGCAAGGTCCCAGGGGACACTCTTGCAATCCCGTCTCAGGGAAACTGCTCTGCTTGTTTCAGAGGGTCCAGGGTGAGCCCCTCCTCGGGCTGGGAGCCCCAGACACACTGAATCCTGCCCACCCCCGGGCCAATGAGCCCTCTTTTAGCTCAGAAAAGCAGACGCGTGCCATTGGTCAAGAACAGTTTGGCGAAGATACCAAACTCTTATTTAAACACTCAGTTTCCCAGTTGTAGACGAGCTCGGCTGCGGAGGATACTTTGGGGGAGGGAGGGTGCGGGGTGGGTAACAGTGTCTCGGCTGCAACAGGTAGCCTACTGGTACAAGTGGGCGAAAGAAGGGACAGAAATGGGAAGAAGACGATAGGATATCTGGGGGAAAAGGGGGGGGGGAGTAAAAAGAATCACAAGGGCAAAACAAGGGGTAGCAAGGGGCCAGAAATGGAAAGGGGCATGAGTCAAAGACGTCCAGCAGGGAAAGGGGTAAGGAGAAGCGGCGAGGACAGACGCGGGGTGGGAGGCACGGGAGGCACCGGAGGCACGGGAGGCACGGGAGACGCTGAGGGCGGCGCGGCGCCCTTACCGGCAGTGGCCGAGCGCAGGCTCTCCAGGCTCCAGGAGCGCGACAGGGCGCCGCGCGAGCCACCGCGGCCGCCGCACACCACGCCGCTGCTGTCCGAGTCGGAGCCCGGGGACAGCCCGGAACTGCTGCCGCCAGCACTGCTGCTGCTGGTGCCGAGCTCGCCGCTCGCCTGCCCGCTGGACTCGCTCGGGCACTGCTGCGTCCGCAGGCAGGGGGACCCGAGCTCCAGCCACAGGCTCGCAGGGGGCTGGGCCGCGGGCGGAGGAGCGGGCCAGGATGAGAGGGAAGCAGCGGTGGCGGCGGGGCTGCTGGGCGACGGAGCGAGCGAGCCAGGGTCCGGGCCCGCACCACTGTCGGAGGGTAAGGGGCGCGCTGGCGGACCCGCGGCGCCCTCGGCTCCATCCTCGCCGCGCGGCCGCCGCTCCGGGCCCGCTGACATCATGGAGCGCCACTAGAGCCACCGCCCGCTCGAATCTGCGGGCGCAGACTGCGCGAAGCTGGGGGCTAGGTTGGGTGCCCACCCAGAGAGCGCATCTGCCACCCTCCCGCGCGCATGTCGCGCGGACCCTGTCGGCACGCGCCCACGCGCGCGCGCACGTATCCCTAGAGCGGGGGTGGCGGGCGCGGCGCTGGGGCCCCACGGCCGTGGTCCGCGTAGGTCCGCGCCCGCCGCCAGCGCTGGCGCGCACAGATCACAACGGGGCGTTCTCACGAGGGACACTGGGTGCACGGTGGTGAGTAGACGGTGGGCCTTCGCTTTCATTCATCAGGATCTGAGACCATCCGAGTCGGGCAGTCCAGTGTCAGCCCTGGGTCGCACCAGATCCGAGAGCGCGCTCGGCCCGGACACGACCCTCCTCGGCGGATCCCTTGCACATACGCTGTGCGTGGGAACCAGCCATTCTGGGGCAACCAGCGGGTAGAATATTGCCCCGCCCCAGATACGCTAGCCAGGTGGCGTGTAATGAATAATAGGCCATTATAGGAGCGTCACGGTTTATGCCAAGCGACTTTGGCAAGTGGCTGGAAAAGTCCAGTGATAGGCGCAGATGACAGTGGAGTCACAAAATACATGACCTAGGGCCAGGGATTCCAGATGTTTGCTCAGATGGAAACAGGGAAGGGAGCTGAGGTTTCCTCTGACCCTCCCAGACACTCACGAGTTTTCTGGGGGTTCTTGGAGTGTGCCTAAAAAATGAGGTACCCCCAACTGCTCCAAACAAGCTCGAAAATCAAAAAGTGCTGACATGAAATATGGAAGGTGGAAAATGGGGAGACCTGGTCTCACGGGGAGAAGTGTGAGGGGGAAGGGCTAATATGAACTGGTAAAGGCTGCTGACCGTACCCCCCATCACGCCACCAAGCCCTAGGGAGCTGGTTGTAGACAAGGTGAGGATGAAAAGCAGATACAGCTAAGCTGGGGTAGGGTGGACGATGGAAAAGTGGGCATTCTCGCCTCTTCTCTGCATCTGTTGTCCATTTCCTGTAGCCTACCTATATCCTTTTCCTAAGCCACGTGTTCCTGCTCTCTATCATGAGGAACCCTGCATCTTCATAGTAATCTAGGTATTGTCTCCTCTCCTTGCGGGTCTTCTGTTATCTCCTCTATGAATTTACTAAAGCTGCCCTAACCACTCTGAGGAGTGGGTCCATGACACGTAAACATTTATGTAAAGTACAAAGCTCTGTACAAGCATAAGGTAATAGCGGTGTTGTTGAGGGTTCAGCTGACGGACATTGAGGGTGGGGTGACTCAGCCATATCTGTGCACCTTGAAGGCCCCTCCCTTAGTTTACTTATCTGAGGAACCTGTCCGTCTTTCCTGACCGCTCCATAGCTGGCATGCGCACTTCCCACCCATGCCTCCATTCTTTCTTACCCTCGGTTGGGAAAAACAGCACTTCCCTCCCCTTGTTCCTGAGTGCAGGCTCTTCTCCAAGGGGGAGTCACTGTCTGTGGTCTTGGAAGGTTGTCCTTTTGAGGCCTAAGAGTTCGGGCCTTGCGGGTAGGAAAAACTGGTCTGGAAGGAGATGGCCATTGCCAGTGTGACTTGCAGATCAGGAGACACCCTCCCAATCTATCAGCAAGTCTGTGCATTCTACCTCCAAAAGGAATGTCAAAGGTGTCCCTTTCTCTTACTTTACTGCTACCACCACCATCTGTACCTGGAAGACAAGTTCAGTCTCTAGTTCCACAGAGCAACCAGAGCAAAGTCTAAAATAGAAATTATACCATGACATGTTTCTACTTTAAACCCTTCAGAAGCTCCTCTTTTTCACAATAAGCAAGACCTACAAGTCCTTGTGTGCTCTAGGCTGGCCTGTTTCTCCAGCCGTCATAGTCCCTGTCCCTTGCTCTCTGCACTCCAGCCACTGTGGCCTTCCTGCTAGCTCTCCTGCTTGCCTCAGGGCCTTTGCACTTACTGTTCCTTTTACCTGAATGTTGTCTTTGTTTTGCAATTTACTGGCTCCTTCTCAATCTTCAGATCTCACTAAAGGTTGCCTTCTCAGTGAGACTTCACTTACCCCTTCCTCACATTTACTGCCCTCTGTCAGTGGCTGCTGTGCATCTGTCGTCTGCCCTTTGTAGGCTTACACACGCAGTGGTGGGATTCAAATAATTCAACAACGGGCTCTCTGCCCTAGTGACCACTTTAAGTACAAAAAAGCAATATACCAAAAGATAGTTTATTATTTCACGCATTTAAAACTTAAATACAATCAATAAAAGAGGCACACAAAACTAGATTATGTTATAGTTTTAAAATACTAATGAAAAAATAATAATACCTGACAAAAAAACAATAAAACTGTTATTTAAGATAGTTCATACTGCTTCTTGATTGGCATCCTCACTTGCAATTTTTTCACCTATGACGGAATGAGCATTACTATAGGTGCTTAGAATACGCTGTTGTGAAGATGAACATTAAAAGAATAAGGAATGTCAATTTGTGATTTCCACATTGGGCAGCTGCCCCAACACCCTCCTTAGACAGAACCCTGATTACAGGTGCCATTTTAATAACCAGTTCGCCAAACTCAACAAAAAATTAGTTATTGGTTCTGCCAAACCGGTGCAAACTGGCTGAATCCCACCACTGAATTTGCCATAAGATCAGGAATAAGACAGGGATGTCTGCTTTCACCACTCCTATTCAACATAGTACTGGAAGTTCTGGTCACAGCAATCAGACAAGAAGAAAAAATAAAAGCCATCCAAATTGGAAAAAAAGGAAGTAAAACTGTCATTTGTAGATGACATGATACTGTACATAGAAAAGTCTAAAGACTCTACCAAAACACTACTAGAAATGATAAATGAATTAGGTAAAGAAGCAGGATACAAAATTAATATTTAGAAATTGGTGGCATTTTCATGCACTCATAATGAACTATCAGAAAGAAATTTAAGAAAACAATCCCAGGTATTATTGCAGTAAAGTAAATAAGGTTCCTAGGAATAAATTTAACCAAGTAGCTGAAAGACCTGTACTCATAAAATTATAGGATACTGAAGAAATTGAGGAAGATACAAGTAAGTGGAACCATATACCATGTTCATGGATTACAAGAATTAACATCATTATAATGTTCATACTAAGTTAAGCAACCTATAGGCTCAGTGCAATTCCTATTAAAATACCAATGACATATTTCACAGATCTAGAAGAAATATTTAAAATTTATCTGGAACCAAAGAAACCCTGAATAGCTTCAACTTTCTTGAGAAAGAACAACAAAATTGGACATATCACAATATCTGATATCAAACTATACTACAAGGCCATAGTAATGAAAACAGCCTGGTACTGTCATAAGAACAAGTATATAGATCAACGGAAGAGGACAGAGAGCCCGGAAATAAGTACACACTTTTATGGTCAATTAATATTTGACAAAGGATGTAAGAACATAAAATAGAATAAAGACAGTCTTTTCAAAAAATGGTGTTGGGGCCCTGGCCGGTTGGCTCAGCGGTAGAGCGTCGGCCTAGCGTGCGGAGGACCCGGGTTCGATTCCCGGCCAGGGCACACAGGAGAAGCGCCCATTTGCTTCTCCACCCCTCCGCCGCGCCTTCCTCTCTGTCTCTCTCTTCCCTTCCCGCAGCCAAGGCTCCATCGGAGCAAAGATGGCCTGGGCGCTGGGGATGGCTCCTTGGCCTCTGCCCCAGGCGCTAGAGTGGCTCTGGTCGCAACATGGTGACGCCCAGGATGGGCAGA